>NC_068403.1:7078020-8278020 GCF_023724105.1 Carassius gibelio | reverse complement strand
ATTTAAGAAATGGTTCATTAGCTTAGCAGCAGCATGCTAACATGATCAACTGTGAGCAGATTTGTTTCAAACAAAGCTCATTAGCATGTGTAAATATGAACTTGAGCCAGAAGGGTTTGCCAGGACACTATTTTTTTTGAAAGGGACAGAAATTGTTTGCCCATGGTTACCTAAAGGTCATCTGACTCCCACCACAACGTGATTCATAACATTGTGGTCCTGCCTTTCAGCTTAGCTTGCCAGTTTAACTCGCTTCAGTTTAGCTGTAATTGAGGTGAGTGCATTCATATTGCCTTCGTCTGCGCTTTCCAAGACTTTTATGGATTTGGAGTCTCATGTGGTATTTAGCCTGCACTGCGGACCTTTTGTCTGAGCCCAGAGGTTTTAATTAAAGACAAGACAGCAGTGAATGAAATATGAGCGCTAGCCTTCTATTTTTGCTTGCTTAATTTCTTACTTGCTTGTATCTGGTTTGGCCTATTGATATGTGGATGTACATGCATCTTTATCAATCTTCATAGGAGGAATTGAATAGGACACAGCAACAACAGCAATAGACAAAAAATAATAGAAAATAAAATAATAAAAATACCAACAAATATTAATAGAAAATATAAGATAAAGGCACTCATTTGAAAGCTGGAAAATGCTTCATCAACAGGCAGCATACAAAGGAAGGCAACTAGGGCTGGGCGATATATCTAATATGGTCATGCACATTTAGCCAGTAAATAGATATTGCGTAGCTTGTCAGTGATCTACGTCTCTGTCTATTAAGTGCCGCTCCATTTGAAAGCAGGTAATGGTGATTTAGCACTAATCACGGAACCAGATTTACTGATTAGATGGGCATGATCACACACACACACACACACAATGAAAAGAAAATAGAATACAAAAAGATTAGAAAGGTAGTAAGATTTTTTTTAAGAATAGAATTAGAATAGTGAGCGTTAAAGTTAGAGGGTCAAATAAAGATGGAAGAGATGGGTTTTAAGTCGATTCTTGAAGAAATTAGTAACCAAATCAACGAAGCTCCCTCTGTTATCTTGTAAATCATTAAACCTCTATGTTGCCTTGGGGCTAGTTCACACAGAACACGTTTTTCCATTCTACTGTGCTACTTTTCCATTGTTTTTCTATGTAAACAAGGCAGATGGATGTGTTTGACTGTGTCATGCCAATCTAAAAGAGCAGCACTCAAGTTAAAATCTGTTCAATTTATTTTGTATGCAGACAATGTATATTGAGTAAAGATATGAGATCAAGTGACTGTAAATTAATCTGATCATTACTTCAGATTTACAAACAGTAACTACAGTAACAGGCAAAATAAGTGCAATTTGTGCTTGTGAAAGTCAGGGGCATAGCAAGTCAACAGTGTAGAAATTTCTACATTTAATGATACCTATTTTATTAGAATGGGGTGTTAATTGTGTATGACCACATTGAAAATTGTGGAAAAATGTGGCAGTCTGGTTCAGCGACTTATTTTGGTTAGGAACTGTGTATGACTGACATAACAACATAGTCTTTTTTTTTTTTTCTTTTTTAAACTGGCATAATTTCTGCTTGTCATATAGAAATCACTTTTTTTACAGACCAGTCAGTTCCAAAATCAAATAATTAAAATGTATTTTCTATTGTATAATTCTCCTGAGTGAGTATCCTTAAAATATCCATCCGTTTGGCATGTCTTCATGCACAAGTGCCTGAAATCTCCCTTTTTTTGTTGTTTCTGTCTTTGTATGGACAGATTCATGACCCATTTCCATTGAATCCTCAAGCCTTTCAAGGTTTAATGATGCTGAATCAATACCGGCAGAAAAGCAATTGTGTGCATCTTCTTCTCTACAGGTTAAGCTCCTGGTTGGTTGGCTGGCTGTTTGAGCACACCTCCAGTCATCCAATAAAGCAAGAGAGATGAGGTGAAATGATCTTCCTGGTTGAATGAACACAGGGAAATAAGAAAGTATCTAGTATACAGTAGGGCCCTGATCTCTATAGAACACAAAACAAAGGAACTGGATGACCTCGAATCTTGTATCTGTAGGTCACATACGCTTTGGAACTGCATTTAAATTATTTTTCTACTCTGTATTTTTCTAAATGGTAGTAATTTTGACAAAACAAAAACTTAAAATGCTACTGTAAAACATCTTATTGGTAAACTACCTAAACTACTGACCTCCAGTTATTTTACCTGTACAAAAACAGACTGTTATGCTGCTTGATATTTCTTATTATTTTATTTTATTGTTTATTTTCTTAATTATAAACACACAACTTCATAGCACAAATAGTTGTAATGTTTACTGCACTCTATTCTTCTAGTTATATGCCTATAGTGGCTAATGAATAGGAAATCACACACATAATTCTGTATTGCAAAATAAGGTAAATATTGTGAAAAATAAAAAAATTAAATGGTCGAACAATGTATTATATTTTTTACTGATTAAAAAAGGATGTATTTGACAGTGGCTACATTTACATGCAACCAAATAATCAGTTTGTAATCTGTTTGACAGCTCAGTTGGACTGAAAAGCATTCATGTAAACACCTTAATCTGATTGATCTTGATCAGAATGAAATTTCTGTTGGATTGAAGGGGGTGGTTTATTCCTCCTCTAATACGATTGAGAGTGCATGTAAACACTCGATCGGATTGAACCAGGAAACTGAAATGACTGCGCATTTGCAATGATGAAAATAGCGTAATGACATATGACGTGTGAAATATACTTTTGAATAAAGTGTTGTATAAATGCGTGTCCTGTCATTATAAAACTCTCCTTTTACTCGGGAACTGTGAAGTGGAGAAGGACAACCTTGTTTTGGATACTCATCCACAGGCAACCCGTTTTGGGTGCGGGGAGGGTTTTTTTTTGTGTTTAATATGAGCAGCACGACACAGCAGTTTATACAAACCCGATTCTTAAAAAAGTTGGGACACTGTACAAATTGTGAATAAAAACAATGCAATGATGTGGAAGATTCACATTTTAATATTTTATTCAAATACAACATAGATGATCCATAAATGGATAAATATTAATTCTGCTGTTGAAAGCAAATAAGATTTAACAAAAAAAAAAAATTGTGCAGTGAGCGCATGTAAAAAAAAAAAACTATTCCCATTTGAGGCTTGTGACATATAAATGTGCGCATCAACCCAATCACTTTGTTTAGCGTTCATGTAAACACTAAAATCAGATTCATCAATCGGATAAAAATTTTGTCCAAATGAACCAAAAATTGTGCATGTAAACGTAGCCAGTGTTTTGTATGTGTGTGTATGTTGTCTAACTGACACTCCCACAGCTCATTTAAAGCTGAGTAGGGCTCTTGTCATGGGGAGCTGTGAACAGCTTGTTGCCTGCTGAGAGAGCAGCCAGCGTAATTAGTGTTTGGGGCTCGTTCTGATCAAAGAGCAGCAAACAGCATCATTCTCTTACTTCAACTTTGAGCCTGGATACAGTTCACACATGCACACACACACAAGTTCTGATAAACCTTGGTTGTCTGGTTCATAGTGTTTTTATTATCCATTTATATTATTCCGGCACACTTTATTCACACCCATCTCTGTGCACATGTATTCAAAAAGATCCGATCACATTTGCCTTTCATTCGGCTTTTTGTTTGCTAATTTATCAGGGATGAATAAGCCATTTTACAGACCATCTGGACTACCTAAAATTCCTAAAAGAACATTTGAATACAAGATTCATGTAACCCAATTAATTAAAGCCATTGCATAAATAACAATGGCATTTTTCGTTCTCTCAGCTCTTGTGCCATGGAGGTGTATTTTCAGATTAGTACCCCTCCTCCTGTTTTGACAGACATGTGGTGTCTTATTTTAAGTGGAGGAGATCTTGTTGTTGTTATTCGGCACACGAGTGGAGGTTCCGTGTCTCTCATTAGCACAGATTCCGATCAGGGAGCTTTGGGAGTGCGCTGTTCCCCAGTTGTGCTGGCCCAAGGACACGAGGCCAGGCAGGGGCCACATTCAAGGGGGCCACTAGCTTGGCAGAAACAACACGGCGCCCAGTACTCTGCATTATTGATGGACTTCTTCACAAGCTGTCACTCAGATGTGCAGCTCGATGCTAATTGTGCACTAGCGGGGTTGTTTTTACTTCCTTCTTGGTGGAGAAACAAACATGCAAAAAACACTGTGATGAATAAATAAACATTTATACATTTGTTATAAATGGAGTGAATTTGTTCTGTTGAATATAGAGCAGTACATGATTTTATTTATCTGAATTTGATTTGGTAAATCAAATTCATTATTCAGGGGATAAAGGTAAATTTTTCAGAGAAATTATTGTTTTTTTGTCTTGTTTATATTATCTTTATTAAATTGTATTTATTTATTTTTGCTAATTTTATTTTATATTTTTAAAAAAACTTGTTCAAGAGGTGAAAAAGTAATTTAATTAACATTTATTTATGCATTTATTTATTTATTTCAGAGTAATGTGCACTGCAAATATTTGTGCAATAAAACCATGGACACTTCAGGAAATGTAGGCATGTAGGAAAGTGAAATAGTCATTTTTGATTTCATTTTGCCTTGATTAATGCCATGAGCTTTTATACTAAAAGCATTCAAGACGAGCAACAAATGGAAATGAAGTGAATTGAAAGCTTGCAAAAATGGTTGCTGAGGGACAGTCATTTTAAGAAGAAAAAAACGTAGTGAGCAAAAAGAGTATGTATAGTAAGATTTGACAAATCTCTTCCTCCTGTACTGGAGTGAAACATTTCAGAACAGGACAGGATGGTTTGAAATCTGCTATTGACAGCCTAAACTAGCGCACGGACTGACAGCTAACAGAGATAGTCAGGCGGACTGTAGGAGAATCCCACATCTCATGTTAAATGCAGTTGCCTCTGCTACAGTATCTTAGAGCAGTGAACCTCAAATCCAGGAGAGATGAAAGTCCATCCATAATTCATCTGTGAATTACATCTAGGCCGAACAGTGTGGGGGATTGTCAGGAGCAGAGGAAGGACAGGGGGAGGGGAGGACAGGAGGTTATGGGAGACAGGAGGAGTCAAGGTCTTATTTGACAATGTGCACTTAAGCTTTTAAACATCTAAGACAGCACATGATGGATGCACGTATGACTCCCTGTTTCAATATCCAGAAGCCGCAGCATAAAGATGAATAGAAATGCAGTGTAGACCGTAAAAGATTTTACACTTTACTTGATGTGTAGCATAAAAACTATTGACGGCAGTATCTTGAAAAGTGAAGAACTTGTATTATCAAACATTTTCATTTTGGCCACTATGACACATTGACATTTAGCAGGTTATATTTCCCTTTGTAAATGAACCATAGAATACACACTTTAGTTCTTGTTTTAAAACAGATTGTTGAGCTTATTAATTTTCTGTAGATGTCATATGCGACTAGAGGAGTAAGCTGCTCTGTTTGTTCTTTCAAATGCATTGCCTTTCATTTATATGCACCCACAATATTCGGGTACAGTGTCTAAAGGGAGGAGGTCGAAAGGAAACTATAGGAGGCGGCTGTGATACCATATGCTCAGGTATTTCAAATTTCTGCCACGCATTCAAAAGCACATTTTCTCTTGTTTTGGCGTCTTAGTCCTGTGATTTCTTGTTTTATACACTACTGTTCAAATGTTTGGGTTCAGTAAGATTTTTCTTGGAAGAAGTCTCATCCAAAGCAAGGCTGCATTTTGTTAAAAAATACCGTAAGTACGTAGTAAACTTGTGAAATATTATTACAATTTAAAATAAGTCTTAATTTATTTTAAAATGTAATTTATTTTGTGATTAAATTAAATGGAATTTATAAACTGAATTTTCAGCAGCATTTTCTCAATTTTTTAGTGTCACCTGTTTCTTCAAAAATCATTCAAATATGCTAATTTACTGCTCAAGAAATAATTCTTATTAATATTGAGAACGTTTGTGCTGCCTATGTTTTTGTGGATTTTTTAATTTTATTTTGATAAAAAGAAGAATTCTTGATGAATAGGAAGTTCAAAACAATAGCTTTATTTAAAATGGAAATCTTTCATAACATTTTAGATGAATTTACTGTAATATTTGATCAATATAATGCATCCTTGTGGAATAAAAGCTTTTTTTCCCTTTTAAATGGTAATGTCGAAAATAGTTTTAACATTTACCTTGGAGCTGTTCACACAATTTAGTTGGTGAAGTTACACAAAAGAAATATATACATATGACCTTGCTCAGGAACTTTCCATTTGATAGGAATAAATATAGTTTCTTCAGCTACATTTCAGCAAGTAAACTTGATATATAGACTGTTTCCATTCCTATAAGGTCATCCTGGGACATTCCTACCCCTTTATGCATAAAAAAAAAAAAAAATCCATCCATCATCAGAATCTCCACTTGCACTTTGATTGCTGCACTCTGATTGGTTGATCTGTCTCTAGTGTGTCTCTACAGAACAGATTGTGTTGCTGAGAGGTCTGCTGTCTTCCACACATTCATCTTTCATCTATATTCTAATGGGCTTTCTCTCCAGGGAGTTTACAGGTGCCAACACCCCCATAGCAATGTGAGAAAATTGAGCAGATCTATACAGGATGTCCTGCAAGTGCTGAAATACGAGGGTAGTTTTAGATTTTGATGGGATTTTGTGGCTAACAGTAAATAAAAAAATATCTTTTGTAGTCTAATTGTGTTTCTCAGAGGATTACTGGTTTCCTGTTAGTCATCGTGTTCATGCAGTTTTGTCACCTTGGCCTATTTGCTTTTTTATTTATTTATTTATTTATTTTTTATCAAGAACCCATTTAGTGGTTGTGTTGGAAAAATTTTACTTTTATATAGGGGCTAAATTTATCCTAGTGCCTTTGTGAGCCAAAGCAGGTGGGTTTAATTTGAGTGTGGCCCCTGTGGGTCAGTGTGTGTGTGTGTATTCCCATGTTGACTTGGATCCTTTTAAGCCGTACTGCAGCCCAGAGCAAAGTACAGACTGGAGAAACTCTGTTGACATTGACAGGCATTGGTTGGCATTAGAGGAAGAAGGAAGAGTCCTGGAGCTCATTTCTTTACGCTTGAACAACCACAATACACTTCTCGTTAGCCATGTCTAAGCCCTCCCATTTAATTTACATAAAATGATCATCATTGTATTTAATCACTGAAATAAACAGGGTATTATCTTTAAAGAAATGTTTTTTTTTTCTCCAGGAGCCTTTAGATATTAATCATATAGGAGCTCTCTGAAAAGCCAGACACTCTGAGGGAAATGGTTATATGAATTATTGATGGTTATTGTTCCCGGTCAGCTTGATTTATATTAAATGATAAATTATTCACAGAGGAGAAGATGTCAGATGCAACGCCACCTCAGCATTTTAACCCTGATTTTATTGGATTGGAAATTAAATGAAGTCTGTCAGATTAAGTTAATTAGATGTGTTTTGAAGCTTTTTACTATTTTATTTTATTACAATTTATATTATGATTATGATTATGATGAATAGCTCTGGTTAATCAGTGTTGATCTGTAGTTGTTTTGCATGTATGTAAATCACCCACAGCTCAACAGACAAAGAATTTTAGTTTTTAGGGCATGAGATATATTGTTTATTATATGAAGTAAATATTCTCTGGTATCTTTAAGCCGGTCATATGCGCGTATTGATAGATCAGTTCAACATCTGCCGGTAAAGCTTTTAGAGAATGACTGTGTAATTCTTTGAGTGAGAATGCAGTGATTATCTGCAATTTACAATTAACATTCTCGCCTGAGGATACATGCATATTTCAGCACATCCACGGCTCGCGGGTAATATATTCGAGATGAGTATTAATAATCACCAATTACCACTGTAACCTAATTGTAATCCAACACCAGAGTCTCTCGCGCTTTATACAGATGGCCCACGTAAGCCCTGGGGAAGCAACGATGGAGACAGAGGGAGGAAGTAGACGCGAGTTGGAGAAGTAGATAAAAGGAGAGATTTGATTGTAAGACGAGTGGAGGCGGGGTCAGTGATATGAAGAGATTCATCTAATATACTTTCATTAGCAACATACGTTCAGCTCCATTGTGTTTATCACACTATGCTGCCTGTAGCTGGTTCCCAGTGTCTTTATTAGACAAGATTTCATAGATTTGTTTTTGTTTTTTTGGATTATATATCATTGCATGATCTGACCTTTCTGTGTCTGGTTTATATGACATGCATACTGTTTTTGAATATTAAGCTAATTATTTATTATTTAACTCATGAGTTAATCATTTTAATGACTTGGTTAATAATTAGAAATATAAAAGTTTGTATATGCATTCTGCATGCAAATGAAATGTTAATTTAGTCTGGGCAACTGACTATATATTTTGCAAAGATATTTATGAAGTGACCTTTTCAGTGTGGCTAATAATTATAGTAATCAAACTTACTTATTTCCATTAAATATGTGTATATTAATGCATTTTTTTTAAATAAAAATGGCTAAAAACATTACACGTAAAACATTCAGAAGAGCTTAGCAACAACATAACACCCTGGCAAATACTCAGTTGTGAAAATGTTTACTTTTCTTTGGCAAAGGTCTGGAAAATGGTTTGCTAAATATTTGAAATTCTAGATTATGCATTTGAATGATTTTACCATCCTATGTTTGTCATTGTGAAAAAATAAATGAAAGTGCCAAGGTCAATGTTGTATTATTCAATCAAGCATGGAAATTGCTTATAATCAAATCAAGCCGAGTGAAGCATTCCCGTATATAGGGCCCTGCGTCAGGATGATGGAAGAGGAACTCTTAAGGGCATTAGCAGTGGGATTCAAACCACCAGGCGGTCAGGATGTCTCTGTACTGTGTCAAAACAAGCACAGGAATGACACAGGACAAGAGCTTTCCATCTCTGCTCATGTGCTGTTTACAGCTCTCCTATAACATATTGTTAGGAAACGTGGGGAAGTTGTCCCATGAGTTGTTAAAGGATAAAAATGTTAGTTAGAAGTGTTTTTAGAGATGACTTCCTGGAATCATGGAACATGGTTAACAAGATACATATTAATTCCCAGAGAGAGACGAGCAAAACAGCCATGCTGATTAAGAAAGCTAAAATTAGCCACCTCCTCTAGCACAGCAATCCGCTTCACACCTAATAGGATTATTCTCCTCTGTACAATAACAGTAATCAGATGTTAACTTTATCATAAGGTATTGGATGCATTTCCTAAATCTATTATTATTTTATTACTATTATTATTTTAGTCTTCAAAATATTGCACTTGACTTTTAATGATGGCTTTTAAATTTAAACAATTTGTCTGCCATATTGTCTGCCCTGTCAAAGATTTTTTTACTAGCCCATTCTTCCCTTATCCCTAAGTCGTGTCTTGCGTTTTGGATAATGAGTGCTTTTTATTGGATGGTGCTTTTATTGGATGTCAAGACACAGTTGGATTTGTGCCAATGAGGATCTGTCATTTCTCACCCCCGTAAACTGCAGCTGGAGGTTCCACGTGTCTGTGAGATATGACATTATTATAATCACTGGGAAGCTCATTTTATTTATGGGGAGATTTATTCTTGGTTATTCTGTCAGGATGCATATAAACTCTCAAAATTTCAAAAATGTGTGCATTTCAACTTGAAGACAGTGCAATACAGTATATAGCAAATGTATATCAGTGCAGGTTTACAGGATATGTTTGTGCTTGATTCTTTGTGTATCATTAATGCCCACTTCTTCAAGAGGGTACTCTTCTTTTTAGGCATACAGCCACAAATGTCTTGTTTGAAAATGAACTAGTTTAAAATGCATCAAAAACACTGTAAAGACCTGTTCCACCTCTAATGTACTGAATGTGAATTTAAACTATCTTGAGACGTGTCCCAAATTCAATGGGGGGGGGGGGAATCAAACCTCATATAAAATAAAAGAGGTCATATAATATTTAGTTTGACCTGCTGAGGTTACCCATCAGCATTTTCTGAATGTTTCTACTAACCATTTGATGAAAAAGAAAATTACTTCTTATTTTTAATAGCATCAGGTTGTATTTTCACCCTATTTTTAAAAAAGTTCCCAATATTTCAGGTGAAATATTGCAAGAAAAAGCAAATAATTTTGTTTTTATAGTTGGAATTTCATGCTTGTTAATCCATTGTTGTGAGCAGCATTCTCTCCTATCTTTTTGTCACACAAAGAACTCAGACAGGCCTTCGTGAGCGTATCCGTGACTCACTTTATTACTGTCCTCAAAGAAAAGCCCTGGGTTTCACTCCTTATCAACAGCCTGCAGCTGGCAATAGGTGAGACACTAGCAATGCAGACATCTCCAAAGTCACAGGCTGTATCTGACAAGTCCAGAAACTTAAGGAAATTTAGATTTTTCTATATATTTTCCAAATTATCAAACTGGTCTATCAGAGAAAACTTTGTATGAATATGTCTGTTAGTTTGAAGGTTTTTACAGTGATCTCAGTTTCATAAGCACAATAAAGCCTGTAATTGCCAACTGTAATCTTATTGGCTGGCTCACATGTAATTTTCAGGAGTCAGGGTTCACAGGTGATTATTACTGCCCTGAGAAATGTTTTTCTAAATGCTTACAAGTAAGAACCTCTGGATTCTTAAGAAAGTTCATGGTTTATTCCAAAAAGCTTACTTTTTTCAAAACTATTAATACCTTTTTTTGGATGCATTAAATTAATTAAATTGAAAGGTTCCAGCAAAGACTATTACATTTTTACAAAACATTTCTATTTTTAAGTAAATGCTGTTCTTTTGAACTTACTGGTTATCAAAGAATCAAAGTTTCTACAAAAATATTAAGCAGCACAGATGTTTTCAACATTAACGATAATAAGAAATGTCTCTTCAGCAACAAAATCAGCATATTAGAATAAATTTAATTTAATAAGAAATCGAGAAATTTTCGAAATCAAGATTTATACATCATCTGAAAGCTGAACAAATAAGCTTTCCATTGATGTATGGTTTAGGATCGGACAATATTTAGTCGACATGCAACTATTTGAAAATATGGAATCAGAGGGTGTAAAAAAAAAAAATCTAAATACTGAGAAAATCGCCTTTAAAGTTGTCCAAATCAAGTTCTTAGAAATGCATTTTACTAATCAAAAATTCAGTTTTTATATACGGTAGGAAATTTACAAAATGTTCAAAATATCTACCTGGCTTTGCTTAACTGAGTGTACTGTCATTCTCTCCTATTGTTGGCTGTGGTTGTGTATTTTCCTTGGCTGAACTGTGGCCAAGACACTCTGGTTGAGATTAATGTCCTCTGGTCAGGCTATTGACACAACACTTATTGTAGCATTTATGACCCCTGAGCTGCATGGGGTAGTCATACCTCCTAATAAAACCCTAGCAGCAGGTGGCAGGACTCTATGTTTTACCTGCTATACTGGGCTGATGCGTTGCATTATTGATGCCTTTCTTAGTGTTAATGGCTGTCTGAAGTTTACACCAGCATCTCTGTTAATGTTCCGATCTCGTACGGCTTACTAATAGAATGAGATTTCCTCCGGAGCTGCGATTTCTGTTTTTACCCGCAGGATCAAACGCACACTGAAGCTCTCATCACAGAGGCTGTCACAGGCTGTTTAGAGAACCGTTTACTCTGCTAAAGTTGTGAAGCAGAGAGCTGTCAGCGTGAAAGTACAAAGATGAGCGGTGACAGGCCTGTTTCTGTTCTTTTGTCAGTGAGAGAGTATCTGAGAACTCTCCCTGTGTTTACTCATTGAAACAACACTCCTTGCAGCAAAATGAAGATCGGTTGAGTTGAAAAAATTAAATAATACGAAGCATTCAAAAGCTTCAAAGTATGATTGCACAGATTGCTTTTGAATCCTTCTTTGTGATTTTTCTTTTTCTTTTTTATAAACTGAATTGGATTTGTTTGAAATATGCAGATTAGTTTATAATTGCATTTTTATGAGGGTTTTATTTTTCATTCATTACCTTCATGTTTAAGATCGAGTTACATGATATATCTGTGATCATATCAGTCTTTGCTAATTTTTTGAAAATTGTTTTTGATTTTTGTTTTGGCATTAGTCTTTCTGTGCTTTTTTTCCAAACTTTCAACATTTCTCCAGCATATTATGATATTTTGCCTGCATTTTATAATTTATACAGTGTGAATGCTGATAATAAAATAAAATAATAATAATTGGCAGTGCAATTTGAAGACTACTAGATTGAAATATATTAATAATTTTTTATTGTGCAGAGAAGTATTATAATACTAAAGGCACCCATGTAGAGCGGCACAGAGCGCTTGTGCACATTCTGTGCGCAGAATGATGAGCTTGAAACCGGTTCAAATGATTCAGTCCGATTTGGTGAACTGGTTCAACCGGTTCACTAAGAAGAACCGGTTAAATCGAACGATTCGTTCGCAATCCGGACATCACTAGTACAAAGGGAAGATACTTAGTATATTAAATCAGTGCATTAGTTTGAGTTTTTTTCTTTGAACAGTTTTACACTTCAGTGTAAAGCCACAGCCACAGCGGAAAGAAGAGTTTAGGTGAACTTTAATTTAATGACTTCAATATTAATCTGTACCTCACATTGAACTGTATGGAACAGCTTCAGAACACTTGAAATATGTCCACGAAAACGGTTTGGTGCTTTATAATGTTTTTGTGCCTTTCGTGGTGCTTGACAATAACGCAGAATAGTATACGCACAATGTTGGATTTGGATTGGTCTCGTCTGATCGATACCTGATCTGTAGAAAATACCAGGATCGGAGCCGATACCGATTCTGAGTATCGGATCGATGCATCCCTAGTCTGAATATATAAACTACCATTCAAAAGTTTGGGGTTAGCACACTTTAAAGTAATTACACTTTTATTCAACGACTATGCATTAAATTGGTCAAGAAATTACTTTTACATTCTTAAAAATAATTTACATTTCATTAAAATGCTAAAATACTTTATAACATTAAAAGAATCCTTAAAAATGTATGTTGGTTTTTACAAACATAATATAAAATATTAAGCAAAATAAATGTTCACAAAGTTGTAATTCGCATCTCATGCAAACCTGTCGATTTGTTTTAATCTGTCGAGATGCTCTTGTGTTTTGGTGGATGGATGGATGGTTGCTAGTTAAACATTCTGCACAAGTACGGGCTGTTGTATGTGGATGTATAGGTAGCAGTGCAGCAGAGACGCTCTGAAAGGTCAGTGGGTCCACTAGGACTGCGGATGTCGGCATTGATTGCTGATTGGCTGATGGATGCGAGCTACTGTAAGTATTCAGGCACTCAGGAGCGTTGCTTGGTAACAGCAGATTCACATATTGTGAGAGTGGCCTTGAAAGTGATTGACATCGTAAGTGCTCTAAAAAAATAAGCAACCCACCTCCTCCTGTCTTCACCTGACTCTGTCTTTATTTTCTTCTCTTTTTCTCTCTAGCACTTTTTATTTACATTCGACTACTAAGCCTTTTGATGTAATCTTGATTCCATGACTTTTATACTCTAATAGCAAAGCACGAAGGACTTTTAGCAAAGGAACGATATATTTTTAAGTTCAGATAGAATTGTTAAGTTTCAAGTTACTCACCATATTGTCATTAAAGCTCTTTCCTATTTTTTGCACTGTGATTTAGTATAATAAAATACTACTTTATTAAAATTTTACACCAGCTTTTTCATGTTTTTTACACTAATTTATATTTTAAATTCTTTTTTTGCTATGGTTAGCCAATGGTAAACCTAGCAAACGTTTCATTGTGTTTTCTAACCTGTAGAGATATTCTTGTGTTAAGATTTATATCTAAATAATTTGACGGGGGGGATGTACAGATTAATCGATGAACAAGAAGGATGTCAGACTTTCTGCTGAATTTAAGTCCAAGTGTATCAATGTTATAATGTATCAATGTATAAAATATTTTCTCTCATCCCAGTTGAATATAGAGAGACAGCTATACGCTATACATAGATTGATTGAAATGTTAAATAGCATTATAGTAGTATTTTTTTTGTTGTTGTTGCTTTTCTATCACTCAGAACATTTTGTCTATAGGCTTTGAAATTTGAGGAACGGGGAGCACACATCTCGAAGCAGCCTGTAATTATATATTTTGAGTAGCATTGTTCTGTTTGTCAGTGTAAACTATGGCTTGTGCTCTGTGTGTGTGTTTATATGCTTTATGGTCTGTTTTTAAGGGGTGTTTTGGTATTGGTTATGTATTCAGTGTGTGCTGATACAGAGGCCCAGAGTCTGCTCTCTGATTCACGGTCTGGATGGATGACTCACCTCCCTGCAGTCTTTAGACAGTAAATTGAGCTTTAGGGGTTCGCTATAAACTATGTTTATACTTTCTCAGAAAGAACTATACTATAGGTCACAGACACTACCTAATCTTTTAACAGGAATAGATGTCTTGTTCTGTGATATTTTGGACTTGGAAGATATACTAGACTTATTATTATCTTTAAAGGAGTAGTTCAGCCCAAAATTAAAACAAATGTTCTTAATGAATGCACCCCTCGAGTCACTCTAAACCTGTATGAGTTTCTTTCTTCTGTTGAGCACAAAAGAGATTTTGAAGAATGAGGGTATCCAAACAGTTGGCGGTAGCAATTGACTTCCATATTATGGAAAATAATAGCAGTCAATGTCTACCGTCAACTGTTTGCTTACCAGCAATCTTCATAATATGCTGAAAAAAAGAACGAAGTGCATACCTTTTGGGAATAGTCCATCCAAAAATAAAAGTTCACTCACTTTCATGCAATGAAGATATTATTTTGAAGAATGTTTGGTGACAAACTATTTTGGTTACCATTAACTTCTATTGTATTT
This sequence comes from Carassius gibelio, assembly GCF_023724105.1. Lineage (NCBI taxonomy): Eukaryota > Metazoa > Chordata > Actinopteri > Cypriniformes > Cyprinidae > Carassius > Carassius gibelio. Next base: position 8,263,169 of record NC_068403.1, on the reverse strand, counting down.
TTTGCCCATAGAGTGGAAGTCAGTGGAACCCAGTGGTTTTGTTACCAACATTCTTTATCTTCATCTTTAATGTTGTTGTTTAAGAACAAGGATACCTGGAAAGCGCTATCCAATAACATTCTCTTTAATTTAATTTGGCATTTTCTCGGCTGATGTAGGGAAAATTAAGGTATGAGATTTGAAATTGTTTGAAAAAGATTTGAAATCGTCATCAGCTGGTCAGTAGTCTTTCAATAGTCAGCCATTTTCCCAATGCAAATAAAAAGATTTGCGATCCCTAAAAAAAAAAAAAAACACTAAAAACTGCCTTTTCATTTGTTTTGGCAGTCTTTCCTTGCTCTAGAAATCACCGCTGATATCGTACAACCGCACCTCAGAGTTTTGAATTGCGCGTCCTTTAACAAGTAATCTGGTGATCTCCGCCCCTTTCTGCACCTCCCTCCTTCGCCAAGGAGTGATCACGTCCCTGCTGAACTCTTGCCTCTGTTGCCATGCCGACAGTCCTTTCTGGGCGAAACTGTTCACTCTCCGCATGATGGCATGATAAGTGCTGTAATTATGCAAATTCCAGCCAAAGCAAAGAGCTTTTGAAAAAAAAAAAAATTGCCATCACTGTCATTCCCCAGCTTTCAATTGCTAAACGTGAAAACTATCTGTTTTGTTGTTAGGCTGATTGGACTCAAAATCAGTCTGTTAAAATGTAACTAATATGAACAATTTTGACCAAACCCCAAATCATCAATATTAAACTTTGGTGAGCAACTCTTTTCACACTGTTTTTCTGCTTCAGACATGAATGACCTCAAATCAGCGTGACACCTGTAGCATTATTATGCATGTAAATTTATTCATTCTACACTCCCCTCTGGCCAATCATTTCTAGCATAATTAGTATCCCTACACGGTACTCTTGTAGAACTTAAAGTAAATCATGTGCATGCTGAAATGCAGTGCCATGAAATGCACTGCCAAGCAACCTTCACCTTGTTTGGGACGAGAACATAGAGTGCAGAGTTTGCTTTATTATTGGCTCATGTTTTGCAGGGGTTATGGCTGGGATTTGGTGTGTTAATTTAATGCAGAAGGCTGGGCTTGATGCCAGCTGAGGAGAGCACTGAGATGCCCAGCTGGAAAGAGCGGAGAGTGTTTTTTGCCGATAACTCTTGTGATCCATCCACAGTGCAGCGAATGGCAGCAAATCTGTGACCCAGAGGAGAGGAAACTACTCACCGATTCCGCTTGTGTGACATTAAGAATATTGTTTAGCAATAGGAAGTCTCGCTGCGGCTCTCAAAGCACCTGGAAGTTAGAATGTTTTTTTTTGTTTTTGTTATAATCCTTTTTCAAAGAAAAATCCATTGAGACTTGTTTAATGTTTCTATTTTGTTTTTGCTGGTTGTGGTTGTAATTTACTTTTTTCCCACATGGCCTAATATCATTAAAATTATTTCATTCTCTCATGCATCCGCTTTTATTATCATCATCCAAAATAGCTTTGTTAGCAAATATTTTAGTCCTTGGAGAGCTTAAGTTTGAGTTGGATACATAGCTGAATAGATGGATTGATAAATAAATAAATTATTTAATGTGATCATGTCAGTTGTCGTTCAAAAAGGTGATATTAATTCCTGCCCTAATTGAGTGCAAAGGAGGGTATGGAAAGGGCTGTTGAGCTCGAGAGACACTGATCTAGGCATTATGTTCAAGAACGGCTCTTAAAACAGACAAGGAGTCAAGGGTTTCACTATAAATAGTGAAGGAACACTTAAGAAGCACTCCACCAGTGTTTGTGAAAACCGATATGAGCGAGTCCACACTTCGCGCACACACACACTTGCAGTGAAAAGAAAGTCTGGCTATGATTGGAATGACATTTTGCTATACTACTAATAATATTTTCGTAGTGCAGTAATGGTCTGCTAACCAACTAGAACCTGATGGGACCCACAAAATGGGTTTGTGTCAGGTTTGGTTTTATTCTAAATAGTATGGTAATAGTAAGTTGTAATAGTTAGTAAGGTAATAGTTATGTTTAGGTATTGGGTAGGATTAGGGATGTAGAATATGATCATTTAGAATATGTGCTTTATAAGTACTATTAAACAGCCAATAGGTTAATAATAAGCAGGCTAATAAACTAGTTAATAGTTATAGTTTTTTTATATAGCATGTTTGTATATTTCTTAAATATTTTTGTATTCCTTAATGAATGTATTTTTGATTGCATTATACAGCAGAGCACACTGCATGAAATCCTGTCTTCCTCAATGCAATGCACTTGTCCTAACTTTTCATTTTTACTGTGATAAATCTGGAGCCATCTACTGTAGTCATTTTCTTGAACTGACAAGTGTTCTCTTACTGACAAGTGTTTTTTATTTTTATTTATTGTATTATTTTAAAGATCTAAACTCTGACTTTTCTATAAAACATGCAGCATATTGGGGTCATGTGACAACAATGTTGTATATAACTACTGCTTTTAAAACATTTATTCTTATCATGCTATTGCTACTTCATCATGCTGTGTAGAAAATAGAAATCAAATAGAAAATAGGAAGCATTATGCTAGTGTTTGAGGCTCTGATGTTACATGGGTTCTGTTCATAGAGAATGTTTGCAGTGTATTGCAGATGCATTGCAGATCTTGCAGGAAGAGCTTGAAGCTTGTAGGCCTGCAGTAAATTATTCTGTTTATTCAATGAACCAGCTTCTCAAATGTTTATACACAAACAGTGCCTGTATGTTTCATGTGTAAATATGTATGTGCATGCATTGTGTGTTTGAAAGAGAAGAGAGGGCATGAAAGTAAGAGAGAAACAGAGCAGAGGGTGATATATTGATAGACGTGTAGATGAAACGATAGTGTTTGAACTCAGTGGCTGGACTCCGACGCTCCCCCTCACAGTTTGCGACTTTTATCACGTGTGTATGTGCTTGTTTTATTGTCCAGTGTACCGAACGGTGACCCTCTCTCTCTCTCTCAGTTTTTCGCTTTATTTTTCTTTCTCTCAGGTCCTCTGGGTGTTCACAGTGATGTGTTTATTTCCTCTATTATTGCAAATTTTTCTCCTACAGCCATACGCATGCGCACACACGCACACACACAGATCTGACCTTCTGACCTTTCAACACAGGAGCAGTGCACATCATGATTGCATGTATCATATGTTGATGGCAAATGTGCCGCCCACATCAGGATGATTCACTGCTGACTGCTCTTATTAATGCAGGTGAACTGAGTGACCAGATATCATTTCCATTTCACACCTTATGTGCCACTGAAGACTGGAGTAATGGCTGCTGAAAATTACAAAAATAACATTTCAAAATATACAAAAATTAAAAACGAAAGGTTATTTTAAATCGTAATAACATTTCACAATATAACAGTTTTTACTGTATTTTGACCAACCTCAGACTTTTGAACAATAGTGTGTATGACCAGACTTTAGTATGAGAAGGAAGCTATTTTTATATATTCTTGATATAAAGAACAGAAGAATTTCTTTAGTTTCTCTCTCTTTTGTTTCTCTAACTTTCTCGTATTCTTTAGTTCTGCATTGATCTAATTAATGTCAGATGGGCTCAAGGACTTCCTGATTATGCTCAGTCCTGTGGGGACATAACAAAAATAATTGAATCGCTGTGATAGACAGCTCACCGTAAGCTAAAGCACACACACATCTAATCACAATGGTTTTACTGCCTCTTTACCCCCATTCTGAGCACGACCATACATACCCACTACACCCCAATCTACCAATTTATGAGCCAGATTTATCCCTGTCTGGACAGCGGGCAATCTCCATTTGGGCCTTGCCAATAAGTGGGCGGAGGAGGGGGGTTGTGGTCTCCGCTCATTTGAAATCACTCCAGAGAGTAAGGCCTTTAACAACTGTGTGTGTGCTAGCATTACAAGCAGAGCAATCAATACCTAAGGTCATGGCATTAGCATTATACCAGAGCTGTGGGGCAAGAGCCAATCAGTGCTATCATTCTCTAAGGCCACATCACACATTACTGAAATCACAAGAGTTTTTCATTGTTTCACATTTTTCATTGTTTCTTAGTCATTCATAGTCAAACAGAGTTGCTTGCCAGGTGCTTACTTAGGTGCTTCTGCTTTTCAGAGATTTTATATATGGAGAGTATATATCAGTAGCAGCTCCTGACAGTAAATTTAAGTGGGGTCAGATTCTGGGTAGTAGCACTATTATGAAAAACATTTTGTAAACTTTATATTCTAATCTCTAAACACATATGGACAAAATTTTGGCAGAGGTGTCCATGCATTATCCTATGGGTTGCACACTAATTTTGATGGACAGGCTTGGATAATATGCATTAAATGCTGTATTATATTTGCCTTAATATAGCATTTATCACCCACAAATGTTGATTTAGAATGTTAGAAGTTGTGGAGCAACTCTAAGAATAATAATAAAACAAACACAATATAATCATCAGTGTTGGGTATAGTTACTTTGGAAAGTAGTTAGTTAGGTTACAACGTTACCATCAATTAAAAGTAATCAGTTATGATACAGCGTTACCTATTCATAAAAGTAACGCGTTAGAGTACTCATGCGTTACCAAAAATTAAAAGCCGTTTGCAGCGGCTCACACACGACAGACACAGCCCCCGGCCCCTTTAAATGCACCTAGAAGTCGTGACTCCCGACAATGAATAACGTCAGTCATCTGACTAAATTAACACTGCAGGATAACAATAACAGGAAAGACAGTCAGCAATAGGCTATTACACATGGCGTTTTATTTATTTATTATCACAGAACATATTATTAATCAAAATTCGCACCTAACGTTACCCAGCCCGGGTAGCCTAGGCTACTGTATATTATGAGCACCACAAGATAACTCCTGATTTTTCTTTAACTTTAAATAATGCAGTTATCAAAGTACAAGTATGCTTACTTGTAAACACAACCTTAAACAGGCTTGCAGATTTAAATCCATTTAGAAATGATGAACAATCAGCCAGCCAACGATCTAACAGAAATTAACAGCTGCCTGTCAAACAAAAATGATAACAAACCGAATTAAATCCTTCACTGCCACACAGGCAAATGACAAATCGCTTAATAGCCGAACTAAATATTATTAAAGTGTCACTCACAGTCACAAGCCTAAATTCGCTTTAACACAGTCCTCTTACATTTACTCTTCAAAGTAGTGATTAAAACGTAGCGTTAAATTTGAGGTAGAATTTTTGGCGGTCGACAGAAGCTTTTCACCAAAGCAAAGTGTGCATTTTACCGTTATGTTCTTTTCTTTTTCGTTGACAAATTGAAAATAATGTGCGTACTTCCATAAACCAAACGCTGTCCTCTCTGCTATCTTGCCGGGAGTTCGAAAAAAAAAAAAAAGCCCCACACACACACAGGGTCAGGCGCAGGGCACAGACGCATCACAGCCATTGACTTTACGATCACAGAGCTTCGGCTCCGCTGATACATCCGCAGGTGGCACAGTAGACCTAGGACTACTGTCTGACAAAAAGCAGGCTGCAGTCGGGATTTTCCTTTCCTTAAAATAACGGATTACTTTTTTTAAAAAAATAACGAAGTTACTGATTACTTACGCACGAAACTAACGCGTTAAGTTACAAATTTCAGGAAAAAAGTAATTAGAGTACTCTAACGCGTTACTTTGTAACGCGTTACCCACAACACTGATAATCATAAAGGCTATTCATATGAGCACAATTAAACTAAAGGATTTATACTTTAATTTGATCCACTCCCCACAAAAAAACAAACAAACAGACATGCCAACTAGTTACTGACCTGATGCAGTCACATAGCTGAAGCGGATTGATATTGTCTTCGTGGAGCCAGGTTTAGGCTTGCCGCCATAGACGGTGTTGACAGTGTTACCGGTTTTAAGCCTCAACGGTTACATCAGTTTCCCACCATGACACCGTCCACACCTTTATTTTGATTTTTTTTTTAGTATTTGTTTTTTTTTCAAAATATTTATTTGAATTAAGTAAAAATAATAATTATAAATAATTTAGTTTAGAAGAGAGCATACACTATAATTAAAAGCTGAACACAGCTACAATGCTGCGTGCCAAGATATGAAATATTATTTCCAAGCATACAGTCCCCCCGAAAGAGTATGACCGATGATATGATTTCTGCTAATAATCCCACATATATTTATAGTGTATTTTGAAACAGCGTTAAATAAGAGAGCTAGAGCAACCCTAGCCAGGTTCACATAATGTAACATGAAAATAAGCGGGGCAGTCTCAAAACTGCCCCAATGGCTCTCAATTAGAGCACACTGCAGTTCCCCTTTTCACCACAAATTTACATTGCAAAATTTTAGAGCGCTGTTGACCTCGGGAGGGTTCAGGCACCATCTACCCCACTTATTATCATGTATACATGCCTGCCTAAGCCATGTGTGGGGTTTTAATGGTAAAACTACAGGAACAACTTGTGACAGGAATGGTCTAATGTCTTCGAGTCTTTTTAAATGCTTCACACAACTTTTTCCAGCACTTGAAAGCTCTGCAGAGAAGTACTTTTAGGCTTATTAGTCATTTCCGATCCCTAATATATATTTTCTGCATTTATTAAATTATATTTTGATATTATGAATGACAGCTACAAAATTTTATTTTATCTGCATCTCAAAAAAAAAAAATACCCAGCGAAATCATGGAGGGACTGATAATTATATGTATATGTATATGTATATGTATATGTATATGTATGTGTATGTGTATGTGTATGTGTGTTTGTGTTTTATTTTGGTTTATTTAAATATAATTTACAGATGGTTTTAATATGGACTATTTATTGGTCATTGACCATAACATGAAAATCGTTTTTGACTTATCAATATCTGTGTATCCCAAGGTAAGAAACATTATTGATATCACAATATTATACAGAAAAAAAGAAGAAATGTGTCCAAATATAATGTTTTGTTAAAAAAAAAAAGCTCTGCTTGTAGATGTCAAATGCCCTGTCAAATGTGTCAACTTGGTAAACTTTAGAAAATCCAGTAACTTTTATTTTCTACAAATTTATATATGTAAATCAAGCAAATAATTTAAGCATCATGGTTAAGTGGCGTGACATACAGCCAAGTATGGTGACCCATACTCAGAATTCATGCTCTGTGTTTAACCCATCCAAAGTGCACACACACAGCAGTGAACACACACCCGGAGCAGTGAGGTGTGTGCATCTTAATGCATCTTAAAATTGTTGGTGATTATGTTTGGAGAGTGTGGTGTTGAATTTGTGACAGGATTGCAGGCTCAACAGAGCTCTTCCATTCAAGCAGTGAGTGTTAAGGTTGGGGGTGGGGCTAAATGAGGGGGTGGGGCTGACTGGGGTGGGGTGAATCTCTGGAGGTTACATGGCCCATCATCACTCTAAGAGCTTTTACAGGGATGAATAAATATTCAGATCCACAAACACATATGTATATCCCACAGGTCCTCATACATACAGTTCACACCTTTCCAGCTCGTCACATGACCTGGTATCCATGGTAACAGTAGACAAAGGCCTTCTGCTAATTACCAGTGTGAAAAACATGACCAATTACAGATGAGCCCAATACAATGAAAGAAACACAGACAACAGGTTTTACCCACAATCCCTTTCTTTTTACAGCTGAGCGCCAGTAAGTGAGAGTCACACACATGTCCCAGCTAAAAGGTTTTCTGTGTTTCAAAACCATCAGAAAATCTAGCAGAAGCTGTCATCAACAACGGTTGAAAGTAAAATCAAAACATTTATTTTAAGACCATTTAAAAATCTTCAAAACTTTGGAATGGTAGTGAATAAAATAATATTCTTATTTGTTTCTATTTGTAAATAGTAAGACTAATTTGTGTTGCCTGGTCACTGGTATCATCAAACACATTGTGATGGAGATTTTGTCTGATCTCATAACGCGCTGCTGTGTAATGGTGCTGTGGACGGTAATAGTTGTATGTATTATTGATTACGACATATGCATAATCAATAGGTGGGTGGATTCCAGGCAGCGAAAAGGCAGGATGCCTTCCCAGTCAAAGCTGCATTGATGAGTTTGCCTGCTGATTGCTTGCAACAAGCTCTAGCTTAAGGAAAATCTGAAATGTATGCCTTCTGTGTATGCGGATAAATGTTAGCTATGCTTCGTCGCCTATGGAAAATTGAAAAAAGGAGAAACAATGCACGCTCAAAAAAACAAGTGCCACTGTGGCTCCATCTCTCACACACACATGCTGGAATGCATGTACACACAAAGCAGCAAACACCTGCTCATTCGAATGCATGCACAAAAACACACACACACACACACACACTCATGTCAAAGCAGTTGGCTGGGCGTTTGAAAGGCCGTTTTCCTGGTGGCGGTTGCTAATGGCTACAAGGTAACGGCGGGAGCCTAGTGACGGGTCGATAACAGCAATGTCAGTCCCACAAGCACAGATGACATAAAATTGCTCTTTGCTAGGCTATGTCATTATTTCAGATGAAAACATATGAGAAAGAAAAAAGACAGATTTTTTAGAATGTTTTTTAGTAGAAAAATAAATGTTTGAAACTTTGTGCTTGTTGCTTTTTCAGAATGATGCAATAGTATGTATAAGTATTTTAAAAAATGAAAAATGTAAGCACAATTTTATTGTATACAACTTTTTTGTGTGCAACTGTTTATTCTAAACACTTTATTGTAATATTATATTTGAATACAATAAGTGTGTGTGTGTGTGTGTGTGTGTATATATATATATATATATATATATATATATATATATATATATATGTGTGTGTGTGTGTGTGTGTGTGTGTGTGTATATATGTGTGTGCCTCTCTCTCTCTCTTCCACATACATATGGAGAGTCTTCAGAAAGCAGGGAGCAGCTGCTGTGTGTCTTGTGCTGGTCTCAAGAGGGCCTGAGGAGGCAGAAATGCGAGACATCTCATTAACCGCTGTTTGAATGTGTCGTTGAAGTGCCCTACAGACGCGAGACAGCTTAAGACTGTCATCAGCAACAAGACTTAAATATTGAGCATGGTGCACTTTCCTGTTTTACAATCGACTATACAGAGGTTGCTTCAACATGTCTATTCTACCATATAAAAGACAAATTAATATTATTACAAAACAACACATTTGATGTTGATAGACTGGGCAGGTGGAGGAGTGAAGTGACAAAAATGAAAAAGAGTGTGTTTAACACCCTGTCAGAATGTCATTGCTCCCATTAAAATCAGTGAAGCTGTTTAGATTGCACGTAGAATGGCGTAAGGCCTTGATTATGGTGATAGCAATGTAATTGTGTCATGTCATGATGTTCACTTGTAATGTAGATTAACTGAAACAGGTGTGTTGACATGGCCTAACTTGTTGTTGTGCATTGTTATAACTTGCTTTAATATAATCATTTTATAAATATTTATATTAATTATTTTGCTAGTAAGACAGCATATTCTACAGATGGACTGGATTAATCAAATTTGATGATTTGTAGCTTTTAGTCCATATCAGAGTAGTCTTTCTGTTCCCGGAAAATAGACCAAACATATTGATCAGTGACTCTAAATTCCTTTCAGAGGCATAAGAGGTAGGATATCCGCTAAAAATCTGGATCCAATTCTGGAGGCACTGTATCCGGCTCCAAGCATTATCAGAGTCCTCTGTATCTTGAGATCCTGTCAAAATGCTTCCATCCGGCTCTTGTTCTTCCTTGGCAGCTGTAATAGAGCTGTATGGGCACCTGTGTGTGTGTAATGGGTCTGAAAGAGCAGTGGAATGTATCCATAAACTGGTTACTGTCTTTGCAAAGATATTTAAGGGAGGAGGTGATAATGAGTAGTGTTATTCAGGTTTGAAGAGGAAAGAGAGAGAGAGAATAGAGAGTAGTAATGTGTCACATGATTTAAACCACCCACTCATGTTCGCTCTGCCTAAAGCATTTAAATCAGCTCATTATTCATTAGACTAATCTGTGAACTAGCAAGCTTATTAAGGTAATAGCTGTGCGTTAATTGGTTGTAAAACTTAAGATGAAGATTATATGTTAGTACTTTGTACATGGCTGTTAAACATATGAACTCTAATAGTGTTATTTGAATCAGGGTGAAAAGAGACTTACATTGCGTAGTATATGACAAAATGTAAAAAATTAAATATGCTCACTTTTCTGTCAAAATGCAGCCTGCTTGGACAAGAAGGGCCACATTGTGTTTGTATTGTAATATAAAACTGAAATCAGATGTAGAAGATTTTTTTTAATTAACTTTTTATTTAGCAAGGATGCATTAAATTGATCAAAAGTGACAGTAACGACATTTAAAATGGCAATTCGACAATTTGACATTTCAAATAAATGCTGTTCTTTTTGAACTTTCTAGTCATCAGTGAATAAAAAAAAAAACTGCATGACATTTTCCACAAAAATATTAAGCAGTTGTTTTCAACATTGATAACAATAAGAAATGTTTCTTGAGCACCAAATCAGTAGGCCTATGTTAGTTATTTCTTGTGGATCATGTGAAAAGCTAGAGTATTCTCACTTTACAATCACAGAAATACGTTTTAAAACATAAAACAATAATGATATTACACAATATTACTGTTTTTACTGTATCAAAAAATGCAGCCTGGGTGACCATATACTTTAAAAAACATACTCACCCCAAAGTTTTAAGCTATAGCTAGTTAATAAAAAAAAATTCTTTTTAGAGCTCTGTTCTCTGACATTTAGCGGAGATGAGATGCAGCACTTGTGCACAGAGATGTTAAAATATGCACCCCTGCTAATTCAGAGGACAGAGCTCACCGCTGGGGACGAGATTAATAAGCCTTTTGTTTCATAAGCCTCTTGGCCTGCAGACATGCTGCCTGAAGATAATTGAAAGCTCCGTTCTGCCATTCTCAGAGGTGACATTACCTCTGTAGCGTCACAGTGGAACCCTGACTTTGTAACAAACTTCACATTTGAAAAACACCAGGTGAAATAAGTTTAAATATTGTGCTTATTCCATTTTTGTTCAGGCCTCTGCTGTGAATGCTTGCTGAGGTAGACAATGTTTTCATGTCATGATTAATTCAAGAAACGGCTTGCATTTTAAAGACTAAATATAGATGTGCTGAAAGCACCTAAAAGTATTGTACTGTGTATTTAAAATTAATATCTTGCACAAGCTTTGATTTTAATTTAACGTGGTGAAATAAAAAACATACTGTGGTTTAGACTAGGGTTTTGATGCTAATTGAGTTTCATACTAAGGTCTTTTTTCTATGAACTTTACTATTTAGTTTTATACAATATCAGATATTTATTATTATGTAATTTTAAATTGTATTTTAATATTTTTTCCTGTGTATTTAATGTTTTATTAGAAATGTTTTCTTATTCATATGCAATTCATATATTGCATTATTAGTTTACCTCTATATTGAATAAATCTGCCAGACAGACATTCCTCTTATTGTGGACCTAAACTCGTGGCATTTAAAATAAGTATCCGAGTTAAGCAAAGGAGATAAATCTTCAGTGGATGTTTTATCACTGACCTTTCTAGCTTCCTGAGAGTCAGAGAGAGAGAGAGAAAGAGAGAAATCTTCACAGGGCTGTGATGGAGCTGTTTTTAAGGCAGAGCTTGCAGACGTCTGGCCTGTGTCTGACTGTGAGCTGGACTGATAACTCTTCACAGCTGAGATGCTCAGCGGGGTCGGCACACTGCCAGTCTCAGCGTCAGCTTTGCATTCCCACATCAGCTGAAGACAGAGATATTTTAAGACAGATCTCAGAATAAAACAGATCTCTGGCTGAGTCTCTGAATATTTTTTGTGTGTGTTATGAGGGATTTTGTGGAGATAAGTAGTCACTCCTTGTTTAGAGATGCATTTGTGGTTATACTAAGTGCTGTTCTCATATTAAATGTTTCCTATTATTCCCTCTCAGATTCTCTCTTAATGTGTCCTTAAACTGTTCAGTTAGGAAGAATAAGGTCTCCAGTCTTTAATGTTTCCAGATTAATTCTAATGCGATGTTTCCACCCCAGGAACCTCTTACACAATAAATGGAGAACATCCTGTCTGTACTGTTCTCTTAACAGACTCCAGACTGTAGAGTCGCCCAAATCACCCAAATTATGTTTGCTTGTTTACAAGCGTTTACTGTGAAGTCACATTCTTGTGGAATGACTCTGTGTTGATCTGTCAGTATGAAGACATGGAGCAGATCTTCCCATCTGATATCCTGAGATAAACAGTCTGGAGGATGAAAACAAAGTTTACACTGAAATAGTTGTGCACTTTGAAGGGCTCCTGTGATGCAGTTTGAAAGATTTAGGTCAAACTGTGGAATCACGAATGCCTTAATTGTAGCTTTTCTCTCAGTGCTTTGAGAATGAATTGGAATGTCTCATTATAGAAGTTTAAAAGTGGATTGTTCTAAATAAACAGTTTAAAATAGTTTTTTGGGATTGTTGGGAACACAATTTCAGAACCATGGACAGCTCATGTATCTTCTAATGAGTGCTTTCAAATGAAGCCAGGAAAATATGTTTGTTAATTCACTAGCCATTCCTGAACTCAGAAATGTTGAATTAATTCAATGATTTTTCTAAGGTGTAAAATTAACACTCCCCAAGAACAAAAAAGTTTCTTTATTGTTGAATTCTGAATTAACTAACATTTGAAATGTTAAAATATTTTCAACCTTGGATTCACCAATTAATTTTGTTAAACAGTGGAACTCCCTTCTTTTTCAATTTAGCTTTTTGTTAAGACACATCATTTGTCTTTTTGTTCTATAATAAGATAAAATTAAGACAAACTGACAAGACAAACTTTGCTGTCATCCATTCAAAGCTGCTGAAAATTCCACTATTTTAGGATGAGTAAAGTTTATATCTCCTCTTCTGCAATACTCAGCTGTTTTATTGAACATATTTTGAGATCAAAACAAATCTGTAGTTCTATTATGTGTCACACCACAGGATATTATGTCACACACAACAACAGATTGTTGGTTATTACAGGAGAAAGAAAGTTTAATTTTAAAACAAACATCAACATGTTTTTTAAACAAAACAAAATCATATTCATGAACAAAATTAAATCGCAGTAAGTGTTACTGAAACTTTTCTAGCACCCTGTTGCATGCGAAGCACAGCTAAATATGATTCAAACTATATTCATTAAGTTGTAAATTATTTAAACTATATGGCTGCCCTTTTTAAGGCATCATTTTGATTCTATTTACTTTCTGCATCGTTCTCTTAGGATCTCCTCCCTTCTAGTGGATCCCTGTTCATTTTCTGTCTATATTTCCGTGTCCTCTCTTTTCCACTAATTTATCTCCTTTAAAGTTTTTATTTTATTTATATATATATATATATATATATATATATATATATATATATATATATTAGAGAGATTTCTTGAAAATATGCACTACTATTATAAAACCATAACTGTTTTAAATAATACTTTGTGAATATAATGCCCACTGAACTGCTGGGCAATGAAAAAAAAATTATAACAATATAATTTTCCTTGATTAAAATTTAAATAATAGTAATGTGATAAAACAGTTACAGTAATTGTCACAATATAATTTTCCTCAGTTCAAATTAAAACTATATATATAAAATATATATAAAATATGTGAATAAGTGAAAACCACCCAAATCTTATACTTGGGCTAAATTTAGAAGTGAACAGGAACTAGTAGACACTTGCTAAATGTATCTTGTCAGAATGACATGTTCAGCTGAATATTTCATTGTGTCATTTTTGTGAACCAACTCAGTGGCAGCGTCATGTTTCTGACCTGCTCGGATTTCATTCCTCACCATCCATTTCACATCCCATCTGTGTCATCCACCCCGCTTCCTAATGCATTCGCCCGGTCTGGATGCTGCCGGGAAACCCTCCCCACCCCCTCCCCCTACCCTACAGAAACCAAGATTTACACTCTCAATGTGCTGCACAGCTCTCTGATGAATGAGTCTAGACTGAGACCTCTGAGAGATTCTCCCTCATGCTTACTTTGCTTTTATACAGGACACATTATTTACACGGACACTTGATGTGCATTGCTAATCATCTCCAGACTATAGAAGCTTCCTGATTGGTTGAGCTAATTGTGGCTTGAGGCACAAGAGCGCTGATGGAGAGACTGGGGCAGCTTTGAGGGTTTTCCTTCATCTCAGAGGATCTGGTTGAACTTAGCAAGGGGGCAGGGGGGCGAACGGATGGATGGAAGAGGCTTTTATGTGCTGCGTTTCATGTTTTCACTTTGTGTCTCTTTCCCAGCATGCATCATTCCTGCTTAACAGGTTCTGCCGCTCGGCTGTCCTCCTGCAATCCCACCCACACACTTCAGCCTTTTAATAGAGCGTGCCAGCGAGAGCAAATAATCACCCTCTCTAACTTACTCGGGATGATGGGTCCTCGTAAAAACCTCCAACAACAGAGTATTTTCTGTGCCTCTTTATTGCCGCCAGGCGAACAGTTTAATTCAACTGCGATGATTGAGATCTTTGTGTAGATGGGAGATAAGGGACTCGCACCCATGTTTTCAACAGTGCGATAATGCAAACAGCAAGACGAGGGTGATAAACCACATTGAGGCAGTTAAATGGATTGTAAAATGAGAGGTCATACAGCTGTCGTTCGAGGAATCCCTGCTTGCCAAGCAATGCGCTATGCTGTAAAACATGCTCAATTGAAATTGCCAGTCCTGCATTGTAATCCTGGTGGGAAAGAATTGGGAAAGAAAAAAAATGTTTAGCTGTTTATTCTGAAAGAATAGACAGATGAATCCTTTTCCTGCAGGGCTTTTTCGGTAAAACAATGCACAGTTTGATCCCTTGATCCATGGGCACAGTTAGGTCTGGTAAATCTAGGCACCCAGAGGGAAAATGTTATATTCATGTGAGCCTGCCAGGATAGAGTATGATAGAGAGAGATATAACTCCAGAAAAGAAAACGAGTGTTCGTTGCTTTATGGGATTTATGTGCAGGATTGAACGGATAGCAAAGCTCCTTAGTCAGGGAAAGTGTGCTGTGTCAGGGTTCTGTGCTTCACTTTCTAAATTAAAGCATAAACTTAGTTGTGTACAAATACGATACAGTCTCAGTTTGAGATTTAACCCTGTAAAGACTGACATATGAAATATTTGGCCAGAAAATATATATCTTTTTTTTAACTTTAGTTGACCTTTAGACAAAGTCTAAAAGACATTTTGAGTATCATGTCTGAAACATCAGGATTATGTTTTTGATTTTTAGTACTTTTAGTATTATGTAGGAGAATATAGACTCTTACTCAAGAAGGAAAAAAAAATTTGTATGCATTTTGGTGCAGTTAGGGTTAGTGGTGCTGTTATTTATATGGTAAGATGTAATTCTGATAGCTTGTAATGTAAATCGAGATCTTTATAACCATATAACAGACCACAAGCGTAAAATGCACATAAATATCATAGTTTATTGATTAAAGCTCTGGGGTTAATATTGTTGAGGGCAAAACATAATGCAGTGCAATACATGAATGATTGAGGTATGTTAAAATAACCGTTCCAAAAGCTAGATTTTTTGTATTTAAACATTTTTCTTAAAAATGCTGTATATTCTCTTGAAATATTAATAACAATATAAAAGTTATTCATATGTTGATATTTGTGTATCAAATATGATACAGTATGTCTTATAGGGCTGACATCCATCAACAATCTGAATGATATTAAAAGGATAGTTCACTCACCCAAAAAACTCACCCTCATGTCATTTCAAACCCGTAAGACCTTTGTTCATTTGAGCAAAAATGTTGATATTTATGTTGATGTTGATAGCTCTCTAGACCTCCATAGACAGCAACGTAACTGACACGTTCAAGGCTCAGAAAGGTAGTAAGGGGATTGTTCAACTTTGATTTCTTTAATACTGAAAAACACACACTGCACCTTTAGTGTTTGCATGCATGTTTTTTGGTCTGGTCTCTTGCTGAAATCATGTTCTTTTGTGTCCGGGTCATGAAACAGCCATAAAACCATTATAAGGCTAACCAGGGCTCTCGCGGTGAACAGCAGGAAGACACCACTTAAGACATCACACAGAGCTTCCTCTGTTACCGTGACAACCCAGACCTAATGAGTAGACATGCTTTTATTGTAACAAGCTGTGCTATTTGTTTCAATTTTCTTGCCGAGGTGACATGAAATTGTATTTATGACTTATTTAGTGTATGTAACGAGATGTATTTGTAGCATTCAGTGGGAAATTGATCTTTATCCATATGGATTTGATTGAATTGTTGATGTTATGTGATATTATTTATCCCACACAACCTTGGTATCATCAGAAGAAAAGACAGGTAGATGAGTAACATGCATTAAAATGATTTCATGTAGTTTTTAAGGCTAAACAATAAATCCGACTTGTATCTGATTGATATCTTTTTGTAATAGACGCTAAAAGCTTTTACCTGACTGGGTTATTTATAGAGAGAGACAACTTTGACAGCCAAATGCCTCAGGCATCCTTCCTTTACTGAAGTCGCAGAAGAGAGAGACAGCTGCACTGTAAAACATGTTTAAACATCAAACATTTATCTCAACTTACATTTTAACATATTACATTTGAAATCTGGAATGTAGATTTGTTGTTTGAAGCTCAAAGAACTGGCTTTGAGGAGTGAATATAAAGGATGGAGGCTGTGAATGTTGATGTGGATTTTGGGACATGGTCTGAGTGGATTAGTGCCCAATGCTGAATATGCAAATGAACACAGATTTACATCTTTGTGTTTTGTCTCTTTCAGTCACAGATGAAGACACCGTCAAACGATACTATGCCAAGTTTGAGGAGAAGTTCTTTCAGACGTGTGAAAAGGAGCTTTCCAAGATCAACACATTCTATTCAGGTATCGTTTCCCTCCATGTCTTCAAAAATATTGAAGAAAAAAAATGGCAAGTAACTGGTTACATGTAATCTGGATTATGTAATCAGATTTCTAAAATTAAGTACCTATAATAGGATTAAATTAAGATAAACTGACAAGACAAATTTTGCTGTCATACATTCAAAACTGCTGAAAATTCCACTATTTTAGGATGAGTGATGTTTATATCTCCTCTTCTGCAATACTGTAATAAGTATTTGCTGTCACTTCTGTTTAATTTAATGCGGTCCTGTTGAATAAAATTATTATTGCAATTTAATTTAAAAATCTTAATGGCTCCAAAACTGAGTTTATGTAATAAGCACTTACATCTTCCCACAAAAATAAACTACACATATCCTTAATCAGTCTTACAATATCTTTTTTGAGGATTAAAAGAGAGCTTTGATGAGCATTAAATCATTCATAGTTAACTTTTAATAATCGTAACTGTTTGGCTACCAGCATTGCTTTCTTTTTGTAACTCATAAATAGCACGAGTGGAAACAATCTTTACTGTGTGGTTGAACTGCAGTGCACCGCTAAATGCCAAAAAGGGATTCCCTGTGCATGAGGTCTGGCTGTACAGCACTATTTGGAAACCTGATGTAATAAGTACTGCCTGCTGTAGTCATTTTGACATGCATAAAGGGCAATAGACTATGTTTGTACTGATAATATATGCACACTGCAACATAAGCTGTGTTGTTGCTTTGACTTCAGGGTAGAAGGAATGTTTGAGCTCTACTGCCTTTAGTGGCTGGTTAGGGGATGGCACGACAAACAAGAACTTTAAAGAATAAGATTAATGGTTTTTTTGCACATTGATGCATTGTTGTATTGCATTGAGGATCTAACTCATTTCTACTCAATTCTACATCTAAATAAAATCTCAGAATGAGCGGAGACAAATGTATCAGCTTTAATTCTGAAACAAAGAAGCTGATGCCCATTAATAATTTAACATAAAAAGAAAGCATCAATAGGTTTAGTTTTTTTATATTTCAGTTGCCACTGAAAATCATTCACTCCCTCAGTGCTGCAGGTTTGACAAACAGACAAAAATGAACTCTAATCGAGTTGCCCAGCCAAAGAAAGCTGGCAAGTCCATTAGGCTGGAAAAATCTCTGACCCCATTCTTTTATTTGGATATTTGTCATGTCATGGATGTTTTTTTCCACAACGACAATATAAGATAAAATAAAGTTTAATTTGCTCAAAAATAGAGTTAGATAAAACAAAAAAGGAACAGTATTCAAACATAAACATTAGTTTAGTTATTCAGCTCTGCAGGTAATGTTGTCCGTAAACAGGTCAGATTTGAAGGTTTATTTAGTGAAATGCAAGGCGTTATCATATGTGCTGGCCTTTAGTACTGAAATCTATATAAGGATGGCAGCCACTGTTAGTGCACTATAACTAATTCTGTCTAGTTGACCCAGACTGTGTTACGGCAGAGACCCCTGCCACCCCCCTGAGTGGTCCTGAATTAACAACATAGCTTCTAAACCTTGAGAGCATACAGTCTTTGTCCCAGTGGAGGAGATCTGCTAAGCACATAAAATCTTAGCACCATCTTAACCATGTTCAGCCTGCAGAAGCACAGACCTTAGACAGGCTATTATAGCTGACTGGACACTATATTTACACTGATGTGCAGTCTATTCAATATGTTGTTTTTACAAGATCAAATCTTTGTCAAGTTCAATGCTTTCCAAACATACATTTTATGTTTTAATTTTATGTGTTGTTTGTTTGCAAATTCTGCTTGTAAGCTATTTAAACTTGTAAGCTAGACCGTTTCTCTAACTGACGAACATCTTTACGAATTTTTTTTTTTTTTGCCATGAATGCATTTTTTATGTTTATGAATTTATTCCTCTCTTGGAATTACCTGTAAGAAAAACATTTACCATTTAATGGTCAAATATTACATTCAAATATATGAAAATGTATAATGACAAATACTATTTAAAAAATAACTAATATTAAATGTATATTTTAAATATATTTAATTAATATAAAACATAAGTTTATGTATTATGAATATAAATATAAAATAAATTAACATTTATAAAAATGTTACAAAATGTATATAATGGTATTTAAATATATAGTTAAATAAATACTTTTTTAAAATATCGTGTAATTAAAAAAAAACAATTTTTTAAACTATAGTCATAATATGGTTTTGAGATAATTGGGTAATCATTAACTTGGGAACAAAGTGTGGCAGTTATCTTCCTCACTCCAGTTTTCATCTCGGACTTCTCAGGGCCTTACTAAGGGTTATAACACATACGCCAACAGGACTCCTAGTATTTACATGTCTGATGAACATAATATCCCATTTCCTTCCTCTGAAAGTGAGATGGGTTAGCAGGGTCCTGTTCACCAAACTGCGCTAGGATGCAGGCCAGCGTGGATAATGCTGTCTGAGATATCACCCTTCCAGGAAGAGGCTCATCTCTAACAGGAAATCTGTCTGCTTTACTTTCCAGTTGATGGGTAGAATGAGGGATTTATTTGTCATGTAAAATGGATTCTGGTGCATTTCATTGCCGGGTTGTAAGCCAAGCAGGCTTTATGTCTCTCAGTAGATGTAGTCGGATAATTTTTAATACATTTAAGATACAAGTTTTCCATTCTGGTGTACAACCAGGCTTTTTGTTTTCCACGTTCTCTCAAAGGCAGTAAATCAAGTAAAGTGGTAATTGTCCATAAAACTGAATTATTAATGTTGTCTTCTCTTCTTGCATCTTCTCAGAGAAACTTGCTGAGGCACAGCGCCGCTTTGCAACTTTGCAGAATGAGCTGCAGACGTCTCTGGATGCCCAGCGGGAGAGCAATGCTCCAGGGCTCCGCAGTCGCCGCAAAACAGTGTTGCCTTTGTCCAACAAAGAGCGCAACAAACATCGCAACATCAAAGACCTGCAGCTGGCCTTCAGCGAGTTCTACCTCAGCCTCATCCTCCTGCAGAACTACCAGGTCTGAAGTTTGTCATGGTTTTTGTTTTTGTTGTTTGTCTTCTCTTGTCAATGTTGTCAAGAGGAACTTGGGTTTCTTGACCTTTCTGCTGTTTCTTTATGTAAATGCTTATTTAATTAATTATTAGCTTTTCATCAATTCAGAAACCAGTTTCCTTTAAAAAACCCTGATCTAAATATTGATATTCAAATTCTTGAAACATGTTTCATAGATATATATAAAATTTTTACTATGGATGTTCATTTCGGCTTATTTTCCCGACCGACAACCATTACTTGTTATTCGAACATTATCCGTTAACTGATTAGATTCGAATAACAAATTATAATTAAATCGATATTATTATCACACACTTGCAGCACTTCTAAGAACAGAGAAAAACAGAATAAATTAACAAAATAATACTAAAATAGGCGTACAATAAATATTTACAACTAAATAATTAACATTAAGACGATGAAACGAAAACACACTGAATCCTATGCACATTAAAGAACGAGTCTTTTTTTTTTCCTGTCAGAAACAAAAATAAATAGCAGGCCTACCTCAGTGCACAATGTGTCTATATATAGTTTATATATACAGTATATATATTAAAAAAGTCGCCTAAAATGTCAATGTGCTGTGCGCATAGTCTGTAATAGAGCTCTGCGTGGAACTTTTTCGTAATGCTGTTTCCGCTGAATTTTCTGACCATTACTGTCCGTTCCCGCAACGTGTGTGTGTCACTCCCACGATTTGTGGCAACTTCCACATACATTGTTATACTGCTTATAATTTTATTGAAATCGCTTTTGAATGTGCGCTCCCTGTTAATTTTTACTTACGATTTCACATTCACATATTGGTCAGTTGTTTTACTTTCGGTTAACGTTTTAACGGTTAATAGGAGCATTCCTAATTTTTACATTTAAATGGATGAGTTAGACTGGATGGTAAAGAAAAAGCATTCAACAGGCATCCACTACACATCTAAACACTATACATGTTATGTATTTTATTGCATGAGTTTTTTATTTCATTATTTTATTTCATTATTCTAAATAGCAAAAATAAAGACGTGAATTCTTATTTGCATATACTGATTTACCCTAATCACATACAGAATCTGAACTTCACTGGATTCCGTAAGATCCTGAAGAAACATGACAAGATTCTGGACACGCAGCGTGGAGCTGATTGGCGTGTGGCTCATGTGGAGGTGGCTCCATTCTACACCTGTAAGAAGATCACACAGCTCATCTCTGAGACCGAGGTAGACTGCCTGGCTCCGCATTTGGACTTCTGACTTCCTGCTCATATCATGATCTAATTGTATTGGTGTTAGTAGCTGCTGAAACTGATAAATGATGCTTAAAACCCTAGAGCACATTAGAACAAAGTGGAATTGAGGGCAGAAATGACTAAACTAGAGAATGGTGTCTGACCTTTGACCCTTGTGTGCCCAGGCTCTGGTGACCACAGAGCTGGAAGGAGGTGACCGTCAGAAGGCCATGAAGAGACTGAGAGTCCCACCTCTTGGAGCAGCACAGGTGAGAAAGAAACTCTTGATAGTACATGCAGACGCACACACACATACACGCATGGAGCAATTGTGTTAATTAACCTTTATTTTTGGAAGAATCAAAGTTATTTTATATACTGAAGTGACTTTTAATAAAGTGCATGTAGTTTGTTTTTATGATAAAAACAAAATACTAAAGCAAATTCTATGCAGAAATATAGAAAAATAACATAATGGCAAATGAAAGCCAATGAAAAACGTGAAAAATATCTGCAGTGTCTTTTCATGCAGTACTTTTAGTTCTAGGTCAATAAGAGTAAGTACTTAGGAACTACATAATGTAAAAGGCAGCGTGGGTGGAGAGATACACCTGTGCTTGGAACATCATGTACAGTACCTTTTACCTTTTAATAGAGAGAATGTATATGTCTCTCTTTCCTTTGGATAAGACAAATATTTAAAAAATTGTGCTTGTAGAATAAATAAAAAAATTAGTGCTGTCACAAGAATAATCATGATTAATTACATTCAAAATACGTTTTTGTTAACATACTATGTGTATGTGTACTGTTGCACACTTATGTATATATAAATGCTCACACATACAGTATATATTTTGAAAATATTTACATGTATATACATTTAAATTATTTTATATTATATATAAATATATTATAAATGTAGCATGTTTTTCTTAAATATATACATGCATGTGTTTGCATTTATATATACATAATAAATATACACAGTACTCACACATATATCATGTAAACAAATACTTTTCTTTTGGATGCGATTAATTGTAATGTATTGTAATAACTATTCTTATTAAATTCAAAACTTCAAAAGTTGTAGTGACTAAAATAGGCTCTTTTTTTTAACAATTACCCATGTGCAAGTGCAAATGCTAATGCAAATAAATTTTATTCAATGTAGGAGTGTTTTGTAATAGAAAAGTTACACGGAAATGTGTTTTGTTTGTTTTCATGAATATAGTTGGGTGAATATTGTAGAATAATAATGATTTGCAGTGATTTAAATGTGCTTTTTCTCAGCCTGCACCTGCCTGGACCACCTTTCGTGTGGGACTTTATTGTGGGGTCTTCATTGTCCTGGCTGTCTCCTTTGTCCTTACTGGTACAGTTTTTTAACCTTGTTTCACACGTAGTCCATGTACATCTTGCTACACACATTAATGTATAAATTCCAGCATTTCTGCTGATATACCACTCATTTATGATAGAAGAGTGCAGTAATTTATACAGCCTTGTTGATAACTGTTTGTCTGATCCTTTCCTCTCAGGTGCTTTTTTCATTCGTAATCAGAACATCTGGCCACTGGTACGCATCTACCGTGGTGGTTTCCTGTTGATTCAGTTTCTCTTCCTCTTGGGCATTAACACTTATGGTTGGAGGCAGGCGGGTGTCAATCATGTGCTGATCTTTGAGCTGAACCCTCGAAACAATCTTTCACATCAACATCTGTTTGAGGTGAGACACGTCACGTAGAAGGGAAATTTATAGGAAGACTTGTATATATGCTGCCTTTTAAAATTTGGGGTCTGTTAGATTTTTTGTTGTTTAGTTTTTTTAAAGGAGTGCTCACAAAGGCTGCATCTATTTAATGAAAAATCCAGTAAGGAACTGTAGTATTGTGAAATATTATTATAAATTTAAAAAGCTTTCTATTTTAATATATTTTAATGGAATTTATTTCTGTAATGTAAACTGAATTTTCAATGGTCATTGTCACATGGTCCTTCAAAAATCATGTGTGCTGCTAAATATGTTGTTAAAACTGATATATCTCTTTTCAGAATTGGTTGATGAATAGACAGTTTTTTTTTAATCTTTTGTCGCATTATAAATGTTTTACTGCCGGTTTGGATCTATTTAATGCATCCTTGCTGAATAAAACTTCAGTTTCTAAAAAACTATTGTATAGCTATAAGGACATTGTATTCTGACGGATAAAATATTAGGAAAGGGAAAAAGTGAAGGGAAAACTTTCCAGGTTTTGAAAATCAGAAAGAATAATAATGCATCTGGATGTTGACTTTGGTCTTTTTGTCCCTTTCTTTTGCTGTAGATCGCTGGGTTTTTGGGGGTGTTGTGGTGTCTCAGCATCCTATCCTGTCTGTTTGCGGACTACACTTGGGTCCCTATGCAGGCGAACCCCCTGATCCTCTACGGCTTTATGGTGCTCTTCCTCATCAACCCTTTCAAAACTGCTTACTACAAATCCCGTTTCTGGCTCATCAAACTTCTGGTGAGAGACAAAACCATTACGTTTGATAAAAATACAGCTTCTATAGCCACAATTTTTTTTAATGATAAATAGTGAAAAACCTTTTACGCCAACATAATTTTGGCGGCAATGGCTATTGCATGCTTTTAATTGACTCCATAGAGTTATGCAACACCCGTATTTTATGATCAAATCAGTTCCAGATGGATTTAAAAAGTCATTAAAGATCCTGTTTAACTTGTGTCAGATTACAAGTAAAGTGGTTATAAACAGCATTTGCAATCATCATATCCTGTCTTGTTTAAAACGATAAAATGTTAATGTTTCCACTGGAATTAATTTGCTAATAGCAAAACCACCTGTTCAAACACATTTCTAACAAATTCAGTTAAATTAGCAAAGAGCTAATTGGCTCATTTCAATGCTCAAACAGCTTCATTTATTTCTACATACCTTCTCTTTCTGTTTCTATTAGTTTTATAATAGCAGTAACTGTTTTCCCCTTGGCCTTTGTGAAAAAAAGATAATGTGTGCATGTAGTCTGTAATATTTTTTTTATATATTTTTTTTTCTTGTATGCTCACCAAGGGTGCATTTATCTGATCAAAAATACAGTAAAATAATGTCAAATATTATTAAAATTTAAAGTAACAGTTTTCTCCTTTAATATAAATGAAAATGTAATTTATTTATGTGATGGCAAAGCTTAATTTTCAGCAGATATTACTCCAGTCTTCAGTGTCCTGCAGAAAGAATTCAAATATGCTAATTTGGCAATCAAGAAACATTTCTTTTTTTTTTCTTGAAAACAGCTGAGCTGCTTTATATATATATATATATATATATATATATATATATATATATATATATATATATATATATATATATATATATATATATATATATAACATATTAGATTATTTGATGAATAGAAAGTTCTAAATATCAGCATTTATTAGAAAATATATCTTTTGTGACATCATAAAGGTCTTTACTCTCACTTTTTTCCAGTTTAATGATCCTTGCTGAATAGAAGTATCTATTTAAAAAATATATTACTGACCCCAAACTGTCTGTGCAGAGTGTTTCAGTGAGGTCTTTGTGCATACATGTGTGTGATTATTTGTGTGTCTCTGTGTGAGGCACGGAGCAGTGAGGTGAAGGAATATAGATTGCTGCTCTCTCTCTTCGGATGTGAAGACTGTGCCTGTGCAATCATTATTGGGATGGAGTCATCAGCAGCCGCCTGCCTCTGTCTCACTGCCCTCCCCACATCTAATTGACCTAGACTGGAGCCTTATTCCTTGGAGCACACACAGGCACACACACACTTCCTGTAGATTAAAGCCGACACGTAATGGCCAAACAGTGGGTGGCTTTCCTCCAAGAGCTCAAACGTGCTGTCACACTCAAGCTGTGCATCGCACATGCAGCTGTAACCTTGAGATGTTCCTCACGTTTAGTCCTGTATGTTTAAAAGCATTTTGTGGACCGCATTCACCTGTTTCATCAGGTAAAAATAACTGATCAGGGTTTTTGTAGGGAGAAATCGATTTTCACTGGCATTTGAGACTCAAGAGCATGATGGCAGAGATTGGTGTAGTGTCGCTGGGAAATGTCAGCAGTTGCCTGAAGGCTGAGAGAGGTAAAATTTCATTTCATAGGGTAGTGTGATTTAACCACAAAAAAAAACAATGTGACTCAAGGGCAATATAGGTAACTCACCTAAGTTAGCATGGATCCTGTATGTATAATATATATAGTGTATATTATATACTATATATAGTATATATTATACTATATATAGTATATATTTTTTGTTATATATTATTTTATTTATTATAAATATATTGTTTATTTTTCATCACATCATTTTTATTCAATTGTTTTTGTTGTCTTATTATGTCATTTTTATTATTTATTTTTATATGTACAGTACATATGATTTATTTATTTATTAAAAGTATATTTATTTTTTTCACATTATTTCATTTCTTTTATTAGTTTAATTGTGTTATTTGTTTATTTACATATCTTATTTTATAATTGGTCAAAATTCTATTTGCATGCATATAAAAAGTTAATCTTTGTTTTTATTTTTGATTAGTAAACCCGTATTAGTTTACTATAATTTTTTTTTACATTTTTCAACCTTTTAGTATTTCAATTATTAATAATATTTTCTAAATTTGAAGGCAAAGCAGCTGGGACTGTTTACTCTGAAGTCACACATGGGAAAAAATACTTCATTCAATAATTCATGATCTATATCCAAATAACTTAATTTGACATTGCATAAAACCTATTTTAAAATGTTTCTAGCATTAAAAATGGTTATTATTACTTTTCTCATATGCATTTCTCAATCACAGGCAGCTGTGTATGATGAAATAAATAGTCATGTGACAAACAAATAAAAACCCCATTGATTTGCTTTTAGCCAGCTGAGTTCTCATTAAGGGTTTTGCTCGCTGTCTTATAGAGTTAACCCTGCCTCAGGGATAAGCTGTTATATACATAACCTCATATTAAGAGAAAAAACACCAGTGATGATTTCTCCTGTTTATTATTGTCCTCAGTGATTACCTTAAGCACTGTATACAGTATAAATATTTCAACTTCATATTTTCTGTGTTTGTAGTTCCGTGTGTTCACCGCCCCGTTCCACCGCGTGGAGTTTGCAGACTTCTGGCTGGCAGATCAACTCAATTCTCTGGTCATTGTGCTGTCAGATCTGGAGTACCTGGTCTGTTACTACAGCATGGAGCTGCAGTGGGGAGATCGCAGCGGCTTACTGCCCTCCACATATGGTAATTGATTCAGAATGAAGCCATCCTTTATTGTGCTGGTTCCAGTTTTGAATGACTGAGCCATTCATGTTGAACACTCCTAATTTCAGCATTAGATGTAATGGCAGATGAATGGCCGGTTATGATTAGTTGCTCTTGCACATGAATTAAGATTATACTGGCAGTGTCAACACAGACAGGAGTTCTTCAGGTTCAGTGGAGTTTATCTTGTGAAATGGACCAGGAAATTCACAGCAGCAGTTGCTGTCTAATGGTGCAGAAATGTCACACCAGCTCAGGAATAAGTATATTGAGAAAGAAGAAGAGGGAAAGTGTGTGAGCAAGGCAAAGAGAGAGTAACAGAATGTGAGCAACAGAGCTCAACAATACAGTCTGGTCAAGTTATCAGTAGTTTCCGTATTTACATATTTTTGTATATGAAATATATTTCAGGTTATCAAAACTAAATGCATAAGATTTCAAATAAAAATTCTAATTGTTAAGTCCTGTGCTATTTTATAATTATCATTTGATTTGTAGAAATGCATATAAAAAAAATAAGGTTTTATGTTTGTATACTTTATATACTTTAACATTACTACAATATTGAGAGTACAGTCTTGGAAATATTCCTGTGCATTCATAATTGTCTCCTTCTACATAAGGCGATGAAAGGTGTAACAGCTATTCTTATGGAGTTCGGGCCATCATCCACTGTCTGCCTGCCTGGCTGCGGTTTGTTCAGTGTCTGCGACGTTACCGTGACACCAAGAGGGCCTTCCCTCACCTGGTGAATGCTGGGAAATACTCCACCACCTTCTTTGTGGTCACATTTGCAGCCCTCTACAGAACTCATAAAGGTAAAAACAAACAAACTGAAATTAATTACAAATAATGTAACCTGTACATTCACTTATTAAAGCATGTTACAGTTGTTATAATCAGCTTGACAAACAACAGTATGAAAAGTCTGTGCCAAGTTTGGTGAATGTAGTTTAAAGGTATAGTTCACCCAAAAAATGAAGATTTTGTCATTAATTACTCACCCTTATGTAGTTCGAAACCTGTAAGACATTCGTTCCTCTTTGGAAGACAAATTAAGATGTTTTTATGAAATCTGAGAGCTTTTGACCCTGCTTAGAAGGCAATGCAACTACCACATTCAAAGCCCAGAATGGTAGCAATGTCATCATTAAAATAGTCCATGTGACGACAGTGATTCAACCGCAGTTTTATGAAGCTACAAGAATAATTTTTTTGTGCAAAGAAAACAAAAATAAAGACTTTATTCAACGATTTCTTCTCTTCCGTGTCAGTCTCAACTACCATTCTCAACAGTACCACAACACAACGTATGTCTGAAGATGCAATTTTTCTAGCTGTCAGATTTAATCAAAATATCTTAATTTGTGTTCCAAAGATGAACAAAAGACTTATGGGTTTGGAACGACATGAGGGTGAGTAATTAATGACAGAATTTTCGGTTTGTGTGAACTATCCCTTTAAAGCAGATTAAAGAAAATCTATATGTTTCATCTTTTTGCTTTTATAACCTAGCACTGACGGATGTAAAATGTTCAGTACAAAGAGAGCACCTGGGTGCCATTGTTTGCCTACAGATACAGATGAATGGGCAACAAAAGCATGTTTTGAGAAAAGCAGAGAAAGAAAAAATGACCCTGAGCCTGTCCTTGTCTGTTAGATTCTTGATTTATATAGCAAGTTGTATGTTAGAGATGAATTGCACAAAAACTGGGACATTTTTATAACATAAAAAGAGTTATAGAAAACCGGTTGGCATTACATTTATGCATTTAAAAAAGACCTGCATGCTTTATAAAAACTAATTTGTCAGCAAACACCACAAAACACCCAAAACCTAGTACAACCCACCAAATATTTATACCATGGTTAATGGAAACACAGGATCAAGCTATTAATTAATTATTTAAAATGTGCCTTCTGTAGTTTTATAAGTGCTAACTTCATGTACGAACCGAAAGGAGCAGTTTTCAGCACAATATGAATGAAGCACAGTTTTTTAAATGTGCATGAGCCATTCCTATCGCGAAGCTGATGGTAAAATGTGTGTACTATTTGAATTTATTGAGAAATTGCCACTTAAAAATGCTATAACATTCTACAGTTAAGAACCATGGTACATTTTCATAAGAGCAAGTGTAAGGGTTTTAATGATGGCCTTCACATAGTCCAAGAGATGGCATGAATTAAATCATTAAGAGCCTGACGAACTGTTAGGGAGAAAGAAATAAACAATATCAACATAAGAAGATGTTAAGTTAGATTGACTTTCCCATGGCAAATTGAATTAGAACATTCTATCAAACTATAGCCTAAGTGCCTAAATAATATAAAATACATTATATATCCTATGTAAACAAGTATTGTTAACTAGGCTGTTACTTTATTGCAGTTATGTTATCAACCAACATGCGTGTGTGAATAATAGCACAAAAATAACATAAGCAAACAAACAAATAAATAAACATTATGAGGGAACATGACCTGAGACTCCACCAAAACAGTGCAAAACAGAATGCATTCAATCACAGTAATAATCCTGCGTTTGGTTCATATGAACTCTTAAAGAGTTTAAAAGCATGCCATTAAGATTCCAGACATATCCCACGTCTCTATCTACAATTACCCTCTGAATATTCTGCCACTGAAATCCATCTGCTGCTCAAACATGTCTGTTTCACTCTCTTATCAAACAGTCAGCTTCCATGCTTTTCAGTATCTCTTCAGAAAGACAATTTCAGCCAAAATCGATCTCGAAGCACTCGGCTAAGCCGTTTCATCCATTTCATTATTTATTTTCCAGTTTTTTCCCTTAAATGTCAGTTTAAATATCAAGCATGGGTGCGTTTTGCTCTAGACTTCAGTGTGTATTAGAAACATCTCTGTATCAGTGATATAGATGAAGTCTGGACCTCAGCCCAGAGCATCTGCCTCATATGACTAAAAGAGGCCTCATCTAACCTTGCCACGCATTTGATGCATTCATTAGGATCCGCTCGAGACGTTCCTGGCAGAGAGCCTGTTTAATATATGAATTCATCAGAAATCACCTCCATCATTTGTGCCCTGATTGAAACTGATGTTCGCTCTAGTAAGCTGCCCGGATAAATGAGTCTGTGGATTCAATTTATTTTAGTTTTCATGTAAGCAAATCCCAAAGGAATGCAACATGTCTGAGCAAAAGTAATGTTTAAATTAACATAGTCATGAGCCAAACAGATGTGTGGGATTGAGAATAGTGGTAGAGATGAATAGCATCACTGTTTCCCCATGTGGAGAGTGGCTTAGTGATAAAAATCTAGATTTGAAACCTAACTTTAATTATTGAAGTTAAATGTGTTACTCACCCTGCATCTTGGCATTATGAACACAAGTTTTGCATTGGTAAGTGGTTCTTATCCATCATTACACCTGCTTTCATGTTTAACTGCTCTGTTTCATTGTAGAACTGATTGCAGAAATGGTAGAGAGTCAATATCCTCAAAGATTTTATTTAAACTTTAATGAGAAATGTCGATTTGAGCTTAAACTCAGCTGAAGAACTCGGTGACATCCAACAAGACAGAGCAAAATGCAAACAACGATGCTATGTGAACACTAACAAACGATTAAAGGGGAGAGAAAATATGAAGTGAGATAGTGAAAAAGAAAAGAGGAAATGAAGAAAAATTGCCTATCCAGAGGAGGTTGAGCTGTAATTGCCTGCCTGTGGCGAGACAGAACAGTGTGAGTGTATCGCTAGAATAATGATGAAGCTCTGAAGCACTAAACTATGATTGGATTTTTTTTCTCTCTCACTCCTATATCAGACCTGGATCTTTGATCAAAACAAGCATTTTAGAGGAGAGCTATAGAGATGTGTACATGGACAGGTGTTTATCTTCTCTGATGGCTTCATTAGACTGGTTTAAACTGTTTCCTGTGGACCACATGTACCCAGGAATACATATGGACAAGATTGATAATGCAGGAATGATTGACTATGTAGTCACACATCACAGCTTGATTTTTAACTTCACTGTTTTAATGTTGACCCCCAGCATGTGCATAAATATTAGAGTTTAGGACAGATTAACATTTATGGTCAGTATTGGTTTGGATTAAAAAATAAAAATAAATGATGCTGTTTTTATTCTATTCATTCATTTGTTTTGTTTTTTCATTTCTTTTGTCATGTAGCCATCACGTGGTCAGGTGCAGAGACTGACACATTCTGTTCCCCATTGTGTACTCTATTACCGAAGACACTTGAAAGCTGTCAGTGTTGAAAGGATGAAAACAATTTCTTGTGCATCCGAGCACAACACAGGGATGTTGAGAGGGATTGGTGGTCCTCTGGGAAATGGGTTTGGGTCACCGTGGTTCATGTTTACATAAATCTGCCATTGTATTAATGAGAGAAACCCAAAGTTCAGTGTGACCAGTAGTGGTCGACTGATATGGGTTTTTTAATGGCCGATGCTGATATCTAAAGAGTAGGGTGGCAGATGGCCTGTATTTAAATATAATGATGACAAATTAGATCAAATATTTAATAGAATATTCACTTAATTTTCACTGAATCATTGAAAACAGAAATGTGTATTATAAGTTGACAAGGAGTCTGGAATTGATACAATAAGTAATAACACATAGATAACACTTCTGTTTATTGGCCTAATTTGCAGTTATTGATGAATGTTGCTAAGCTCAATTTGGCCGTAATTTGCATATCCATTTGATATATATCCAAATGTCTTATTGAAAGAAAAAATATAATGGGCCAAATATTTTCGTGAACATTACTGTTAAAAAATTAGAGGTTGGTTGGTCTTTTATGCTCACAGTGGCTGCATTTATCTGATCAGAAATACAGTAAAAATCTAATAAATATAGTAAACACCATGTGTAACAATGCAGTTTAAACTTTAACTTTTAACCTTACTTTTTGATGAATATTCAAATGAACTGTTGTGCCGCTTAATATTTTTGTTGGGACCACCATACTTTTTTTTTTTTCAGAAACAAAACAGC
This sequence comes from Carassius gibelio, assembly GCF_023724105.1. NCBI lineage: Eukaryota > Metazoa > Chordata > Actinopteri > Cypriniformes > Cyprinidae > Carassius > Carassius gibelio. Next base: position 8,231,643 of record NC_068403.1, on the reverse strand, counting down.
AATTATATAAAATAGAGGCTTGCTGAATGAATGAATGAATTAATTAATTAATTAATGTGTGTGTGTGTGTGTGTGTGACTGCGTGCGCGTGCGTGTGTGTGTGTGTGTGTGTGTGTGTGTGTGTGTATATATATATATATATTAGGGGTGTAACGATACGCGTATTCGTATTGAACCGTTCGGTACGACGCTTTCGGTTCGGTACGCGGTACGCATTATGTATACCGAACGGTTCGTTGGAGTAATTAATTATATTTGAAAAAAAAAAAAAAAGAGAGAGAAAGAAATATAATGATATGCGTTCAACAAGGTAGCCCAATAACCCAAACAACGTAACAGGCAACGCCCCTGACACTCCCGAAGAAGAAAAAAACACCATCTTATATGTTTATGTTAGGCTACTCAGCAGGCGCTCGCTCACTCAGTACGCGCTGAAGGCTCGTTGCAAAATAGCCAATGCGTTTAACAGACTAGAAATGAGAAGATCCTCCAATAACCAACAGGTCTGGTGTTTGGGTGCACTTTGGATTCCCTTTAAGCTATAATGGTGATGGCAAGAGAGTGGTGGATAAAAAAACAACGGTATGTCGCATCTGCAACATGACAGGGTACACCAGCGGGAATACAAAAAAAAAAAAAAAAAAAAAACAGCGGGAATATCTGGGATATATGCGTCAGTACTATCTGGGAAAAGACGAAAAAAAGGAGAAACATGCACGCAGCAAACTATCCCTGCAGCATTTAGACACTATAGCTTACAGGGAATCCAACCCAAACACCAGACCTGTTGGTTATTTTAGGATCTTATATTTCTGGTCTGTTAAATGCATTAGACATTTTGCAACGAGCCTTCAGCGCGTGCTGAGTGAGCGAGCGCCTTAGGGGCCGTTCACATATCGTGCCTAAAAACGCATGGAAAACGCTAAGCGCGTCTTTCTCCTCCTTTCCAAAGCGCTTGGGCAGAAGCGCTCATGAGGCGTCTGTCTTTGCTAAGCAACAATGACGTGCTCTCTCCATGAGACGCGGAAATTTCAGCGAAGGATAAATGGATTTGCAGCTCTAAAAATCGCTTGCAGTAGCTCTGCTACTGAATTTATTTCAAAATTGCAATCCATATACAACTATGATCAGCTGTTCCTTCATCTTGGCTGAGCTCTCAACGTTGTTACGGGAAAGGATGAAGCTGATTGGTTGGTTCTTGTCACATGACCCGCGGTGCGCTTGCGGCATTCTGAAAAGTTGAGATGTTTTTACATTTTGCTGTATCTAAAACGTATCGAACCGAACCGAACCGAACCGTGACATCAGTGTATCGTATCGAACCGAACCGTGAATTTTGTGAACCGTTACACCCCTAATATATATATAAATATATATATATATATATATATATATATATATATATATATATATATATTACTGACTAATTACTCCAAACATTAGAATGGTGTAGATAATCACTTAAATTTACTTTCATAGTATTTTATTTGTCATAAAATATTAGTGAAGGTTACAAGCACCATAAAAATCTGAATTACTTTTGCTATTTTTGCCCCCGTACCTTAAGACTTTTAAAGGTAAATGCCTTAGTTTTTGTAGGTGATCTAATTTTGGTAAGGTTGAATAAAAGGTTTTGTCAAAGTGCAATAATAATGATCTGTCGTGTATTAAATAGAGAAATATCTTGCATTGTAAAGTGTGAAACAATAGACTGAAAATCAGCCCAAGCTTCTCAGATTGCCTCTGGCCTGTGTGAAGAGATTAGCATTGCACTCTTAAAGGGTCTCATGGGGTGAACATCTCGATTTTCGGGTAATCTCAGGACACCATATTCAACATGGGCACTCGTAGATCAGGCTGAAATAGGATGGACATGGCTATTATGTGTTCCGGCGAAGAATGTCCTCCGCTGGTTTCCTGGTGCCTGGATGGCAGCGTGTGAGAGGCTTTATTAAGACTGATGGGCCTATTCCAGATTCAGCCCCGTCTGCTGTCTGAGGCCTAAGAGATTTAACCATTCACTCACCTGAGACCTGCACTTTTCCACTATCTTCTAAATGTCTCGCCCCCTATTAACTTAAGCTGATGCTCTTATATTGTACTGCAGGATGCCTCTTACTCTTATATTTCAGCTCTGCCTACTCTGTTTTTGTATTGGATTGCCCTTGTGCAAAATGGATATCGTCTGGCATGGTTCCATATGTTCTCCCATGCCTCATCATCAATACTAGCTGCTAATTTCATTTTCCATACAGCTTTTATCCTCTGCCTTTCAACAGATTATATGCAGCTACTCCTGGGTTATTTATGTTTAAGGGATGTATTATTGGTAATATTGGTCTTAGTTGCAGCAAAAATAGCTGCTGATCAAATTACATGTAGATATACTTGTTATAAATGAGAGTAAGGAGTTAGAATAGTAAGATTTATATGTGATGTATTAATTTTGTGAAAGAGTAATGTAAAAATGCCTGGATATACTCTGTTGTTCAGAAGGTTTGTAAGATTTGTTGATGTTTTTGAAAGAAAGTATTTTATGCTCGCTAAGGTTTCATTTATATGATCCAAAATGTACTGTCACCACAATACATTGTCATGCAACTATCTGATCAGAAATGTAAAAATATTTTAAAGGAGTTAAAAAAAATTACTGTTTTCTATGTTCATATATTTTAAATGTAATGTATTCATTTAATGGCAAAGCTGGATTTTTAGCATTCGTTTTTAGTCTTCAGTGTCAAATAATTCTTTAGAAATCCATCTAATATGCTTATTTCAGTTTGCAAGAAACTGCATTATTATATGCATATGCAGCAAAGGTTAAAAATAGTACAGGCTAATTAGATTTTATTCTTTATCAAAATAGTTTTATTGTTCTAGTAGTAACTTTAATTAAAGGTGGCAAAGCATTTTAGTCATTGTATTGTTTTAATAATATAAACACCTTGTTATATTACAAGGTCATTTGAAATTGAATGATCTTTCAGTGTCCTGGATGAAAAACCATAGACACAATGGCATTAGTACTGCAAACACTGGTCTCAAACAAAAACAAAATATGTAATATCTTGAATCCAACTTATGTTTGAAGTGTAGATGGATGGTAAACCGTCTCCCTCTAGTGGACATAGTGGTGATGTAAAATTCACTTCCTCCGTTTCAGATCAGAAACACAATGATGCTGAGGTGTTTTTCTACATGCTGATCCTGTCTTCAGTCGTCAGTTCACTCTACACACTGATCTGGGATCTGAAGATGGACTGGGGTCTTTTTGACCGCAATGCAGGCGAGAATACCTTCCTGAGAGAGGAGATTGTTTACCCACATAAAGTAAGATATGGCAGAAAATAATAATACAAACTTAATGCACCATATGGAATGTCAAAACATATTGTAAAATGTGTTGCGTAATGGTCAAAAATCTGCTCTGGTGAGCACAAAGTAGGTTCAAACCTTCCGAGGAGCAAAGCAAAATAATCCTTCTTAACAGTTGGTTTGCTGCCCTTAAAGGCATACTCCACCCCAAAATAAAAATGTTGTCATTAATCACTTACCCCCGTGTCATTCCAAATCTGTAAAACCTTTGTTTGTCTTCGGAACACAGTTTAAGATATTTTGGATGAAAACCGGGAGGCTTGTGACTGTTCCATTGACTGCCAAGTAAATTACACTGTCAAAGTCCAGAAAAGTATGAAAAGCGTCGTCAGAATAGTCCATCTGCCATCAGTGGTTCAACCTTAATGTTATGATGTGACGAGAATACTTTTTGTACATGAAGAAAGCAATAATAATGACTTTATTCAACAATTATTTTGTCAACAGTCTCCTGTGTTTTTTGTTTTTGTTTTTTTCAAATCAAAGCATAAATACACATAGAAACAGTGCATCCTTGTGTCGCGGCTGACACAGAAGAGCTTAGGCAGTTTGAGTGATGTGGAGAGACACAGAGGACACCGCTGACAGGAATTGTTGAATAAAGTCAATATTTTTGTTCTTTGTGTACAAAAAGTATTCTCGTCACTTCATAACGTTACGGTTGAACTACTGATGGCAGATGGACTATTCTGACGATGTCTTTCATACTTTTCTGAACCTTGACAGTGTAATTTATTTTGCTGTCAATGGGACAGTCACAAGCCTCCCGGTTTTCATCCAAAATATCTTAAATTGTATTCTGAAGACGAACAAAGCTTTTACAGGTTTGTAATGACATGGGGGTAAGTGATTAATTACAAAATGTTCATTTTGGGGTGGAGTATGCCTTTAAACTGGTTTAGTTGGTGCCCAAAACCAGTTGAAGCCCAGCAGGCCAGCTTAGGTTGGTTTAAGATGTTTTCATTTTCAGCAGGGATATTTATCTGTCACCACCAGTTGTCATGATGTCACTTCCTCTTCCTCTTAGGCCTACTACTACTGTGCCATTATTGAAGATGTGATCCTGCGCTTCGCCTGGACACTGCAGATCTCTCTGACTTCCATTCCTGCCATTCCTTCCATCGAGGACATCGTGGTCACCATTTTAGCTCCTCTGGAAGTGTTTAGGTGAGATGATTGTGTGAAACAGGGATTCCCAATTTTTTTATCAGCCCAGTCCCTTTGAGCTAAAAAAAGTTACCCCTCAGAATTTCAGTAATTTAACAACACATCCACATTCGTTGTTTTCTGTTGTTGGCTAATGGTCACATGACATGCGGTAAAGAAATAAAATGTTTATTTTATTTTAAATTTTTCTGATTTGAGTAATTATTAGTTTTTCATGGATTCACAAAGCCCCTCCAGCTCCCTCACAAAGCCCATTTTTTGAAACTCTTATTTTTTTCTCCCTGTAGACGTTTCGTGTGGAACTTCTTCCGTCTTGAGAATGAGCACTTGAATAACTGCGGTGAGTTCCGAGCGGTGCGGGACATCTCAGTGGCTCCTCTAAACGCTGATGACCAGACCCTGCTGGAGCAGATGATGGACCAGGAGGATGGAGTCCGGAACAGGCAGGGCAAAAAGAGCTGGAAACGGAGTTACAGCCTGTCCTTACGACGTCCCCTGCTATCCTCACAGTAAGAGATTTGTATATTAGATTTTATTTTATATTTAGATTTTTATATTGTATATATCATACATATTAAACAGAGTTATAAGTATAACCTGTATACATCCTGTATATAATTCATATTCAATAAAATTACTGATAAGACTTCAAAAACTTTCATAAACAACTCATTAATAAACATGTAATCCAATTCACTGCAAAAATGTTCAAAATAAAAAACGAATTGATTTTATTCAAGTTAAAAAAAATATTATTGAACTCTACCAATAATCCAATACACTGAAAGAAAAAAAGTATTTAAAGCTGCAGTTGGTAACTTTTGATGCTCTAGCGGTTAATAAACAGAACTGCTTGCTCTTGCGGAAGAACATCGTAGCTCGAACTACTTCTCTCTGTTTATGTCTATGAAGAATCACAAAGGTACTGGGTTACTCCGCCGCGGTATCCCCGAAGCAATCTAAAATAGTCTGAATATAAACACTTATTATAGGTGCACCCTAGTGATTCAGGACAAGCTAAAAACACGGTTTGGAAAATGGATTCATGGTGTACTCGCTTATTATATAAATTGTTTTACATTTTGAACACAAACAAAGTTACGGACCGCAGCTCTGATTGTTTGATTTCTTACCGGGAGCACATGACTTTCTGCAAATTGCAATAGGACCACTGGGAGGAGCCAGAGGAGCTTGATTTTTTTCACAGATTATCGGTCTCATATTCTACTGTCAGGACATAATGACAGGTCTAACAAATATGTAAAAAATATATTTTTACAGAAGTTACCTACTGCAGCTTTAAGTAAAAAATAAATATTATTTAACATCAATAATACAATGAACTAAGAAAAAGGTAACAATTTAAAACTAATTGATTTTATTCAAGTTTTAATATTTAACATCACCAAATTAAACCTATTTAAATGCATTTTGTTACACACACGCACTTTAAAAAAAAATTATGGTGTAAAAAATTGATCTATTATATAATAGCTACTATATTTTTCTAATATGTTGATTTGTGCTAAAGAAACATTTCTTATTTTTTATCAAAAACAGTTGTGGAAGCCATGACCATTAACCCTTTTTTTCATGAAAGTTCAAAAGAACGATATTTATTTGATATGACGTTTTGGCAAAACCAAAATCTTCAAATATCTGAAGTCGCTAAGTGGCATATTAATACATATGTGTTTTTCTGACAGGTCTAAGAAAGATACTAAGGTGCTCATTGAGGATACGGATGATGAGGCCTTCAGCTGAACCCAGATCTCGCTGTCACGCTGCCTGTCTCTGCTTTCTGTTGGTTCCTCACAGAGCTGCCTCAACACACCTGACCCCAAACACACACAGATACAAAAATATATATACACACTCTCTCTTTTCAGCACTCAGCAAACCATACAACGACAGAGCAGTGGACAGAGTTAAGCACAAAAACAGCCGTGAGACATATCAGGACACAACAGTGACATCGCACAAACACTAACACACACATACAACAAGATATACACACGCACGGAAAAGCCAAGTGTGGAGTTTTCCTCAAGGTACTTTTTTTATTAGACTTTGTCATTTTGTTCTTCTATATTGATACTTTTTTTTGTACATTTGTTTAGGTTTTTGAATCTATATTACTGCATATGACTGTTTACAAACTTAAAATAATAACTAGGAACTACAGGGAGGAGAGTTATGATATGAAAGAATAATATATCGTACACTGCACGGACTCAAGTCGCACACTATAACTGCAGCGCATTAACAAATAACTACAGCTCAGTGGCTGATGTTTGTTATATTCTTTTAGTTGTTTTTTCTTTCATTTTATAAGTTTATTAGTTGTCATGACATCAGAGTACGGCCCTGGTGGCACTTTTTGGAAATGCTTCATATTTCTAAATCATGAAAAACATATGTATAATGCTAAGAGAGTTATTGTTTCATCATACTTAATATGCAACTTTTTTTTTAAACATGCATTGCTTTGATATCAAAGCTGTCATATTTTTGCCATGTATGGTTTATGTTTGAAAAAATGGAGTTTGTGTGTGTGTTCTTTTGGGGAACGATGGCTGATGTTAAACTAAAAGTTTATATTCTGCTGTCCTCCTGCTGATGAATAGAATTGTTATTTTCATTGATACTTTGACCAGTGAAACTACTGTAAGTAAACCTGACATTGCTGGTTAATATTTCAAATACTATTTAAAAAAAAAAAAAAAAAAAAGATCAGATGATTCTGTGAACTATTTCAAATGTAATGATGCACTAAATGGAATAGATTCAGGAATAATTGTCACCCAACTGCAAACTGAATGGAAGTGGATACATTTTTATTGAACTAATGTGTTTCCTATATGGCTTTTTGTATCACTTATTAAGCATTGCCTTTACCACTGCAAGCCAAAGAGGAAATGCTAAGACTGCCAGTCGATTATAATTATTACGGTTGGGATATCAGTTTTGTATTGTGTTAATCTATATGAAATGTTGTGCATCAAAAAGTAGTTCCAGCTTTTTCCTCGCCAACATCTTAAATAAGATCACAGTTTGATTATTTGTATGCTTGATGAATGTGGCAATATCTTTAGAATTAGTTTGACATTTTAATGAAAAAATTTGATTGTATGTGCTCTATAATGCACATTTATAATGTGCATTTTTGCAAGACAGGTACAACTACTTTGTCTTTCATACATTTTCATACATAGTGTCTGAATTTCAAACAGCTTATTTAGGAGAAAAGCGTCTGTTTTTCGCCTCTTTATAATCATGCTTCGACAGCAGAGAGTGAGGACTGTCATTTTAACTTACAATGACTTTTATTATGATTAATATCCATCGTTTTCATCAAAGTAGAAAAGAAAACACCAGGGCTGTTTTAGCTGATATGTATGTTTTGCTTAATTTTTCCAGCTTTTACTTTATTATGATACTCTTTCAGCAGCATGCGTCCTTGTATTTTTGCAAGCACAATCTTTCAGCTGTAACTAAAATCAAATGAAAAGATGGCTTTGTCTTCACAATCTTTCTTCTTATTTGCTTTTTAAAAGAATAGTGTTAATGCTAACGAAAAACAATGTACAGATAGCAGGTGTTGTGTTTGTAACATTTTTGTTGACTAAGGTTTTTTTATTTATTTTTTTACACATTAAGGCTAAATTTAAATGTTCATAGTTTGGATTACAAGTCTAACAGAAGAAAGGAAAAACTACATGTGATTTGTGGTTGCAAAAGATTATAGAGTGCTATCCTCATTGAAAATGTGGTGTTACTGTGTTAACGTGTGGTCCTTGTCCTTTAATATTAATGAAATGTCAATCTTGTTGTTCTCAAAATGATCTTTTGGCATACTGTGTCTTTGCTGTCTTTAGTTCTTGACTCTGAGAACTGACTGAATTCTTTATTGAGTAGACTATCAAGTGGCACACAAAAAAAATGTAGAAATGAGACACTTTCTGAACCAATATCACCGTATGTGGATGCTGAGCACAAATTTGCCCCATCCAGTGCTTTTTGTAATGCATTGCCAATTGTCTTGCCTGCATGCTGCTTTTGTTTTGCACTGTAAATAGTTTAATTTTTGATATTTTAAATGTGTAAAAGAATGTCTGTTCATTTATTGTACTAATTATTTATGTACAAGTTGGAGACTTGCTTTAAATGAGCAGTATTATGGTAGATGAAGGGCATTTTTGATTAGTCGCAGTCTTACATATGTGAATTATGTCGAAATAGTGTAACTTAAGACGCTTTTGTGAATACGGAATGTGATCGGTTTTATCCACAGTAGGTGTATATTTCTACTCCTAACACTTTCATTCACAGGGTTTGTGCTTATTTGACAGGACTTGTTGGGTGACGGTGGTTTTAGGTCGATATCGTGAACTGATCTGGCTGGGGAGGATTGGGAGACGATTGGGACATGTTAACATTCTCATTTAGCACCCTATCTAGGGGTTCTGTTATGAGACAAACCTTCAAAATGTAGGATTTTTATTTTGTACTTTTTTTTACTATTACAAATACAGAACTGGGAAATTACACAAGCCCTGACATCATTTCTTCATGTGGGGGACAACTATGTCGACTTGATTGCTTGCTAAAAATGATGTTAAGTGCTTGATATCTCTGCATCTTTTCTAACTCCTATCTTGATGTTGTATCCCTTCTTAAATACTTGACTGTGATGCTGTTTGTAGATGATAGATGGTTGTACTTTTGAGGTAGTAAAGACTTAGAGAAAAAAAATAGAAAAAAAATGTGGTTCTGTGATTAAATAGAGATATAAAAAGAGAGAAAATGTCCCCCTTTTACAGAGTAGTTTGTAAATGTTAAGTGTATTCCTATGATGGTTCCACTGATGATCTCATTTGTGTTTCTGTATACACTTTGGTGATCCTGTCATATTTGGGTTTTATAAACCACGCTTATTTTTAAAACCTTCATTTTGTGTCAGCCTTTTTATTTTACTTTTCAAAAACAACAGACCGACTCCTGTAACTAATTTAATGAATATTCAAATGTGATATATTTTTTAATGTATGACTAAAGCAAGAGTAAACGTGACACTTGTGCAATCTCTCGTTTAGAGTGTGGTGAACTTTTACATAAAAAAACGAACCTCTAATACATACAAATAAATAATATGTAATGGTACATGTAGTCTATATAATACATTTTATCAGAATTAATGGTCAAAGCAATTAATGCGTCATAAAACATTTTAAATCAATGAAAAACAACTTTTCTACAACATTCTCCCAATGAACAAAAACGTGTGCAGAATCCCATTCATGCCCGCGGCCGCTGAGATCCCGTACACTTTGGTACACTCCGCCTTCTTTCGGTTTGTGCGCATGCGCTTTTCAATTCTCCACAACTCCCTCCGTTTCCGGACGCTAGGATCGAACGCACAGCTGCCGCCGAATTTAAAGAGACATACATCATTTGTTTAAAAAATTCGACCATTGGAAAAAAAAAATACATGCGTTGTTTCTGGTTCTCTTCGAGGGTATCGAGGAAGGTTCGTTATTGATCTGAGCACTTGACGGTGTAGTTTTAGTAGGGATTGAGAGGTCTGAACACTTGCAGGGCTTGAGCTGGAAGTCAATACTGGAGTACGTTAACTGGGTGGCCGTCGGTAAAGTACTCCGGACTTGTCGGGGGGGAAGAGAGCTGGGTGGCCCCCCAAAACGAACTGATTTTTTTACGCCAGAACAACCTGCAAACACGGAGGGACGGTAAATCATCGTGGCTTCGGTGGCGGGGAAAGAAACGCACCATGGCGAAAATTCAGGCTCGCAGCAGCACTGCGAAGCAAATCAACCAGATCCAAGACAAGGCCTATGTGGTTCAGAAACAAGTCCAGCAGCAGCACTTTCAGAAACTAAAGGTAAGAAGCATTGCAGCAAGTGCATGTGTTTCCTTCTCTCTTACACCGCATTGTGTATTAGGAAGTGCTGTGCTGTTCATATGCATATAGAGCATATCAAAGCATTCACACTGAGTGTGTGTAAATGGATTTGAAAATCTTACGCACTTATTTAACGTTAACTTACATCATTTCAAGCTGGAAAAGTCGATTTGCTGTCGCATAACGCACAGATTCCTAGCAATGCTAGTTTAGCAGTCAAACGTGATGGAAGTGTATCTGATGAATTAAAGTCTAATGTTTTCTCCTTACGCGGACGTGTTTTCACCGCTGCTCTTTGTTAAAACAAAAATCGGTGTATATTTATTGAGGCTTCGCCAAAAACCACACTCCGTTTGTTTAAGATTAAACCGGTTTGTTTTATATAATTGACGTAGATAAGTGAAATAAGGGGGGTTGCTTTGCTAACAGCTGATTTTGTCATAAATGTGTCCATTTTCGTTTTAACCCGACCTTTGAAAGAAATGAAAAGTGTGTGTTATGTGAAGCACATCTGAAACGTTTCTCTGTTAAAAAGCAGTTTGAATCGCGTTTTGTTTGTTTTGGTTGTGAAATCGTAGCGCGGTTGTTGTGTGTTGTGACTAGCACTAGTGCTAACGCAGCAAAGCTAAAAGAGTCAGTGAGCCTTTATTTTCCTCACTGAATATTAATAAAACCACAAAGAGAATATAAACCGGCTGTTTTATTTCTCCCAGGCCGCTTGATTTGGGTCAGTTTTTTGCATTGAACTGGTTGGTCGGACATTGTAACTTCTTTTTTCTTGAAGGTTTATTTAGGCGTGCGTTTTTTTCTCTCGTTGGGTTTTGTTCTTGTGAACAGAGAAAAATCGAATAACTTTCGTTTTGTTTGTGTGTACTTAGTTGTTTAGATTTCACAGTGCTTTTTCGTTTCTCTTGCATAATTCAAAGAATGTAGACAATGTTACTTCAATAGTAGAAGCAAATGAAAAGTCATTCAATTTGATGTGGCTCCACAATAGAATTGTACTTGATATCCCGCAGTCTTTTAAAAAATGACCACCATGGTATTTTGGCCATGTACCATGGTGTTCATCAGAGTACATTAGAATTAGTACTGTGGTATAGTTAGTTCTGTCATATGGTAATACCATGGTACTTTAGTTTATACCATGCAAGTGAAATTAATGTATTTTTGTATTGTGCTCCAAGGTACTTTCCTTGTGCTTGTCAAAAAAGTAACTGACATAAATGCATGTTATTACCGTCCAATGCCTTTACTGTACCATGGTACCACCACAGTACTTTTGTAACTGTGTATACATATATATTGTATTCTATTGTTTGGAAACATAATTTGGGTAAACAAGATTTATATCTCTTGCAGGTGGAGGATGCCTTATCTTACTTGGACCAAGTCAAAATACGGTTCGGAAATGATCCGGGAATATACAATAAGTTTCTGGATATCATGAAAGAGTTTAAATCTCAAAGGTATGTACATTTCTGTGCACTTTAAATGGTCTTCGATGCACAAAAAGCACTCAGTGATTGTATTCCTGGTGTCTCCATCCACAGCATTGACACACCAGGAGTTATCAACAGAGTTTCTCAGCTCTTCCATGGGCATCCTGACCTTGTCCTGGGGTTTAATGCCTTTCTACCACCTGGTTACCGGATCGAAATTCCCAAGAATGGAATGGCATTTCTTCAGTCCCCGTTGTCCTCACAGGTAGGACTTGAGGTGCTTCAGTTTACTATTTATTTGCATCTGTGTTTTGTTCTTAATTTTCACTGTTTCAGTTCATTAACCATGAAAAGGTCATCATTGTACTACGTTCACAACTAATTTTACTTGTGTGACCTTTCTGAATGGAGCAAGATATTGGCAGAAAAACTATTTAGGGTAGATCTTTTTTAGCTTACGGTACTTGAATAGATTGTGAAGCAAGTTTTGCATACTAGAATGCAAGTTTGCTAAAACAATGCCTAACTAGCTGTTTGCCATTTATTTATTTTTTTATTTTTTTGCCTTTTTAATAACACGCATGGGCTTTCTGGCAGAAGACGAAAGAAGAGGCGGAGCAAGTAATTTCATTTTAATGAGTGACTGCAAAGACAAATATTTTTGTATTTGGAATAATGTGCACTGATGAACTTCGCACAATAAGACTGGAATGTGTATTGAGAGAGAAAATGGGGTTTATATTGATTTCATGTTGACTTTGGCCGTGTCCCAAATGGGCCCCTTGCTAGCTTCCTTTGAGTTCACACTTTGGTGACATCATGCCACATAGACTGTCAGAGAGTAGTCCAAATGACATTAGCTTTGAGTTTTAGAATAAATGGGCCGTTATTTCATAAAATCTATAAGAGCTTTATTATTGCTTCCATGTCGTTTTGATTGTTATGGTCATCATTTATAGTTGTAATAACTTGAAAATAATAATAAATTCTTTAAATTTCTATTCACCAATTCTGGGTATTTCCATTCAAAGGAACTTTACACAGTTTTACAATGACTTCAGTTTGCTGATGAATTGTTCATACCTTCAAGGCATACCAGTTATGAGTGTTTTATATCTTTTTTTCTTAAATGTAAAAGACAACTTCTAAGCTATTTTTTTTTTTATGAAACTAATACTTTTATTCAGCAAGGTTGAATAAATATTCCTGCTCTCCTGTTGTAATAACCTATGTGGGGATGTTGGCTTTCCTGGTGTATTAATGTAAGGTTGTTCTTTGGTTTCTTTTCTCTCAGGTCTCTCCGGGACCAGGAAGGAGCTCGGACAGCTCTGTTGTTAGTGCCTCTTCATCAGCAGTGGCTGAAGCAGGACCAGCTCCAAATGAAGCCGTGACCTCTCCGGAGAGCATCACCTCATCATCTGGACCTCCTGAACAATCAAGCAGGTTGTCACTTCCTCTGCCCAGCCGAGAGAGCCAATCACAGCCGGCCACCACGTCCGTGTCCCCTCCCACATCAGAGCCCAGTCCTGTGGAGTTTGATAGTGCCATCAGTTATGTCAATAAGATCAAAAACCGATTTTTGGACAACCCAGAAACCTACCGAGCCTTTCTGGAAATTCTACATACATACCAGGTGAGAGCAATAGTGAAATCACATTTTTATATATTTTTTTTCTTCTTGAGGTTTGACCCTACCTGCAACCTTTTGTATTACCAACCCAGATAATAACCGGTTGCCTACCACCAATATCACAGAGCAAGACTTTTGACTATCAACATAAAGTCTGGTCCACCACGCAGCATATTCTGGTCAAGAACTTTCCTTTTGTTACTATCTTTCATTTATGTCAGCAAAAAATGTCTGTAGCCCTTGTGATCTGAATGTCTGTCACTGTAAAAATATTAAGTTCTCATCATTTCACAGACATTAAATATACATTTCTGCTTGTGGGTGTCTTGAGTTTCAGCAAGCCAATCAGATTGCAGCTTGTGATTTTTAGCAGATGGCTGCCTTTTTCATGCAGTATGCACCAGACTGTCAGTGAACGGACTGTGGGCCATCCGTGGGTGTTCTGCCTGAGGCTGAAACTAGGCTACTACCTACTAGCACTAAAGGAAATAGACCCTTGGACTGTTTTCCTACCCATCCCGTAAACTTATCGATGTTCATTGATTTGTGCGTCCTGTGTCCATCTGCAGAAGGAGCAGCTGGAGGTGAAGGAGAGCAGAGGGCGTAGCACTGGAGGAATGACTGAAGATGAGGTTTTCTCTAAAGTGGCAAGCCTTTTCAAAGGTCAAGAGGATCTGCTTGCAGAGTTTGGCCAGTTTTTGCCTGATGCAAAGAGATCTCTGGTTAGAAAATGACCTGTGTCTGCTTTAAAATATATATATATTTTCTTGCACTTGTATTGATTTGCCACAAAAGGGTTTTCTCTTAAACATTTTCAGTTGTTCACACTGTCATGCAAAAGTTTGGGGTCAGTAAGAGATTTTTTTAAACAAGTATGTGATAGTTTCAGTAAAACACGTTCAGCACAACTGTTATCCACATTTATAATAAGAAAATAGTGTTTGAGCACCAAATCAGCATATTAGAATGATTTCTGAAGGATCTTGTGACAATAAAGATTGGGGCAATGGCTGCTGAAAATTCTGATTAGCCATCACAGAAATAAATTACATTTTAAAATATATTAAAATAGAAAACTGCTGTGTTTTTTTTTTTTTTGCATTTATTATTATTATTAATCAAACAAATACAGTCTTGGAGTGCCTAAGTCAATTCTTTCGTAACCATTAAAACATTTTACTGCCCCCAGACTTTTGAAAGGTAGAGGAAGTATTTTTATTTCTGACTAACTTTGATTTCAGTTTACTGGAGGTTCTTTGCCTGGCAAAGACAGCCTGAAGAAAGCAGAGGAAGAGGAAATGATTAAACACAGCAAGAAGAGACCTAGACCCATGTTAATGCCCCACATGACCCCCCTTCTGAAGGTCAGAGTTCACAAAACTCTGCCATAGCAGGGATATCATATGCCCCTGTCTCCTAAAGATCTGCATTATATGCAGGTTACTTGTGCTTAAACAATTTATTTGTTTTTATTCACAGAAAAAAATGAAATATTCCTGCTCCAAGGACCCATCTTTCGCCTCTGTCGGAAAGCATGGAGTTTTGCGTGAATTCACGTTCTTCGACAAGGTGCGTTTCATAAACAAAATTGCTCTGAAGCGTAAATGGTAGTAAGTCCACCATTGCCATAGGATTTATTACGCAGTCACAGCCATTGAACAATTTCATTTATTTTTTTAGGTTCGCCGTCTGCTCAAGAGTCAGGAGGTGTACGAGAATTTCTTACGCTGTATAGCTCTGTTCAATCAGGAAGTGGTTTCAGGGGCCGAACTCTTGCAGCTTGTGACTCCATTCTTGGGGTAAGGAAGATTTAAATACGGCATATTTATTTAATCCTGTTTGTTTTTATATGGTGCGTTTCGCAGCCCTTTCATGACGGTCATGAGTCATTTGCCACTGGTGCCTCATTCTGCAGGAAGTTTCCAGAACTGTATACCCAGTTTAAGTCATTTTTGGGTGATAAAGAACTGGCTCATGCCCTCACCGGCCTCTCTGACCGCTACATGGAGGGTGGAGGCAGAGAAGTGGATTACGCCTCCTGTAAACGCCTGGGTTCCAGCTACAGAGCTCTGCCCAAGACCTACCAGCAGCCCAAATGCAGTGGCCGAACTGCTATATGCAAAGAGGTACTGCATTTTCAGGAATAGTTGAAATCGTTAAATTTTATGGAAGTAATGTGATGTTTGTACTGGTATTAATATAATTAATAATGCCATATAATTATGTCTATATATTTGTTAGTATACATATTACCTCAGTATTTGTACTCATTTTTGACTATATATAATTAATGTGTTTGCGTGTGTCTTTTTTTTTTCTTTACTGCTTTAATGCATATTTCACCTCCAAAATATCTGCTAATAATATAATATATATAAAAATACAAACCTATCGTTACAAACATGTCAGCAATGTTGCCATTAGGTCTTTAAAGGAGAGGCGTAAATGATGATACACATCCTGGCTTGGTCCCGATCAACAGATAATGGTACAAATCCGCAGAAGCCAAAATATCTATGAATCTTTTGGAAAATGGGGTGTTTCAGCCCCCACACTGATCTTTTTTTCAGCTGAATTTGAATTGAAGCACTTATCATAAATAGCTCTATTTCCAGGGTGCCTGGAGAACCCGGATGTGTCGCCACCAAACGCTTGTTTGTAAACAGTAATTTTGTATGTAGAAAATAAGCTAGATATTCATGCCAGATCTGAAGTGTCTGGTGAATGAGAGATCTTTAAAAAGTGCATCCAGCTATTGCTAAGGCTAATGTACAAATGTTTTGAACTCATTTTGTTGTAGGTGCTGAATGATATTTGGGTCTCATTCCCTTCCTGGTCAGAAGACTCCACTTTTGTGAGTTCCAAGAAAACACCATACGAAGAGCAACTTCATCGCTGTGAGGATGAGAGGTTTGAGGTAAGATGATCTCTTTGAAAAATATCAGGAGATTTAGGTTTCAACTGAAACTCAGCTGAGATTGATATCGATTTCTTTTCTTTTTTGCTTTGTAGCTGGATGTTGTGCTTGAGACTAATTTGGCAACGATAAGAGTTTTGGAAAGCGTGCAGAAGAAATTATCCCGCCTTTCGCCAGAGGATCAAGAGCGCTTCCGATTGGATGACTGTCTTGGTGGAACTTCTGAGGTCATCCAGCGTCGTGCAATCTATCGTATCTACGGTGACAAGGCTCCAGAAATCATAGAGGGGTTAAAGAGGAGTCCAGCCACTGCAGTCCCTGTCGTACTCAAAAGGTTTTTCTTTTCTCTCACATAAATGCCAATCAGGGTATCTCTACAGTTACATTTGACAGCAAAAGTAATAGAATAGCTCAGAGGTCATCAACTCATTTATTGCTGCTCTTAGCTCACAAGGGGGAAAATCATTGAGATCTACAAGAGAGTATACAGAGTTAATAAAACTTAGCATGGTTAATCAAAATTGAAAACAGTGGATGTCATTTTTACAATATACATAATTTTGCAGTCATTTGTGTTTCTAAAGTTTTAAGAGTTCCTCAGTCTAGCAGAAATGACATTTTGACTGCAGAATAAATTGAAGGTTGTCTTGCCATAGATTGAAAGCCAAAGAGGAGGAGTGGAGGGAGGCTCAGCAGGGCTTCAACAAAATCTGGAGAGAGCAATATGAGAAGGCGTATCTGAAATCACTGGACCACCAGGGTGTCAACTTCAAACAGAACGACATGAAGGCTCTTCGATCCAAGAGTCTTCTCAATGAAATAGAGAGCATCTATGACGAGGTGAGTTTAGCTGATCTTCTGTTTCTGACGGTCTAATGACTCATTCTCAAGATCTAGAAAAGAGCTTTTTCCTTAATTCTAATCTGTTCGTTATTCTGAACCATTTTTCCATTTTAATTTCATATACTACTTTATTTTAACAATAGGGGTAATCATTTCAGTTTATGTAGAGTTTATGATGCTAATGACAGACTTGACTAAATGTATTCGCAGTGGAGGTTTCTCACTTCTTCTCAATTTTCACGGTCATTTTATTGATATTTTTTCCCACTTTCAATCCATATTAGCATCCATAACGTTGAGAATGTTTCTTAGGGAATGCAATAGACCAGATATGTTTTATTTGCCAAAATAACATTTGGAATTACTTGTTCGTTTTTACAATAAATAACACAATCTTCTCAATGGGTTGAACTGAGACAAGTACAGTCCCATGTAAAAGCAGTTTAAGTTAGGATTAACACACAGATCTGTTTCTTTATTGTCGAAATAAACTAATTTATAAACAATAAGAACTTGTCACATTTTCATCATCTTCACCATTTTAATTTGCATTCCTTCTCAATAAAAACAGTGTACACCGTGTGAAATCTCATCTCAGGATGCTTGCTACAAGAGTTTCATATGTCATGCAGATAACTAGTGCTTTTGTCTTTTCCCCTCTACAGCGGCAGGAGCAGAGCACAGAGGAGGGCGGCGTGGGCCAGCAAGGTTGTGACGGTTCAGGCACAAATTCGACCAGTGAACCCCACATGATCTTCACTTACGAAGACAAACAGATCCTGGAGGATGCTGCCTCCCTCATCATCTACCATGTCAAGCGACAACCCACCATCCACAAGGACGACAAGGACCACATCAAGCGTATCATCCAGCACTTTGTCCCCGACATCTTTTTCGCCCGTCGTGGAGAGCTTAGCGAGACGGAGGAGTTCACGGATGAGGAAACCGAGGGTGAGGACGGCGCCACCGCAGGAGGTGGAGTCTCAACAACAGGCGGCCAGCAACAGCTGAACGGTGATTCCAGACGAAGACGATGCACTTCCCCTGAGAGCATGGACACCTCTACGGCCGCCCACAGTATGAATCCAGAAGGTGAGGCTGTGGATCTGCGGGACCCAGAGGCTGAGCACCAGAAGGAGCTGGATGGAGTCTACAACCTGTTCTTCGTCAATAATAACTGGTACTTCTTCCTGCGGCTGCACCAGACTCTGTGCTCACGGCTGCTGAGGGTTTACAGGCAGGCCGAGAGACAGTTACTGGAACACAGGGCGGAGCAGAATCGGGAACGGCTGCTCATGGGAGAGGGGCGCAGAGAAAAGGCAAACGACCTGGCTATGGAGCTGCGCCTAAAACAGCCCAGTGAGTAGATTTCCTGAACGATGCACATGTATACTTACACCTACACAAGTTTTGCATTGGATGCAAGTGCACAACATTTGCTTTGGGATAGTTACTCATCTAGATTTAGAACTAAATTAACAGGCTTGCACAAATTTTCACAAGTAATGTCTGTTGTATCAGGTGAAGTAGAGTTAGAGGAATATTACCCAGCATTCTTAGACATGGTACGCAGTCTTCTGGATGGAAACCTGGAGTCCACGCAATACGAGGACACCCTGAGAGAGATGTTCACCATCCACGCTTACATCGGATTTACCGTCGACAAGCTCATTCAGAACATCGTAAGACAGGTGGGTTGAAGCGTTGCATTACACCGAGCTAAGATTCTTCGGCCATTTGTATACTTTTTACAACAATTTTCAACTCTCAGATCTTTTACAAATAAGTTTTTCTCTTGAAGTTTCGGAAGACTTTATGTAAATGACCTCAGTTCTGATTCACCCATTATCTTCATTTGTCATTTGTATCTAAACAGGCATGCAGATTTATTGAAATAAATTGCATTCAAGTCAATATGATTTAGGTTTTATTCGAATTCATCATTCAGATATATTATTACATCATAAGCATTACGTTTCCCAAATTACTTTAACATTTTTTGCCGTTTGTGTCTCTTAAATGGCCGGCGTGAGCTGACTGTGAAGGGAACCTTAAGTAGCACGTCTTTGCATCTAAAAACATGACACGCAGAGCTCGAAAATGGTTTTAAAAAACCACAGTGCAGAATGCCACCGCACCATGTTTCTGTCAAATTAAACAATTGCCATGCCAACTCTCTTCTGTAAACAAAACCTTGCACCATTTGGCCTGCCTCCAGGGTCTTCTGATAGAACCACTGACTTCACTGTGTGTAAATGTTGAAATTCTTTTAGCTTGACGTGGTATCTTAAAAATGCAAGCTCATGTGAGACTGTCCAAGAGATGTGAGCGCAACGCTTGTACACATCCATATAGCGCATGTCTACATAGAAAAACAATGGAAAAAGTCGTTTGTTAAAGGAAAAAACACATTGTGTGAACGGCCCCTTAGGCTGTGAATGTTATTTCACAATGAAATTTACATTTAAAATGTTTTAAATGCTAGTTTTTCAGAATCACAAAGAGCTATATTGGTAAGTACGCTTGCGCATACAAGGAATCTTTTAGTTTTTGGCTTCGGTGTTAACCTGCTCTTCTCTCTGATTGACTCCAACAGCTTCAGCACTTGGTCAGTGATGAGGTGTGTCTGCAAGTCACTGAGCTGTACCTGGCTGAGAGGAAGAGGGGTGCCGCTGGAGGCAATCTCTCGTCCCAGTGTGTCCGTGCCGCTTGGGAGGCCAGCTACCAGTGGAAGGCTGAGAGAGTCATGGCTGAGGAGAACTGCTTCAAGGTGCTTGACCTAATGCTGTGCCTACCTATTACAAATTTATGTGGCGATCTAAATTCAGATGTCATGTTCACCTCCTCAGTTGCATTTATATTACCCCGTTTAGTTTGTAATTTCTTGGCTGTTTCTCATCAGGTCATGTTCCTTCAAAACAAAGGTCAGGTGACCTTAACGATCGAGTTGCTGGACACGGAGGAGGCCCAAGGCGATGACCCGCTGGATGTTCAGGTGCCTCCACACAAAGTTCTGTATTTTATGACAGAAAATATTTCTGAAACATGGGTTGTTTGTTTTTTTTCTAGAAAATTTTAAAAGTGTCCAATTTAATAGGTTAAACTGTTTTGGTGAGGCAGGAGTGTAATCTTGTTTTCTAGTGCATTAATATTGTTATGTCTTGTTTCAGAGCCTGTCTAATTATATGGAGCAGTATATAGGAACTGAATCTGTATGCTCTCAGACAGAAGGATACTACTTCAAGCCTGTGTTTCTGCCCAGGTGAAAACTGTTTAACCTGCGTTATTTATGCCTGTTCTTTCTCTTTTGTAGCCAGAAGCTTAATTGTTCATTTGTTTAGAGGTGCATGAATTCTACTTTTAATCTACTTTTTAATTTTTGTATTGTTTACAAGCCCACTTGCTTTCTCTCAGCAACACTCATTATTTTTAGACCCCATGTATTATCTGACCTTGTTTCTGGAATAAATTAGGTATAATTGAAGCTGATTGTCTCAGTATAAAGTCGTACACTGCTTTTGTGTTAGAAACGAAAAATTGCTTGTTCAGATGATAATAAATGTCGAATGAAGGTGAAACTAGATTGACTTTGTTTCAATTTTTTTTTTCCTGCACCTCACCTTTAGAAATCTGAGGCATTTCCGTGGCTGGCAGCTCAAGCAGGTGGAAGCCATGCGCTGTCGGAGAGAGTGGCATCGGAAGATGGGTGTGGAGACAGCTGGGAACCTGGACTGCCGTTTCAAACTAAACACCCACAAGATGGTGTTTGTGATGAACTCCGAAGACTACATGTACCGCCGAGGGGCGCTGGTGAAGGCTCGGAGGGTATGTTACTAAAATACAACAATATACATACAGGAAATATAAAACTTTCGTTCTGGTATTACATCAGTTAAATGAGTGCAGTCTCTATAAAACGATTTTCAAAAATACTTGTAGAACTGTTAAATTCAAATAATAAATGATGCCAACCAAATAACTTTTAAAAGAGAGATGGAAATGCTTCAACTATCTTACCAAATTCCCATATATACTTCTATTCAAAAGTTTGTGGTCCGTAAGACTTTTATAATGTTTTCAAAAGAATTCTCTTATGCTCAGTAAGGCTTCATTTATTTAATAAACACTTTGAAATATGACATTTTTTGTTTTAATATATTTTTAAATATAATTAGTTTTTTTGCAGCCATTATGCCACTCTTTACTGCCACATGATCCTTCATAAATCATTCTAATATGGCGATTTGATGTCCAATAAACATTTCTTCTTATTATAAATGTTGAAAATGGTTGTACTGCTTTATAGTTTTGTGGGAAACTGGCATATTTTTTTTCAGTGTTTTTTAATTAATAGGAAAAAAAAAACATTTATTTGAAATGGGCGTCTTTTGTAACATTATAAATGTCTTTACTCTCACTTTTGATCTATTTAATGCATCCTTCCTGAAGAAGTAAAAAAAAAAAAACAGCTACCCAGCATTTTTAAAAAGTCATGTAAAAATGTTTTCTGCACCAACATTGAAAACTTCAATAACGGCTATAATTAAGCTGCCTGTTGTCTGCAGCGTTGTTCTTTTCTCAGCCTTGATGATATCTAACCTTTTTTTAAAATGCTTTTTCAGTTGCATAAATTGTGCATTTCCATCTCCATTGGCACGAATCCCGCGACACACAACAAAAACAGCTCTGATCACAGCATCCTCCATTGTTGACATTTGTAAATGCCACAAATAAAGACGCTTCAGTATTTCTGCTGCCGGTGTGAATGCGGCCAGGAAACGGCTCGTGGGCGAAACCATGCTGGCTAGTTCCTAGAACCACGTGGTGCAAAAGCCCCTAGTAGTGTATTTATTTTTGTCCCGTCTCTTCCTCTAGTCCCAGCACAGAGTAGCACAGGCCCAGCATGAGCGCTTCGAGCAGTGGCACCGGGGCTGGATGAGCGAGCATGTGTCCTCCAGCGCCGAGCGCAGCGTACAGGACTGGCTCATGGGAGAAGAGGACGAGGACATGATCCCCTGCAAGACCACCTGTGTTTCCATGCAGGTCAAAGGCTTACATGTCAACAGGTACCAGGTGCACTATAACAGCAAGGCCCCCGCCTCACCGTAACAACCTCAAGCCTTGGGATGGATTTTGGTGATCTGTCTCTCTCTCTCTTCTCTCTTTGTCTCTTTCTCGCTCACTCTTTCAAATGGCCGAGCTGAAACATGCTTGGCTGAGACACGACGAACAGACAGGAGTGGTTTGAGGACAGACAGCTGCTCAAAGGAGGGAATGCTTCATTGAAAAGCATCACATCTCGACACTAGTCCATCATGATCGACGCAGTTACCAGACGTTTCAGAAATGCGAATGTCAATTTTTTTTAATTATTATTATTTTTTAAAGAAAGTCCATTGTAGTTTTTAGCTCCTGAAACCAGAGTTTTGTTTTGTTTATACTGAAGTATTGAGAGATTCGGTTTAAAGTATGTCTACAACATCTGTGTGTCTTTTTGTACAGTAAAGTCGACTCAAGAGCTCGAGCAATTGCATATATATATACAGCAGAAAGATTATTCTGTTTGCATTTTCTTGGCTATGAATGATGACTTGGAAAAATGATGTTTCTCTGGTGCACGTCCGCAACGTCCTTGTTTTAGTTCTGGTTTGTGTTCCTTGTTTTCATCGTCTCTTATAACTGAACGGAGGATCGCCAGTGTCACCCGTCAATCACTGCTCATGATTTATAGTCGATTTTGTTAAACATCCCGATCATGTATCATATCGATCTCGCCAAATCCTTGCTTTTGTTTGGTGTAATTTTTACATATTAAAGCAGAAAAATGACAGAAAAATATCAGTGTTTTGAAAAAAAGAATGTATAACATTTATCCTGTATCAGTTATCACAAAATAAACAACCTAGTTGTGCAGTTCTTAAAGAACGGGTCGTGATTCTTGCAGAATTCTCTACTTTTTATCAGAAGAATTGGAATAGCAATAGATATCCGGTCTTGTGGTTTATTTGATATTTATCTATCTGCACATACCACAGTGGAAAACCAGCTTTTTAAATACATGTTTGCACAGGCAGAAGATTTTGCATCAAATATCCAAAGAAACTTGAACTGTGTCTGGGTAAGTGTCTGGATCATATTTCACATATCATATATCTTTTTTTTTTTATGACATTTAAGCATATTTCCTGACGATCTTTTTTTACATTTACATTAAACACACTTTAAATTAAAACCTCCATTGAGGAAATCCAGTACAATAAATACTAGAAAGGTGTACATTTATTTTAGTGCTGTCAAATGATTAATCGCATCCAAAATAAAGGTTTTTGTTTACATAATGTGTTGTGTACTGTATATATTTATTATGTATATATGAACACACACACATAAAGTATATATATTTAATATATTTACATGTGTATATATGTATATTTATATTAAAAAGCTAAACATTAAATTTTTCTTAAATATATATATATGCATGTGTATTTATACATACATAATAAATATACACAGTACAAACACTTTTTGTTAACAATAATTTATTTTGAATATGATTAATCATTTGACAAATAACTAATTTATTTATCTATTTATTTATTGTAAATGTGGTACTGTTAAACTGTCATGAAAATGTCAATATGCAAGACATTTTAATGGTCTACGGTAAGCTTCATTTGATTTATGGTTTACAATGTGTAATATTTTTATTTTTTGACAAATATATTGACTGGTTTTGTGATATTCACAGAGAAAGTTTTTGCTTGTTTATTTAAGAGGAGTCTTGTAATTTGCAAATGGCTTTCATTTGGGGAATGTGTTATATATTAGATAACTTTTTCTTTCTTTCTTTTAAGAATTAGTTACTTCACAAAGCCAAATGGGTGCTTCCTCTTTCATAGCTTATAAATAGATGAAGATATGAACTTAGAAAGGAAACTCTCTGTTTTTAGAAAGGGGATTCGGCTCTTGCAGATCACTTGAGTTTGATCCAAAATGTCAAGTTCATCATGACCTGGCCCCAGCAAGAGTAATAATTTCTGTGTGAGATAACACTTCATTGATCTCCGAAAGTACTTTTATATACCCATTTTTGCTTTGATGCCTTCTGTTTTGGGTTCAAATCTAAACACATGAACTTTCTTGCTTTTTGATTGAGTTTTGGCCCAGCAGGGGGTGTGATTTGCCTGTCGGAGGATGCACACTTTTGCTGTGGGTGTGGGTGTTGAGAGAAAGAGAAGGCAGTGAAAAAAGAAAAAACGGAGAGTAAAATTGCTGCAGTCATGGACTTGCGCTCAGAACTGCTCAAGTCCATTTGGTACGCTTTCACCGCTCTAGATGTGGAGAAGAGTGGAAAGGTGTCCAAGTCTCAACTCAAGGTGAGCTGCAAATCCATTTATGCACTATGATAAAACTTTCAGATGTTGGAGGCTGAAAATTGAGGTCCCGTATGATTCTCAGATGTCAAGGTCTTAAGATGCTCTAAAATATTCCTTGATCTGAAGACAGAAAGAAGGATCAGTAATCAACTCATGCATAAGTTTTTTTTTTCCTTCTTTCTTCCTCCTCCTCCTCCGTGTTATGCTTAAAAGATGCCATGCACTTGTTTAACTGCTTGCGATGTGTTTCCTGTGTGTTATGCCACATGGTCTTAAGCTTACTGAATATCTGGATCTCAGGTTTTCTTTTACAATTGCCTATTTATAAGACTGAAGAGACCTGTTCATTCATAGTCACATTAATTTAATGGAAATTCTTATTTTCTTTCTCTTTCATTTTTTTCTGCATTTATAAAGGCTATCTCTGAACTTGTAGCATATATATTAGACTGCAGTCCCTTGATTAGGTTTTTTCCAGTCCATATCTCAAGCTGACAAGCTGTAACGGAGCATCTCTTACTCTTGGGCATTTTGGGTCTGACGCTGTAAATGGGCTCAAACTGTTCAACTTTGAATTTTAAGCTTTGTGAACGGTGGTCACCGGATGTTTGTAGTGAGATCACACCCTTTGTACATTCAAACATCACAGGTTTGATCTACTCCTGTCTAGTCCACAACTTCTGCTGTCTTTTTTAAAGAATCATTTAGAGAAGTTCCTGAGCAAAGTTAGAGAAGTAATGCAATGTAGCCCTGCGGTTGCTGTTGTGAGTCTATCAGCATATGGTTTGCTTAAAAATTTTGCCTGGTGTTGTTTTAAATATTTTTATAGTCATTAAATATGACTTTTGATCCCGTGATTGTGGGTTAAATCAAACCTCCGTGTGAGCAGAGAATGAGTGTGTATAATAGAGCAGACCTCTAACTGTGGCCTGCTTCCTTTCAAGGATGTAATGATGCATGAAATATTAATGCGTCTGAAAATCGAGTTTCAGGCTTGAACTGCGAAATGGTGGAAAACGTAAAGAAATGGATCTGCCAAAAATGAAAATCTTTTGAAAATTTAATTTACTAGCCCTCAAAATGTAGATGAGTTTGTTTCTTAATCTGAACAGATTCGGAGACACGTAGCATTATAAATTCCCATGTAATACTTTGTGTGTATGTGAGTTTTGGCCTATAATATTGTTTAAGATTTGTGCTATTGCTCTGCAGGTCTTGTCTCATAATCTTTACACAGTTCTGTGTATCCCACACGACCCAGCGGCTCTCGAGGAACACTTCAGAGATGATGACGATGGTCCAGTGTCCAGTCAGGGATACATGCCCTACCTCAACAAATACATCCTGGACAAGGTACACAGCCTCTCTTAGTCTCTTACAGTATGTATTCTGTTTGGAGACACAGGCTTTATATATCATCCTGTGTAAGGCCATGTGTTTTTTGTGCATGCATAGCTGCTGGTCAGTAAAACTCAAACTGGAAATCATTTCGTTGAGTGTTTGTCTCCTCTCTGTAAGGTGGTGGAAGGCACGTTCATCAAAGAGAATGTGGACGAGCTCTGCTGGACTCTTACTGCCAAGAAGAACTATCGACCAGAGGGAAAGTGCGTTTTACCTGGAAAAGACGCCTTCCGGCTCTGGTGTCTGTTCATATTTCTCTCGGAGGACAGATATCCTCTGGTCATGGTCCCTGATGAGGTGAGATTCATGCATTGTGTCATTTAGATCCATGTAAATGTATACGTTTTATTAGATTTTTGGACATTTTTAAACCAAGTGCCATCTGTCTTAAAGATAAATAAGTTGGCTATGTTTCAAATGATGAACAACAGATACATTGTTCAAAGTGAAGACGACACAAATGTGTCAGCAGTTTCTGGTTGTCATCTTGGCTGACGTTATGATGAACTTCACATGTGGTTATCCTCAGGAGAACTGACGTCACACATCTACTAAAAATGTGATTCGATTATTAACATTTGAAATTCTTTTGAGATTCACACAGTTCTTTATATCATTCCTATTAAAACTAGAATATGTTTTGTACCTTTATCTCTCTCCTGACTCTTTGAATGCTAAAGAAATCACATCATGCACTGCAAACCTGCTGCTAACCACAGGACCACCATTGGCTGTATGATTTTTGCTTATTTCTATTTTTCCTCTTCAACCGAAACTGTTTACCAACAAAAGCCCTGGAGGTTTTTCAGTTTCAGATATAATCATAGGGCCAAATCTGCGTCTAGCCTTAAGTCATGTTCTTCAGTACCCTGTCTGCTTTTCATTGTGATCGACACAAACGCTTTCATATGCGTTTCAAACTAGCAGTCGTCTGCTTTTGTTAGGAAACAAGGGCGATGTCACTGGGAAGATGTCACTGTCACTGATTTGACTGATAAAATACTACGGTCAAGCCTTTACAAAGTGTTGTTTACAATATTATAGACTCTTAGATATCATTTTTTGGCAACTGCATGTACATGGTTAAAATAATGTCATTTTTGTCCTCTTTCTCTTCTCTATGTCTTTGCTTGAATGTGTCTGTTTTCCCAACGCCGCTGTGGTGTTTCTTGTCTTGCAGCTTGGTTGATTTCCTGTGCCCTGTTTTGGCACTGTTGGTAAAATGTAACTTGTTACAGTTTCACAGAAGAGGAGAAAGAAATGGAGTACAAACATAAATGTTGGCGTTCGAGTGCTGTTTGACCAGTATTTTGAAGCTGGTTGTTAAATGATCTGCAGCAGCGTCAGATGGCTGCTTTTATCTCCGCACAATCTCACATATAAATATTAATGCTTTTTTTCACAGGTTGAATATTTACTGAAGAAGTTGTGCATGGCTATGAGCGTTGAGCTGAACTGTGTTGAACTGGAAGACTTTATTTCCCAAGATTCTGTTCAGCAGAACGGCTTCATTGTATGGGCCTTTCTGGAGATGATGAATTCTGGGAAACTAACGAGGGGCATTGCCAAAGAAACCATCAGTATGGCCATAGAGGAGGTGTACCGGGAAATAGTGGGTGATGTGTTGAAAGAGGTATTAGCTATTTACATTATTATTTATCTGATAATTGTGTCTGTGTCCTTTAAATCATATAAGTTTGTGTATAGTGGATTCTTAAACCATTACCCCAAGTTGCCAAGTCCATGGTTTTCACCCATACTTTGGCTACTTTTATACTGTTCCCGTGGGTTGTTATTTTAGTTATTTTAGATTAAGAACCCCCTGAAAGGAGGTTTTGACTCTCCAGTAAATGATTGGGTTAGCTTTGGCTGTGATTGGCCTGGTTTTGAGTAACAATTGGGCTGGTTTGTTTTGGAGACCTGGCAACCCTGACCCCAAGCCTATATGTGTAGTTACAGCTTTGCAAAATACTATTTTTTTTTTTTTTACCATTTCAATGAAAAACATTTAATAAAAAATAAGGTTGGCGTGACACACTAAACAAAGGTAAATAATGTGATTTAAGTTTCAGTATCCTTTTAAAATATCAGTAGTATGACACTAAGACACCTTAAACATGCATGGCATGAGAAAGATCCTGTGAAACATCACCACATTATAATGCGACACATGCGCACATTGAAATACCGACAAATTTCAGCAAATACTCTTAATGCAGTTATGTGTCTGGGGGTATATCTGATTTATTTATTTCCAAAATCATTGCTTCTTGACACCAGGGATATCTGTGGAAGAAAGGTCAGTTGAGAAGAAACTGGATTGAACGTTGGTTCACCCTCCAACCCAGCACTTTAATTTACTTCACTAGCGAGGACCGCAAAGACCGCAAAGGCAACATTCAGCTCGATGGAAACTGCTGTGTAGAGGTAGGGAACAAGTGTACAAGTGGCTGTGGTTTGCATGTGTTGTTTTTAGAAGTAAAGCTGGTATTATTTTATAGTGGTGTAGTATCAGTATCACCTCATGAATGCATGAGACACAGGAACTTGTCAGCATTATTAGCTGGTTATTGGCTGTCCATTAACACTGCTTCTGTGATCACCAGAGTCATGTGTGAAATGTTTCTCTGCTCTGTATATAAGGTTCTTCCTGACAGAGATGGGAAGAGGTGTATGTTCTGTCTGAAGACGCTCAGCAAGACCTATGAACTCAGTGCATCTGACACCAAACAGAGGCAGGAGTGGACTACAGGTCTGCATACATTATGATTTGGCTTTTTGATCATTTGTCAGGTGTTCTGTAGATTGTAGGGAGTTCGAAGATGTTTATTTCCCTGTCTAGTTTCCCTTTCTTCAAGAGACACCTTGTTCATCAGGACACTTTTCTATATATTTACAATTGGCCATTGTTGTGTAACCTTTAACCCTTTAACTGTCACCCTGTCCTGTATACGGGACGCCTACATTTACTTCACTATATTACAAATAAATCTAATCTTGACAAATCATTGGAAAGGTCTAAGACTCCCAAATATATATTTTACCAATGCTTTTTGTTAAAAAGGAGTTTTGACCTTTGTTTAAAAAAAAGACTCTTTCGTTGCCTTTTTCTTCTCCATCACATTTTAGAAATCATCAGAAATTATATAACGACTGAAAACTTAAAATCTCAAAATTCATCCTTTAAAACCCATTTTAAAATCAGACATTGCATTACCATGTAAATGGTACATCAAAATCATGTTACAAAATGTTTTCATTCATGAATTATAAAAATTGAAGTTTGAATTGTTGACAATAAAGTCTATGTTCAAAAATGTGAGTGACAGTTAAGGGGTTAAAGATTTTTATTTTATTTATAATGGAAACGCCTTTGTTAGTGGAAACCTGTGACATTTTTTACTCACTAGGTGTTTTGTGAAATGAAAAACTTTCTAAAATGAAACTGCACAGGGAAACTTACGTATTTTCACCTGGTGGATAATAACACAGGTGGAAAAAAATCCCATAAACTTAAGCCTCAGTTATCATAGAGACTTGAAGATGGGCTTTTTTTTTTTTATAGACTCGGGCCTGAAAGTAGTTACCTAGAAACCACACACAACACAAGAGCAACTGCATAGCAAAAAACATCTTGGAATACATTGATACCAAAAAAAAAAAAAAAATTGGATTTATATTATTCCTTTTTTTCCGCCAGCAATCCAAACAGCCATCCGGCTGCAAGTGGAGGGTAAAACTTCTCTTCATAAGGACCTAAAGCAGAAACGGCGTGAGCAGCGGGAACAGAGAGAGAAGAGGAGGGAGGCGAAGGAGCAGGAGCTGCAGCGCTTACGGGCCCTGCAGGAGGAGCGCGAGAGGAAGATGGCAGAGCTGGAGCTGCTGAAGGAGGCGCAGAGGCAGGCGCAGGCGCTGCTGGAGCAGGACGAACTCCGCAGACGACAGCAACACGAACAACTCCAGCAGGCCCTGGAGATCCAACTCAAAGAGGCTGAAGAGGTCATCTATCTATCCATCTGTCTGTCTGAAAATCTTACCTTTTTTAGAACTTTTTAAATAAGGCTTTAAAATAAGGCAAATATTTTTTTTTATTTAATTACAAATTGCAATTTTGCATCCTGTTTGCTACCGTAATTTAAATTCAGTTTAAATGCAGTAACTAAACTGGAATTTAAAAGCATTTTGAATGAATTTCTGATAGGTGGCTGAAGATTGGTCAGTGTGAGGTATATCTGTTGTGTGCAGGCGCGGGCGAGCATGCAGGCTGAGATGGCGCTGAAGGAGGCTGAGGCTGAGAGACAGAGAAAACGAATCAAAGAACTGGAGGCCATGCAGCAGCGGCTGGAGGAGGCGTTACAACAGGAAATCAAAGCCAGGCAGGACGAAGAGGCCTTCCGCTACGCACAGGCTCGGTGAGCAGCAGCACACAAACACTGTTGAGCAACACACCCATGCTCAGAATTGCACACAAATGCACTGATGTCATAACAGGGCTTTTCAGTGGCACATCTGCAGACTGTTAGGTGCCCTCTTTGCATTTTCTATTAAACGTGTTGGGTTGTGTCTCAAAACAAGGTGCTTAAGCACTTTAATTCTATTCAGGGAGGAAATATAATGTTTCAAAAGCTCTCCCATGTAAAACTGCATGAGGTTATGCAGGAATTAATGAAGCGGAAGTTACCCGAGGAATAATTGACTTTAAACAAATATATTTGTACAGAGAAATTAATACATACATAATAATGATATATAATATATAGATATAAAACCTGTTTCTATGGAAGTAAATACAATATGACTCTACTACGGTTACAAATCTATTCATTCTACAATACATGCATGCAGTATGACCTTTGTAAGCAAACACACTTAAATATTAACTTACAGCTGAGAGCACATTTAATCTGAGACCACACTGAATATATAGGTTTTTTTTTTTTTACATGATAAATGTAAAATTAATGTGAAAATATTTAAAATTCTAAGCACATTTGTGCCACATCAGAAGTTCTTCCATCCAGTGAAGCACAACATTTTTCTCAAATTATTATGCTAATAAAACCTGCCTAATTTGAGCACACTATTGCTATTTTAACCTGCAGTGTGCTTGATCGCTTACGGTCTCACTGTTACAGGCTACTGGCTGAGGAAGAGGAGAAGATGAAGGCCCTTATGTCTCTCCGTGAGGAGCAGGAGGAATATATCCAGCGTGCCCAGCGGGAGAAACAAGAGCTCAAACAGGAAATGGAAAGTAAGTCTCGATCTCTGGAGGAGGCACAGATGCAGCTGGAGGAGGTCAGAGCCAATCGCCACCGAGTGGACCAGGATGTGGTGGTGAGTCTTGATCTAAACAAGGCCAGAGAGATTAGCTCAGATTTATATATTATAGTTTGGATATAAATGGTTTTGTTGTTGTTGTTTTTAATGCAAGACCTACACTACCATTTTAAAGTGTTTGTTTGTTTGTTTTTATATTTATTGACGAAATGAATACTTCTATTGATAAAGACCTACAACTGTCATTTTTAAAGTGTTTGTGTATTTAAGAAATTAATACTTTTATTCAACAGAAATGTATGCATTAAATTGATCAAAAGTGACAGTGAGGACATTAACATGTTTTTCAATATAACAAAAAAATTAAGCAGCACAACTGTTTGTGATATTAATAAGAAATGTTTATTGAGCACCAAATCAGCATATTAGAATGTTTTCTGGAGGATCATTCGACACTGAATACTGGAGCAATTACATGAATTGTTTTTTGTTTTTTATATATTCCTTTTTTTTTTTTTTTTTTTTTACAATGTCACAATATTACTGTGTGTGTGTGTGTGTGTGTGTGTGTGTGTGTGTGTGTATATATATATATATATATATATATATATATATATATATATATATATATATATATATATATATATATATAAAATCATATACAAATCAATTAGCCTTGGTGTGCATAAGGATAACATTGAAGGGATAGTTTAGCCTAAAATTTAATTTCTGTAATTAATTACCCTTATTTCATTCATTTCAAACCTGCAAGACCTTTGTAAAATTACACTTGAACCTCTGATGTCACATGGACTATTTTGTCGATGTCCTAAAATATCTTAATTTGAGTTCTGAAGATGAACGAAGGTCTTATGGGTTTGGAACAACATTAGGGTGAGCAATTAATGATGGAATTTTCATGGGTGAGCTAACCCTTTAAACAATCTTACCAAACCCAAAACTTCTGAACAGTGGTTTATTTTTTGCAAGATTAGTAATATTCATTAGTAATATTTTCTTTTAACTGACATTAACTGATGGTGACATAAGTCTGTATTGTTTTTTTCTGACAGGCTGCTCAAAGGAAGCTTCGTCAGGCCAGCACCAATGTTAAACACTGGAATGTTCAGATGAACAGATTAATGCATCCAATTGGACCAGGAGGTACGCACATTACCTTAGGGTTAGGTTAATTTCAAGACACAAAACAATCTCATTCACACTGTTTAACCTTTAACAAGACTATAACTTCCTCAGCTCTTATGCTTCATGGTTTGAATTTGGCTGATATTGAGAAGATTCATCTAAAACATATATTTAATCAAGATCTTTGGTTTAAGTTAACATTTCAGCATAGGCTGAGTAAGAGGTTAATGCAAAGAGTGTGAGTGACATGCAATCTAGGTCTGTTTGAACTGTGGTTTCAGAGAAAAAAAGCACATAACCTCATTCCCTTAAGACAGCTCTTTTAAGATAATTCACCATTGTTTTTCTGATTTCACAATAAATACACGCCCTCTAACTTCCTTCTTTTTATTTGCTTGCATCATCTAGAAAAGCGGCCCTCAGGAAGCGGATCTTTTTCCAGCTTTCGCGTCCCTTCGCAGAAGGATTCAGGACTACGTTTGAGGCAGAAATCAGATGAGCAGGATGAGGAAAGCAAAGAAAACGTGGAAAGCAGAGGAGGGTGTGAATCTGACAAGCGTTTGTCTACAAATGGAGATATGGAAATACCTTAACCTCATAAGAAGAAATAAAATCTCTCTTCCTCAAAGTCAAGACTGATTTGAATGAAGGAAGGTTATTTTTGCTAGATGCCAAGACCTCATGCCGTTGAAAAAAAGGATACTTTTTAATATTGTCAGTGTTTGTTAATAGCTTGTTATTAAATAATGTTTTGTACACTTCACACTGTTTGAAAAGTATTGTACTGTAGTTGTATTGTACTCCTAAGTTACTCAAAAACTTATGTAGACTAAATGTACAATGATTAAATATTCAGCATTTTTTCAAGATATATTATAGTGGTGAATTCAAAAAGGATCTGATGGTGCACTAGAGTGTGTTCATGCGTACTTTTATATGCGAGATATAACAAAGAGATTTGCAAAAGTTCATGCGTGTAAACTGGATTTCTTTGAGGGAGGAACATGTTGAAGAGCTGAACGCCTGCGGTTTTGAAACTTCCTGCTTCTACAGTCAGATAACAAACCCAGGAAGACAACTGACATCACACACATGTACCTTTAGAGATACATTTATGCTTAAAATCATAGTGTATCAGCTAATCCCCAAAGTACACCTTTAAAAGCCTTTTTATGCACATTTTGAAGCTGTCAGAGTGCTTAAGCAAACAGGAAATTTAACTTTGTTAATTAAAAAAAAAAAAAGTTTTTTTTTTTTTTTACACATTAATGTCTGGTACTCAGAATATCAACCTACATGAAGAAAAACGAGAGCTTATACAGAAATAATCTGAAAAGTACAGAAAATGGTATAATATGCAGATGTGTATATGTGTGTGCAGAGAGTACAAATAATATGACATAAATGTCCAATGAGGAAAAAAATGTGTATATTAAAAAAATTGCACTCATGGCATGGGTTTGTAATGGTATGAAAAATTAGATTTGTAAACATTAGAAATCGAAACGGAGGCACCTGCTGTTTGGCAATGGTTCCTACAACTGGCGGTTTTTGCGTTATAATACATCCGCAACACCGGGTGGCGCTAATTTCGCAGAAAACTTTAATTTTAACCCGGAAAAATATAACTTGGAAGAGTGGCTGTCTCGAAATATCTTTTCTGTACAGATAATCGGGGGAAATGGCTTCACGCCTGAGCCGGATCTGGCCCACCCTGTCTCGGGTTCGGTTGAGCTCGGCTCTCGGGAGCCGTTGTGTGTCGCAGACGCCGAGCTCCAGTGCGTCTGGAGCGGCGGTGGCGTCTGATCTGCAGCCCTTGTCTCCCGCTGCTCAGGACAGTCATGGACACGCAGAGGTCAGCCCGTTTGAGAAGGTAAGTTAAGAGCCTACAAACGCATGTGAATGATGCACGAAGAGTAATTAGCAGAGGCTTCTAAACTGAAGTTTGACGTGCTTTGACATGTTTACATTGTGCACAGTGTGATCCAACTCCAATGGTATTGTAATATTGCAAAGCTGTGCCTGCTATGTTTCTATTACTGCAGTGATGTTTGTGTTATCTTGTTCAGAATCCAGATTTCCATGGCTTCCATCATCATGACTCTTTTGTGGATGAATGGAACATGAGGTTGGCATTTTTCTTTGGCATTTCTGTGGCTATTGTTGTTGGAGGGACTTTCATCCACTATTTACCAGATCATGGGTAAGTAATTTTGAACAGAATACAGTGATTGACCCATTTAGAATCTAAAATCCTTAATAAATATGTTTTTTACAAGTCATGAGTGAACCATGAAATGTATAACTCAATTGTGAAGCTCTTACTACTACTACTACTATGCAATTATATTTTGCACATTATTTCGATTGAAACGTTTTTGAATGTATTATTCATAATCTAGATATTTGGGAAGAGTTTTGAGGACAGGTAATATCTATATCGATTGTTGTATGTTTGAATGTTTGTAAAAGAGCATTATGATATTGTTGAATACTTTTTTGCTGTAATTGTTCAGAAGGTAAAAAAAAAAAAAAAAAAAAAAAAAAAACAGGCATAAAATGAGGTCCCCAAAAAACGTGTAAGGGTTTTTATTGATTTTAACACATGCATCTCAAATTTGAAGCTTGGAAAAAAGCATTTAGCTATTTAAAAGTGCAATATGGAGGGTGAATATGCTGCTTATACATCATTGTAATTTAAAGCTATTTGTATCTTGACCTACATTAATTGGCTAATTAATGATTTGCTTCAATGCATTGGTCTCAAAGTGTGCATTTTCCGTTGTTTCATTTAATCTGAAGGAATAATGATTTGCAATTTTCTTTAATCTAATGTCCATAATCTCCGTCTCTATCATGTTTTTCTCTTCCAGTATGAGGCAGTGGGCTCGCCGGGAAGCTGAAAGGTTGATCAAACAGAGGGAAGCCGAGGGTCTTCCCCTCATGACTGAAAATTATTACGATCCCAGCACGATTGTTCTGCCATCCTCTGGAGAGGAATAGACAACGTTCTGTCAATAATTATCCTGTTAATTTGTGTTTCTTTGTACATTTGTCTCCCTTCGACTATGATGTAATAAAAATGTTATAATATTGTGGTTTGTGGTATTTTTAACTAATAACTTGAAAAAGCATGAACCTGTAGAATCAGCTTTTAGTTTGCAAACTTATCTTAACTTAAACCTATCAAACTTTCTTATTTTAATGATGCACTATTAACATGGTTTAGAATTACAGACAAGGCCCAAGTATTTCTATGCTTTACAAGAACTGAATGTAGTTGGTTTGTGGTGCAATATAATGTTGGGCATATAACTTAATATATATATATATATATATATTTAAATGGTAAATATCCTACCTCGGCTAAAATTACGAAAACTTTATGTTTTAAGGAGGATTGTGAAAATGCAGAATCTAAAGAGAATATGTTAAGAGAATAATTTTGTATTATGTTTATCGATATCTTTAGACTATTTTCATAAAAAACTAAAATGGTCAGTGGTGTCTTTAAACAAAAACAAAACATTTAATGTATTGTGGTGTTTTTCTGAAGAAGCCACATATATCAGTAGTTCAAAATTTGTTATTAAAGAAACAGAAATACTGTACACCTTCAGTGGAACATGAAAGCAGGAAACAAAGGAAGGGGAAATATGTAGTATATTGAAGTAACTTGAACCCCATCAATATTATCTCCAAACAATCCTTGCACTGTTTTAGGACTCATTTTATATAGTCATCTCTTTTATTGTTCTTCAAATTAAGAGATATGAGAAGAAAGTCTATTTCAATTAGAAAGTATGTTGCTGTTCTCCTGCTTTTGGACGTCACTCCAGCGTCTCTGCCTCTGATTGGTGGAAAAGAGAAGAGTGGGCGTGTCTTAGCGGCGTGGCAACGTCTGCGGGGCGGGGCTTTGGGTCGTACAGGAAAAGATAAAGAAAGCGAGGACATCTGAAACAGAAACGGTAAATACTCATACAAAAACACCTTTGGTATTTATAATCGATATGTTTGATAATTTTACATACGGGTTAGAGCCAAAACAACAGATTAGCATTTTTTAAAACCGCTCCAGTGAGACAAAATATGCCTTTTATATGCGGCTAGCTCACTGCTAAACGGCTAAGTGTGATGATGACGGAAACGGAGGAACAAGATTCCGAGCACGAGTTCATAATTGCATTAAACTCCGATGATCGCGACTGTAACACGTCTGGATTGTTTAATACTAGAATTGATCTGTGGAGCCAGTCGAATCTAATCCAAACGTTTTTTATTTTACACTTATTAGGGTGTGAGATGAGGCGTCCCAGTTAGCATAGGGAGTAAACCATGTACTGACCCAGTTCGGCGCGGACACGCGACTGTTATTATCACCATCTCTAATTTTTGTCTGCAATGTAACACTCAGCCCTTTAAACGGCTATTGTATGTTCACTCTCGTTAAATCATTGGTTGCCTCATTGTTAAAAGTTAAAAGGTCACTTGAGCGACACTATTTTGACCTGACTGCAGTCAGCTGTTTCACCGTGGGTCCAGATGTAACGTATGTGTAATGCTTTCATGTGTTTTGCCGTTGTTGATAAGTGAATTGAGTAAGGTGCGGTGTGTTGTGACAGCACCTGGGAGGTGTGTGTGTGTGTGTGTGAGAGAGGAGGGGTTGATACTGCAGTGCTATAATGACATAAGAACCCAGTGTACAGATCATTAAAATGGCTAAGATATGAATGTAGACATGGGGGAAGGAACCCTAATGAGTTCACTTGTTGTTTTATTTTTAAATATATGACAGAAAAGACCTTGGATAAATTACTTGTTTCTAACTAAAAGCAATCAAGTTGGTTTGCAGGGAACAGCACCATAGACCCCTGTTATTCCTAATGAGCCCAATGAGACTGATATAAAAAGTTATTAGCTGAATTAAATGTGCTCACAACACAAGCTTTTCACTTATATGTAACACAGGTGACTTTAAATAGTGCACACGGGGCTTTGTAAGTCCACTCCAGACTCTAAAGCTCTTAATTTCGTTGGTTTATGATAACATACGTTTTAAAATAAGAGATTATTATATTTGATTTTTGAGAATTTGTAATATTTCTGAATCCGATTTGATCAAGACAATTTCTCACAGAATTAGTTCCTGGTATGTTTTTCAGCTACTTTAGAACTCTGTACAAACACTGATCTGTCAGAATAATGACAGTATAGGTATAAATAGTTAAATAATACTGCTTTGTGCCTGGTTTACATATTTTTTTGAAGAATGTCTGGAGTACTTCCACCTCAGAATGGCTCTTCCACATGAAACAGGCATAAACAAACAGTTCTCTATTTATTAAAAAGGTTTGATTTATGTAATAAAAATGGTTGCCAATTCCAGTGTAGGAACAATTTCCACCTGCCTCCTGTAATTATTGGCTGATCTTTTCATTTTGTGTGACAGATGGCTGCAATTCGTAAGAAGCTTGTAATCGTTGGGGATGGAGCATGTGGAAAAACGTGTTTACTCATCGTTTTCAGCAAAGACCAGTTTCCTGAGGTCTACGTACCCACCGTGTTCGAGAACTATGTTGCTGATATTGAGGTGGACAGCAAACAGGTACGAATGTCATTAAAACCAGAATCACCACTGGTCTGTTACAGCATTCATGTGTCACTTCTATAGCCATTTGAAACAAGTAACTTCCTCACATTGTTCATTAACTTCTTGATAGTGTTCTTCCTGTATTATAATTTGTGCATTTTTATGTAGAGTTCATTTATAATGAATGGGGTTTATTTTGGGTCAACAGTGAGTGATTGATTGTCTTTTGCTTGCGTTGGAAAACATTGTGTGCATCTTTGAAATGATTCATTAAAATCATTATAATAAGTGTATTTATATGAACACATGATCAAAATATAGTTCAAATATACAAAATTCATCATACACTACCATTCAAAATCTTTTGGTCTGTAAGATTTTTAAATGTTTTGGAAAGAAGTCTTTTATGTTCACCA
This sequence comes from Carassius gibelio, assembly GCF_023724105.1. Lineage (NCBI taxonomy): Eukaryota > Metazoa > Chordata > Actinopteri > Cypriniformes > Cyprinidae > Carassius > Carassius gibelio. The sequence continues at coordinate 8,193,140 of NC_068403.1, read as the reverse complement.
AGGCTGCATTTATTTGATTGAAAAATGAAGTTATATTGCAAAATAGTATTACAATTTAAAAACTATTTCCTATTTTTATATACATTTGTATTTTATTCCTGTGATGGCGACGATGAATTTTCAGCATCGTTACTCCAGTCTTCAGTGTCACGTGATCCTTTAGAAATCATTCTTATATGCTGATTCGCTGCTCAAACATTTCTTATTATTATCAATATTGAAAACAGTTGTGCTGCTCAATATGTTTGTGGAAACTGTGATAGATCTTTTCAGGATTCTTTGATAAATAAATGTCTTAACTTGCTTTTGACTAGATAAATGCATCTTTGCGGAATAAAATATTAATTTCTTAAAAAATAAATCTTACAAACTTCTGAATGGTAGTTAACTATAACAACTGCATGTAGTTTTGTGAATAATATTTGTATGAATTTGGCATTATTCAAATTTGTGGCACAAAATGTAAAATGGGACTTTACACAAACGTGTGGAGTCCAGACAGTGCTGCTAAATGCTTAGAAATTCACGTTCATTTTGTTTAATCACTTTTTATGCAAAGTGTTACGCTGATAATATAATTTTGAACCATTTGTTGGCAGGTGGAACTGGCTCTGTGGGATACAGCTGGACAAGAGGACTATGACAGACTGAGGCCCCTGTCCTACCCAGACACTGATGTCATCCTCATGTGCTTTTCCATAGACAGTCCTGACAGTTTGGGTGAGATCATCTTTTTCTGGTGTATCCAGTCTTTATATGAATTACATTTCGGTTTAATTTCAGTCTTTGAGTATTTTATACTGTACGACCACATTCCTGCGGTTACCCTATTGATAACCATACTCTATTCACACAGAGAATATTCCAGAAAAATGGACACCGGAGGTAAAACATTTCTGTCCAAATGTGCCAATAATTCTGGTGGGTAATAAAAAAGATTTACGGAATGATGATCACACTCGACGGGAGCTACAGAAGATGAAACAGGTGTGTGGACTAACAGTTACTATATTTTTACGGAAATAACATAAGTTAATTATAATAGTTAATGCACCCGTCAATGCTTTCTCCCTTGAACAGGAACCAGTTAAACCAGAGGAAGGGCGAGACATGGCTAATCGCATCAATGCCTTCGGCTACCTGGAGTGTTCAGCTAAAACTAAGGACGGCGTGAGGGAAGTGTTCGAAATGGCCACAAGAGCGGCGCTCCAAGCCAAAAAACGTGGCAAGAAGAATCCCTGCGTTTTGATATAGAGAACGAGAGAGGAAAGGAAAAGAACGAGGGAGGGAAAGGGGGTAACCAGACTAGGCCAAGGAAAATGAAAGAGCTATATAAGTTTGCAAATAGAGGGAAGAAACGCCCCTAGTGTTAAATATGTACTCGGGGGTCAGGGAGGGTCATTTTCAATCCAGGCCAAAGGAAACTACAGAAGATTGTAGGGACAACTGCACCGGCAAAAAGGGACTTAAGCATTTTTATGGTCATCAGTCCTCTTTTAAATCAAGATTAGTTGACCTTAAGCCTTCAAAATGATCAGAAGTCTAAGGATAGTGAATATGTAGGGTAAAGACTGATGTGGTTTCACAGTGGCTCACAATCACCGATTGCTTTTGGGGTGGGATTATATGCGATGTATTCTTTGGCCCATACCACATCTTCTGCTTAGAAGGTCAGCACTGTTATCAAAAACAGAAACAAACGACTTGGTCTAAAAAGTTTTTTGGCACAAAGTGCATTAGTCAGGGTGTAAAAAGCATTAGTTAGTACTCTACATCATGTATGCTACATGTCAAGCAGGGAGGTGTTTTTTTTGGATCAAGACATTGACTCCTGTGATCCCCGTTTATAAAGCTCCCAGGTGCCATCTTATGTAAAACATTCACACCTGTCCTTCGCACTATGATTTTCAAAAAGGTATTTTTTCTTACGTTAACACTCTAATACTGCTGGTTAACACAACTGGTTCCCCTGTGCCCTCCTGTCCTGTCGCAAAATTGGCGGTTTTGTCACTGGTTTAAAATAGCTGAAAGTAGTGGTAGTACAATTCTTTAATCCAATCTACTTTTTTTGCCATTTGCCTATAAAATTTAAAGTGAGATGCATTAAGCAATGATCATACTAATTTACCTGTTTTGTGAGTATTTTATGTGCTTGCTCATGTATTGTAATTACAAAAAAAAGACAAAAACTTTGGGTTGATCAGCCCTTGTGGAGTTCAAAGCGAAACCACAGCTCTGTATGTTGACTGTCAGACACTGTTCGTTTTTGGCAATATATATATTAGTTTTATAAAAGGTGACAGTAACCTTATTTTCGCCCATATTCCTCTTTGCCTGCATGACAGGCTTTTTTTGGTGTTAGGAAATACACGTGAGATTTCTTTATCTCACTTTACAAATCAAAAAAACTCTCCATTTTCACTCTGTTTGTTTTCTTTTCATTATTCCCCTCTTTTTCTCCTGTACTGTATTGGTTTTCTTTTTTTTATTGTGAAATTCTACTGGCTTACACAATATCGTTTTTGCGTATTTTACAAATTCTAGTATCGTAGAATTTAAACGTTTTAAAAGAAAGAAGGAGAAAGGTTGCGAAAATGTGACTTTGAGAGAGCTGTTTAATGCCATATTATTAAATGCAAGTCATTTCTTAGAAGAGATTCTACATTTCATTGTAAGAAAAAAAAAGAGCCTTTGATGCATCAATTATCTTTTGTATACCAGTGCATCTTTGGATTTCCACAGTCTCATTTGAAATGTATTGAAAAAATAAATTCTTATAGGGTAACTTTGCTTGGGTCATTATTCTCTGTCTCTTCTCCTGTGTCTCTTCTCTTCTCGGGTTATGTTGGCGTAAAATGTCTTCATCGGCCAGATGTGGTCTTCAGTAAACAAGTACACATGCTGGCGATGTTAGGAGTTAAAAGCGGAGGTAGATAACTAAAATACCAAACTGTTGCAGGTTGACAGAAGTTTCAAAGGAGACCCAAAAATTAAAATTAGCCCATAAATTACTCACCCTCAAAATGATATTTTGAATATGGATATGGGTATTTTTCTTACAAAAACGCATCGATTCGCTACAGGAGGCCTTTTTTCACCCCCCGGAGCCGTGTGAGACACTTTTTATATGGATGGGGGCTTTTTATTTAACTTTTGGACTGATGCACTCCAACACCTGTTGAGTGCCATTAAACAGCTTAGAAGATCAAAAAAATTTTTTTATATAACTCAGACTGGATCGTCTGAAAGAAGAAAGTCATATACACCTAGGATGACGTAAGGATGAGTCATCTAAGGGCTAATTTTTATTTTTGGGTAAAGTAACCCTTAAACACTTACAGTCAGTTTTTACAGTGATCTGTGCAATCCAGCCACAAATTCGTGATAATAGGGCTCTGAAATGAGAGAAAAACATAAGTCACAGCCTCTCTCTTGTTAAACTTCCTATTTAAAAGTAAATGCCATCAAGTTCTAATCTCAAATTCTAACATCTGACCTCCAGTGTGTAACAAACCTGAGTCTGGCTCAATAATGGCATGTCTGATGAGGAAGTCCAGAACCACCATTGCGCAGTTTGGCTTGAACTCCTCACTGACCAGGAGATCTTTTACCTGAAATCAACAAATGATAAATAGGAGAATGGGGGTAAGATGTGTCACCCCTTATTCTAGGACATTGCACATATTTTAGAATGCTGTCTGAGAGGAAAGTAACCATTTTTAATGCTAAACACACTTTTTTTCTGCATATCACACCTATCCTTATATAAAACACATCACATAGCATTCAAACCTCAAATCAATGGGATGCCTTCACCTTCTCTATTGGATAGTAGTAAAACGCTTGCACTTCTCCGTCTCCAATGTGAGGCTGAAAATTGAGAGGCAGCTCTAAATCAAAGACAAATTGACACTCCGGAAATATTCCTTCGTCATCTTCGTAGGTGTAGCTACAGAAAAGACAAGAGGGAGGCATCAACTGGAGATTGAAGATCGCAGAACGGATTTCAATTTAGCTAAACATAGTAAACCGTTTCCAGGCAGAAATGATTCCTGTGACAGGCATTCATGTCTTTGAGTCTGTATAAAACTTGAGTTCTGGTCATCTTCATTCGTGCGCACTGAATATTTCTCTGGAAATCCTGCCAGTTGGAAGCTATTTCTGGCATTTCTGCAGTATTAATCAGTCTCTTGCAGGAGAGTTGAGAGAGTTTATATCTACCCTTGTATTTTGGAAAGGTTTTGAACAGAAAAAAAAACTCTTAACATGCATCTTTAATCTTAAAATTCAGCAGTTAGCAATTTCTTTTGTGCTTTGTAAACTATCTTTAATGACCTAACCTAAATAGTAGTATAGAAACAATAATAATTTTAAAAAAGTGGTTAAGCACCTCACGGTTCCCACAGGACGTGCTTGCTCTGCCAGGCCTGGAGGGATACAGGCCTCCTCTTCACACTCTTTTACCATGGTATGCCTTACACTACAGCCTGCTGCCAGTCCTCCAGCCGCCTGAGTGATAAATCAAATCCTTTAAAGAACTCATTGCATCACAATTGGAGATTTGTGGTTTTTAGTAAGTGTTTGCTAGCTCTGAGGTCATCTTTAAAAACACAATGTACTAATTTATGGCAGAAATACACAATTTATTACTCTGTATATTTATATAAATTGTTTTATACACTACTGTTCAAAGGTTTAGGATTGGCTTTATAAAAGTGTCTGATCTTCAACAAGACCGCATTTATTTGATTAAAATCTAGCAATTAATAGTGAAATATCAAATTTTTGAACATAGACTTTATAGTGCACAATCCAAACTTTTCATGAATGAAAACATTTTGTGACATGATTTTGATGTACCATTTACATGGAAATGCAATGTCTGATTTTAAAATGGTTTTTAAAGGATGAATTTTGAGATTTTAAGTTTTCAGCTGATATATAATTCCTCATGATTTCTAAAATGTGATAGAGAAAATGCAATGAAGAAGTCTTTTTTTAACCAAGGTCAGAACTCCTGTTATAATGTAGATTTTTGAGGGTCCACTCTTGTCATAAATTAATCTATTGTTTTTCCTACATAATTTTTAACAAAAAACATTGGTAAAATATATATTTGGGAGTCTTAGACCTTTCCATTGATATATAGTTTGTCAAGATTAGATTAGATTTAATTGTAATATAGTGAAGTAAATGTAGGCGTCCCGTGACAGTTAAAGGGTTCAAATGTAATTATTTACTACACTGGTAAGCCTGAATTTTCTGCAGGCATTACTCCAGTCTTCAGTGTCCCATGATCTGAAATCATTCAAATATTCTAATTTTAAATTTTGTTTTTACATTCTCAACGTTGAAAACAGTTGTGCTGCTAAACATGTTTGTAGGAGTCTTGATACGTTTTTAATCAGGATTCTCTGATGAACAGCATTTATTTGAAATATAATTTTTTTGGTAACATTATAAATGTCTATAAATAGTTTAATACTTACTGAATAAAAGTACTAATTAAAACAAATCTTACTGTCCCCAAACTTTTGAACGGAATTGTATTTAAATGGTCCAACATCAAAGTCAATGTTTTTTACGGTCATAGATACAGGGTACATCATATTACAATTTAATTCTTAGTTGGGAAATTCCCACAGGTAAAGACAGCAATGAAATGTGCAAAAATTAAAAACAGTGCAAACCGAACTTGCATAAACAACAGATTCCAAAACCCCACACAAAGGCAGAATACAGTACAGAAGGGTTTAAAATGTTGTATGTACTTGAATGCATTAAGTCATTAAACAGCAGCAGTTAAAATGTAGCATTAATATAATTGGATGAATCTCTGAGGTAGAACGGTACTGAAGTGCAAAGAGTTTTGACGGCAAGTGATACGACATGAGATATGACTGTTTAAAATGAGTGTGTAGTGGGAAGGAGTCATAGATTTAAGTGTTAAAATTAACAGTATGATTCAACCTACTGTTGACTCAGCCTGTTTGGTGTGTCACTTGTTGTTATGAGCTGATTAGTTAGTTTATTAATAAATTACCATGTTGTCAAGTCTTCCTGGATATGTCTGTTTGGTCAGAGATCGTCGTGCCAGCCACATATTAAGGTTGCCACTTGAATCCCGAGTGTAGCCATTGATATGGACGCCGTACCGTTTCACTCCAAACAGACCTGTGTTTGACCATTATTTAGAAACAGCTTGAAGTGTCACTCTCTGTGACAAAGTAGAAGCAGGGAATTCATATTTCATTAACATACTTGTAGCTGCTCTCTCCATATACATCAGCGGAGGGTCGCAATACCTGGGCATCACAGCATATTGCTAAAAATAAATACACACCGATAATTATGAAAAAAAAAATGGAGGGCTTATTTATAAAATGCATGAATGATCAGATTGGATTCCGAATTCCATGAAGTTCATCCTGTATCAAAAGTGAGGAACAAATCAGAATTTGCAGGAAAGGCTATGAAAATGTCTGTATGTATAACTTAACGGAATGCGTAGATTATTTATTATATTTTTTTACCAGTAATTAAAGTAATCCAATTTTAATTAAGTAAATAATCCAATCAAATTTCATGTTTATTATAATGCAAAGATAAACAGACAAATCACATTATGCATTAATTTTATTATAAAATACAAAAATCATTATTTCTCATTTTCATTTAGTTTGATCGGTTTACTTGATGTACTTAACTAAAACTGTAATAAAAAAATAATAAAAACTATGTAGACATTTATACATTATGAAATAAAAATAAAATGGAAAATTAAAATTAAAATATAAATGAAAATATATCTAAATTACACTGAAGTAGCACTGCAATGTATACAGTGGTATGCATTTAGGAAAACATTTTGTGCATATGGAAATTTACAAAAAATTGTTTTTAGAACCATTTACGAAAAATTGTCATCCATCCACATTTAGGATTCTAAGGACATCTTTATAAATGAGGGCCCTTAGGTATCAAGTTTTAAAAATGACCCTGTAGTGAATTATTCTGGGTTTTTTATGTAATACAAATTGATGGCATGATGTGTTGTTTTAAATCATGTGCATGGAGCAAATAATCTCCATTAATAAAAAAAATAAAAAATAAAACATTATTTTTGCTCATTATTTTTGACATAGGAAGGAACTGACATACAACTGCTCAAGAAGTAAGAATGAAGATGGGCAATTATCTAGCAAGTACCAGAGATGTCTTACCTCATCTCTCCAGCCTATGAGACAGGTGAATGTTGCCTCTCTCCTCAGCTCATGCAAGACCTCATCCACGGCCACTGATCTGCTCTCAAAAGTGTCAAGACCGGAGCTGAAGGTTATAGTGCTCCCGTATGGTCTGAAGACAGCAGGAAAACGCCCAAGAATTGATGCTACTTTTGGGGAAATCCATCCAACCTGTTCACCAGCCACCTTAAAACGTAGACAGCTCTCTAAACTAGAACCTGGTGTAAAAGAATGCATTGATGTTGAGTAAATGAATGCATTTGCATATGAATTTGACATGTATATTATCATATTATATTATACAATGATAAACAACAAAAAAATAAAAAGTAATAACATGTTTTCCTTGAATACAGGTGAGTACACAGAAGTTTAAAGAGGTTTTCAAAAATGTAAGGTAACACGTGTACATCAGTTATTATTTATAATATTTACAAATATTATTTTTGAGGTTTTCTTGACTTTTTAATACATTAAACGTGAGTCATGGATATCAATAAATCTTTACTCGTTACAAATATTTGAATTTATACACTGATAACATGTTCATAATGATAATAATAAAAAAACTTTGTCAGCATGAGTTGAATTTTAATGTATTTTTACGGATTAAGTAATCTTTCATTGAACTTTATATGACATGCATTCATGCTGGATCACATGCATATGGATTACTCTGTCATATGATTCTTTCCCCACCTGGTAAATGAAAGTTATTCATTCGACGCAGCAGTTGTAGCATTTTCTCCGACCACGAAGCCATTCTGTCGATTTCACACGTAGAACATTTAATTGTCCGTTTAGAAAGCGTGCATTATGATTTTGGTGGATTTGCGCTTGATTTGCCGTTTACATGCTGTCATACACCCACGGGCTTCATGCTCGCCTCCATTGTTGCAGTTCCTGTTTATGTGAGCGCTGATTGGTTCGCAGGTTCTGCTGATCTGCGCGCTGATTGGTTTAACTCTATGACGAGCTCTTGAAGGGCTATGACGAGTGTTGCTCATGTGTCTCTCCACCAGAGGGCGAATGTAGATCAAAACAAGGGCCACTCGGAATGTTACTGGACCAAAATATTTTGTAATGATTGTTGAAAGTTCACGTTAGTCCTCCATATGCAATACAAAACGTATACTGTTAATTTATGTTCTGTGGGTCATCAGTAGTTTTTTCGAATTCGCATCATATAATCTATGTGAATCAGCTTTGGCTTGTGGCTTGGCAAAGAGACTGAGGTAAAATCGGTTTATATAACGTTACCACCCTTTTGTGACTGACAGTTTTCGATGAACACGCCCGTTCGTTCATAAGTCTATAAAAAAGGGACAATTTGGTTAAAAAAAAAAACCTAATATGAATTGTAAAAAGTGTATGACCCATTAAGTTTTCCATTGTTTGTGACATTATATTGATTGCTCCATGCAGACTGAAACAAAACTGAAATATTAACTACAATCTTCGCCAAAAATGCTTAATTGGTAAGTTTTTTTTTTTTTTTTTTTTTTTTTTACCAGTCCCAAAAATGTAATTCATTCATTCATTCATACATACATACATAGTACAGTGATGGGGAATTTTACTTTTAAAAGTAATGCATTACAATAATGAGTACTACTCCTTAAAGAGTAACTAATTGCTCTTCGTTGCCTTGCATTACATTACTTTTGCGTTACTTTTTCGCATCTGGGCTGGGCTTGCATATTTTTATGATAGAAAAGGTATATTTTTGGCATATGTAAAAGCCATATTTAACTTTATTGCATATTTAATTATTGCAGGTTTTGCGGCATATTCTAAGACTGCATTTAAGTTTTTATTCATTTTGAGGAATACTAAATCTGTTTTTGTGCAAGTGAGATGAGTAAAGGCATGTTCACATTTAGCATAGAGCTACAGTAACCATTGTATTTACACATTGCACTTACTGCTGATTTTTCTCAACATGGAAATAGGAGAACTGTTAATCAATAAATGGGAAAACAAAGTAGCTGGTGTTACTTATTTGAAAAAGTAACTTTTACTGTAAATTGAAAAATAATGCATTACTTACTTGAAAAAAGTAATCTGATTACATAACTCTGATTAGTTACTTGTAATGCATTACCCCCTCAACACTGTACATACATGCAATCAATCACTCCTCAGAACTGATTTAAAACATGTCTTACCATAGATATTTTTCTAATATGTTAGAAAAAATGTGATTAAATTAAACTCATTGCACTTTTTAAATATCAGGTGCAAACATTTCCATTATTTTTCCTTCAAGCTCTGTATCATATCCATAATATCTAATATATATCAGATATAGCACTGCTTTTTTTGCCAGTGAGCAACAGGATATATCCAAAGCCTATCAAAGAGATCCATTACAGATACAGAAAGCGAGAAAGAAGGACAGTAAAAATGTCAGTTATATTGCATCGCTGTAATCTGCACCATAATCTTATGGTCAGATCTCCCTCTGAGCACTAAAAATATACAGACAGTAATCACTGTTGTTAGAGGACTGAGAAGTATCTAGTGGTAGGCGGCTTTTTAATGAGTCAAGAAAAGAAAACTGTTCCCAAATACACACAGCTAGAGATAAACAGAAGAGATCTATTTCTTTGCAGATGTTCTTATCTATCTATCTATCTATCTATCTATCTATCTATCTATCTATCTATCTATCTATCTATCTATCTATCTATCTATCTATCTATGTATTGTTCTATCGTTCTATCTATCTATCTATCTATCTATCTATCTATCTATCTATCTATCTATCTATCTATCTATCTATCTATCTATGTATTGTTCTATCGTTCTATCTATCTATCTATCTATCTATCTATCTATCTATCTATCTATCTATCTATCTATCTATCTATCTATCTATCTTTTGTTCTGTCATTCTATCATCTTTGTTATGTCTTTCCTTTGCTCTGTCATTTTATCGTTTGCTCTATCTATCATTCTGCCGTTCTATCTATCTAGGGTCAGTCACGTTCTCTAAACAGTCTGGGCTGTAGATTTATCATGTTCTCGACAGGCTTGGCTCCAGCCGTGTGTGTGGACGGATGGGGAATTCTAGGAAAAAGTAAACACTGATTCTCAAGTTGTCATGAAGAAAATGAACGCACTAGACTGTTTGCTGTCTGAGGTTGGCTTACTTTAGTTGTATATCAAACTGTATTTTTGGAAGGTCTTCATATACAGACTCATTCCAATAGCGGACCACGGATGAAGGATGTTGCTAAAATGATTTCTGCGTTATTTGTTTGTGACATTTATATCTGGTCTAATCTGTTTTTTGGTTGGACTCTGAGCAGGTGAACGAGGTAAACCCGAAGGCAGGAAGATGTGGGTGGTGTTGTTTGCCTGTTTAAAATGATTGTTTGTCTTCATGAACATTCAGGGTTTTTATTTTTGAATGAAAGACAGGAAGCTCTGGGCATGTCTTGTGGAGGGGAGCATTACATCAAATTGCTTAATAATTTTCTGTGTGGGAGGCAAAAACAAAGGAAGGCTATAACAAACTGGAGTGTAGGAGATGAAAAAATAATTAAGTAGAACTAAATTAGTTATTTGTCCCAGCCTTCTCCAAACACATTTTATATAATCAAAACAAGCTTACACTTGTGTGCTAATGTTGTGCTGACCACATTTCCTTGCACTGATATTCATTCTCATTTCAAACACTGTTTTATTTATTTATTTTTTATTAAAGTTATAGCACCTAAAAGTACAAATTAAAATTTTAAATTAATATTCTGAATAAGATATTAACATTATAAAAAATATATAATATTTTATAATAGGTTATTTCAGTATGTTTATGTGACTTGTACTTAAATTTTGATTAATATACACACAGTTCAAAAGTTTGAGGTCACTAAGATTTTTTTTTTTACTTTTATTCCTTTTTTAAAGTATTGAATTTAAAATACTTTAAAGTGAATGCTTATTCAGCTAGTATATAGTAAAATGTGACATTAAATATTTCAATATTTCAATTAACGTTTTTTAACTTTCTATTTATCTAAGTTTTTTTTTAATATTAAGCAGCACAACTGTTTTCAACATTCATAATAATAAGAAATGTTTACTGAGAACCAAATCAGCATATTAGACCACAACCTACAATAGCCTAGAATAATTTTCCAAAAATGTAAACGTGCTTCACTGAGATCATTTCAGTTTAGTCAATAATAGAACTTCTCAGATAGAACATGGCATAAATTCTCTCTAATGCTATTTAATGAAATGGTTGTTATAGCAACAGTGCTCGTATGCAGTGAAATGGCCACACTGGACAGAAAGAGGCCGCAAGGTTGCAAAAGGCAATGGAACTTGAAGAATTTCTCAGGACTGTGGTGCCGTTAGCCCTTGGACAAACAGAGCTACCTTTCATGACAACAGGCTCCCTACAGACCAATGTTTGCTCTGCTCTTCCATCAAACGTGCACTAGCATAGAAGCACAAACAATAAAGAGCATTTTAAGAGAGACTTAAAGTGAGACACACCGGAAGTGCATACATTGATGTCAGAACATTAAAACATGTCAAAGATAAGGTTATTTTCCCCTTGAGGACGCTCTAATAGTTTGTTTTTCTCTTAAGACCGACGGCCGTTGGTTGAGAGGCGGTTGGTGGGTCTTTAGGGCAAGTGAAAGAAGCGCTTTGTTGAAACTGTTTTGATTTGATTTTTTCCCTCTCACTCCCCTGCTTCCGTACCATTCCTGCCTCCTCAATCTCTGCTCTCACCTTTGCTTTTCTTTTTCTTTTTTCTCCCTCAGAGGGATGGGTGATGGGCTGACCATGATTTCCAGAGGCAGAATATAACTGGCCTTTCAGAGGGTGCAGTCCTCAGAGTCATTGAGACAGCTGTCTCTGGCAGATTGCACCTGAACTATCTCCGGCATACATTTACAATGTACAAGCCATTAGCTTTGTGTCTGTTTTTAGCACTTTTAGCAGCTGAGGGGAAACAAGAAAAGGGAAGAAGAGAGAGACAGAAGAGCTCCAGACGATTCTTATCCACTGAGGATGCACCTGACTATGGTAACCCTTTCCTTCCAGGTGAGCAATGCTTTTATCATCTTTTTATTTGAGTCAAAAATAATCAGAGAATATATCGTTTTCTGATATTGTGATTTTATATGTAAATTTATTGCGTAATTGTTGTAAAAATAAGTTGTTGTTTTAAAAAAGGGGTTAAGCAAAGAAAAAAGAAAAAAAAAGTAAAATATATATGTATGTATGTGTGTATATGTTATTTTAAATTCGTTGTGCAGTATTATTTATTGAAAATAACTTGTTACACTGAATTGAATTGAAGAAGGTCTGTACAATATTTGGACAAAAGTCATGCTTAAAAATGTATGAATGTCTTTGCATTACAACAAAACATCAAACCAAGTAGCATTCATTTGACAGAACACAAACACATTTCAAGCAAAACAATTTAAAACCAATTTTTGTTTTGTGGGACACCTTAGGAAACAGACATCATACACTAAAAATAAATTGTATTTTCATTTAGTTTTGAATTTTTTTATAGTTAATATTTTTAATTAAATTGATTAAAACATATTATATTTAGGGCTGTCAGATTAACTCATTAATTTAATTAATTAGTTATGAAAAAATAATGCAATTAAAAAAATGTTTGGAGGCCTGGAGGCTTGAGACTGTCCCGTAGACTGCCAAGTAAATAACAGTGTCAAGGTCCAGAAAAGGTATGAAAAGTGGTCGTCACAATACTCCATCTGCCTTCAGATGTGCAATCTGGGTTATATGAAGTGACAGGAACACTTTTTGTAAGCGAAGAAAACAAAAAGAACAACTTTATTCAATAATTCCTTTGTCAACGTTCTCCTCTGTGTCACTCCATACCACCGTGCTGTGTACGCTCTTCTTCTCTTGCTGTCCTCATCGCCACAAGGACCAGGTCACCTGTAGGAGAAAAAAAACAATCCTTGCCTACAGTTTTGCAGTCCGTCCCCTCAGTTTATAAACTGTACACATAGTTCCCTCGGTTTAACAAATAGTGCACACAAATTAATAAACTGTACTCATGAATTCTTAAACTGTTCCCTTGGTTAAACAAATTGTACCCATGGATTAATAACCGTACCCATGAGCATACGGATTGGAAATTCGTGGGTACGGTAACGGTTTATTAATCCAAGGAGCGCACGGATTAGAAATTTGTGGGTACGGTTTATTAATCCGAATGTGCAATTTGTTAAACCAGGGGAACATTTTAAGGATTCATGAGTACGGTTTATGAACTGAGGGGACGGATTGCAAAACAGTCTGCACGGATTGTTTTATTTTTTCTCCTACAGGTGACCTCCGTAAGGATGCGCTGTATTATTTCACATCAAAGCTAAATACACATAGAAACAGCTCATCCTTGTGGCACAAGGATGTGGCATAAATATGAAGTTAGTATTGTGTTATATTTTAAACACATTATATGTTTCTGCTCAGTTTTGCCATCAAAATATTTTCTATAAATCCACAGCACAGCAGAACTGTTGCGTGTCTCCTAGCAAGCGTTACTGAATGAATCCACGTTTTGAACGAATCGTGTGAATCAATGATTCAAAGGACTATTCAGCCATTTACTTCATTCCTGAATGAATAAGCCATTCGAATGTATAAAAGACTCGTGAAGACATATACCGCCACATGCTGGCATTTTTAGTTTCTTATTTAGGGTATTATTTAACTTTTTTGTTTTTTTAAAGTGAAAAAATTAGAAAAGAAAAAAAAATAACTTTAAAGGAATAGTTCACCCAAAAAAATTGTATTTATGTCATAATTTACTCAAACCCGAATGACTTGGGCTACTTTCTTTTGTGTAACATAAAAAAGGTATTTTGAAGACTGTTAGTAACAAAAAAGTTTTGGTTACCAATGACTTCCATTGCATGAACCCGAAAAATGTTAGCCTAAACGTTTATGTTTAATAAACGTTTAAATACATTTTATGTTGAATCAAATAAAATATTTCTTTCTTAAGCTACTATTTATAATGTCTACTTAAATACTTTCTCAAAACACACAAAAATAGCATTAAATAATCTTTGGGGGTATTTTAAAAGCCAAATGTAATTTGCAATTAATTAGATAAAAAAAAATTTACTGACAGCCATATTATATTATATTATATTATATTATATTATATTATATTATATTATATTATATTCATTTATCTTATGCAGTGTCATTCTTGTGTGCTGAATTCTTACATTTTGTCTGTGTGGATACATGCCAGGGCGTAGCAGCCAGTGTTTGGTGAATGGGATTTCTCTGTTTGAGGGGGCTGTGTGGTCTCCAGAGCCTTGCAGTGTGTGCCAGTGTAAAGATGGAGCCGCAAGCTGCCGAACCATCCCCTGCCCAGCCAGAGGTTTGGAAACCACCATCATTTCTTTTTTGATGAATAGAAAGCTCAAAAGAACAGCATTTCAATGAGAAATATTCAAAATATAAATATTTTGTAGCATTATACATGTCTTTACTGCCTGTTTAAAACAAGTTAATGTGTTAAAATAACATAAAAATATATTTAATATAAATAAAAATATACATTTAATCTTAACCTCTAACTTTTAAGTAGTCCTAGTGCATGTTCCATTCTTGCTTTTTGATTGTTGTTTTGGGGTTTACTTTAAAATAGTAAATGGATTAGCAATTTGTAGTAAAAGCTAAAGAGAACAGTGGGCATCCCTGTGGTGATGCAGGCTGGGAATTATGTAAAACATTGGCTCCTAGTGTGGTGCAATGCAGTGCTGGGAAATGTGCCATCAGGTAGTGGGATGCTTGGTGGAGGGTACTGATTTTCTGTTTACCACACCATGTCTAGCTTCACCCACCCTGAAGTCTGTGGCCAGTAAGCCCAGTCCAACATCTGTAGGGAAAACAAGCTCGAAAAACAGACTGACAGGGAATGGAAAACCACCTGTGGGGATGGAGGTTCTGGAGGTGAAACCAAAGAAGAACAAGTTGGTGATCACCCCAGCAAAACAAGTATGTGGATGTGTATGAGAAAATTTAATGTATGTCTTATACTTCATACTTAATTTTCCCTTATTATTGTACTTTTTTTTCTTTAAATGTGTATTTGTTGGTCCTAGCTGGTTTAAGGTGGTATTTCTGCTTTTTTAGTCTGTCTATGCTAGTGCTCTGCTGGTTTACCTGGTCGGTCTTCCGAAAACCACTCTCCCCTCTTAAAGGGATAGTTCACCACAAAAATGAAAATTCTGTCATTAATTACTCACCCTCATTGCATACCAAACCCATATGATCTTCGTTCATCTTTGGAAAACAAATTGCAAGGTGGTACTCTTGTGAATGTGCGTTGAAGACTGACACGGAAGAGAAGAAATTGTTGAATAAAGTCATTATTTTTGTTTTTGTTGCGCACAAAAAATTAAGGTTGGTAGATCACTGATGTCACTTGGACATTACTAACTTTTTGGGCCTTGAACGTGTCAGTTGCATTTCTGTCTGTGCAGAGTCAGAAAGCTCTCGGATTTCATCAAAAATATCTTAATTTGTGTTCTGAAGATGAACAAAGGTCTTACAGATTTGGAACGCTATGAGAGATAAACAGGGTTTTCACTGCAAAGTCACAGAAGAACCATTTTGGTTCCCCAAATAACCTTTCAGTGCACAGTATGAAGAACATTTTATAACTTCTGTGCAATGGAAAGATTCTATGGATGTTAATATAGAAAATGCCAATATAGAACCTTTATTTCAAAAGTATAAAACCAGCGAACCAGACCAGCTAGTAATAGCAAACCATTTTAGTTTTAAGCAGATTTGACCTTTTAATTGTATTTAAATGCTTATGTTTTTTATTCAGCCTCCCTCAAATGTTCCTAAGAAGCAAGTGAAGAAAAACCAGGAGGTGAGTGTGAGTCTGGATCCTGGAAAACCTCCTAAGACCCCTGTAATACCCACAGGACCAAGGTTTATGAGACCAGTCCATTTTGATTATGACGACCATGATGATGACGACTATCTAGAGGACGACAGCGACAGTGATGATGATGACGATGATAACCGCAGCATTCCGGTGTTCAGATCTGCTGTTCGTCCTGCAGCACTCGAAAGACGAGTAATACCGCCCACATTCAAACCGGCCAGACCACGAGCACAGCCAGCCTTTGCTCTTCCTACAAGAAAATCTGTGATCCTGCCCACTGGAAGGCCACTGCCAGCCCCCACTCGGAGACTGGTGGATCGAGGTATTGGCCGTCCAGTCATCAGTACCTCTGTTCATATGGAGTCTCTCCCAGCAGGCTGCCTGCTTTCAGAGTCTCTTATTGCTTGTGGAAACACTCGCCTTACCCAAATGCCCATCATCAAAGATGCTGGGGTCCGGAGTCTCTTTCTAGCAGGTGAGGTGAGAGAAGGTCTCCTTGCACATGAGGACTAATTATACACTGTGAATATCATTTTCTCATCTCAGGTTTTTTTGACTCTTTTTACAATAAAAACATCTGAACATTCTTACAATAAGTAAAAAAATAATAGTAAAAGATAATACATTTTATGAATAATATACCTTGAATTAGGTGTGTTTCCTTACCTCATTAGTGTTTTCTTTCTTTCTCTCATTTAGGCTACACCTAATTCCTTTTATACTACATATACAATACCATTCAGAGGTTTTGTGGGTGTATTTATTTTTAATAAATAAATAAATTCACCAAGAATACATTCAATTGATCAGAAGTGATAGTAAATAGTAAAAAAATAGAAAAAAACTTTTTCCTCAGCACAGAATCTTGACAAAACATGTATAACATTTTAAAATATATTAAAATAGAAAATAGTTATTATAAGTTGTATAAATATTTCACAATATTGAGGTTTTTACTGTATTTTGGTCAAATAAACATTGCAACAGGAGCATACATGTAAAATTATGTTTTATTTTATTTTAAATATTTGTCATATTGTGAGAATATGATATTGTGACATACAAAAAAATTGTATACACATTTAAAATGTGACATAAAAAGTACAAACCTCACAAAATTTTGTTAAGTAAAGAGTCTGAAAATAGGGAGTTTGAGAGATGTCCTTGCATGTTTTACTGAGTTCTAACACAATCTGGCAGTGTCCTATTGTTTGCCCATCAGACGATTGACTGTATGTGACACTGCAAGAGCTGGCACTGAAATGTGAGAAGTGTAAACAGAGCTTACCATGATCAAGAAAAAGGTTAAAAATTGCTCTCGTCTTGGTATGTTGCAGATAACAAAATCAGCAAGATCCCATGGCATGCTCTGGCAGGTCTTCCCAACCTGGAGTGGCTCGACCTCAGCAAGAACAAGCTGGATGATTTCTCTTTGGGTCCAGATGTGTTTCGGGTGAGATAAAGTCAAAGAAAGCTTATTATATTAGCAAGCATACTGACACATAACACATACAGTTTGTTTACACATAACAATCATTGTGATATTTCTTTGGACTCTAATAATGAACAGATTAATGTAGATCTGCAAAAATAGAGACTGCTTTGTGATCTGTTATCTGTAATGATGGTGAGTTATCAGGCCTTATGGTGCGGCACAGTGCAAGCTTGATATTTAGCAAGTAGCTGACGTGTTTTCGCAAGATGTCAAGTCTGACATCACCGAGACAATTCTCACCAGGATGCTGCAGCGAACATGGGAATTTTCAGTCAATAGATATTACCCCCTAAAAAGAAACACAATCATTTTTGACCTCTTTCTCACCCATGTGTCATATCTATTAGGCGCCAAGCACAGGTTTTACAGGTGACATATATATGACACAGGGCAAAATAGTGCTTTTTTCACTCGGTAGCATGATCAAGAAACGTCTGTTCCTCATGGCAGATGCCAGAACTCTGTGTAACTGATGCTTCTGTGACTTGCAGCAAGCTTTGAAATATTTCCAGTCTGGTTTTGACAGTGTCATGAGTATCTTCTCGGCCTGTTGCAGAACTTGACGAAGCTCAGGAGGTTGAACCTTGATGGAAACAACTTCACTAAAGTGCCATCTCTCCCTCCGTCGCTGGTGGAGCTGAAGATCAACGATAATAAACTCAGTGCTCTCACTCCCCACAGCTTTCAGGGTAAACACAAAACCACAGTGTCCATACGAACGTATTCAACACTCTGGTCCGTTAAAAGATCAGTTTTTCACGTTAGGGGTTAATCTGGCCATTTTAAAATGACTTGCTTGATTTATTATATTACACTAACTTTTTAATGTTTCTCCAAGATAGCAGTGAGATTAAATGGATACATGTATTTTTTTATCAAACAAATGCAGGGTCTTTCAACATTAGAGATTTCTTTCAAAAACATTTAAAATGTTAAGCTTCCAATTACCAGTAAATACTGATATATTAAGCATAAATGACATATTTTGTGTAATTAATGTTATTTTGTCCTCAGGTTTGTCTCAGCTGCTGACACTGGAGTTAGAGGATAATTATTTCCACGATGGAAATGTCTCTCCTCTGGCCTTCAAGCCTCTCAGGAGGCTGATTTACCTCAGGCTGGATGACAATAAGTTCAGGGCTATTCCCTCTGGTCTGCCTGTTTCAGTACAGGTCAGTTACATTTTGTCTTTCAAAACGCCAAAATTGCAGTACATTTACATACTATATACTCGTGTAAAACGTGCACTAGATTTTAGTTTGGTGACACTGCCAAGTGTATTGAGGTGTTTTTATACGGTGCAGTGCAGCAGGTAATGGATTGTTGTTGATTTGTAACTTCACCAGGAGCTACACCTGTCTGACAACAAGATAGAGGTGGTCCATTCAGGGCTCCTCAACAAGACCACAAACCTGAGAGTCCTGAACCTCAGCCATAACCGAATCCGAGAAGACCGCATTCATCCAAGAGCATGGATACACTTGCTGTGAGTTCAGATCTCAGTTCTCTGCTGTTAGGTGCCATCTAGTGGACAAGTACCGTAATTATATGGTGAATAAAGAGCGCTCTTTTATGAACACTAACACTGTAAAAAATGACTGTGATTTTAATGGTAAAAAACTGTGAAAATGCTAGAGTACAAACCTGTTAAATAGTTAACGGTAATTTCCTTTAAACTTTAAACTCTACACCTTCTATTTATCTTATTATTTAAAAGCTGCTTGTGATGGGCTTTGTTTCATCACGTGACTTTCTCATCACCACCTGCTTTTGGTGGTTACCAGTTTAATACAAATATACAAAACAGATTTTCAATAAGTTGGTATATTAATATTTTATCATTGCTGTTAAATTACAGTATTAAACTGTAAATTTATGGTAAAACCGTTAAACCTAAAACGCTGTTGCTGGGTTTTTTTACGTTATAAAACCGTTAAACAAAAAACAGTAACAGTTTTTTTATGGTATAATTCTGGCAACCACAGCTGCCGTTTTTTTACTGTATATTTTAGGGAATATTTTTTACAGTTTAGGGTCTCTATGATTTTGCAAGTAAGACATGTTCCTTGGTCAACATGTTTTGTAGTATTAACCCAGTCCATACCCCTAATCCTAACTCTACTCATAATTTATTCCTAAAATTAGAGGGAAATGATATCTGATTAACAAGGGGGTAGAAGCACCTAACTGTGACAATAAACCAGCTAAAACTGACATTTCCTGAAAAGTTATCCCTCAAAATTAAGCCCCTATTTTACAAAAAACTATTAGTGTTACTGTGAACACAAAGTACTTTTTAGTATTTCAAAACTATCTTCAAAAATGTCTTTATCCACAGGAAACTGGAGTATTTGGACCTTTCCCACAATAAGATGGTTCACGTTCCCTCTTTCCTGCCGGTTGGTCTGCGACAGCTCATCTTGCATCACAACCAAATTGAGCGCATCCCTGGCTATGTGTTCGGCCACCTGCGACCTGGTCTGGACTCCCTGCAGCTCTCGTACAACCGTCTGCGTGAGGACGGGATAAATGAAGTGTCCTTCCTGGGCCTGTACAACTCGCTGACTGAACTTCTGTTGGACCATAACCAGCTCAGATCAATCCCACGAGGCATTCTACAGTTAAAGAACCTGCAGCACCTGAGACTGAACCACAACTACATCAGGTTAGTGAGCCGGTCTCTCTGTCTGTCTGTCTGTTGCTTTGCCTTTTTAACCTGATCTTCTCTCTGTAGCTACATCACTATGAACTCATTGTGTGACACCACGGCCCGTGAGGACTCCCTGCTGTTGTCTGTTCATCTGGAGTACAACCTGATCGACCGCCGCCTGATTCCACCAACAGCCTTCTCCTGCATTAAAACCTACCAGAGCGTCCTTCTGCGGCCCCAGAGATACGAAGAGCACCATGAATGAAAGCGATTTTTGGGGCTGTCGTTTACAGTGCATCTCAATTCAATGCTTAAATATTAGTTTTAAGTGAAATTAAGATAAAGATGCAGCTCCCCTTTCACACCAGAGGCCTTTTATTTTACATGGTGCTAAATGTGCATCTTTCTTGTTGCAGTTGGCATTATATTTTGTGTACGTCTGTTGTTGTTGTTTCCATATCTAATGTCTGTCTTGGTTTGTTTTATACCTGCATGTCTGCAATTTACAATCTCTTATAAAGCGGAGTTGTATGTGCAAGAAAATTCCCTCTTTTTATATGCAAAATGTTTTTAATAGATCGCCTTTACATTATTTATTTTGATTAAACTGCAATGCATCACTTTTTTTATACCGTTTTAACAATTTTCAGTAGCTAAGGCTTTGACTTTTATATTTAGTTTTGTGATACCGTGTGTTGTATGTGCTTTTGTATTCTGTCACAAACTACAATAAAGTTGAGAGGTGACAAATAATCTGGTGTCAAATAGAGTTATTTTTCAGCATTTTGTATCATTAATATTATGAGTGCATGTCTGATGGAAACGGTGCACTGGTGTCTTGATGTATGCTATTTGTTCAACAAGTTAGTTATTCAGCATATGCTTGAAGAGCCTGATTCTCTCATTGGTCAACTAGGAGGCGTCAGTAAACGTAAATCCTAAAACAGTTTAAAAAGGAATGATATAAAAGAATTGTTACACATTTTATTTAATAAAATATATATTTTTATCAAAAGTTACATTTACATTTAAATGCTGAGCTGTCACTTTTGACAAATGTGATTGACAAATGTTTGCTTTGTCCCTACAACAATTTTTCATTTAATTTAATGTAGGCCTATTGACAGCCCTACTTTCTTTTGCTTCTTTACACTAGTGGAGAAAAATATATGAACTAAAAGGTCATTTTCTGACTGGATGTTTTTTGTCTTGCTAGTCAAATGCAGTCAGTGCTGAGTCGCACGTTCATCATTCTGTATTATGACTCTGTAGACTAGCACACTGGGCTTTGGCACTCTCTGCTTGTTCTATTTCTGTCCAGAGAAACTCTCTTATAGTGGTAACTCTCTGCCACAAGTGCTTCTTATTCTGCCTCACAGCAGGCCTCTGTCCCAGATTTATTTTCTTTGGGCCGTCCCTACATTGATTCTCTGTTGATGTATATATTTCTGTGACTACTCTTCATTTCCAGGGCGTGGGTCATATCCTTAAACCATGAAGAAAAACTTCCTTATATTAAAAGAGCATATCCCTGAGTAACAGCAGTCTTAGTGGGAAAACCTGGAAGTCTGTGGTAACGTATTCACTGAGACTATTAGCATGTCATACAGACACTTGTCGCTCTCTCTCTCTCTCTCTCGCTTTCTGTCTGTCTTTCTATATCTGTCTGTCTCTCTGTCTGTATATGTCACACTGTCTCTCTCTCTCTCTCTCTCTCTCTCTCTCACTCGCTCTCTCACTCTCTCTCTTCACCCAAAAAGAAAGAGAAAAACAGTGGGAGGGAAAGCCAACTTAAGTGGGAATGTCTCAAATGCACATTTTTTCCCCTCTTTTTGCAAGCTGTCCTGTGTTTTGAACTACAGGTAGTGTTCAGTGCTGTGTGACCGCTGGCAGCCAAGGACCTAATAGACAGTCATCCAAAACAATGATCAAACTATAAATCAATCTGCCATCAGATACCTTAAAAAGAAGAAATAACCTGCAAATACATCTCACACACCAGGTAAGATGCTTTAATGCTCTTATTTATCTTCCTGACCTGTTCCCCAGTTTTGTGCGCCTGATGAGTTTCCATAGTAACTTTATTCATCTGTTTCCATTGCGACCAGTTCAGTTCTTTGAAAAGCTTACAAAGCTTATTTGAGCACATAAAAAAAACTACCACTTAAATTATTTTTAAATCCTTTAGAAATGTTGTTCTGTAGTTTTGTGCGTCACTCAGTCATCCACGTCACCTCTATAATCTTGACAACATTCAGTAATGTAGTCTTTAATTAGCCCATCTCATCTCTTTAATATAAGATGTAATTCAGCTTTGACCATTTGGCATCATTTGGATGTTATGCATCTTTAAAGGAAAATCTAGACATATTATTCTTATTTTTTAAAAGACATCTATATCAAGCTCATAAGTAAGTAAGTGGGTGCAAACTATTTTAGACTGAGGCAAAGACTCTTAATAAGCTGAAAAACCATTCCATTAATTAGTACTTTTATTATACTATTAGTAGAATTGTTGTGGCAGTGGTAAAATCAGGCTGTGCATGTCATCATTTTGTGTGCTTTTAAATGAAGTCTGTCAGTTTATTACATAACATTATTGTCATATTTTAAGAGGATATGATTTTGGTAAATTTGGTGCCTTATTTTGGTGCATGAATAAGGGTGGCTCTCCAAAAACAATCTGTTAAACTTGCCAGTAATGTGGTTCTTCTGCCATTTTGTGGTAAAGGGTGTGGGAGTGAATTTAAAGAGAGAGAAAGAGCTTAGAGGCAGTTTAAAACCACACGCACAACACGTGGCACAAAAAAACTAGTTACAGCAGATCTGGATGGTCACAGATGGATCAGTGGGTCTGCATGTGAATGATCTATTTTAGTATTTTTAGTATCTATCTATTTAATCTATTTTAGTTGCATTCATGCGATTGTAGTATTTATTAATATTTTCAATTAGCTTTAATTTGAGTAATTTTGTTATGTGCATTTGTCATTTTTATTATTGTTTGTTATAACTGTTATTTTTATTTCAGCTTTAGTCTTTGTGATTTTAGTACGTCAGCATAATCTTGTTTCAATTAGTAATTTCATTTTTTATATTTATGTTTTCTTTTATTTCAGATTAATTTCAATTACTGAAAAGATTTAAATAGTTGATAATTTTAGCAACACTGGATCTGAAATAATGCAGTCTGAAAATCAGTTTTATTCTGAACTCTGATATGACTTACTAAATTATCTGAGCTATTTAATCCACACATATTTTATAGCTTTATACTTTATACAATTTCCATTTTTATACCTTCCAAGGAATTTTAGACTAAACATCTGAGACTGTTGATACTTAAATGAAACAAAGTACCCTGAACTATGAAAAAGCAATAAAATGTTCTTCTAGGATGGAACTGCTATTAGTTATTAGTGAATCAAGTCACATCTTTAATTTATTTACATAATTATGTACATCTGTCACGTTTCTTCTGTAGAGCCATATGATCAAATGAACCAAAAGGACAATAATAGCTAAATATTTTTTCACTTGGCTTTCATCTCCTACTGATGTTGCATCGGTGTAGTTTCAGCTGTAATTCAGCTAAACAAAGGATGCAAAAATACACTGAAATACACCCATTCTGGGAGAAAAAAAACAGACTGTAAATATATCATGAAGACAGGTTACGAAAATACACATTTACACACTTTGATGCATCTGACCCAAACACTTATTTCCCTGTCTCAGGCTTTAGTTTTAGAAACAATGAGATATTTTCCCTATTGTCAATGTGGAGAGCAGATTGGTTTATTGTGACTGCCAGTGAGACGGTTGTTAATGAGACCACAGAATGATGGATATGACCAGAATCAGCTCTTGGATGCAAAGTAGCATTTATGGTTTTTATAAAAGTGTGGAAAACAATTTTACTGCCATAATTTGAAAGTTTACTTCCTCTGTGTTTCTCTTTTTCGCAGATTAAAAACATAGCAACCATGTTGTCGGTCTATGTGGTTTTTCTCTTTCTCTGCACTGCCCACCTGTCACTAGACTCTTCCGCCCTTCCCTTCGAGCAGAATGAATTCTGGGAATTAGGCAAGGACATTGATGTGAAAGAGCTGATGATGATGATGAAGGACCAGGAAGAGGGCTCAGCTATGGATCCATACCAACCAGAACATCCCACATGTCCATTTGGCTGTCGGTGCGACCTCAGAGTTGTACAGTGCTCGGATTTAGGTGGGCTTAAGATGATATGTGTTTGCAGTGGTGTCTTGGTATAGACAGAAAAGATAATGACTGTTTAGACGAAGAGGTTTGGCTTCTAGACCCAAATTTTTATATTGGACAACACAGTGCCAAAATAGTTTACTGCACAAATGAAAAAAAAGTCCTTAAAACTAAACTTTGAAAAATACCATGAACTGCATAGCTCTAAAAATATGAAAAACAAATATTAATATGGAATGCACATGATGAATATGAAAACAAAATATTATATTTGCTGCTTGAATTTTTTTTTTTGGTGTACTAAATATAGCTTAGCAATTTACTTATTTTATTTCATAGCAATTTTGTTTTTTTTTTCTATTTAATACAGTTTTTCATTATCCGAACAAACTTGTGACCCATTTTTGGGTTGCAACTCACCATTTGGTAACTACTGGTGTAAAGAGTGGAGTTACGCTGGTTTGTGATTAGGATGGTGTGAGTTAAAGGATATCCCATTTATATCACCCATCTTATCCCAAAATTACTAGCCTGTGACATCAAGGAAAGATCAAAGACCTTCCTATCATATTTCATTTTGAAAATGTGGTATGAATGAATGTGGTATGAAATGCATTGGTTTGAATATGAGTTATGAGTTATATATCAAATGTTAATGAAAGTTGTGACTGTAAGTAGGGAAAGTGAGCAGGACATTTTAGCTGAAAGCTAAAGAGAAATGTCAGGTTTTAAAATCCACATCAAAGGCCTGAATGAGATCAGGATCAAATTTAGCCTGAGGACGGATACCAATTCAGACACACCGCTAATCTGGCCCATCCACATCAGACAGCACATGTGGTGTGTGGTCGGTCACCTGAGAAGACAGACGCTCTGGTTATTCTACTCGGTACAGCAAACGTGCCATAAACTATGATGTCGGTCACCAGGAATGATGGATTTCAAAGCAAATTGGACAGTTTCTGTGAATGCCAGTTACCACCCAAGCACAGCTGCCCTCTTTCCTATCTCTCTTCTGTGAAGTTCATATAATACAGCTATTTCTCTCTTTTTTCCTCTCTCTCTCTCTCTCTCTCTCTCCACGTTGTAATGTGCTACGTGGAGCCATGGTCATCTGGCTCCATCTTAATTATATGGGAAGCTTTTTAGAGGGGAATGCTAGCACACAACAACAGAGCACAGCAAACACACACAGAGTCCCGAAGCCCAGAGAATTACCAAGCATTTCCGAAATTATAGCCCGATGAAAAGTTTACAAGTGAACTCAAAGACTCTGAAGTTAATTCTGAAGAAACTGTTTCTTAAATGAACTGCCTTCCTGCTGTCTGAAGGCATCATAATGCTTTTTTTGTATTTATTTATTTTTTTAATTGAAGCATAGCGTCTATTATTAAGGCTCTCTGGAATATTTGATTTTGATTGGCCAGTTCTGGCAGGCGGCGATATTTCCTGATGTTTGCCATTGACCCTTTATGGCAACGCTGTATCAGTATTTTAACTGTTTTATTTTAGGCCGTGTGCTGTCTTAGCAAAGTGACCTGACCTGAGACCCGCGCTACTTTCATGTATACCACACCGTGCACTGGTGCTTTCGTTACTTACACAACTGGCGCCATCTGTCGTTACATTAATGTTATACAATGTCCTTAGTGTTCCATATCTTATTTCTACCATTGTATCTGTTCTTGTTTGTTTCCCCAACAGGTTTAGGTTACGTGCCATATGATATTCCTAAAGACACACTTCTGTTGGACCTTCAGAGCAACCGGATCACAGAGATCAGGGAGGAAGACTTTAAAGGAATGACCAACCTCTATGTGAGACCTAACATATCTTTATTTCATAATTTGTATCACAATCACATTTGCTCTCTTTTTGTGAATGAATTGAGATATGCAATATTTAGCTTAATGTTAATAAAAGTTTGTACAGCATTCCCTCATAGTCCTTGTCCTATTTCAGGCCCTGGTGTTAAGATATAACCAGATCTCCAAAGTCCATCCCAAGGCATTCCTTCCTTTGAAGCGTTTGCAGAAATTATACATCTCACACAACCTTCTGACTTCCATCCCCCAAAACCTGCCTCCATCCCTTGTGGAGCTGCGTATCCATGACAATCACATCAAGAAGGTGCCGGCATTTAGCTTCTCAGGCCTCCACAACATGCATGTCATTGGTAAGACTGTGTGTTTGATTCATGATGTCTAACAGACCTTTGTCAGGTAAGATGCCATATTGAATTCATCACAGATGAGGGATAGAGTTATTACAATGGCATACACTGTATCACGTTATTTTCACAACTCACAAACTTCTTTTTGACTACCAAACTTTTTTTTTCTTTCAAAAAGACATTTTGTGAGCTGAACAGTAGTACAATCCATTCAACACAATGTGTACTTCACAGCCTCATTTTCATTCCTGTCAAAAAATATATATGGCACTACCCTGACTAAAGTCTATAGTTACTCGCTGAGGTTTATAGTCCTGTAACATTGTTTTCTGGCGATATTCACTGATAAAATGAGCTATATACATAAAACTGAAGACTTGATTTGTGCCTCAAACACTGGTTGATATTGCAGAAATGGGTCGTAATCCTCTTCAGAACAGTGGTTTCGAACCTGGAGCATTTATGGGCCTTAAATTGAACTACTTGCGCATTTCTGAAGCCAAACTCACCGGAATTCCCAAAGGTAATATGAATGATGCTCAAAATGTAATTGACTTAATTTACTGCCAATCTCTTTGGCATTTTTTCATATGTTTAATTGGTAACACAGTGTAGGGGTGTAGTTGTGTTACAGAATACAAAATTCTTTTCTACATGGAATGGTTCCCATTCTTGTCTAAACACAATGCAACTCATTCTGTTCCATGTGGAATTTGTCTCATTCTTATCAGACCTTCCCAGTACTCTCAATGAGCTTCATTTGGACAGTAATCAGATTCAGGCCATTGAGTTGGTGGATCTCAGCCAGTACACCCAGCTGCAGAGGTAAACCCTACACATTCCTACTTTTTTGGTGTGGTTTATATATATATGTAAACAGACTGTTTTTGTTTCTAATGTGATATTAAATTAAACATTTCCCTTCAGTTTAACTACTTGCATGGACTTAAGAAATAAAGTTAGCTTTGGGTGTCCTCTAGTGGCTAAAACCCCTCTGTCTCTGTGTTTAGGTTGGGACTTGGCATTAACCAGATTCGCCACATTGAGCATGGTGCTTTATCTTACCTCACTGACCTGAGAGACCTGCACCTTGACAACAACCGTCTGTCCAGTGTACCCAGCGGACTGCCTCACTTAAAGTATCTGCAGGTGTGCTTGTGTACATGATTCGACTAATTCTAGTTCATTTATACAGAATAAACTAAACCACACTTTCTTTACAGGTTGTCTACCTCCATTCAAACAACATCACTAATGTTGGAGAGGATGACTTCTGCCCTACGGGTTTCGGAGTGAAGAGGGTGTTCTACAATGGCATCAGCCTCTTTGATAACCCAATCAGGTATTGGGAGGTGCAGCCCTCTACTTTCCGCTGTGTCAGTAACCAGATGGCTGTACAGTTTGGCAACCACAAGAAATAAAACAAATAAAAAAATGCACAAAACCAATCCAGGAGGAGAACAAGAGGAAAACGCCCATATTTTCTGTAAATCAAGATATTTGAGTGGAGAAGAAGAAGAGGCACAATTCAGAAGAAACATGGACTCCATTTAAACCAAAGACAAAGTCCAACCGGTCTTTTTCAAAACTGAATATTAATGTGTGTAATTCCCTGCTGACATTAATGAATATATATTCCACAAAATGCCTTTTTGTTTAATCAAGTTGATATACAGTACAGCATTGATGACTCCTTGAGATGTCTATCAACAGCTTCATTTGCTTAGTTTTCATGGGTTGCATCTTTAAATATTGAGATAAATTCGCAGTTTGTCATTCAGGACGGCTGATTGTCAATCATTCATCATGGTAATACTGTAATAAAGTGGATGTTTATAGTGCTATCACAAGACAGCCAACATTAAAGGTTACAGGATGTTTATTTCTAACTTTAAAGTCAAGATCCTAAATGCATTCAGTATAATTAAAAATAACCTCCCAGAAGGGGCAGGAGATGTGAAGGTGGAGCACATAAAACGCTGAAAAAGACAATGCTTCCACAAACAAGTCCTTCTGCTGGTTGCATGACCACGCCTACGAGGCGTGGCAGAGTCATTTTAATTCTTTTGCGTATAGTTTCTGCTCTTAAAGACTAAACGACACGAGAGATGGACTACAAAGAACAGGTAAGGTTACTAATATTTACAGAATTAACTTGATGCGTAGATGACATAAATTAATATTTGCATACTAGCCTATAGCCTAAACAATCTGTATCATGTCACGTTAAAGTTACGACTGTAAATTCGAACGTGAATATTTTAGAATGTGTTCTATTTTGTTACTATATTAGTATGTTTATTAGAATAGTGTTGTATAAAAGGCCTTTAGGATTAGCTATCAACTGTGAATCATTACTTTGTTAGAAAAGTGATTATAAATCGGTTATCAGTAACGTCATTAAAGAATGCAGCCGTCATATGTGGTCAAACTTGTTTTAAAACCTGTACCAGCTGTAAACGGGTGTAATCCTGACAGACTAAAAATATCATGCACAGGTTGAGCAGGTTGTATCCACCGCGCAATTCGGAGATTTGATAGAGTTCTTGTACCCCATTGGCTACTCACACTGGGGCGTGTACGACGGAGATGGATACATCATTCACTTCTCGGTTGCCGGTAAGCACGAGAACGTTCACCTTAGTATTAATACTATTTCTATAATGATGTAATCATGCTATACAACACAATAATATAGACTAGACTACTATACAATTCAGACTACACTGAGATAATTTACCCCAATAAATAAGGGCATGTAAAAACAAAAATGTTAACATTAGATTTTTTTTGTTTGTTTGTTAAATGCCTATTAAAAAATAATTACAATTATATGTATCCATACATATATATTAATATGTCTTTCAAACTGTCTCATACCAAATATGCTTTTTCCAGATGAATCCCAGGTGATGAGTAAGTTTCGAAATTGTCTGCAGACTATCTTCCCTGTTTGTGGTGATCTTTTGCTTGGAGAAACTAAGATAAGGCGTCAGCTTCTGGCTGAAGTTAACGTACCAAAGGGTGCTCGTGTTTCAGTGAGCAATAACCAGCACGATCTCGAGCCTTCACCTGTGGATGAAATTAGAAAACGACGAGATGCTTTACTGGACAAAGAGTATACTTACAAACTCTTCACACACAATTGTGAGCACTTTGCCACATTTGTCCGCTCCGGTAAAGCTATGTGCAATCAGGTGAGTTCATGAAAAAGAAAGCTTTAATTGAACAGTATAGACATTCTGTGTTCTGTACATCTTATTTAGACTATTCTGACATGATGTTGATTCCTTTGTTTTAACAGATTCCAGGGAAGCCCAAAAACAAGGAATGTGTGGAGTCTACAGAATCATTTAGCTTCCTTGTGCCATCGAGTTAACCTACTGAATACCAAGAACTACAGATTATCACAATAATAATATATATCATGTTTGATTAAGGATGTTTCTCACACACTCATTAAATCAGTTAAGATTCCTTTTTGATGTCATGGAAAAGGGTTCTTCACAGTGATCTGTAATAGTATATAAATTAGTGGTTTCTTCAGTGTGCCTGAGGGTCTTGTTTAGTCTCCTAGCCTTGTCAAGCTGTTCTGCTGGCTGGTTTTAAAATGGTTTTGGGTTAAGGGCACCAGCTTGGTTATGCAGGAAGACCATATTAAACCATCTTACACCTGCTTTTTTAAGCAAAAATATACAGTTAAAATGTACATTGAATGTTTAGTAAAGCTGTTCACATCTTTCTGACTGTCCTTTTCACAATTCTAACTAATATGGCACTATTACTCATATTTCCAGTTTACACCACAGTTACAAAGACACCATTAAATTGCTTGAAAAGTGCAGATTTCTTTCCTGTGCTAATGCATCGTCTATTGCAACAGAACATCTGGGAAATATCTAAGAGTTCATCTTTTTTAAATAGCCAACACCCAGCAAACACAGAACGTTCCCCTAATGTCAGCATATGGTTTCCATTTTAATTATTATTTTTTGGGTCCAAATAATGTTCAAATAACATTTTCTGTAGGTTTTATGTAACTAAAAACATATATTGTAACCAAAAGCATGAGAGTTGCTAATTATTAATCAGCTGCAGGCAGGGACGGACTAGGACTAAAAAAACGGCCCTGGACTTTTACTAAACTCGACAGCAACAACAATAACGCCTGGCATGAGTGTCACAAGACTTTAATTGTGGCTCATGATACTATACCATCCAAATGACAGCAATAGCACTGATGTTGACTAGATGTTGAGCTGGAGTGGGTGTCTTTCTCTGCTCTTGGTCTAAGCTCAACCTGAATAAACAAATGATACAATGGATTAAAAAAAAACCTTTTTTTTTTTTTTTTTTTTTTACTGTTTTATTCCAAGATAGCATGGAATAGTTTATATAATATGCTGTTATAACAGCATATTATGCAATCTATTTATTCCATGCTGTCATAAAATGAATTTATAACTTAATAATCTTATTTAATTTATGCAATAATTAATCTTACTGCACAAACAATAATACCACATCTGAATTAAAATACACCATTACAAATGTAACTTCTGTATTCAAAATCTTCAAAGTTTATAAGCATTAATTGTAACATTACCAACATTTTTAAAAGTAAAAGCACAACATATTTCTTAATATTAGCTACTGCATGTGACATTTTACAACTAAAATGTTGAAGTTTAGCTGTTTTAACTACTGTAATCATTAAAAATGTAGCAACCTGAATATCACTTCCTAACATCATCCCATCCCATCATCTTTTCTTTTCGTTTTTTAACCGCGGTCCCATATGCATATTGTTTGCTTGTTTCTATACTTCTTCTATCTACGCACATGACATTCAGTAAAAAATATAAGGCTAAATCATGTGTACGATTTACTTATTAGTTCCCTCAATGTACTAAAACCTGCTCACGATTACTATTGCATTCCCTCGATTTACTATTTCGTAAATAAATTGTGCGCAGGATTTACTAATTCGTTCCCTTGATTTGCTAAATCGTGCACGGTAATGCAATAGTAATAATAATGAGGTAATGCAATAGTAATTGTGTACACGTTTTAGTACACTGAGGGAACTAATTAAATTGTGTGCACAATTTATTTATTTTTTTCTTGCATGTCATGTGCGGGGCTCCGTATCTAATGTCTTTGCTGTTGGTTTCTTCCTACTCTTTAACTTCTTCTTCTCCTTACTTGGCGGCCATGGCCAGTGCAGCTTGCATCCAACTTAAAGGCCCATTGCTGCCACCTACAGTACTGGAGTGTGAAACAGATTAGTGGGGAGAAAAAAAACAGGTGATGTCTGCGTGTGTGGCAGTTGGTGGGTCAGCCCGCCGGCCATCCAGGAGTACTGGCCGTTCTGTGATTCTCCAGATCACACAGATGGCCAGTCCGCCCCTGGCTACAGGTAACTGTTTTAGCAGAATAGACCAGAAGTTTTTTAAGTATATCTTCTAAAAGTGAAGTTTCTTTAAAAAAAATAAAAAATTTGATGTTGATTTTATTGACTTCAGAATCAGAATCAGAAAGAGCTTTATTGCCAAGTATGCTTGCGTATACAAGGAATTTATTTTAGTGACATAAGCATCCAGTACACAGAGACAACAACAAATAAATAAGTGTATAAACAACTGTGCTATAAACGATAATGGAATAGGATTGAATAAGATGCAGGGATGTACTAGGATGGATGGGTAATAAATAAATATAAGGATATTGCACTTTGTTTTTTTTTTGCATAAGCATAAGTGGGGAACATTTAACTGTTCATGAGGTAGATTGCCTGGGGGAAGAAACTGTCAACTTTGTCAAACTTCAAAATCATCCACAAGTGGAGAGAAAGACATTAAACAAAATGTTCAAGACTATGAAAGCTTCTTACAGGGTTTAAAACGAACCTAGTCATTATTACTAATTTTTACATTAGTAATAATGACTGGGAAGCTAATTGTATCTAGGATGAAACCGTGGTTACCATGGTGATTTTTTTCGTAAGGTGAAGGGGAAATGCAGTGTTGTGTTTTTTTTTATCATTAAAAAAATAAATATTTATATTCTATACAAAGCCCTATTCTGATTCACGTTTTTCTTGTACCTTTATTCGAAATCGTCAAAAAAAGCTTATTTACACATCACGACAGTTTATTGTTATTTCTGAAAGGCGGAGCGTTTCCTACATCCCCGGATGTTGCCCCACGCTTGCTCATGTCCCGGATGTACCTACATTTTAGTAGAGGAACAAAAAATGGGCTCATTATCAAGCTTCACCAAACCGTTTAAATTATCCCCACACACGATTATTGTACATGTATGAGGACCAGGCCGCAGTTCTGAGCAGAGTCCACGTCCACAGTCTCCGTGTCTGTACAGTGATTCATGAAATCGAACAGGTAAGACAGTTGTGTACATTCAGTGTTGCTACACGCTGTTGACGTTAGCAAGCCAACAGGCAGTTGCTAAGCGAAGTTTATATCAATAACAAATAACGTTTAAGTTGCTGTGGGAATATAGAAACATTAGAGGGGATCGCAATAAAATATTGACAGTAAAATATGTTTTCTTAAAAGATCACGGTGTTCTTCAGCCATTCCTTGTGAATGCTAAGCATCAAGCTAACTAACACACAGCTGTCCTGATAGATTTCATAAGATTGTTGATGTGTAACTGCTTATTCATCAGTCGTTTCTAGTCTTTAAACTTGCATATAAAAAGAGCATATGTTAGTGTTTTTAAAGCCACATGGTATGGAAGTCAGATGATTGATGCATTCTGCTATTTTGATTTTCAGTCCCTTAAACCTATTAGATTTTAATTAGAAGGCTAACCAGGTCAGTAACTTCACTGTTCCTCTTCTTAAATATTTTGTCTATCATTATTTATTAGATTTTATTAGATCAAACTGAATAAACAGGGTTAAATACAAGGTTTATAGTAGTTAAACTTCAAATAGGTTCTTACTATATGTAGAGGAGATGTGATCAAATATTTAATCTGTATGATTTTAAAAGTAGATTAGTTATCAGAATGTTTAATCTATATGTTGATGTAATGGTGTATGTAATATATAATCTGTCTTTTCATATGTAGACGTGAAACCAGAATATATAATGTATATGATCTGTTGATCTGTTGCATGATTGAGCAATGACCGCTTTGACATTAAGTAAAAAAAACAGTTGAGCAATAGATCAGTTTAAAAAGCAGTGTGGTAATGTTTGGCAATTTATTATTCAATATGTTATATGAATCTTAAATACTGTGGTGTTGTCAGTGAACTAATGCTTGAACATTAATTTTATTCTCTTCTAGAGTGCAGTTGGAGGTGAGAGCTGCGGGCCGAGTGTGTTGACACCGTTAGAGCTGCTTCACACTACTGACAGGGCCTTCCACCATCCCTTCACCCGTCATCTGCCTAGCGAAGAGTGATGACCTCACAGCAGCATGGGAATGCCAACCCTGCCCTCCTCTCGCCACAGAACTCTTCATCAAGTCAGGGCAGGCAACACATTTCCCGTTCCCCGATAGACTCGTATTCCCGCTCTGGGCTTTCCTTTCCTCGGAGAGGCTGGGTTGCAGGGTCCTCATCTGCAGCAGCTCATGGTAACTCTCTTGCGCTCTCTCTGAGCCGATTGGCTCCGGCGTCCTGCAGTCTATCCTCCTCGTCTCGGAGACCTGCTTCTGGTCGGGTGGAGCCGTGGCCGGAGGAGGCAGTGGATGACGCATATGGGCTTTACTCTCTTCACCGCATGTTTGATATTGTGGGCGCGCAGCTGACGCACCGAGACGTACGTGTGCTGTCCTTCCTTTTTGTGGACGTTATTGATGAGTACGAGAGAGGAGGGATACGGAGCGGGCGAGATTTCCTACTCGCGCTTGAGCGTCAGGGGCGATGTGACGAGACAAACTTCCGGCATGTTCTTCAGCTGCTCCGCATCATCACTCGCCATGACCTGCTGCCATACGTCACGTTGCGCAAGAGACAGACAGGTTTGTGGTCTTGTCAATTACACTTTTGAGAGATGATTATTATGTACAGTGAAGCTACAGTTTCATCACTGCAATATGTTTTGGCAAGGTGCACATGTAACGTGTTGCAAATGATTTTCCAGTGTGCCCAGATCCAGTCGATAAATACCTGGAGGAGACGTCAGTCCGTTATGTTTCTCCCAGAGGAGCAGGAGAAGCACAGCAGGAGACTCCTTACAGAAGAACAGGTGGGCTTTAGACTTCTCATTGGTGCCATAAGTTTTTGTTTTGTTTTTTTTTAAACAAAAAATATTACAGATCCCAAATTTTAATACTATGTGTGAAATTATGTTATAATAAATGTATTAATAGAGCTGTTGTAATTATTATCATTATTATTGTATTACTTTTTAATTTTATTTAAAGCTGCAGTCCGTAATTTTGGCGATCTAGCGGTTAATAAACATAACCGCGGAGAACATTGTAGCCGGAGCTACTTCTCTCTGTTTATGTCTATGGAGAATTATGCAGGTGCTGGGCTACTCCGCAGCGGTACCTACCCGAACCTGTCTGAATAGTCAGAATAAAAAGGTCCACCACCTTGTGGCTTAACAGTCTAACTGCACTGACTGACAGCCTGTCTAGAACACACAGATGGAAATATCAATAGAAAGTCTCTAGTCCAGTCAGATTCGATGATCAGAACTATCTGTTATACATATAGGCTAACAGTAGCCTAACAATCTTATTGCCAGGTTTATGTGCTGTTATGGGAACCATTATTTTGTCATTCTCTTCTGTTTATTTCACTTCCAGTTTCAATGCTATTTGATATCAGCTTCATTGGTTTTGGAATATGAACTCGATATATTGTAACATACACACAGATTATATATATATATATATATATATATATATATATATATATATATATATATATATATATATATATATAATAGCATATCACGCTATTGAGCCACTCAATATTAACTTCACCGCAACAGCCCTAGTAATGAATAATGTACATCAGTTTTGTTTTTGCTTTGTTTTTATTCAATTTATGAAAGTGCTGTAAATGTAATAGTTATTTTAATCGATCATATGTTGTACATGCAGTTTAGTTAGGTTTATTGTAAACTTGCAAACTTGGGGTTTAAAGAAAATCCTGAGTTTCTTGTAATTACAGTTAATTGTTGTGGCATTCATATGTGCTCAACTCCTAAATGCAATCTTTCCAATGTGACAAACGCACCATAGGTTTGGAAGAATTTCCAGAACAACAGAAGACTGGAATACACAACACAACATTTAAAATATGAACAGATTTAAAATCTGCTGGGTTTGTAAATGGTTACAAAGGTTCAGGATCACAAACTCCCAAACTTTCAGCAAATTCTTAAACCAGGTCAAAATATTAAACACATTTGATGACTTCGAACTGGATTGAACTGTATTCTGAAGCTAAAAAATTTTTTTTGAGTCTGTGCTTATAAACTACATGATTTTCTGTGAAATCTGTCAACTCCCAACTGCCCAAAATCTGACTTGGTCTGATGTTCTCAAATGGAGGCAAATGCTGTTTTGTGTATTCCGGTCTTAACTTAATCGTGACAGGTGGAAATGCATGTACTAAAAGCGAGACAGTTATTGTGGTAGTGATTTTAACAATGTTCTGTTTCTCAGGACACCAGCCATTGATCTGCTGTCCTCCATCAGGACCCCAGGTATGCCCATCCCGTGCTAAACCAACCCCACCTCTGCCAAGCAGGAAAAGAAAGAGGTCTCACACGACAGCTGACTGCAGAGAAAAACAGACCTGTGGTAAGACAACAAACCTGCTAAAGAGTGAAAAATGTTTATGGCTCAGAATGAAAAGGTTGGCCTAATTGGATCATAACCTCACAAACCAACCCCCCCAAATGGTTTTATTTACACACTGATGCAATGATAAAACACATTTGTAATTCACAGTTAAACACTAGGCGGCACTCCTCCCCAAATTTTTCCTATAAGAAGTGACTTGAATAAAACCGTTTGTTTGTAAAATCTAAAATTATGAACTTTTCGGCAGCCTCTTTGAAAGTTTCTTTTAAAGCCAGTCAGTCAGAATAAACTTTTTATCCTGCTTCCTTATCTTGCAGACATACGACTGAGGGTGCGTGCGGAGTACTGTCAGCACGAGTCGGCCCTACAAGGAAATGTCTTCTCCAACAAGCAGGAGGCGCTGGAGAGGCAGTTTGAGCGGTTCAACCAGGCCAACACCATCCTCAAATCCCGTGACCTGGGTTCCATCATATGTGACATCAAGTTCTCAGAGCTGACCTACCTGGACGCCTTCTGGCGGGACTACATCAATGGCTCACTATTGGAAGCCCTGAAGGGTGTTTTCATCACAGACTCTCTAAAGCAGGCAGTGGGCCATGAGGCCATTAAGCTCCTGGTGAACGTGGATGAGGAAGACTACCAAGCTGGCAGGAGGAAGTTGCTGAGGAACCTGGTGGCGGGAGGTGCTGGTGCAGGGACGGGGAGCAGGGAGGGTCCCTTGTCCTAGTGGTGGGATTGACTCGGTAAGTGGAGGAAATTCAGAGAGACCCTAATGAGAGATTGGACACTAATGAGAAGGTATACATGGGGGGGGGGGGGGGGATGTAAACGGAGTGGAAGTGACTCTTAAAAGAAAGATACCCTACAAAGAGGCTGGGATTTGCATCTTTAGCAAATGTGGATGAAAAGAGGTGTTAAAAGTGTTCTGGAAAGTCACATTATTTCTGTTTTATTTTGAGTATCTCAAGTTGTGGAAATAAAAGATGAAGGGGGAAATATCGGACAAAGAAGGCATTTAGTTTCTTTCGTCTTTATTCTTGCGTAATTAACACTAATACTTTTGTTTTTAGGCCTGTGTGAATTAGTTTATTTTTCTTATTTGTGCTACATTTCCATTTAAGTCTTGTTGCACAACCTTAGTGAAATTCTCTTGGTTAAATGAAATGTTCACCTAAAAGTTTAAGAACGCGGATAGGTTGCGTAAGGTTTGATTGACTGGTTTGCTGTTAAAACGTCACATTGCTTCTCTTCATTCTCCTCTCAATGTTGTTTAGCCATCCATGTTTTTCTGGATGTAAACTTGCATAAGCAGAATCTGTTTTTTAATTTTTTTTTTAAATCACACAAAATCTTCATTGCACACTGCAACACTGCACTTTGCTTTTGAATTATGACTATTTAACTTATTCTCCATTTGTTTCATCACTGAATTTATTGCATAATTGGGTTGGTTTTAGCAAATTCACAAAGAAGATTCTGAAGCATGGATAATTGTTTTTCAGAATGGTTTATGATATACTTTGTTGCAGTTCGTGTTTTCATGCATGTCCCTGTAATTTGCTTTTTCTTTTGGTTATGGAAAAAACTAAACCCTGTCAAATATTCACTTTTATTTCGCAACATAATATGTGCTCTTTGTCCCGAATTTTCCAAAAAGATTAAGACATTTGGGCTCTCTAGGCCTATTAATATCCATGTTGGACCAACTTAACTCTGAAATTAATCTTCATTGTTTGTTATTGGTTGAATTTCTGGGCAGAGCGTTGATTGCATCATGAACGCTATAATACAAAGATATGCCTTTGTAAAGTTCAAATGCATGTGATGGCAGTTCAAATTGGCTACTTTTGTTCAGTCCAAAAAAAGATTAGATTCTAGTAAAAACATTTGTACTGTTATTGCTAGTTTTAAATGGGTTCTCACAATGCAGCACACATGACCAGAAGCTGAACCTTTTTCTCGTCTCATGATTTTGGGTTGCTCCTTAATAGCAGTATTTAATGTGCTATATTTATAATTTCTGCTCATTTGAATTCAAGCAAATGTGTCCTCTGCCAGGATTTATATGTTGAAATAATCTGCAGTAACCTCTGTCCAACAAGTTTTGAAAGATGACACAAAATGTGCCAACCTGGAGTGCAACCTGTGTTTTAACATGTCTGAAGTGAAAGAAAAATGCCTGAGCAACATGCAATGGCAGGAAGATGTATAATTTGAGTGACTTGAGATATTTTTGCTATACTTTTAAAATACCAAAGCTGTTCCCAGACATTCATTCTCCCTTAAATATCTCTCTCTCTCTCTTACTCATTCTCTCCTCCATCTGTTAAGATATAATAAAACTGTTGAAATATTGAAAGAAAATTGGTGACTTGTGGGGTGAGTGGAACAGACGTTTAGAAAAGTTAGCTGTGGATCAATTACTGCTATTATTATTATTATTATTACTACAGAAGGAAGAAAAGCATTTTGTAATGTTTTCCTAATGGAACTAAACAAAGTTACAGACTGGTATCTATTATATAGGTTACATGTTCTATTGATTGTGTTCAAGTGTTTGTCTTTATATCTTGCATGTATATGACATTGATCCCCTTACAAATATCACACAGTGACAATTGAGCTGTGGTCTGTAGATTTGAGATATCTAGACATTTCTAACCTTTTTATACTTTGTTTTTCATAGAGAAAGAAATGGGATTGCTACTTTTTGGAGAGGTGAGATGAGTATTCTCAAAGTGACACAAGTAGAACAGATGAAGACGGAGCACTTTATTTTTTACTCTCTCTCAAGTATTTGACCTATTGTAACCATATTCTGTATAGTAATACACCATTCCAAAATGTAGGAGACATTCGGCATCATCGGCCATCTGTCACATTATGAATAATTTAATTTTTGTTGACCATGCCGGTGGTTGTGTTAAGTGAAATATTTACGTGCAAAATAGAAAGCTGGTTCATTCAATGTCTGTACAAATCAATAAAACAAACAGAAAAATACAATCTCTTGCAGTTGCTTTCTTAAAAACTTACAAATATCCTGTTAGCAACACATTACTTGACCAAATGTATTTGTATGATGTGTGCAATTTTATGTACACTGAAACTTCAAATTTCAAGAACATCTTTTCCAAATAACTACAAATGCTTGATCTGTGGCATTCTCAAAACATTGGCTTGTTTTCCTGAACTGCCTGACCTAGTAACATTCTTAACCAAAAGATAGGGGGAAGTTTTGGGAAAGTTGTTTAGAGACTGCAATCCTGCAAAAATATATAATGTGATATAATCTCGCCTCAAAGAAGTTATCCAACAGCATTTATATTTATCTCCATGGCACTTGCTTAT
Organism: Carassius gibelio; assembly: GCF_023724105.1. Taxonomy (NCBI): domain Eukaryota; kingdom Metazoa; phylum Chordata; class Actinopteri; order Cypriniformes; family Cyprinidae; genus Carassius; species Carassius gibelio. Next base: position 8,153,279 of record NC_068403.1, on the reverse strand, counting down.
GCTGCCTGGATTTTAGCCAATCATCTGAATCTACATTTGGTTTGTTTGCTCACTGTGAACAACACTGATTGGCTGATGGCGCCAAAAGAATGTCCACAGTCCCAAGTGTTTATAAAAGGTCTACTTTAATACATCAGTATATTAGCGTTTTAAATGTTGCTTGTCAAATTATCAATGGAAAAAAATATTTTTACCAGATGGAGTAGTTACAACATCTACCAGAAGGGTTAAACAGGGACATGCTAACTAACCAAACCTTTCCACACTGGAATTGGTGCATAGAGCACCATTAATGATATTAGCCTTTAGCAAAAAACTAGTGTTACCAAAGACTTGACTTCACTCTTTTTTGGATTTTCTTTTCTTGAGCAAAACTTTCAACAATGCCCTGCTCATCAAGATCAAGAGCACACTGACTGCTGTAAACAAACTCATTATCAGCATTAACACATCTACGCAGTAGTAGGAATACCAAGGAAGTCTGTAGGACTCGGTGCGTAAGTGCTCCGCACCCCTATGCCTCATGACAAACTCCAGCCAAAAGATGGCACTGTCCATTGGCTTGAGTGGAGTGTCACGATGTAGGCTTGACATTCTGCGCATGTTCTTCTGGTAGGGTTGATTTTCATCCAGTATGTCCCTTAGGGCTTGTGTTAGGGTATCTACATCCAAGGCTGCGACGTCAAGCATTTGAGCCACCCCTCGGGCTTCCAGGCGAATCATGTTGTCAAATTGGTCGAAGATGAGCGGGAGTCCAAGCATCGGAACGCCGTGGTAAATAGCCTCGTAGATTCCATTCGTTCCTCCGTGAGTGACGAAAGCTTTAGTTTTAGGATGGCCTAAGAGGTCGTTTTGAGGCAGCCAGTCCACTATCAGTGTATTGTTCCCCAACGTAGATGGCTTTTCTCCTACGTGCCTCCAAATCACCTTTTGTGGCAAGCGAGCAAAGGCGGAGGCTACGACTTCGGATACGTCAGGAATCAGACTTCCAAGCAGAGTACCCAAAGACATTATCACCACTCCGTGCTCTCCAGAACTCTCGACAAACTTCTCCAATTCATCTGGTAGTGGTTTGGATGGTTTGCACTGGAAGCCTCCAATGTAGACCACATTGGGCATAGTAGGGCGAGGAAACTCGAATACAAAATCGACTCTCATGAGCCACAGATCTGCTCCTTGGATCAGAGAGTACACATTGGTGTTTGGATCTATGTGTTCGCCGATAACTCCTTGATAAAGAGGCCTTGCGATCAAGCGGTCTATGTATTGGCCGATTCCATAATGCAAGATATTTTTCATTTTATTTGCAAAGCTCATTTTATCTGTCACCCTAGATCCAATAGTTGGGATGTAAGAAAGCGGTGAGGGTGCAATTGCAAAGTGCCCTTCTGCATTTGTTATCCATCGTACATTGTATACCATTGGTAAACCCAAGTACGTGCCCAATATGACCCCTCCTGCAAAACCAGGATCGGTTAGCATCAAATCATACTTGGACTCTTTAAGTGTTTTAACAAGCTTTTTATCCTCTAGAATGGTCTTCACCATCTCAGCAGAAGACTTGTGAGACTCTTCTAAAAGAATAATTACTTCTTTCTGCAGTGCTATGAATGACCAAACAGATCCTTCCCCTCTCTGAATCTCAATGTTTCTCTTTAGAAAGGACGCCATGTACTCTGGGTCCTCCAGGCTGGAGAGATGATCGGCACTGATGGTGATGGGTGTATAGTGGGTGGTGTTCTCTGGGATGTACCAGCTGTTGGCAGAACGGACAACTGTCAGTTTGTGACCTCGCTGATGAAGCTCTCGTAGCAAAATGTCCATGTTAAGCCAGTGGCTTCCATCCACTGGGTACACCAGGATCTTCCCAGCCAGGGAAAGGGGCGGGACACTCCAAAGGAAGGCAACAAGGACAAAGACTGAGGGATGCAGCAACATTGTCTGAAAATATATGATTGGTTAGGCAGTCATAATCAAAATGTGGCCAATGGAAAAATTGCTTGTGCTTATAACTTAGAAACCAATGTGGGTCCAGTGTTGTTTGGACCTCTTGGACTTTCAAAAAAATCAAGTTAATTTGCTATTTTGTAAGCTGTAATAAAGTAATCGATTAGTATGATTACAGAAAGCAGGCAGTGTACAATGTTTTTGATAATAATGTATAGTTAGTGTAAAAGAAGTATTATTCCCAGATCATATATGATTGCAAATTGATATCACAATCTCATTTGTAATTTTATTTATTTATTTTTTCCACTCATCTTTCACTTGCAGTGGCTGCCCCTTTACCCTATCTGAGAGAATCATTGTACATTGACCTGGAACTAGTATACAATCTCAGCTGAACACATTGAGACTAAAGATAATAGAGTACACCGATCATATAACTTTCACAAATATATGTCCCTGACATGTATGCTAAATGGATGTGTTATATAAAGGCTATTCATCTGAGAATACACTATAGCATACCAATGACTTGAGCATCAAAACCTGGCTAAATAGGTTGCACAGTATAAGCAATTTAGTGATTTGCACAAATGTTTTTAAACTGATAACTTTTAATAACTCATTGCAAAAAATAAATAAATACTGCAAATGTGCATTGTTCTGAATGACACTGTGCAATAGTAATAATCTATTTTAATATGTCCATTACCTAAACTGCAAAATGGACAAAGATGGGTGGTAACTGATTACATGTAATCTGGATTATGTAATCAAATTCCCAAAATTAAGCACTTTTAATTGGGTTAAATAAAATGTTAAAATACTGTAATCGGACAAGAGTTACTTTTTTATCGATGATTACATATTATTCACACAATAGCAATAACTGTTTCATAATTTATGGATTCTTACTAATTCCTTTTTTTTTCATAAAATAGCTACTGCTTATATAAACTTTTAGTGGACATTTACACAATGAATGCACAATTTTTTAAATACACAAATTCACATTATTTTTTTATTTACATGTAATGCAGGCATTTAAAAAATGTCATCTGAACATCTTTCAACTAATATAGGCTATATTTAATTCAAGTACCCTGTGATTTTCATAATTAAGTATTGCATTTGCATGTTTACGATTCTCTGTTGGTTAATGCTCACATGACATGTAAACGAATTAAGTAGCCTATAAATTTTTTTTATCAAGTGTTGTATTTTGATGTTATTCTAAAATGACTTATTTTGATTTTTCATTTTTATGATTTAATTCATTATTAGCTTTTCATTAAACTCATAAAGCCTCTGCAGCTCATTTACAAACCGCAGTTTGGGAAACCTTGAAGTAACGTAATATTTAATGCACTTCCTGGTATTAATGACAAGGAATAGAATATATTTTCTTACTCTTTGTAGCCTATTTTTATATAATGTGATATGGTATGAGATCATTGTATCTAAATCTAAAAGTAATCAAAAAGTAGTCTATAACCTAAAATCTGTAATGTAATAGATTCGTTACTAACTACAATTTTTGTCATGTAGTTAGGAATCAGTAACGGATTACAGTTTCTAAGTAATCTACCCGTGCAGCTCTGAAAATGGAACATCTGAAGCATGCAGACTATTAAAATGAAACTCTACCTGGTTTGTTTGCGATGTCCTGAAGAGAAGTTTTACAGTGTGAAAGAACGCCCTATAACAGTGCAGTTTTTATTCCTGATCTGGCAGGAAGCCTTGCAAAAGAGCAAGCAAAGTCCATCACATTTTTTTGTTAAAAAAATGGTGACTCGCATAGATACCGGACTGGGAACAGCGTGAAGTTGAACTTTGGCCCAGATTGTACTTCTTCTGTGCGTTTATCTAGCCTCAAAAGGGGACTTGATCTGAATCATGTGTTTGGTGCAAGAAAGAAAGAAAGAGAAGAGAGAGAGAGAGGGAGAGGTAGGCTCAAAAACAGATTATGTCAGGGGATTACTACAGCACATTCCATCCACATTAAAACCTTTATTTGAATCTGACTCATTAAAACAGGCCTTTGAGAAGAAGTATGGAATATTGAAAGCTTGGAATGGAAAACTGCACATTGTTCCACTTCTTACTCAAGGATTTTAAAAGGAGTGCAATCATGAAGATCTATGATGATTTGGAACCAGTCAAAGAAGAATTTTCTTAGAAGCAAAGCTAAAATTCCTATATTTCAGAATTTCCGTTCAGTCCAGTAGAATCTTTTTTGGTCTGGGTATAATGCTCTATTTGCATCAGCAGGGTGAGAGAGCACTTTTAAAATATACAGTCTTTATGGTAGACATCAGCTCATTGCCTTGTAAAAGATTCATCACTTTAATCACGAATGGCTTCAGAAATCAAGACGTCTTGGGCAGCAACATGGGATGTGACTGCTGCTGGATGCAATGCCATTTCCCTCCACTAGAGGGGACAACATTGTCACTAATTTCACTTGGATGCAGCAGAACCGTAGAGGACACGAACACAGTCCACGTAAGTGTGTGTCAACAAGTAAACTTACTTCAAATTATTTTAAGTGGCTAGCATAGAGATACAGATGACATATGCTCAGTGTTTTTTCCTCATTTTTGCTTTCCCACTGTATAATTGTAGTTTAGTATTCTATACTAACATGACAAAATAAATAAACAAACACAAAAGTAAATAAATAAATAAAAACTAGCAAAAGAAACAGTTAAATGATCAGAATGAAATTAAAAGTAAAACGACAAAGTAACTGTCGTGACAGCAATTCAAATTAAAATGAACCAATTAAAGTGTCTGTGTGTGCGTGCCTGTGTGTGTGTGCGTGTGTGTTTGTGTGTGTGTGTGTGTGTGTGTGACGTTTTGGCAATACTGTATGCAAAATAATTGAGCCAATAAAGTACTTGAAATTGAAATGAATATGAATTGAACCAAGGCTCTTTCTCGTTCTCAAATCCTTTGTTAATATGTTTTATTAATGGAGCTACAGGCGGCAGGCTGCATGAGTTCTCGCTTTATAATTAATGCTCAGATGCCCAGCCTAAAGAGAGGGATAGAAATTAATTAAAGAGCAAAATTAACAATATCTTATATCTTTGCCTTTTTTATTTTTATTATTTTTATTGTTGTTATATTAGGTCACTAACCTTGTTTGGTTTCAGGCAAGTGTTTATTCTTTTTTTCTTTTCTTTTTTCTAGAATTTATTATTATTATTATTATTAGTTGTTGCATATCGTTAATATGCTAGAACGCAAAATTTCAGCTCGCTGTGGTCACGTTAGCGACCCTTCTATGACTAAATAAGACCTAGCTCATAAATATTAATAAACTCGTATTCACGCTGCGTGGTAATCGTCCAATGCCAAACGTCTGCTTCATGAATATTAAGTACACCATGCTAACGTATCCTGACAGCCAACCAATGGCGAATGTTCTGCTTATGAATATGGTTTAGTCGTGCTGACGTTGCGTTGTCACCTTGCTTGGCTACCTCCCAAAGGCAAAAAAAAAAAAACTCCGGGTTATGAATATTAAAAAACTAGCCTTTGCCATAGTAGAATTTGTATTTTACCGGGAAAAAGAAGGGATTGCGGAGAGAGAGAGAGAGAGGCCTGGATGTCGATACGCCCCTCCCCCATTTCCCGTCCTCCAGCGCTGGGATGCTGCTGCTGCCATCACTGAGAGATGCGCGTCAATCGGGCATCATCAGCATGTAGACCCACATCTCTCCTTCACCCATCACTCTATCAGTCAGCGCCAAAAATAACAGCAACGATGTGACCAAAACGAGCCTCCTTTTTACGTTCCCGACTGTACAACACGCCGTTTTTAACCGATGAATTAATGCGGACATGGTACAGTCTCATCTGCATCATTAAGGTTTTCTTCCGCATAAGATGAAGTGCTCACCACCGTCTGCTGCCTCCTGCTCCCTTCATTTGATTTCTATTCTGCACCGTTGCGCACCATCTGCATTTGGAATAGCGTAAAGGTCAAATTATGTGACTTTCATTTTTGTGTTCTCCATGATGGGCATGATTTGAGGCTTAATCACTGGATGTCATTCCGTTTTTCCTGTCTTTTTTTCGACTCAACGTCAAATGTCCTTGGAACATGGCCTGCGCGGTGAGTGAATATATTTGTTCACAAGTGCCCTGTGGTGTCAACAGGGTATATGTTTTGTGTTGGGTTTGTTTATTTGTTGCAGTCCAGCGCCTGCTAATGTATTATTAAAGTGCTTTATTATTATGATTACAGTAGGTAAGCATTCCATGGAAATTATTATCATCATCTACAGTATGCCCAGCACGTTTATGCTGATATAATTCACCAAAATATATGTTTTATGTCATTCATGATCATGATTGTTCAACAATTGTTTTTAATGTCATAAAATAAAATAGTAATGCAGGATCGATAATCATATATTAGTAAAAAATAAAATCAACATTAACTAATATAATAAAAATGAGTAATCACAAATATACCATAGTGTTATAATCCCTTTGATAACAACTCTTTAACATTTATAAATATTAAATCTTCACTTTTATGCCATAAACTGAATTAAGAGCAGTGTATCTATAAATACCTGTATGCATGAAACAAATTATTAATTTTTGATAGACTGAAACGAAAGTGATGGATGGATGTAACCTAGTTGTCAGGTTAGTCTGTATAGCCTTCATATGAATCCCCGCCAAATGTTTTTAATAACCATTTGTTTTACCTTCCCCTCGCTATGATTAAAACGAAAAATCATCCCACAAATGCTACAGGCACTTTTATAAGCTGTGAGCAGCTGTACAGTGGACCAAGGTGAACATCTGATTCCTGAAGGTTACCAGGAAAGGGCATTATCGTCTATAAAGCGCATGTTTGTTGAGGAGTCTTCTGGCCATTTTTTAATAAAAGATGAGGAAGCGCGCACAGAATATGGGTTTAAATGTTCAGTAACCAAAAGTTGGTGTCACAGCAGGGAAATGGAGGCGCAGAGCTCAAGCGGATTGTAATGTCATCCGAAACGGCAGGCCTGATGGCTGGTAGTGCTGCCTTCGTAAATCTGTTCTGCAGCAGGATTGGGCAAGTGTTTAAGTGCGCATGCGCAGGCGTCTCGGTCTGAGTGAAGGCAGATTTTGCGTCGAGAGGCGGCACTGTGAAGTACATGGGTTTGGGGAGAGGCGCACATACAACGCTTTTATCAAGAGAGAGTGTTTCAAAAGGCGTTTAGATAAGAAGTGATTGCCCTCGGTTTCCTTTGGATGTTATGCAAACAATCCATTGCAGTAGGTGTGCGTTATGAACGCTTGGCTCCTTGTTTCCTACAAACTTCCTACACCTGTTACACCTTGGTGATGAGCAAAATGCCACCTTCACATTTCAGAGCGTTTAAATAACCAATTTTGAGCGTTTTAATAAGGAAGAAATATCCTACGTTCACGATGAAATCTAAGAGATGTGGGCATACATTAATGGTTAAGTAGGGGATATACCTGCTGGGTAAACAGTGAACGTAAAATAAAAAAATATATATAAATAAAATAATGCTAACGCTATATGACAAAAAGTCTACTAACTTGTAAAGGCAGATGTTAGACGAAAAGCTTGACTCCACTTTTTATGCTTTTGTCATAAATATAGGGGAACGTTGTCACGTGGTTTATATGCTGCAGTTTTACATAATTCGTTCTCATAATTCGCAAGCCAAAATAATGTTTTGATGTATTTGTTTTGTTGCCTTTTCTTTTTTGCTGTTTTGTAATAGTTTACTGTTTAAATAATTGGCGAAAACTGTGCCATATTTCAAACAAAATTCTTATAATTTCATGATATGATTTAGTGTTGAAACTTTATTTAATTTCTTCATGATATTAGTGAATAGCCTAACGATTAGTATACTTTTCAAATAGTGCTGCTATTTTTTATGTTCCATGATAATCGTGTTTTTTGTTATTTTTTATTTGTGTGACATTTTAATGAAAAAAAAAAATTATATGTCTAATTTGTCTCAAGATTTTAGGATTGCATTTTGATGTTTCAGAGCTGTGTGTTTTTGGTTTAAGAAAGTTCAGCAGTGCACTATTAACGTTCTGCTTTTTATGTTCCTCAGGTTTTGAGCCAACGCTATTCCTGTGTCACTAGATCCCCTTTATTGTTTAATAATCACTAACACTTGCTTCATTTAGTCTTCATAGAGATGGATTGGCACAATGGCTACCACTTTATTTGCTGACTGTTTCTTCATGGGGGGATATTTCAGGGGAACCCCAGCTGCTACACCATAAAATATAAAACCCCAAACAATCCCACAATTCATGTCTCAGTATGGAGAACTACATAGAGAACATCTTAGAAATAGGTGACTAGGAATATAAATAAGACAAAATCATCCATTTTCCCAGGTACCCATCTTTTAGCTCATAGCATCTGCTAAAAAGCTTCCAGTCTTCCACAACCAACACACCATCATGGGGGATCTGGGTAATAGCACAGTAGACTTCCACCCTAAGAAGCCAGGGTTGGACAAAGGAGGTCATGAGGGAGATTTCGGGGTGACAGTAGAGGAGCTGTGCTCACTGATGGAGCTCAGGGGACCCGAGGCCCTGCAGAAGATCCAGGAGAACTACACAGACACAGAAACCCTCTGTCACAGACTCAAGACTTCACCTGCAGATGGTGAGTAGTACTTGTTTGGATGTGACCATGTCACTTGCTAATTACATCACACGTGCATCCTGAAACAGACAGACATTTTTAGCTATTATAAAAATGTTGTGGTTATTTACTTAATCTCAGGTAATTCAAAACCATACGATTTTATTTATTCCGTGGAACACAAATGGGGAATTATACTGATTGCTGTGTACCATGCAGTTAGTGCCTATTGGGACGGAGGCTTTTATCAGAAAAGATGCGAAAGCACCATAAAAGTATCATAAATTCTTTCCATTAGACTTGTGAATTACATATTCATGTTTCTTCTGCAGCTCTACAACATTTTTGTATCAGGAATGGACCAAAATTTAAGTAATTGTTCACTGATAAGACTTTAAATGTAGTGCACAAGTTGTAGGGACTATTTTTATGATACGTTCATGCTTCATTCCCCATTCATTGTTATTGCTGGTCTTTTTGTGCATTGCAAAAGAAAATTTTTCCAAACAAAGGTTTGGAATGACATGAGGTTGGGTAAATTATGACATAATTCATTTTTGAGTGGAAAAGTCCAGATGCACCTATATTCACAAACACTCCTTTTCAAAACAAGCCTGCCTTCACGGAAAGAATACCAGATGCCAGGTGCCTTTATCTGCCTTTGAAAGCAGACATCCCTGAAGAGCACCTGGTGTTGAATTTTATTCTACATTTGCATTACCCATGTTATCAGATGAGAGCATCTCTCTGCTATTCTGTTTTTGGAGTAGGTTTTGGATGAAGAAATTCTAGTTTTTCATAACATCTCTGTGTATGTCTTTATGCAACATCATAGTACATTTTATTTATATTTAGAGAAAATTATTAATTCTTCCAACACATTTTTACACAAGTTTTATGATATGTAATATGTAGCTTATAGGTTAAAAAGGAGCTTGCCAAATCATTTTCAGTAATTAATAAATATAATAAACCTTAAATAAAATCTAGATATTAGAGGAAACCCTTAAGTTAAAATTAGTAATGTTTCTTCAGCAACTTATATATCTTAAGCATCTATATAGAAAAATAAAAATTAATACAAATCACACAAAAGTCCTAAAATTTAAAAAGAGAACAAAAAATATTAAAATAAAAGGTCATTTAAAAATACTATAGTAGTATATAAATAATATTATAATAACACAGAAGCATATGCAAACTCAAAATGCACTTTAAAACTTATTGAAGTAGTGATTCATAAATCATCATTGGACAATATCAAAGCTCTCATTTCTTCTGTCACACTGCTGTATTGCATAATAAATCTACATTCATATTTTGAGATAAATCAGGAAGCATACTGTACTTGAATAGCATTTTTTTAATGCCTCAATATTTCATGCTTGGAATGATCAGAAACAGTTTACTAAAGATAATCACGGTGTTTCGTTTGCTAGGATATAAACATTCAAAGTTACATAAAAAAGAATCATCTTGCTGGAAATCTTTTATTGCAGCAGCTATTCTGGGTAGATGATCCTACTTTGCGCTCTGATAATCACATTGATTCGCATCTTGTTCTGACCACTTGCTTTCAGACCAAGTCATGCAGCCACGTTGAGGTTACTTTAAGTTTATTGTAAAGCTCTTTCTCCTCCTTTTAATGCTGCTCTTTGAAAATCCACTCTTCAGAAAGCGTGACAGGGATACAAAAAGAGAACCTTACAGGCATGGATGGAAAGATGAAAGGGTCGAAAAGAGGGTTGGATGTACTGCAAAAGTCTTTCATTTTTTGTAGTCCGTGGAAAGAGGATTGCATTGGGGTTTTCGGTTGTCTTAATTTACTTGCCATATTGTGCTCAACAGAGACTGAATGAATTAATCGGGGCAACTGGAATGAGTTAGGGAAATGATTTCATACAACCCATTGGAGTAACTCAATTAGGTTTAACAGTGAGTGAAAGGGTAGCTCTGATGAGAGATGAGAGGTTGCCAGGGGCAGCAGGTGATGATTGGCAGGGTGAGGATGCAGAGAGCGTGACAGTCTGTCTGGGTCTTGCTGCCAAAAATCACACCCTGTGGTGCATCCGAAACACACTGACTTAACCGTCTGTGCCTTGTGTTCTTTTGTTATGTCCTCTTGCCTTCCTTCCTGTCACCCTAAGAGGTCAGGGATTGGTGCTAACAGAATTGAGTGATGACTAATGAGCATCCAGCAATTTGCATGGAGAAAAACCCATTAATAAATGATTTGAGCCCCTTTCCCACTGCACGTCGGACCTGGTATATTGCCGGAACATTGCCGGGTTGCCTTCTGTGTGAAAGCAAACATGTCCCGGGATTGATTCCGGCATTGAACCCGGGTCGGGGACCTAGTAACATTGCCGGGTTTAACCCGGTAAGCGCTGTGTGAACAAAAGCCAGATCTAATGCCGTGTCGAATTGATGACGCGCGTTATCGTGCAACTCTTTTACCCGCTGTTTTGAAGAAAGATCAACGTTCGCGACAAAAAAATATGTGCAAACTGTAATGAAGCAGAGATCAGTTAGTTCCTCACTTTCCGCGCTGACGCCGAGATCGTTCGCTTGCTTCCGTGAAAGTATAACATGCCTAACGTTTTCGACTCGTACAATACACATCACGCCCTGATGTCAAGTGTCGTTACGGGATCTTTACGGGTTGTGTGTGAAAGCACGCACATATCCCGGGTAATCACTGGCAGTGAGAAAGTGCAAAATCTAGCGACCCGGGAACAATTGCCGGAACACTTTTCCCGTGTACTTGCTGGAATGGCAGTGTGAAAGGGGCTTTGGGGTCTTTAAGCACCATAACTCTGATTTACACCAGTATACATGTTCCTAGGCTGATTACTTCTGCTCTGTAAAACAAATCCTGTTAAAAAAATGGGTGAAAATGTTTCATGCATTTCGGGTTGACACTTTGCTGTGATTTATTTTATTTTAACTGACATTAATATTTTTAATGATTTTTTGGAGTCTTCCGAGATTTTTTTGAAAGTTTCTGGAAATGTTCCTCCCCTTTGCAACCCTAATATTATTATAGCAATTTACATCCCATAGAATTTCCATTGTTTCGTTAGTAAGATTTGATTGGTGACAATGATTTTAAGCACCATCTTTCCCTCAAAAAGGATTATCGGACAATCCTGCGGACCTGGAGAAACGTCGGCAAGTGTTTGGGATGAACTTCATCCCTCCTAAGAAGCCCAAGACCTTCCTTCAGCTCGTGTGGGAGGCTCTGCAGGATGTTACCCTTATAATCCTGGAAATAGCGGCCATTATTTCCCTCGGACTGTCCTTTTACCAGCCGCCAGGAGGGGACACTGAAGGTGAATTGGGCTCTAAGTATTCAGTGAAATATATATATATTTTTAAATGCATACATAATATGACCATAAAAGGGATTTCTGGCCTTTCATCAGAAGCTCAGGGAAGATGTTATATGCTTCATGTCGTAGCCCCATTAAAATTTCAATAATTTAACAGTCTGGTGACCTTTATTCTGCTAATATTAACTACACTGCTACTCATACATGCTTATATCTAGACATTTTTTCAGAGTTTCATCCCTAAAATGGTCTTGTGTGTCTTGTGTTGTTAATTTGAAATGCATTCGAATGCATTTTTTAAGTAATCCTGAGTGTAAATACCAGGCATGAATAGCTAAGAAAGCAAAGAATAGAAGGAATAGAGTCCGAGATGATGGATAGATAAAATAATATAAAGGATTACAAGTAGACACTCAAACTCATTGTCCTCCCACACATTTTTACCTTTCCTTGTCTTTCTGTTTCTCTCCAGCGTGTGGTAATGTGAGTGCAGGTGCGGAGGAAGAGGGAGAGGCGGAGGCGGGCTGGATCGAGGGTGCAGCTATCCTGCTCTCGGTGCTCTGCGTGGTACTGGTGACCGCGTTTAATGACTGGAGCAAAGAAAAGCAGTTCCGTGGCCTGCAGAGCCGTATTGAACAGGAGCAGCGCTTCGCTGTGGTGCGGAACGGCACGGTCATTCAGATCCCCGTGGCTGAGATGGTGGTGGGGGATATTGCCCAGATCAAATATGGTCAGTAGAGTTCAAAATTTGCTCCACAAATCGTTTTATATGAAAGCATCTTACATTATTAATGAATAAATGGTTCATAAATTTGGATGGTGTGAGCCCCACATGTGGTGATTCTTTATTAAAACTTAAAATTAAAATCTTTAGGAGTCTTGTCTCTATTAAAAGTGCACTGTTAAGTTCCTGTGATTCCTACAAAATCTTGCTTAAATTCTTTATGAACTCAATTTATAAAATTAACTAAATGTTAACAATGCTAAGCATAGTTGATTTTAACTTCTAGTTATAATTATGTATAATTACGAACAAATTTTATATACAGTACAGACCAAAAGTTTGGACACACCTTCTCATTCAAAGAGTTTTCTTTATTTTCATGACTATGACAATTGTAGATTCACACAGAAGGCATCAAAACTATGAATTAACATGTGGAATTATATACATAACAAAAAAGTGTGAAACAACTGAAAATATGTCATATTGTAGGTTCTTTAAAGTAGCCACTTTTTGCTTTGATTACTGCTTTGCACACTCTTGGCATTCTCTTGATGAGCTTCAAGAGGTAGTCACCTGAAATGGTCTTCCAACAGTCTTGAAGGAGTTCCCCGAGAGATGCTTAGCACTTGTTGGCCCTGTTGCCTTCTGTCTGCGGTCCAGCTCACTCCTTAACCAATTCATTCAAATAGCAAAAAGATTATGCATATAATCAATTTGTATTGTTAGTATTATATTGTTTCTATAACTAATAATTAAAATTACACTTAAAATTGTGCATGTATAAAAATAAATAATATATATTTATATAAAGTATTAAAGTATATAAATGCATTCAAAAATTTTAATAAATTATTTATACATATTTATAATTAGATTACTATATTATTATTATTTTATTAATATATTCAAATAGCAAATCCTTAAATTTGTGCATGTATATAAATTCTAACTTAAATAATTTCTGTAAAATTAAAATATATAAATTGCATTCAAAAATTATTTGTACATTTTATAATGGGTTTAACATATTAGTATTGTATTATTATTATAGCAAATTCTTAAAATTGTACTTAAATTGTGCATATGTATAAATTATAATAATATATGTTATTTTAAAAATTATATATAAAGAATCTGAAGATGCTTTTGAATAATTAATGTTTTAATTTTGGTCATTAAAGGTAGTAGTACTCAAGGGCTTGTAAGATTGATCTGTTGCTGTCACTCTGGGGTCTCTTAGGCGACCTCCTGCCTGCGGATGGTGTTCTCATCCAAGGGAACGACCTCAAGATCGATGAGAGCTCCCTCACTGGAGAGTCTGATCACGTACGCAAATCCATTGCCAAGGATCCCATGCTGCTGTCAGGTAGGGAGTAAAGGTTATATAAGCGAACATATGCTTGCGTGGGTTTGTGTGGACTGGGTTGGCCATATGGCCATAGGTTGTGATGAATGTTTGTGTGTTTTTACATAAATATTTCTGAATATTAAAAACCATACGAATACTAAAAGATATTCGCCATCTGTTTAAGATTCAGATGATTCGGGATGCAAACAGATCCTTGGGACAGACTAGTGGTTAAAAATCCAGGCTTGGACATGGAAAGGGTGTTCTGTTTCCTTATTCCCAGGGGCACAATTCCCTTTAATTATATGGTGACATCACGTGTGTAGTATACTGTAAGGTTTAACAGAATTACCAGTATCAATTAAATTTAGTCTGGCACTATTACAATCCATCTGAATTGAACCAATTCGCTGTTTGGCAGAATGGGGGTTTTGCTAAGTATTCTGTCAGTACTTTTAACACTCAGGTTGTGCAGTGCTTGGGCTAAATCCCATTGACTGGTTTAATGAGAGAACGTCCCTGAGGTCTGATAAACAGGTTAATCAGCTTCCTGCTCATCACTGCTTCCTGGAGAATGATTTGTGTTTGGCCCTCCAGAGACCTGCTCTGCCACTTCTTCTTAATGATCGCAGTTCACCAGAGCAGCTGCTGTTTTCTCTTCACTCGGCCACACACGCAGCGTTACCCCATGACCTCAACATAATCAAATGGGAAAAATGGGAAATGGAATCAATGGAAACATAACATGCTTTTAGACATTTGATGTGAAAAAGGCATGTGTAACATGATTAGAGTGGGCTTGCATAGCTAAATTGACATTAACGAAGAATAATGAATACTAATTTGTAGCAAAGAAAAAAATTGGAATATCATTAACTCCATTGAGTGTCCAATTCACAATCACAATTTGATTTATTTATTTGATTTATGACCTAGAAATAGCAAATATTTCTTAATCATTTTACATCGTAACTGTTCCTTGTTCAAAATCCTAAACTTTTTTTGTTACTAAATAAATTAAAAAGACTAACAGTTTATTATTTGATGTGATTTCATAAGATATATGATGGTAGATTGAAGTATAGCGGTACTGGATCTGTTCCAGCCTGTGCAGTCGGTTCTTAAGGTCATTGAGGAGGTGGATGGCCAGAGGGAAAACTTGTTTTGAAGGCAGAAGGTTCTTAATTTAAAACTGCTTTGATTTGTCAGGGTGAATTTGGAAAAATGTAGTGAAACTCTTGTGCAAACTAATATGTTTTCTCAGTAAGGATCTCCTGCTTCATGTTTCTCAACTTTAAGATAACTAGTTTCCGTGAAGGTTTTTTGTTTATATTGACAACCTTTTTGTCGTTCATCAGTGTGTTCAATTAATCATCAAGGGGTGCATATTATTTTCTCAGTCATTATGGGAGAGTCATCTCTTCTCAACATGTATGTTTGAAGGCTTCTGTTGTGAAGAAGGAAATGCACGCTGCACAAAATAATTGTCTTAATCAGTAGTTTTGTTTTGTTTATCTCTGTAAAAAATCTCTTCTCTCACTGACAATAGACATAAACCAAACAGAATTCTTAAAAAAAACAATGGAGTAGGATTATTTTTTTTTTATCCAATTTTGTTTTTACAACTATCTTTTTAAGTGTTTCTTGGTATTTCTTTCTGGAAAACAAGACAAAAATAACGGTAAAGAAAGCAAGAATTAATGTGCAGTGGATCAGGGAACAAAGAAGCAATCTGGTTCAGTTTAATTTAATTGTATTACACATTAATACTGAAAGGAAAGGCCATGGAGGAGACTTCAGCTTTAATTCTGTTCCTTGTTTTAGACAAGTGCAGGGGCTAGTGAGAGCACAACAAATAACATCAGTAAATGAAATGAGGCTATGACTCATACAATTGATTAAAAAAAGTGTAGGCTTATTTCCCATTAACATCACTTTAAGATTAAAAAAGTCCTGTAGATTAAGTAAGCGTTCCACAACTGAGCTGTTTTTTATATGCATTTAAAATATTTTTATGACACTTAGAATTCCTTGAAATCATTACTTGTATAAACAGTAACGTGTAATGAATTGTTTTAGATTGAACATGCTCTAACTGGAGACACCTGAACGTCTAGTCATTTATAAAGGTTTTTATGTTTAAAATATATTTATTACAATGAATACTGAAGTCCTTTAGTCAGTAGCTAGCCAACCGAGTCACAAGATGGCGCCAATAAGCTATTTTAATTATTAATATTAGTTTGAAAAATGGAAAAACTGTAGTGTGGAGTTTTTTTAATTAGGGAAGGGAAGAGTTGTGAAGAAATTGTTGAAAATATTTACTGCAAAAACACAAAAAAAACTTTTTTTCCCAAAATTTAGGCACTCATGTAATGGAGGGCTCGGGGAAAATGCTGGTGACTGCTGTTGGTGTCAACTCTCAAACGGGAATCATCTTCACCCTCCTGGGGGCCGGGGAAGTGGAGGAAGAGAAGAAAGACTGCAAGAAAGGTTGGCGTCTGTCAATTCTTTCAAAGTATTTTAGAAATGCTTAAAAGTTGAGCATGATTAAAACATTCACATCATAAAATATAAATCCATTTTGCTTGAACACCCACGTGGAATTATCCAGACACCAAATGTCTAATGGTCTGGGTCAATTCTGTTTCAATGCATTGAAATGCTCAGAAATTTTGCTCACTCATTTGTGTTGATTTTTCATTGCTTTTGTTCAGCATTTAGGTTTTGTTTTATGTCTTTACATACCACCTTCGTTTTTGTCCTATCCCCTGTTTCCAACAATTCTATCAGAGGCCCATAGTAATTCATCCACGCAGTTCCCCAGTGTTGAAGCCAAAGACCACAACATCATAAATGGTAGGTGACATTCACAGTAGAGAGAGTTGACTCATAAACAGACATCCTGGTTTAAACTCTCCATATCTGTCGAATATTATCCCTCCATGTTTTATGTTTTCTTTCTCATGCACTTTATTGTTCTCTCATGTCAGCAACATTGACCCTTAAGCAGTGGAACCGATATTTGTTTCGTTTAAATGTCTGCATTAACCTTCACAGGGAAACAAGACGGGACCCTGGAGAACAATCAAAATAAAGGTGACTTTCAGGACTTAATTAGAATTGAGTTACGAGTTCAGATTGATTCATGGCGAGATAAAATACTCATTATGATAAACTATTTTGAGAATGAAACACTGCATAATGCACAGTATACATACCGAATGCTGCCTTTATTATCAATTTTCGATATTAATGTTTCATATAATTTTTGTCTTATGTCATGTCAGTCAGTTCTGATAATGATATTGTGCATACTGTGTGCAGTAGACATACTGCAAACTACAAAAAAAGTGTTCTTTGCTATTCTGTGTGGTTTGCTATTTCTAACAATTACCTATAATTCTGCTTGCCTGATCACCTTGTCTCCACCCACTATAGCTAAGAAACAGGATGAGGCTGTTGCCATGGAGATGCAGCCTTTGAAGAGTGCAGAAGGAGGGGAAGTGGAGGAGAAAGAGAAGAAAAAATCCAGTGTGGCCAAGAAGGAGAAATCAGTTCTTCAGGGCAAGCTCACCAAGCTCGCAGTGCAAATCGGGAAAGCAGGTGGGGAGGTCTAAAGTTAGGGCAAGTTCTCCTGATCATATTGGCTTGCTAAGTCAAGCATTATTTTTGCTCATACATAACGGATAGGAGTTTTACTGAACCTTGAAGTATTGTTCTGTTGTTCAAAATTTTGGGGTCAGTAAGATTTGTATTTATTTTGTAAAAAGAACAATTGGTCTCTTTCTCAGTTCAGTTTTTTTTTTGTACCACCCAAGGTGAATGAATATTATAAAGTGGGTATTTCAAGGTATTTTATTGCTTGATAGTTTGATTTCTGATGTTATACATTACCATGAACACTGGAGTAATGATTGCTGAAATGACAACTTTGCCATTAAAAGGAGAAAATAGAGATGGTAATGTTATCTGTCTATAATACTGTATTATAATACTAATACTTTTTTGATCAAATAATTACATTCTTGTTGAGCATTGAACTTCTGTCAAAAACTAAATGAGTAAATCAACCCCAAACACTTGGTAGTGTATATTTCAGTCAGTAAATCAGCCAATTAATTATCCATGATATCTCAAATAGTGTGGCTCTTTGAGGAGAGGTGTGCTATTATATTTCTAAGCAGTTACATGTATGATTTATTTCAGGTCTGGTGATGTCCGCCATCACTGTGATCATCCTGATGCTGTACTTCGTGATCGAAACGTTCGTCATTCAGGGGGTGGTCTGGCTGACAGAATGCACGCCTATTTATGTGCAGTACTTTGTCAAATTCTTCATCATCGGAGTTACAGTTCTGGTGGTGGCTGTGCCAGAGGGTTTGCCACTGGCTGTGACCATATCACTGGCCTACTCCGTAAAGGTGAGGCAAAAATGAAGTTATGTTGAAGAATGCACCTGTTTTTATAACGTTGAGTCCATCATAGAAGTGTCATTTACACACACACTCATATTGGCAAGTGCCACAAAGATTAACACTCTTCCTATTAATGCCTTTCCACAGAAAATGATGAAGGACAATAATCTGGTGCGTCATTTGGATGCATGTGAGACCATGGGCAATGCCACGGCAATTTGCTCAGATAAAACAGGGACCCTCACCACTAACCGGATGACAGTAGTGCAGATTTATATAGGGGACCAGCTCTTCCGCAACATCCCAAGACCTGACCAGATTAACCCAAAGACACTGGAGCTCATCACCAGTGCTATTGCCGTGAACTGCGCCTACACCTCCAAAATAATAGTGAGAGTACTTTAGTAAAATACTGGCTACTTTAGCACTCAACTTTTGCAGCATCACAATAATATTTCTGCAGATTTTCTGTCATTTCATGTCTTCCACTCTTTTCACCTCTTCCTCCCAGGCTGCAGATAAGGAAGGTGGGCTGCCCAAACAAGTGGGTAATAAGACAGAATGTGCTCTGCTGGGACTCGTGCTGGACCTGAAGCAAGAATACCAAGCTGTGAGGGAGCAGATCCCGGAAGAGAAGCTCTATAAAGTCTACACCTTTAATTCTGTCAGAAAATCCATGAGCACCGTCATTCAAATGCCTGATGGAAGTTTCCGCTTATACAGCAAAGGAGCCTCTGAGATCCTGCTCACAAAGTAACTAACATCTCTTTTTCAAATAAATGCTTTTCTACTTTGTTTTTTTCAAAGAATCCTGAAGAGAGACATTTCTGAAGGGTCGTGTGACACTGAAGACTGGAGTAATGTCTATTGAAAATGAATCTTTGCCATCACAGGAATAAATTGGTTTAAAATATATTAAAATTCTAAAACGTTTAGATTATTTAGAAAGTTGAAATTGTACAAATATTTCACAGCATTTTTTGGTAAACGCAGCCTTGGCGAACAAGAATCTTTTCAAATGCTAGTCTATTTTAGTTATACTATTTTTTATAATACTTGGTTGTGATTTTGATGATCAACATTTTGGGAAGGTTAGGCATCTTAGTTCACTGGCCATTTGTTAAAAATGCTCAAACTAAAGACTACTACTTTCTTCAAGGCCTAATTTGTACCTAATTTGTGAAAAGTATTTTTGTTGCCACAAATTTAGAAATTAATTTGTTAAACAAAGTTGACTTTTTCTGAAAATAAGTATCATGCAAAATAAAATAAAAAAGTGTACACTTTGTCCAAAATAAACTGTAAAGATAAATTAATTGAACAGTTCTGTCTTCATCTTAGGTGCTCGTTCGTCTTGGGCCGTGATGGTGAGGCTCGTGCTTTTCGGCCACGGGACAAAGATGAAATGGTGAAGAAGGTGATTGAACCGATGGCATGTGAAGGCCTTCGTACGATTTGCATTGCTTACCGAGAGTTCCCAGCTGACCCCATGCCAGACTGGGACAATGAGACGGACATTGTCTCCAACCTTATCTGCATCACAGTGGTCGGCATTGAAGACCCTGTTCGAGCTGAGGTATACAAACCAGTTTACGGTCTTGGATGTCTGTGTACTCTTAGTTTTCAGTCACTCTCTCCTATTTACCTGAGAAACTGAACATACCCTAAACATAACTTCTGAGTTAGAAATCTTAAAATGCTGTATTTGATGCATAATTATGATATCTGTTCTGATTTGCTGATTATGATTCTAATCAGGTCCCAGAAGCCATCAGGAAGTGCCAGCGAGCAGGCATCACTGTGCGGATGGTGACGGGTGACAACATCAACACTGCACGTGCCATCGCTGCCAAATGTGGCATCATCCATCCTGGCGACGACTTCCTGTGTATGGACGGGAAGGAGTTCAACAGGCGAATCAGAAATGAGAAAGGAGAGGTATGCTTCTAAGTTTTGTAGATATGTACAGAACTTATGCATTCTTTCTATATAAGTCAGCATATTAGAACAATTTCTGAAGGATCATGTGACACTGAAGATGGAGTAAAGACTGTTGAAAATTCAGCTTTGCCATCACAGGAATAAACTACATTTTAGAATCTATTCAAGTAGTATTTAAATAATAAGCTTTCAGTTTTATTAATATATGAATATAATATTAATATATGAATATGATATAACATTACTGTTTTTACTGTATTGTGATCAAGTAAATTCATCCCGGTCGGGCATAAGAGTCTTTTTTTAAAACATTTAAAAATCCTACATACCTCAGATTTTATAACGGTGCTGTTTTTTGTTGTTTTTTTTTTTTTTTTTTTGTTGCAGATTGAGCAAGAGCGCATTGACAAAATTTGGCCCAAGCTCAGAGTTCTTGCTCGTTCCTCCCCTACAGACAAACACACACTTGTCAAAGGTGAGTCTCTTCATCAGTTGAGTTCATACTTTGTTCCTATGGGGATGATCACTTCTCCTGTATGTCTTTAATGGAATTCCCTTATAATCACTTACAGTACAATACAGTATAATTTCTTTGTGTGTGTCTTGTGTTCAGGTATCATAGACAGCACCATTGTAGAACAAAGGCAGGTGGTTGCAGTCACTGGCGACGGCACAAATGATGGACCTGCTCTTAAGAAAGCTGATGTTGGGTTTGCAATGGTGAGAAGATCCATCCACTAAATATGTGAAACATTGCTATGTATTTTACATAGCTAAATATGAGACGATATTGAAAACAATTTTCTTATCTTTTTAATTCAATGTTAAATTGAAACATAGCAGATTTAAATATGTCTGAATTCTCCAAAATAGTAATTGATTTCTCTGTTTGCATAGGGCATTGCTGGTACAGATGTGGCCAAGGAGGCCTCTGACATCATCCTGACGGACGATAACTTCTCAAGCATAGTAAAGGCTGTGATGTGGGGACGGAATGTGTATGACAGCATCTCCAAATTCTTACAGTTTCAGCTCACAGTGAATGTGGTGGCTGTCATAGTTGCCTTCACTGGTGCCTGCATCACGCAGGTACACGCATACACAAACACACACACACACACACACACACACACACACACACACACACACACATATATTTCAGTTTCAAATAAATACTGTTCTTTTGAACTTTCTATTCATCCTGAAAACTGTATATCATGGTTTGCACAAAAAAAATCAGCAGCACAATCATTTTCAAGGGCACCAAATCAGTATTTTAGAATGATTTCTGAAAGACCTGAAGGATAATACTAAAGACTTGAGTAACGCTGATTATAATTTAGCTTGAACACCACAATCAATCAATTAAATTTCACTGAAATAAAGAACAGCAATTAAAAAATTGTTGTGATGCTTTATTACTGTTTTTACTGTTATTGATCACATAAATTCAGTCTTGGTGGGCTTAAGAGACCTCTTTCAAAAAACTTTAGATTTCTTACTGACCTGAAACATTTGAATGGTAGTGTGTGTATATATGCACTAATATAACCTGACATCTAAACTGAGTTTTATTTATTTATTTTTTGGTCTGTTTTTGTGTATGTAGGACTCTCCCCTTAAGGCTGTGCAGATGCTGTGGGTCAATCTGATCATGGACACATTTGCTTCTCTGGCTCTTGCCACAGAGCCACCCACCGAATCGTTGCTCCTGAGGAAGCCCTATGGCCGAAACAACCCCCTCATATCCACAACCATGATGAAGAACATCCTCGGCCATGCAGTTTACCAGCTCATCATCATCTTCACCCTGCTCTTTGTAGGTACGGTACTCTGTGCACTGTTTCCGTCAAAGGATTTGATTGTTGTCTTTCAATATGTGTCAAATTAGTAATGGTCAACATTATATATTGTTTTAATTTATTGGTTTCAGTTGATATTGTAGATTGATGTCATCTTTCCTGACCCTGTGCTCAGGTGAGAGGATCTTTGACATAGACAGTGGACGTAACGCTCCACTTCACTCTCCTCCCTCCGAGCATTACACCATCATCTTTAACACCTTTGTCCTCATGCAACTCTTCAATGAGATCAATGCCCGGAAGATCCACGGAGAGAGGAACGTGTTTGATGGAATCTTTTCAAACCCCATCTTCTGTTCAATTGTGCTGGGGACCTTCGCCATACAGGTGAACACATACAGATCTCTAGATATAGAAATCTAGATTCTTGATATCCGTTTCTACTTATAAACTAAATGCCATACGTATATACACAACTGTTCAAAAGTTTGCTTTGTTTATTGTAAATGTTTATAAAAAAGTATGTCATGCTTACTCTTGTGTTTGAATTTATTTGATCAAAAATACAATAAAAATATTAGTATTGTAGTACAATATAGTAACAAGTGTTTTAATATATTTTTAAAATGTAATTTATTTCAGTGATGGCAAAGATTGATTTTCAGCATCATCACTCCAGTCTTCAGTGTCACATGATCCTTCAGAAATCTTTGTAATATGCTAATATTATTAAGCAAGGACACAAATGCTAAAGAGCTTGAAAACACATGGAAAACACATTTCAAATATACACTTTCCATCATATATATTTGTACAACTTGATGCATTTGTGCCTTACACATCGATGAAAGTAAACCAGTCCACTCCTATATCTCTGTTTATGATTTGTAGATTGTGATTGTGCAGTTTGGTGGGAAACCTTTCAGCTGTTCCCCTTTAAATGTGGAGCAGTGGCTTTGGTGCCTGTTTGTGGGAATGGGAGAGCTGGTCTGGGGACAGGTAAGTGCTGCCATGTGATGGTCTCACTGAAAATCACTTTCAAATAATATCAGCTTTAGTTGTACTTCATTGTATTGTTTTCTCTCTAGGTGATCGCATCAGTGCCAACACATCAGCTGAAGTGTCTGAAAGAAGCGGGCCATGGGTCGGCTCCAGACATGATCATGGATGAGGATCTAGCTGAGGATGAGGAGGAGATTGACCATGCCGAGCGAGAGCTGAGACGAGGACAGATCCTGTGGTTCAGAGGACTCAACCGAATTCAGACTCAGGTGACGTTCAGGCTTTGTCTAGTTCTGTCTGGTTTAACGTTGCTTTTGCGTTGTTTCGACAGGGACAGCTGTTCCCGCATACTGCCTTAAAATATACCAAATGCCTTCTGTGCCACATGCTGTAGTTTGCGCACTTTACTTTCCTCATAACTCCAACCTATTTTTCTTTCTTCACCAGCCTTTATAAATTGATGAAATATTTATTATTTAACAAGCTTTCTGTGTTGTAGATCTTAACTTCTCTCTCTCCCTCACTTCATCCTTTATTCTCTTTGCTGCTATATCAAGCTGTTTTATTGAGACCTTTTTGCTCTGCTACTCGCGTGTGTCTCCATGTGTTATGTCGCTCCTTGGTAACTATTATTGGCCTTTTTTTAACTTATAAATATTATTGTGGTTACAATGTTTCTTTGGCACACTTTATTGTAAGGTCCAATTCTCTCTATTAACAAATAATTAACTACGACTTTTGCCTCAATAAACTCTTAATTTGGCTGCTTATTAATAGTTTTTAAGTTTAGGTATTGGGTAGAATTAGGGATGTAGAATATGGTCCTGCATATTTGATTAATAAGCACCAATAAACTGCCAATATATTAATAATAGTCACGCTAGTTAATAGTCAGAATTGGTCCCTATACTTAAATTGTTACCTGTTTCTTCAAGTTATAGGCACTTTTGCAATAACTTTCTGAACCAACAAATGTAATTTTCACGACGTATCAAACTATTTGATAAGATATGATGTTTTAATTATTTTTGTCAAATTTCAGGTAGCAATTTATGTATCCTAAATAGAAAAAATATACTATTTTTATTTTTATTTTACAAAATTACAGCTTGATTGGAAATGCTAATAAAACGTAGCCTAATATAAATAATTAATGCATCATGTTTCTCTTTATTTTAACCATGCTTTTCACTGACACTATTGTATCCTTTCTTTTTATGCTAGAAACAAAATTATAGGTTGTGATAGAAATAAAGTCACTACTGAGGTACAGTCATAATTTGTGTAATTGTGTAATAGTGATATTTATCTAAAATAGTTGAATTATTTGATTATTTCACAAATTAATAGTTTTAAAAAATTTATACTTTTGTGATGTATTTTTATATTTCAAGATTTAAAGTTGGGCTCTTTGAAGGGTGAAACGATACAAAAAAAAATGATCCAGTAGTTTTAATGTTTCACATAACAAGAAAATTGAAAACATTATACTTAAAAATAAATATACTTATAATAAAAAAAAGTGCTTATAGTTGAAGAAACACCCTGGTTGGTTGGTGTGCACACTGGCAAATTTTAAAATGCTGCTTTCCTGCAAGCCGTTCCTCCCCAAAACCCCCTCAAGTGATTATAGCCCCATCCCGTTCATTTCATGAAGCTCATTCGCCTGTCTGTGTGATGTCCTTCTCTCTCTCTCCTGCAGATGGAGGTAGTGAGTACCTTCAAGAGAAGTGGTTCGTTTCAGGGTGCAGCGAGACGCCGCTCTTCAGTGCTCAGCCAGCTCCATGACGTAACCAATAATTCTACTCCCTCTCACGTAGTTCTCTCCACTGCCAATGCAACTGGTGCCCCCGGGAGTGAGTCCTTACATTCCGTTAACGGCACCTCGTAGAGCCCGTGCACTCAGATGACTAGCATACACACCAACACACGCACACACACATCTGCATTGTTGCCTGCCTTCAAACGCAACTAGTTTGCTGAATGTTGAGTGTGTGTGTGTGTGTGTGCGAGAGAGAGAGAGAGAGAGAGCAGATTATCATTGGAGCATCTGCTTCATCTCTCTACATGTGCTTTTTAGTTAGTTTCGCTTATTCGTTCGTGGCCTTTCTTTCTTTCTTTCTTTCTTTCTTTCTTTCGCACTTTCTTTCGCACTTTCTTTCCTCCTTCATTGCTACCTCATAACTTATTTCTTGCTCTTGCTGTTTAATTCTGGCTTGTTGCTGCCAAGATAAGGCTGGTTTGCTTTTTATTATTGCCTTTTTTTTTATTCTCCCGTTGCTTGATTTTGCCAATAATTCACCCTCAAATCAATGTTGCCTTGAAGGGATACCAGAATTTAACTCAAAAGAGCCAATCAACAATTGAAATGAATAGAGAAACTAAAGTGGAGATGTTTGATCCATTTGACAACATGGGAACAATGAAAGCGAAAGATTGACTGTTGTAAACCTGCGAGTATAAGCCCATAATGGTTTCTGCTGCCATTTTCATATTAGGGATATTAGCATCGATAATGCTAACATTTTTCTATCCCGTTCAGGATAAAAAGCATACTTACGGTGTGCCGTGTTTTTTTTGCTCTGTCTTTGTGCACCTTGTTCAGATTCTCCTTTCTCTTTTCACAGGTTTCGTGTTATAACCTGCCACATCTAATGAAAATGTCCTGCTGATTGTTGCTGCTTGAGTTTCTACACATAAGAAAAGCTTTCTTACTATCTGCTGCTATTATTTATTGTCACTAAACTGCTGTAGTTGTCTTCTTGAAAGCCATTCTCACAGACAGTGATTTGTTTATGAGGGTTTTTAATGCACCAAATATAACATCAACATTGCCCTCCAGGTACCAGAAGCGATCTTTTCCGTGGTCTAAAGAAAACAGCTGCGTCTTAGCATTTCCAAATCCCTTCAAAGAGACCACCGAGCATTAGCCCAGCTGGAATGCCCCCCAGTATCATTATCACTTCCCCTTCAATGTTAATCTTCAGTTCCTTTTATTTATGAACCTTAAAAAATGAAATCTGTTTTGTCCACCATTTTTCAACATAGGTTTTTAGTGTCTTATCCTGTCCTGTCCTGTCAGTCTTGTCCGGTATAGTGTTTTAATTTTTTGTCTTTGTTCTTGTTTCATCCGTCTTTAGCATTTTGTGCTGTTATCTTAGATAAATATAACAGAGAAAGAAAAGTTCCAGCAAAATCATATTATTGTTTATCGCAAAATAATGGAGATATGCCTTGGTGACGCTGCACAAGAGGGCTGCTTCTCAAAAGCTTTTGTTGGGCCTTCACACCACAACAAAAGAACATGATTTGTGCTGTAGGTTTAGACCTCCATCCTTCACCTCCCTTCTCTTGCCGTCTGTCATGAGGAGTTCTGATGTGATGTGTTTGGAGCTATTCAAACACAATCCCTTTTCTGTTTTTCCATCCAGTGCCTGAATTACAAAAGACTAGCCGATTTCTCACAGTATCTTTTCCCCTCTTTGATATCATGACCATTACAAATTCTGGGCCTTATACTCGAAAGTTTACAATGTCAGTGCTGCGTAGCAAAGAATACAGCTTTAAATGAAAAAGCAGGAAGCTCAAAACGAATGGCTCTTTGGAAAAACAAATCCGCAGAAGCGCTGTTGTGTCCATGTTGTGAAGTCCCCTCCCTCTGTCAGTCACATTGCTTTGTGGTCATTCCCGAACGTGGTTTGGCTATGCATGTAGAATGCAGAGAGCAGGAAAAAAAAAAACTTACGTCTGATGAATGTGACGGTCCGACATGCATGGTTACACATGAACGATTTTCCACCACGGCTGCTGTATAATCACACATGACGAGAAAAAGGATGTCAGAAAAAGGAACATGGACCATTTTGATCAATGTTTTTACGGATATGTTTTCCTATTGAATGCGTACTTGCATGCTATGCATGAACGGGAAGAGGAATTTTGAATTATTGTGCATGGTTGCATGGGAGACGAGTCCCATTTAATGTGTTCATACTTTTGAGGGCATAGAGAGTTTGGTTTTTCTTTCCACAAAAACAAGGCAATCAAGATTTTTTAAATGTCCTCGTATTAGAATGAGCTAATATAATCAAAGATACTTTGCTTTATGTTTCTTTTTTTTTCATTGATTTATTGAAAGTGGATTTTCAAAAGGCTTACAAATATACCCTATAAATGTAACAAATAGAAATCTGATGATGTCAGAACAATAAATAATGCTTACAGTAACTATTGCAATCTGTTTTTTCAAGACTGTTGAATCTGTATTACAGAATTTGTCAACACCAACAGTATGTGAATACGCATGTCTTTATTTCCTGTATGTTTTTGTGTTTGTGTATTCTGTGCACAGCCGTGTAGTGTAAACCTCACTCTTTCTGTGTGTGTTCTGTGTACACTGTGTATGTGTGTGTTTGTACCACATGGTGGCGTGTGTGCCTTCAAAATCATTGTTTTCTATGTGTTTACTGTCGTTTATTTGCATGTTTTATTTTTATTTTTCTTAGTGTTCCATGAATTTGAATCACCTGGTATTGAACTGGCAACAGTGAAAGTTGTAATTCCGTTTTTGACCAGACATACAAGCCTTTTATTATTTTCTTAATTATTTTATCTTTTAATTTTTAAGTTCACTAATTTAACATGCCTTTCTGCTCATAAAACATCATAGGTTAAAAAAGTCAAACTTTTTGATCATGATCATTATTAAAGCTGAAATTGTATTAAATGAAAGACAGT
Organism: Carassius gibelio; assembly: GCF_023724105.1. Classification (NCBI taxonomy): domain Eukaryota; kingdom Metazoa; phylum Chordata; class Actinopteri; order Cypriniformes; family Cyprinidae; genus Carassius; species Carassius gibelio. Next base: position 8,125,373 of record NC_068403.1, on the reverse strand, counting down.
CAGGGGGCTAAGGCTGCTTTGACAGATTATCCTTCCATTTTATTGGAACTTTTTGTGTTTGCCGTCTTGTGTATCATCTTGAGATTTCCTTTTCCTCTTGTAATTACAACTTGGGTTTCAATGATTGTTTTTGGGCGTCATTCTATAGAGGCCTATAGAATGGCTGTGGAGTTTTGTTTCTTTTTAAAGGCCTACTGCACCAAAGGCCTTAATGGATGTGAAACTTTCAATTCTCGCAGCTCAGCTAGCTGAAAGTGTGCGAGTGGTGCAAAAGGGGGACTAAACTTCTCTCCACCTCTCTGTCCCTTTGATCCCTCCATTTTCTTCCCTTTGACATCTCCTACCCTGCACCCTTGACGTATAGATCCGGGTGGTGAAAGCTTTCCGTAGCTCCCTCTACGATGGCATCGAGCGGCCTGAGTCGCGGAACTCCATTCATGACTTCCAGGCGCACCCGGAGTTCATCATCACGGACTCGGTCCACAACATCCCCCTGATCGACGAGACTGATGTGGACGACGAATCGGAACGCTCCAACCATAACCACGTGCGTGTGGCGCTTCGTCACCCCGGCCCTCACTCTCAGCCCCAGAGGCCCCCGCGATCCCGTTACCCGTCTCGCCCACTGAGGCAGCAGAGTCTGCCGGTCACCCTCAACTGCAACAACAACGCCGCAGAGAACCGCGTCTACTTGGGCTCGAGTGTTTCCCCCTGCCCTGTGAGCCCTCTGCACAGCCTGGAGACGTGCCTCTGAAGGTCAGAGGTCAGCCGATTGAGACTGCCAGCCAGACGGAGAAACGCTTATTTCTGTACCTAATCTTCGTTCCTTTCACTATCACAGATTCACTGCTTCAAAATGTTTCAGTGGTTCTTTACAGTGTCTTGTGTGACCCAAAGACAATCCCGTTCCGCATGAAAGTGACCGATTATGTTCTCATACAGTATGTTGCACTGGAAAGAAATACCCAAAACAATGAGATGGATCTACGTGTGTGTAGGCATGGACCCTGACTAAAGATTTTAAAGACTGTGAGCCTAAGGAAAGTGTACAAAAAAGATGTTTATTTAAGGATTACTCCTATCGCCTTTTAGTTAATAACATTATTGTTCCAATTATTATAGTGGTTATATTTCTGCTAAAACTATGACAATTAATACTATGGTTACTATACTCCAGTTATGATACTTTATATCACTAAGTATGTTTGTATGTATGACGTTAGTCTGTATGTATGTGTATTTGTTTGTTTGTTTGTTTGTTTGCTGTTGCTAAAATCGGTGTCTATGTTCTCATTGGTTCCACACGTTCCTCTCTCTCTGTTTTCTGTGTTAGAGTGTGATGTGTATGCCTAATTAAAAAAAATGAAATGAAATTACAGAACATATAGCGGCAGCATAAATAAAATAAAATCTTACCGTTGGAGGAAAATCTTAGAATATTTGCTGGGAATAAAAAAAAAAAAAAAAAAGGCAATGGTGCAAGAGCATCTTACCCATTTCTGAAAACACTGCTCACAAAAAAAGAAAAGTATCTATACTTTCTACTATATTTCTATCAATAGATCATATCAATAATTATTTTTATGATGCATTTTCATGTCAGTGAAGCAGCTCAGCAAGATTTCCTGAATATGTATTTTCCTATCTGACCTTTTTTTTTTTAAAACATGTTCAAAATATGGTGTTTTGGGGTATAGAACAGGGGTGTGAAACTTAATTCCTAGTTTAGCTAACCCTAATTAAACACGCCTGATCCAGCTTATCATGTCCTTCAGACCTATTTGAAAAAAAAAAGGGGTCTGACCTAAACCAGGAACAGGAGTTTGACACCCCGGTATAGAAAACGTTCAGACACACAAGCAATTTCTTGATCAGATCATGTGGAAGCCTTTAACTTTCATTCATCTTTTAAACTTGTATTCAAAGTAATTAAAAATCTGCATGATTTATCATAAATGTATGCATCACACTGCATTATTCCATGGGTCAACAGTGCACATATTCTGCCAGAGACTGATTCGTTGCTGACATGCTTGAAGGTAAACTCATTTTTGCATCCCTTCTTTGTATGTTTTGAATAAGATAACGATTACAATAAAGTTAAATATAGATAATAGTAACTAAACGAGTTGCAGTTTACAAAGAACACGTATGAATAGACAATTGGAAGAAAACAAAAAATGCCACATTGAGTTAATAACTCCCATTATAATAGCCAACATGATAAATTACAGAGAGGAAAGTTTGTATAATAATATCGTATTAAAATAATCTAAATTATTTTATTGATATTTTTTTCTTATATTATTTGTTTTACGTTTCAGTTTTTATGTTGTTTTTCCCCCAGATGATGAACGATAAAAAACATTGACAGCCAACCAGAATCCACCTGACTTTGAAGAGCGGTCATTTAACATCAGGCGACTGGTGTGAATATTTTAATGTAATTACTAAAAGTTATCAACAATAACCAGGTAATAAACTGGTAAATTGCATAATAATAAACTATTCACTAAAAAAATAACCAACTTTTTGATTTCCTGTCTGCTGTCTACTTAGGATTGCACACGACGTAGAACAATGACTTTTATTTTGACAACAAACCCCGGAAGTCCTCGCCGAGTGCAAAGTGTTGAATCTGGCTGCATATGTTCAAAAGAAACAGGTTTATTTTTGCGGAAGAGATTCGCGTGAATTAAAGTTGTGGTCTTTGGTGTGAAAACACGATTTTAACCGCTTATACCCCAAGTCAAGTGACCTGTTTTAGGTAACGTTACATGTCAACATTTGTTTTCAGTTTGGTTTGGTATTTATTTCCTGTAACGTGTACGTTTGTCAGGTCGTTGATCGTGTTTAAGGATAAATCCAGGAAGTTCAACCTCGTAACAATCTTTTCAGACAAAATACCATACATTAATACAGCGTCATCTCTCCTAATTTTGTTTGTTTACGTTACATAATAGTAGTAACGTTACGTTAGTAAAAAACTGAAATAACAAGGATGTTGGCTAGTTACCATTTTACCGTTTTCTGTTAAAGGCACTCGTATTTAACTTGATTTTATATGCTAAGACGTTTAGTTTACATTTGCGACCTCCACATGTTAAGTATTTAGTGAAAACAAAATACACAGATGATAAGTAAATACTCGTACATAAAACAACAGATTGCAACAATATGAAGGCTTTATTCAACCAATCCTACAGGTTCAAACTCTTCTGAGTGTCTTGCATGGAAAACATTGTGGTGTACATTCCCAAGGAAGCATGTGTCAAAAACATGCCTCTGCAGTCCCTGTCCAGCTCCACAGCCAGGAAGATCAGTGGGGCTCTGTTTCCGCATGGATCAGAGAAACAGAAGCCACAGACAGTGACGTGGATCTGTCCGGTTGAGCTCCGGGAAAAAGAAGTGACTGCGGGCAAGGACAGCAGAGAACCGGTCCCACTGATCCAGAGGCCACTGGTCTCCAAAATAACTCCAGGCCAGTTTTCACTGCCTGTTGTGAGTTCCAGCATCACTGCCTATAAGGTCTTAAGAACTATTTTAAAAGTCAATAAGCCTAAAATAAAATTTTCAGGGTTGGAAAATGATGCTGCCTCTCTGCCCAGCATCAGGGAATCTGTTCGGCAGAATGCTATTATTGTGTATAATGGCCAGATCTTCCTCTCAGTGAGGAAGTCACATTGCAGGCGAGTGAGATTCCAAAACTCTCCCTCAGCACCTTCAGGTGTGTGTCCTGTTTCTCCTAGTAAACAGAACCAAAGAAATACACTTAGCTGTCAGGCCCAACCGCTTCTGGAAACTTCACCCAGGCCACAACAGAGCAAGGTAGGACACTTCCCATCTTTTATTATAGTTTTCAGTCTGTGCTGGAAAATATATTATTGCCAGGAGGTGTAAATGTGATTTGATTCTCATTTGGGATTTAAATTGCACATTTTTAAATTTTAGAATAGATAGTTCACCCAAAAATGCAATTCTTTATCATAAGTTACTCACCCTTATGGATATGAATCTGTATGCCCCCCTCCCTTTGCTGAACACTAAAGACTAATATTTTTGAGAATGTTGGTAACCAAACAAAAAAAATATATATGTATATATATATAATATAATATTATACTATGGACGTCAGTAGCTTATTGCAACTGTTTGGTTACCAACACTTCAAAATATAAACGTTGGGTTCGGCAGAAGAGAGAAACTTAGGTTTGGAACAACTTGAGGGTGAGTAAATGATCACAGAATTTTTATTTTTGGGCTAACTGTCCTTTTAGCTGCACTGACAGTGTCAGATGAGAACAAAATTTGAACTGAAATAAGCTGGATAATGACACTAACTTTGCAACATAGAAACTGTTATTAAACTGAATTGAATGAACAAAGACACTATTGTCTTCTGTAGAGATACTCATAATAACTTCTTTCTCTTATCATCACTCTTAAGATTTATTTTAGTGTCATGTTGCAGAGAATCTTGAAAGCAGGTCTAAATATGATCATGATGACAATTCAAAGCTGTTTACGCCTCTACATAAATGATCTTAATCTGTCAGATAAATTCATGCGTAACATCATTTTTAAATGATAAATGTTCAGAAAAAATAACTATTTTTAGTTATTCACTTTACATTTTGTAAGATATTGTGCATTGTTTGCTTTAGGTTGTGATACAGATTTTTATTGAATTTTTCCTTTTTTACGTCTCTTTCCAATCCACAGAGACAGGATGTTCAGACTCCAGTCAGAGATCTTGACATTAACATACAGATTTCACCACTTCTGCACAAAGTCTCTGAAAAAATGCCTGTGCAATGCTGGAAATACAAAGAGGGTCAAAAGGTCAAGCTTTAATCTTTTACTTTACTCTGTGTGAAACAAGTTTTGAAGAGGACAGTGATTAAGTAATTAGTGCTGTTTCAAAACCTTTGCGATCTCATATTTATTAATTAATTTTGCCTTTGAATTCACAGGAAGATGAGTCCAGGTCACTGAGTAGCCCACCCAAACCTCCTGAGGATCAAGAGACATCTAGTTCCCAGCCAACTCTCCTCCAGCAGCTTCAGATCATCCACATGTCTTCTATTGCCTCAGAAAAGCCTGAAGCAGCAGCAGCAGCAGGAGGAGAAAGAGAGACGAACGAGGATGACAATGAGCGTCTAGAGGGTGCATTGCTCCCCAGGGCTGAGAGCTGTCTTGCATTTGATTTTGAACAGTTGGCCCAGGAGGAGAGAATCAACCACCTACGAGCTCGGCTGAGACAGAAGGAAGCCGCGCTCAGCATCTTTAACACAAAGCCAACGGATCAGATTTAGAGGATCAGACTGCGTCAAAGATGTCAGTTCAGGAGGTATACAAGTTGCTAGTGCATCATTTAATGTGAACAGCATATAGGAAGGGTTTATCCCAAAAAAATTATATTTTGTCATCATTTACTCGGCCTCAAGTTCTGTGCCAGTTTTTCAAATCTGTGTCAATTTATCTTCTGCTGAACTCAAGAGATAATTTTGAAGAATGTGGGTAGTTGCAGGTTGACGTTGGCCTGCATAGTATACGAGCCATTCTGTGGTTACCCACATTCTTCAGAATATCTTCTTTTGTGTTCATCAGACAAGAAATAAATTGATAAAGCATTGGGACATCTTGAAGGCGAGTAAATGATGACAAAAAAAAAAATAATTCAAATGTTTATTATTTAAAAGAACAAATACTGTCATTTAAATAAAATATTTATGACCAAAAATATTCATGAACATAATGTTTGTGCAATAAATACGGTGACTAATTTGTTTGGTTTTGGACAGTTACCACAAAATCAATTTGTATTTAATTTTTAATTGTAGCTTCTAGAATTTCAATTATTATACATTCATTCTCAGTTCAAATAAAAGGTTTTATGTCGTACTGAGCATTAGTCATTTAATTTCATAAACCAACTGCTGTGCCTCGTACCTCAAGTTAATAATGTACTCACACGTCTGACTATTAACAACGTTTTGTCTATATTTTATCTGTAAGCTTTGCAAGTGCGTTCCTACATCTATCTTTAGTTTCATTTATCATTTCAGCTGAAACCTACACACTCCAAAATCACTTAACTGCTTTCTCGCTGAGAGATACTCATGATAATTTCTTTCTCCATTGTCGTCACTCTTATGATGGATTTCAATGTCATACTGCAGAAAATCTTGAAACTGACGTTATATAAGATAATGATGACAATTCAAAGCTGTATATAGTTGCACATAATAAAGGAACAATATCTGTCAGATAAATTCATCCCTTTAAAATTTTCTGAGCATTTAATGATAGACATGAGGGTGTCACTTTTGTTTTATTGTTGTTTATTAATCTGATTTCTTTTGTAGTTTCATGCATCTCCAATAAAAGACAAGCTTTGTGATTAGGAGTTGTAGGATGTGTCTGTGTGTGTGTGTGATGTTGGTCCGTCCCCTCCTGGTCATCCTATAAGAGCACACTGGAGTAAGAACGTCAGTAGCTCTTTAGAGAGACCATACCTTGAAAAAAAAGACATGCAATCAGACGGAATGTCTATCTGTCATGCCAGACACCTTCAGATGCTTCAAGAATTCCTGAAGGTAAGATTCCACATGCACTTCCATAGAAAATTGTATTGAACTGGGATCAGACTTCGAAACTAAGGATGATTACAGATGTTGCATGTCATCTGGGTGTAGAATTAGGGTAGCAAAGATCACTTCATGCTAATTTTGTTTTATCTAATTTTGGATTATTTAGACTCAAAAGTTAGTAAAAAATAAACTTTTTTTTTTTTTTTTGCTAAATAACTAGTTTCCATGGATGAGTCAAATTACCTTTTTATGAGTAACAATTACTGCCTCCAATGCAGGTTTGCATGTCAGGGAGCTATTATGATGTCAATTTGTCATGTGGGATGTAGAAAAATATAGATCTCCAATCCATGACATCATATCAAAAGGTTATAACAGCTTTTGCAAAAGGTCATCTTAGGAGTCGGCAGCTTTTTGTGTACACTCTTAGAATAAGTTAAATTAAAGTTTATTTGTATATCTCTTTTTTTTACGATACCAATCATTGCAAAGAAACTTTATAGCAAAATTACATTTCTACAATATTTAGTAGTAGCTTGTAAGTGGTGACTCAGTTTATGCTCATATGACATGAATTTTCAGAAACATTAATACAAGACGTAGTCAACTAAATGAAGAACACTATTAACAGCAATTATTATATGATGCAGTCACTGCTATTCCAGAGTTTGGTTGCCAAATGTGAAAAAGCTCTACCTCCTTTAGAGGACTTTGCTATCCTAGGAACTACCAAAAGTCCAGCGTTTTGAGACCTTAGGGAGCGTGATGGATTGTGGCGTGGTAGAAGGCTAGTTAGGTACGCAGGAGCTAAAACATTTAGGGCCTTATAGGTAAGTAATAATAATTTGTAACTGATAAATAGGTAGCCAGTGCAGGGACTGTAAAATTGGGGTAATTTGATTATTTTCTTGACCTGGTAAGGACTCTGTCTGCTGAATTTTGGACTACCTTTAGCTTGTTTATTGAAGATGCAGGTCAACCACCTAGAAGTGCATTTCAATAGGCCAGTCTAGGGGTCATGAATGCATGAACTAGGTTTTCTGCATAAGAAACAGGTAGCATGTTTCGTAGCTTGGCAATGTTTTTAATGAAGAACACGGTTTTTGTAACTTGGGAAATATGGTTTTCAAAAGACAAGTTGCTGTCTAATATAACACCCAGATTTTGGACTGTAGAGGAAGTAAAATCTTTTAGTTTTTGGAAGTGATGAAGAACCTGAACATCAGTGGAACCTATCAGTTACACAAAAAGTTATTTCTAGTGGAAGAAAGGCCCTTTAGATTATTAAAAAGTTCTACAGGAAAAAGCACTGTTTGGGGAATATAAATGGTTCCATAGAATCACTGGAACCTTTATTTTCAAGTGTAAGGCAACATGGAAATGAAGTATTTAAAGGATCTCACATCTGGACTTTTCTTACATGCTTTCAAATCAGTAAGGTTTGCAAAACAAAATATTCAGTGCGTCATCCATCAAGAATTGTATCCATTGCTTTGACAAAAAGAAGAGTATCTGTCTGATAAGATGCAGGTGGCTGAGAGTGTTTGTTTCTGGTGAAGCAGGTGCCCAGCTGGCGAAGTGTGTGTGTCCTCTGTTCCCTGTACTGTGTCCTGACCCTGCCAGATGCCGGCGAGGCTGCCAAAGCACGCTGTGGGCGAGAACTAGTTGCTGACCTGGAGTTTGTGTGTGGAGACCGTGGCTTTTACAGAGGTGAGATGACTAACATCATCTTATGCTTCTTAAGTCCTGTATTTTCAAAGATGCATGTGCTGAAAGTGGGACAAACCCTGACATAGTTACTTATCATGTACCATTTGGTGGGGACACAGTGACTTGCATGTCTCAATCATTAAGCTCACTCATAACACCATATCATATTCATAACACTTAATATCAGTGTATTAAAAGTGGCCTTGCCCTAAAGATAAAGACAGTGTTATCAAGTCAAGCTGTTATCATTATAGTGTTGATGCAGATCAACCAACCAATAGCAAACAGTAACCGACTGCTGTTGTAGGTGGTATGAAGTTACATTTAATAAATGACAATATAATTCACCACACCAACATGTACTCTTGATTTGCGGTTGTTGATATCAACATTTTTATTTCTGCTAACTGAGGCCTTTTCACCCTGTTCCGTATCCAAGGCCGCCTTGACACTTTTCGCTCACATTTTCTCTCACTCCTTTTCTTAAAAGGAACATTATGGCACATTTTGCATGACCCCATATTGGCAGTTTGAGAGTTGCAGCTAATTCACATGAATGTAACGGGCACAGGCATTTAAAAGCAGTTTGCTTTGTGTGTGTTGGTGGTTAGGCAAACCTGGAGCAGTCCGTAGTGGCGGTCCCCGCTCTCGTGGGAAAGGGATCGTAGAGCAGTGTTGTGTGCGTGGCTGTGACCTCCAGCATTTGGAGTCGTATTGTGCCAAACCCAAAAGACTGCAGCGTGACGTTCCTGCATCTCTGCAACAGACTCCAGTAAGACTTCAACTCCACAGACACACACACACAAATCCCGTTCACCTGATTTGCCTTTGTAAAGCATAGAGGAAAAGTTCACCCAAAAAATGAAAATAGTCCATTTGACTTTCTTCTGTAAAACTGGTCACTCAATCACAGTGAATAGGAGTTCTTTTTTAGTTTCTGTTTAGCCTTTATAGACCATGTATTTTTGTTTGAGTAGTTTTTGTACTTAAAACTAATTTTATTTCACATAGTTAACCCCATGTTGCCACCATTTATTTTCATTTAAATTCTTATATGTATGCATATGTATGTGTACACTATTTCTATTTCAGTTAACATCTGTTTTTAATTGAAATTGAAATTTTAATTGAATTTGAAAAGACATCTTTCATAAATCAACCATGAACAGATGATCTAGAATGGATGTGAGGATTTGCAGTGAATAATGACACAAATTCCAGTTTATTCCTCACATATGACTTGACAAGAATGTTGTGCGCGAGTTATACAGAAGTTGATAGCTTTTTATTTACTTTTGTTTGGTTAAAAAGGGTTCAGTATATTGTTCAGAAACAACCCTTTTGTGTTTTATGAGTCACAAGTAATAATGCTGCCAATTCCAGCGAACAAAACCTTGCAACTTTGAAACCCAGCAAATTGCTTAAATTATACACACTGTCGTTTTCTGTTTGTTGCAGGAAGATCAGTTTTGGTTGGTGTTTCAGCAGCGATATCAGAAGCATGCGGAGATGGACCGAGATGAGGACGCTGCTTCTCAAAGACTCAGAGAACGGACGCTTTACCGGTGGAACTCCAGAAATTCAGTTTCACTAACCAACCAACCCTCCTCTACACAACAGCAACCTTCCACTGAGAGAATGACATCAGGACCAACATTTCACCCCCACATCAGATAGTCCTGGCTCTTTTTTTGACCTGTGTGGACCCTATGAATCACCTTCCTTCAGTAATAAAAGACACTTCTGTCCTGGCAGATGTATAAACTGAGCAATATGTAAGAGAAACTAGAGGACAGGATGCCTAAGATGCCATAAAATAGTGAAGAGCAGGGTGAACCTGAACTGTCACGGGCTGTACTAGTTCCATTAAGCATATGCTGAATACAAGATGAATTGTATTTTTCCATTCAGTTTTGTTTTCAGCTTCGCTCTGTCTGTGGGTAAACGAGTTCAAAGCAAGTTAAAGTTGAATGTGTTTGATGAGGGCTGAGGTAAGTCTTTTTGAATGTAAATGTGACTTTTATGAAAGATTAGTGATGTTAGTGAATATATTTAATGTTTAATTTATGTTTTGTTAGATTAGAGTTTTCTGGTACTTGTAAAATATGTGTCTAAAGCAGATTTGTATAGAATTAATAAAAGAAAACTGTGAGGTTACCATGCTGTTAATTTTCTTTCTAATGCCCTTCATATTCTGACATACTCAGAACAGCTCTATTTAAAACGATTAATAAAGCCAGATTCCTGATATTCTAGTGAGAACTCCTGAACGCTGCATGTTTCCAAGATTCTTTTTGGATTATTAGATATGTGACCTCTAAGGCAAAAACATTAGTCTGTTTACGGGGAATAAATAATATCACCACAGCCTTGGTGTGTTATCACTATCTAAACATGGCATAAGTTTCTTTTGGTATGCATTGGTGAAGTTTGGTGTTATGGCTTGGTTGTTCTTCACAAAGGTCTTTAGCTTTGCAGGCCGCATTTTTTACATTGCAGTAGAGCAGCAGTGATGAAAGAGTTAAAAACAAGCAAGATGAACAAGGACAGGACAAAAAAATAAAAACAGTTCAAAGATGTTTAATAAAGAATTGTATAGTATAGTAAAACAAAAAGTCTAAGAACAATCTACACATTTAAAAGTGTAAACTAAAATCAACTTTTATGAGGGTCAGCTATATTACTCATGTATATTACTAATTACAATAGCTGTTCACTGTCATTAAACAATTCTGTGAACTGCTGTCAGTGACTATTAACATGTGTCGTTTGTTAAATAAGATTCTTCATGTAAAATCAGTGATGAGTGTAACATGGCAGAGGTATTCAAAGTCAGTCATGTATCATTCTGTGAGAGGTCTGTCCAGATGAAACGCTCTTTCTCGGCCCTCTCTGTCCTTGAGCTGTGATAAGAGACATGCTAGAGTTTATCTGGAGTTTCACAGGTGACAAATCTGAGCTTCCAAGACACAGCACATATTCACACACACACACACACACACACACACACACATAGAGCATGATTTACACACATGACCTGCTCATTAAGGTAAACTGGCTGGCATACAGTCTCTATTAATATATGAAGTTTTATACCAAAGGTCAGGGCTCTGACATCATTTGCATCATTGTGATTGTGAAATCATCACCAGTGATTACTGCAGATGAAAAGTTTGGGATTCTGAGTTTGGGATTTTGAGTTTTCTAAAGAAGACTTCTATTCATTAACAGTAATTTTGTTAAACATTTTTTTCAATTTAAAATTGTAATTTATTCCTGTGATACGAAGCTGAATTTTCAGTATCGTTACTCCAGTCTTCAGTGCAATCTGATTCTGATTCAGAAATCGTTCTAATATGCTCATTTGGTGGCCAGCAAACATTAGGAGTGTTGAAAATAGTTCAATTTTTGGGGGGGGAAATTGTGCTACTTTCAGGATTCTTTGATGAATGAAAAGTTTAAAAGAACAGCATTTACTTGAATTAGAAATGTAACATTAGAAAAATATTTTAAATTTAATGCACTCCTGAATAAAAGTATGCATTTCTTTAAATAAACAAACAAACACATTCAGTGACCCCTTTTGAACTGCAGTGAATGTCACTCTTGATATTACAGGAAGAGACTGAAACTTGTAACCAACAATGTAGAATTTCAACAAATGTGTTTCCCAGGCCTTGACCATTTTTTTGCAGTCTCAGCATCATTCTTTTTCAGATGTGAGAGATGGAGATGGTTTTATAATGCTGAGACAAACTTACAGCTGCTTGGGTCTAAGATAAGAAACACAGTCGGCATCACAATATTCAATTTTTCCTTCTGCGTCAGAGTCCGATAATACAGCTCACTCCCCCATTCTGGAGATGGACCAAATCTCCTGGGCACTGTGGTCAAGATAAACATGCCCTTTTAGCTCTGAAAAAACAAAGACCAAGTAACATTGTCCATTTTTTTGTTGCTCTAAGTTGCTAACGTTTCTATCAGAAACATATTTAACTACTATTAGCTTTGGTGAAATAGTAGTGAGCACCAGAAACATACCTGAATAAAATGTTCACAGCTAGTTATTCTTAGAGAAAACTTCAGACATAGAGGTGCAGGGACACAAATGGGCGTTTTTCATCTGAAATGTCTAAATTAATTTGCATTTTAATAAACTATTCATATTCACCTTCGGACTCCACAAGAAAAGTCAAAGCATGTAAACAGACTAAACTGACTAAAGCATCTTGACCTTGTGAGCAAATTTAAAGGAAAATTGACCTCTCTGTGTCCTTCTATAGGAATAATAATAATAATAATTAAAAAAAAACTTGTAGGAGTCAATGAAGTGATATGATATGTATGGAAAAGGTTTTTACAATGTACTGAGACTGAGAACAAAGTTGAGCTAATTTGACTTTTTTTTTTGTTAAAGTTAATTTAATTAACAGCAGATTATAAAATTCATGCATTAACTGTTTTAAAACAAAAATGACTTAAGTTTTAAAACATTACTAAAGCCCAGATATTTTTTTATCTGTTAAAGAGACTTTGGACATGTGATTTTCCGTAAATCAGTCAGATTTGTATCAAGGATCTATGTACATAAAGAATCATGATGTTAGCAAACATCTGTGTAATGATTTACCAATCGGCAGGGGAAAGAAAACAGCAAGAGGAGCAGACAGAATAAACAGACAGACGTTTCATGGGCTTCAAGCTTCTTTCCACTTGGAACTATAACTGCGTAAGTTGTTTTTCTTAACTGATGTTTTATTTTTACGAAGAACTTTACTTTTTATTCCAATTCTCGCCTCTCACAGCAGATATTAGCAATCACCACCAGGACTATAGGCTATATTGTAGGTTACTGACTATGAATAAAAAAATTATATGCATTTCATGTTTCATTTTTAGTATAGAGTTGTTTTTTCTTTAGACATACCCTTATGCTAAATATGAGATTTATGTGTTGAGACTATAAATTTACAGATTTGTTTTTCCTTTCTCTCCAGGATTGAATTCAACAGTATGAATCGTGTCCTGCTGTTGCTCTGTGCAGGTGTAAGTAAATTAATCATGAAATTAGGACATTTACTCAATATTTTGTGGTAGTAAAATAAAAAAATTAAAGTGAACTTTTATCAGTTGTGAATAACCACTCTACTTTTACTATTTATTTTTCAATACCAAGTTCTTTTTCAATCTTATTGTCTATGCAGGGAATGGCACGACATTCGCCTCGCGTCACATCAGCACACAGATGCCCCGCCCCGATTCGTTTTGGACGTTGTCCAAATGTTGCAAATGTAGATTTATTATTATTTTTTTTTTATATCGTATTATTTTCATGTATTATCATAATCACAAACCAAGGTTTGTGGCGCAAATAGTTTTCGCGTTCTTTCTGTTTCATGATCATAAGTCTCGCACATCAAGAAAATTGTTTACTTCCGTAGTGCAAAAAAAGAGTTAACTAAAACTAAAACCAAAGAACTCTCTGTCTCTCAAATTGCCAACATCATTTAACTTGATGTTCTAAAACAACCAAAAAAAACCCTGTAGTTTATAGTTATATAGTTTTTAAACTATATGGCCTAGACGACAAAACTAAAAAAAAGTTTAAATTGAAATTTTACATATATATATAAAAAAATCTAATTTACATTTTAATCACAATTTTAATTGAAAACGAAAAATAAAACTATGTATTATTTTTTATAAAAACTTTAATAGTAATGATAAAAATTACTAACTCTTAAAGGGTTAGTTCACCCAAAAAGAAATGCATCAGTCTGTTGTGAGTACATTCACTGCAGTGTAGTGATATCCGGTTCATGAACGAATCACTCGATGTAACCGGATTTTCTTGAACCAGTTCACCAAATCGAACTGAATCGTTTGAAACAGTTCGCATCTCCAATAAGCATTAATCCACAAATGACTTAAGCTGTTAACTTTTTTAATGTGGCTGAATTAGAATAAACCAATATCCCGGAGTAATTCATGTACTCAAACAGTACACTGACTGAACTGCTGTGAAGAGAGAACTGAAGATGAACACCGAGTTCAGATAACGAACAAAACATTGACTTGTCGGTTTTCGGATCACCAGTATTTCTTTCGGACAGTTCGATTCAATAAACCGGTTGAAGAAAATGGTCACCAGTTCTTTTGAGCTCGACGTAATGACATCATTGGCGATGATCGTCCTTGATTCAAGCCTTCGGTTTAGCCGCGCTCAAAACATTAGCACAGAATTAGTTCAGAATCAATCACCAAAATAACCAGTTCAGTTCAGACACGCTGAATGTCAGTCTGCTTCACACTGAATCACACATGCGCAGTATCATCCCCTCCTTGGTTCTCGAATCAGACGCGTCTGACAGAAACGGTTCTTGACTTGAGAACGAGTCAATCGTTCGTTCATTATCTGGCTCAGCTCGGTGTTCATCTTCAGTTCTCCCTTCACAGCAGTTCAGTGAGTGTACTCTTTGAGTACATGAATTACTCCAGGATATTGGTTTGTTTTAACTCAGGGGAGTGTCAGCCACATTAAAAAAGTTAACTGCTTAAGTCATTTGTGGATTAATGCGTATTGGAGACGCGAACCGTTTAAAACGATTCAGTTCGATTTGGTGAACTGGTTCAAGAAGATCCAGTTACATCGAGTGATTTGTTCGTGAACCGGATTACACTACACTTGAACGCGCGCTCACAACAGACCAGGAAGAGAAGACAATGCTGAATAAAGTAATAGTTTTTGCTATTTTTGGACCAAAATGTATTTCGATGCTTCAACAAATTCTAACTGACCCTCTGATGTCACATGGACTACTTTGAAGATGTTTTTATTACCTTTCTGGACATGGACAGTATACTGTACACACAGCTTCAATGGAGGGACGGAGAGCTCTCGGACTAAATTAAAAATATCTTAAACTGTGTTTCAAAGATGAACGGAGGTCTTACGGGTTTGGAACGACATGAGGGTCATTAATGACATAATTTTCCTTTTTGGGTGGACTAACCCTTTAACAACAAGAGGACGACTTTTGATGTGTCTAATGTAGACAGTTCACCCTTAAGTTAAATTAAATAATTCCTGTCTTTTACTCACCTTCAGGTTGCTCCAAACTAGCTTGACTTCATTCAGTGTAATTTAAAAAAATAAACAAAAATCTGTTCCTCACTACCTTCAGAGGACTAGCATGTATAACACCCTACACTCATATCAAATGGACCACAACACTTTAATGGTGGGTTTACAATCTCCCCTTTCTTCAGCTTGCCCTCACTACCTGTGACATCACTGTTCTGCAAAGCTCCAGTATTCACCTTTCTTGTCTTCCTGATGATGCCCCTGTGCTGGATGACCCCGCATACACCTGGAGCTTCACGTCTGCTCACACAAAGCAGCAGCACACACTTGAGGAAAAAGGAAAACTCCTGAACCTCAGAAACATAAATGCCACCCAAGAAGGAGAGTACAAGTGTGTTAAGGATGGCTATAAAAGAGAGGATCATATGAGGTTGAGCAGAACATTCACAATACGTGTGGAAGGTTAGAAGGTTTTGTTGCATTGATGACTTTTAATCTGAGAGGTCAATGACCAAACTGAACCTTTTCTTCTTTCTTAGTGCCCCCAGCCTTTCAGGAATGGCAGGTCGTCAAAGAAGAAGCTGGGAATGATGTGACACTTCCATGCAAGGTTTCTAGGGTTTTCTCTCCCGGAGAGACAGAAAAACCTCCTGTCATCTGGAAACGAGAGACAGAAAATGGTGTGATGCTTCTCAAGCTCGACAAAGACAGAGATGACCAAGAGAAGGACAAGAAACAGCAGAGGATTTTCTGGAACACCCGCCCTGAAGAACAGGATTGGGCAATTAAAATAAGTCAGATCACAGCGGAAGATGCTGGGATGTACCACTGTGTCATAACTAATACATCTGAGATGCTGTCAGTGGAGCTGGAAGTGGCAGGTACTCCTTTCAGACACTTATTTAAAATGTAATTTTCTGTCTGTTTTAATGTTATTCTCAAATTTTATTCGTACAATACATGAATAAAATACATAAAAATATATTACAATATATATATTTTTTATAAATACTGTGTTTTAACTTATGAATAATAAATCTAAACAAATAATAATAAAATGTAAACAAATATATTTATATTTATTTAAATGTAATAAAATAAATTCTATTTATATATTCTATTTATATATTCTATTTATATACCACAAAACCAGTCATAAGGGTCAATTTTTTGAAATTGAGATTTGATACACCATCTGAAAGCTGAATAAATAAGTTTTCCATTGATGTATGGTTTGTTAGGACAGGACAATATTTAGTCGAGATAGAACTATTTAGAAATCTGGAATCTGAGGGTGCAAAAAATATAAATATTGAGAAAATCGCCTTTAAATTTGTCCAGATGAATGCATATTACTAATCAAAAGTTAGGTTTTTATATATTTACAATAGGAATTATAGCAAATACCTTCATGGAACATGATCTTTACTTAAAATCCTAATGATTTTTGGCATAAAAGAAAAATCTGTAATTTTGACCCATACAGTGTATTGTTGGATATTGCTACAAATATGCTACCATGCTACTTATGACGGGTTTTGTGGTCCAATGTCACACACATATTCTTTTTGTTTTAACATTATTATTACACTTTAGATATTATTTTTTTTTATAAAAAATAAATTGATTTTAAAATAAATTTTATTACTTTAATATTTAATATAATATTTAATATTATTCTTATATTTAACTTAATTAAAAAAGAAATGATGTAATTGTAAAATAAAATGCATGTATAATTTCTGTTAAGTTTTAATATTATTATAAAAAACAAATGTTTTTATATTATTTCTACGGAATAAAATAAAACCAAAAATCAAAATAAAATAAGAAAAATATTGAAAAATATATACATTTTGTTTTAATTTTACTCTTACAATGTAAGAGAATTTTTTTTTTTTTTTTTTTTATTGATGTTTTATTTATTCAGGGGTCATCTACTGTAAAACAATATTTTATCTTTAATTGGAATGAGATTTTCTTTTGGGGTTACGTAAATTACTAGTTATAAATTATAATAATACACAAACTTTATTTTTTATATTTTCAAATCACATCCTTTTGGAAAGAAATTACTTATTTTTAAGGGTAACCTCTACCTCCTATTTTATCCCTTAGCCCCCCCTGTGCACCCCTGCTCTGGCCACACTGGCCCATGGGAGGACTGTGAGGAACAGGACAGCAGATCAGGACAGGCAATTCTGCAGGATTCACTCAGAGACTTCTCTGCCTCTGTCTACGCCAAACTTAAAGGCTCAAAACCCCGAACCAACTTGATCTTCTCCCCATTCAGCATTGCTGTAACTCTTAACAACCTGCTATTGGGTAAGACAAATAATGGAGGAACATCATACAGTCTCCAAAAGGCTACACATTGTACTTTGTTGAGCTGCAGAGCCTCTTACTTCTCTCTCTTTGCATCACACTCTTTCCAAGGTGCTCGAAGTGAGACCAGAAAACAGCTGGAAGGTGCTCTTAGGATTCCCCTAGAATTCTCTTGCGTGCATTCTGAGACAAAGAAACTGAAAGAAGTGTTAAAGGACACACTGAGAATAGCCTCTGCTATCTTTTACTCCCCAGGTAGCCGCAGTAAAAACTGCTTTTTCACAATGATATATGTAGTCAGAATAACAGCACTGCTGTAATTACATCGGAAGCACTTATTCTGGACTTCCTTTTGATACTGCCTAAATTAAGACTGCAGTCATAGCCACAGCCTGAAGAGTTTTGTTTCCACAGAGCAACAGTTGGGAGAAGCTTTTGTCAACCAATCAAAGGAGTTCTATGATGCCGTGCCAGAGAAACTGACCAATGACAGCAATCAAAACGTGATTCTCATCAATCAATGGGTGAAAAAGAAGACAATGAACAAAATCACTGAGTTAATTGATTATATAGATCCCACCACCTCGTTTGTTTTGTTAAATGCTGTCTACTTTAATGGTAAGTAACTTTATATATAGAAATACTGTACCTTTATATGACACTTGTCATGGAGTGTTTGTATTTCTTTGTGCTTTACAGGTAAATGGAAGACAGTTTTTGAATCAACAAAAAAACGGGATAACTTCATGAAGTTTTCAGGTGAGGTCATAGAAGTGCAGACTCTCTACAGCTCCAAGTATAACCTTCAAATGGGCTACAACAAGAAATTACAGGCTGACGTAAGTGTTGCAATAAATGCACAAAGGTCATTATTAGGAAATGGTGCCATTTGTGTGCAACTGACTTGGTACAGAATAATTAACTTAGTTACATTATATGATATGATATGATATTATATATAGGTTTATCTTGTTTAATGTATAAGGCAAATACATTGTTATTGTTTTTCTATTTAGAATATCAGCCAATGTGCATGCCCCGTTTCACCATTTTAGATAGATATATATATATATATATATATATATATATATATATATATATATAAATTATCAAAAAAGTGCAACTGTGTTATATATTTTTAGATACTTCTGAGGCAAGTTTGTCTTAGTCTTTATTCGTGTCTCATTAAGCTCTATTATGGGAAAAATATCAGTGATTACATTAATTTTTCTTTTCCCAGAAAATTATGCTTTGGCAAGAAACAGAATAATATTTACTAGATTCTAGGGTGGTGCATTTCAAAAAGTTAAAAAGTATACCTATAGATAAATACATAAATATAAATAAATAAATACATAGATTTAAAACACATAAATAAAATTACATTAAAAATGGTGAATTAAATACAATTATGTTATTTAAATAAATAATAAAATATAATGAAAATACAAAAAAATCCTTAGTTTCACATTGCATAAATAAAACAATTTCCTATGAATAATTTTTTAAGCAATTGGAAATATCTGTACAAGTGCAAACACATACATTGCAGAACTATTTCTCCAGGTTGGGAAGTTCTCTCTTACGGGTAAAAACAGCCTGTACATACTGATCCCACGCACAACATCAGAAGACGACTTTGTATTGATGGAGAACAATATAAACAAAGATTCTATTGAAGCAATGGTATCTGAGATTAATAAAACCCCAGTCCAAATCGCTGAGGTCATCCTGCCTAGAATTAAACTGACAGTGGACACACAACTGGAGGACTTACTGAGGAGTATGGGTAAGAAAGACACTTAATTTACTCCAAAATGCTGCATCATTTACTCATCTTGTTCCAAACCTGTAATCCATTTTCTCAGTAGAACACATAAAGATATATATATATATATATATATATATATATATATATATATATATATATATATATATATATATATTTTGGAAAAATGTTTGGCCTGTTTTTCACTCAAAGCTATGATATGGCTTCAGATATCTTGGCATATAGTGCAAGAGTCATATGGACCACTTTTATTATATGTTTGGCAGCAGTGAATGGAAAATGAATCTCATTTTGAGCAGCAGTGAATGGAAATATTTGGCTCATTTTGTATTCCATTGGGTTGGGGTAACAGCATGCAGATTTGGAACAAATGTGGATGAGTAAATCATGACCTAATTCTCCTCACCTCTGCTCAGGTTTGTCAGATCTCTTCTCAAAACCAAACTTCTGTGGAATATTTCCGGAGGATTCTGAATCATTCATCTCAGACGCCCGTCACAGCGCCTTTCTCTCACTGACGGAGAAGGGAGTGGAGGCCGCTGCAGCCACAAGCATCTCTTTTTCTCGCTCCTTCCCTCAATTTACAGCTCTGCAGCCCTTCGTTCTGATACTGTGGAGCGATGAGGCTGGCGCTCCTCTTTTCATGGGAAGAATAATCAATCCATAAAAAGAGAAATAATAAGACATCACATCAGTGTCTTGCCACTTTCTGTTCTACTTTCATTCTTTTATCACAAACAAATGCATTTATGTAACAATATCATGTTATGCATGCAGAATCTCAGTCATTAAAGATGTACTTTAAATCATGCATTCGTTATTTATTTTCCATGTAATGACCAGAAATCTGATGCCTATATGACAGATCATAAGACTCGAATGCACAAAACTCGCTCTCATTTCCCACAGCCACTGTTTCACCAATTTATTTCGGACAAGCAGTTACAGAGACCGACACACGATGGCAGTCACATAACATGTTCCACACGGACAGTCAACGAGGACACGTGAGAGAGACTTGAATAATCCTCCTTCAGTTTGACCCCTCCTTCATTAACGCTCCCCCTGGAGTCCCATCTTGGCTGGCAGGTGACGCCAGTCCATTATCTAAATGCCATGCTGTTTCATCAAAGGTAGCCTGGATTGTCCCAATTCACTGAGCAAAAATAAATACCCTTAGATGGGCCCACTGATGGATATTAGGACAAACATAAGCACTGCAGATCGGTGGTCCATCAAAGCATATGACATTCACTTGGCATGCAGCTGCTTAGAATAACATTTGATAATTATACACCGCTTAGGCAATTCATTTGATAACTCAAATGTAAGAAACTATATATGAAAAAAACAACAACTCCAAGTCAGGAATGGCCACTGGGGTCATGAAAGGACAGGATAAACAATATTTTTTTGTGCAATTAAATGCATAAAATGTCTTCGATCAAGACCAGATTCAGAAAAGTAGATTCAGGTAGCTGATTTATGGAATCTAATAAACAGCTAATAAATGCAGTCACACAGATACAATTACAGCCGAAATTCCCACGCATGGCAAGAAATCTGTATCGTTTCACAGATCTTATGTCAGGATAACAAAACAAATGTAACAAAGCGAACAGAGCAAGATTTTCTGTTCTGAAACAAAGACATACTTGACAGGTTAGTTTGTCCTTCAAAGGCTTGGTTTGATTGCTAATTTAACCCCTAATGGGGCGTGCAGTCGTGCATGAGGCCTGCCAGAGGCGATTCACCCTCCATACTGGCACTGTCCTGGCAGTAAGGCCTCTAAACCAGTAGAGGGCGCCATAGAGAGAGAGCGAAAAATACTGTCAATGTGCATCAGCGCTTGTTTTTTTGTGTAGGAGACTGTACAAACATTCAACAGAGACACGTACAAAGACAAAACACAGACAGGGGCATTCACACACACATTTGTGTTGAGGTGACTGTCATTTGGTTCTTCTCGAAGTGACAGGCGGTGGCAGTTCTTGAGTGAACGTTTAAATCCATAGACAGCTCCTTTCATTGATTTAGAGTTCCTTCACCCACCATCCCTTGTGCTTTTCCTGTGCATCATATTTTTGTCGGGCTGGAAGAGACTGTAAACTTTCATCCGTTACAAATCACAAAAGATAAATACATAGGTACACATACACATTTACAGTCAGCTGGATGTGTTGTGCTTTGATAGTGTGCAAAATTAAAGCACCACCAACTGTAACAAACACCAGGATGCTATTGCACGTTTCACATGTATTAAACAATAACACTATAATATGGCATGAGCTCCTGTGGCATAGTCACAACACAGTACGATTTCACATTAGTGACGTGTAGACCAGAAAAAAGGGTCGATTGTTTGTGCGTCACAATCTGGGCTTGTGATCACACACTTGCTTCTTTCTCATCACAAAAGAATCTGAAGCTGTACAATAGATTATGATGCTTTTTCTCACGCATTAATATTGAATGTCGCCGTCATCGTCATCATGCTCAGACTGAGCATTATTGCATTTCTTTATCATTATTACTTTTCAGAGGATGAAGATGTGTGTGCTTGTCTGTGTTAGTCACTGCTAGGGGCTCCTTGCTGTGTTAGAGTGTGCCAGTACTCCACTTTCTTTCCTTTGTTTTTTAGACACTCAAACCAGTGTTTCAGTCTCTCTCCTTTTGCGTTAATCCCCAATTCAACACCACCTGAGAAAGAGAGAGAAAGAGAGAACAATAGGATACCGAATGAAAAATAGCAGGGCTGCATGATTACGACAAAATAAATAAATAAATAAATCATAATGAATAATTACACTACTGTTTAAAAGTTTGTGGTTAGTGAGATATTATAAAACAATTTTTTGAAAGAAATCTCTTATGCTCACCATTGCTGGATTTATTTGGTCAAAAACATATTAAAAAGCATACAATTTTCAATATGTTGAGCTGGTGATGAAACATTTCTTCTTATTAGCAATGTTGACATTTTTTTATAAATCTATGTGAAAAAAAAAATATTTCCAGGATTCTTTGATGACTAGAAAGTTCAAAAGAACAGAATTTATTTCTAATTATTAGAATAAATATGATGCATCCTTGCTGAATAACATTTTTAACCCCCCCCCCCAAAAAAAAATTTGTATTTTCCTTTTTTTTGTGTGTGTGTTAGGCAACTGCATGCTATATTTATCTAATATATTCAGTTTTATACTGTTCATAATTTACCCTGGGTTGAAATTAGATGCTTATTTACATATTTATAAGGTTAATAACACCAAGCGGAGAGTGATGATGAGCATGCAGCCTCTTTCAATACCTGCTTTTCTATATTCACACATAAATCGTTTTTTAAATCTTGTGTTTATAATGACAGTTCAACTTTCCCAATGGAAAACGTAACTAAAACAGCACATGAATATTTAATTGATGAGGTAAGTATTATGGTTGGATGTTTCCCCACGGTAACATTCTAGCACATGCTATCTGCTTTTTAAAATTACAAAAGTAAATTATATTGCATACATACATATTGCTTATATCTGTGTATATAATATGTATATTTGACTGTGTCTTCTGAAGCTGACACTTCAGCATCTCTCACCCTAGTCTAACAACTAATGCTTGCTCTGAATAATGAAAGTGCGTGTGACTATGTTGGTGGACACAAGCTGCGTTTCATTTCATCAGGGCCCTCACATACTGAGCTTCTGTCCCGCTTCGATCACTCCTACACAAACACACACACACCTCACACATCAATACCGCATGCTCATGGCCACGAGCAAGCCATGACAAATGAACCCTACGCATGACATCCCTGCCATAGGGAATGAAAGAAAAAGAAAGGAAATAGACAGGGAGCGGGTGAAAGAAAGCGAGTTGGAAAGATCCAAGAAAAAGTTAAATAAATACCAAGCTTCATTGCACTTGTCAATCCGAGACCTGCGTCCTCGGTGTGCCTTCACGCCTGGATGTCTCTCACAAGCCTCCATTCATTCGCATCCCTTCATGTCTTTACACTTCTGTTGATCCCCCCAATCCATTCCTCAGCCATCCCCGCTAAATCAGTAACACTGACATCAATTACTCTCACTGTCCCGATCGTTACAGAGCACTCGTGTCATTCAACCATAAATAAACAACAACAGCTTTTCTGTTCTAGTCTCTTCCTCGGTTTCTTTTCATTAAGGGACAGTTCAGCCAAAAATGAAAATTCTGTCATCATTTACTCACTCGCATGTCTTTCGAAATCTGTATGATCTTTTTTCTTCTGTGCAGCACAAAAGCAGTTACATATTTATAGCAGAATGTTCAAGCTGCTTTTTCATTAAAAGTGAAGAGTGACCACAGCTGTCGAGCGACACTTTCAGCAATTAACGACTATTTTAGTATGGTTCACACTGGACTACTTTTTGGCCCTTTTTTTTTTCTTCTTTTTTTTTGGAGCTTGACAGCCCTGGAACCCTACCACTTTGCTAAACTACTCCTTTTGTGCTCCAAGGAAGGAATGGCATGAGAAAAAGCAAATGATGAGATCTTTGAATGGACTCCTATGTAAATCTCTTTTCTTATTCTGCACAGGAAATGAGATATGCAAGTTGTAACATTCACTTGTACAAGAACAAGCATCAAAGCAGCACCAAAATACGTTGAGCTTTATCTGCAGCATCTGTGGCATGCTGACAATCATTTGAGTTGCCGCTCGGTTTGCATTTACGTGGGAAGTCTATGCAGCAAAGCTTTCTGCAGAAATGTTCAAATCAAGTCACTATCTTACTGTCAATGTGTATAACAGACATATTCTATAAATCAGTTTTTTGTCCTTGTACTTAATTTTGCTGCAAAGTTGTGTGCATACAGTGTAAATACAGAATGTATAACTAAATATAGGAAAGGCACTAAACAACAGTTTTTCGTATAAATCAAGGTATTAACAATTTAATTTTGAAACTGTGTGTACTTCATGATTAGTTAAATGCTTCAAACCAAAGACTTCAATGGAAATGCATATTTCTGCTTGTAAAACTCACCTATGAAGTCATTGCTCATGCCTAGGTCGTAGTCCCAGACTGAGATCTCCAGGGTCTTTTTGGCTAGCTGATCAAGTGGGACTTCATAGGAAAACTCCTGGGTTCAAGATGACACATGAGTTTTCGTAGAGGGACAAAACAACATCTATATTTATAATGAGTGGTCACCAGGTGTGGTCACATTCGACTTTGAGCATGCAAAATTACGAACAGCATGTTAGGATACGGTCACATTCTAGGGCTTCTGCTTTTAAATAAATGATAACTTTTAAATAACAACAATAATACAATAAAATGTGTCATATATACCACCTACAACACTTTCCCACAAATTGCAAATCAAGTTTTTATTCTTCACTTTGAGTTGTGATCAATCGGTGACTATAGAAATTCACAGGTCAAAGTTGATCAATCTTTGTTATGCAGCCAAGTATGAAAATTCTTCACTTGTGCCTGCGTTTCCGCTCGCCCACATTCACATGAATATGAATGGATCTGAACATAGCTGAAAGTCTAAAGGACTGCATGATTGTGGCAATATCCTTATTGTGACGCATTTCTCCCTGATTTTTTTTATTCAGATTTTTCCTTTAGATTAAAAAGTTATGCTTTTAAGGTCTATAGACTCATTTAAATGCCTTTTGTTTTCCATTGCATTTGTCTGTGTAAAAGACAATTTAGTGCAAGCTGACTTAATAAGAAAGGATTCAGTATCTTCAATTTTTTTTATTAATCGCGAGAGCCATAATCTCAATTAATTGTGGAGCTTCATGTGACCAACACCTTTAATAGGAATAGCTGACCTCGTTAAACTCCGGGTTTAGAGTCTTCTTCTTCACTGAGGTTTTGTACTTGGACTTTTTCCCCATATCAGGCCGCAAAACACTGATAAAGAGAAAGAGAAAGAGCCAGAAATGAATCATTGCTCTGCAGTGAGAATTTTATAACTTCTAAAACATCAAAGCAAATCATTAGCCCGGTTAATGCTCACAAAACATCCACGGCACAATCAAGGCAGGAAAAAAAAGCACAGACAAGGGTGGAAGAGCTCATTTTAGAGCATGACGAATTCTAGAGCGAGAATAGAGAGAGAGACCTTGTATAGTGAGCTGGCGATGGTGTTGTTCTGGGTGATTCATTCAATCTATTACAGACGGAGAGATGATAATCTCTAATTGAGGATGGATGGAATGAATGGATTGAGAGGGTGTTGGAGGACAGATGATGCATCCACAAGATCTGTGGCTCATGGAGTCGTCAGTGGATAACCAACCAGGAATCATTTATTATTCATGAGAGATCTCAACCTACACAACATGCTACAAGGAGAGAGATGGAGAGAGACGTGTGATATGTGAAGAAAAAAAAAAAAACGCATGGGGATATGATGCAGGAGACATATTGGCATCTACATGGATCCATGAGTTATGAAACCTGCTCCCAGTACCCGAAGCAGTTACACAGCACACACTTTAATAACACTTAGAACAACATTAAATTCACTATGAATGAATCGTGCCGGTGTATATTTGCACAGGGCATCTGTGTTGTTGGAGGCTGATTAATTCAAATAATTAAACTAATCAAGTAACTGCAATTCAGAAACATAAATTAGCTCTTTAAAATGATGAACACACACATGACTAGACTGTACGTCTGGATATATGCTGTTTTTGGTGCTTTTCTCTGTCATTTGATGAATATCTGCTGCTAGGATCAAAAGAAAATGATCAGAGCATACAATACGAACACAAGAATCTCTCAGATAAAATGAATTTAAATAATCCAACATTTCCTGGCAAATATCACTGCATTTTGTGAATAATATACATCAGAAAATATAATCATATATTACTGTATAGAAAATATATAATAATAATAATATTATATATAATAAATTGCATAAATCCAGCTGTTTTAACATATTACCAAATTTTATGAGTGACCCATTTGTTTAATTTTGAACTCAATTCATTAAATTTCAGTGATTCAACTGACTGAAACATTCAAAACCAAGAAACCATCCAACAAAATCCACAAACACGTCATTCTACTGATGACTGCCTCTCTAGTCTCGGGGAGTTCAACGCGGGATTCACAAAACCCTTGCTGCTGAAAGATGAATCAGTATCCTGTTTATTTGGGCCAGCTGCTCCACTGAATCACAACCTGTACGTATGATAATTAATGGATGTTTATATTTTCTATCAAGTGTTTAAAATACAGAACTATTGAAATAGGCGTATCGTTTCTGACATGCACTGTACGCGGTAGATCAATCCCAACAGTCCGGGCCATCTGACCAATCAGAGCAGAGCAGGCTCACGGAAAGGAGGGGTTTAGAGAGACTGAATCTTTGAACTGCTTCAAACGAATTGTTTGAGAATAGCTGGAAAATAAGGTGGTATTAAATGCATATTTTGAAAAAAATGAAAGTGTCTTGATTCTGCATGCATGTAATCCTATTTTAGGAGTTTCCTAAAACAATATTAGGAACCGTAAAAATGGGATATGGGACACTTTAAAATGAGTTTCTTATAAGCTTATTTATTAAACTGGTGTATAAAAGAAATAACACACTTGCAATCACGCTGTCAGTTTCCATTTAATGTCAAGTGGATAATATTGACGGATTATCATTTAACAGCACAGTGTGTGTTTGGTGCAAAAAATGATTTACCACTGGATAATAACCACTGGACTAATGACACACTGTTGAAATTAATAGTAGATGCTTGAGTGCTGTTTCAATATAAAATCAGCCAATCTTTAGATATTAATTGACTGATTTGCTGGTACATGTCAGGATATTAATCAGAATATTAATGATGTTTTATTTCTGTGTGAAAAGCTTTATGTCACTGACAGGATGACTTTGCATTTCTAATGACTTTTTAATGTGATCCTATTAATTTTTTATTGACAAGTCCTGTAAAAAGTGTTGGATATTAATTGGAC
Source organism: Carassius gibelio (assembly GCF_023724105.1). NCBI lineage: Eukaryota > Metazoa > Chordata > Actinopteri > Cypriniformes > Cyprinidae > Carassius > Carassius gibelio. The sequence continues at coordinate 8,097,890 of NC_068403.1, read as the reverse complement.
GTCATTTAAATTTGCAACACTTTTGGATGTGTTCCCCTACCCCAGGCCTAATGAATAGACAGGCGTGGGACATAGGACATGTTCCAGCTGTTTCCTTCATGTCTTCATGGAAAGTTGTGACAAAGACATCAACAGTTTGTCAGACCTTGAAAGAGTTACAGGGCAGATAAACTTGGTTTAAATAGCAAAACTGACTGATGCTAAGCATGCTAATATTAGATGCTATTAAATTAAGCATGAGGCACATAATGTCCTTCTCAAGAAGAGCTGCAAGAAATTTCATTCTTGATACTACAGGGTTCACTTCAGATCTAACCCTTAGGAGACAACTGTCATCATCTGGGTAATTAAAAGAATAACTGTCGTCCTGGAATAGCTGTCTACAATGACAACCGTCAGTCCTGAATGAAAGAAGAAATTTGTTATGGACAGAATATTTACGTGTTCAATGAGACAGTCTTGAGTATTGGAAATCATTGTGTAGCGAGGGCAAATTCTGATGAATAAGAATGACATTTTCAATATGTTAACTCCCAGTCTATTGGACTCTATTCTTACAGAGCAAGTTCAGTTCATAAGAGGCATGGTAAAACAAGAAGAAGAAAAGAAAAAAAAATAATTTTACATAATATTTACATATATTAAAGCTGAAGTGTGTCATTTGTAATTAGTGCAAGCAGCATAAAATTAGTATGTAATTATCATTCCTGTAGCTCAAACAGTAGCAAGACTGAAGGTCATGAGTTTGATTCCAAGGGCAAATGCATGAACTTAGAAGTACACCATGAAAGCAATGTTTTCAATGTAAAGGTAATCTCTGTCCCTAGTGTCATCAACTGAAAATGTGTATGTGTGCCAACATCCCTTCTATATTATGCAAAATTCATTATGTCCAAATACACAGTATTCCTAAGATACTAGCTAAAAAATTAATGAATAGCCTACTGCTACCACCCAGAGTCACAGATATCCAATAGACACTTTACTTTCCAATGAGGCCACGAGAGAGTCATCACACGACAATGCTGAAATCTAGTGTGCTGTAGGATGTAGTATGTCCCGACTGAATTACAACATATATATACTTAAAACGAAAATGTACAGTACTATTCAAAGCTTTGTTTTTTGTAACAGTTTAATAGTATTTTATGAAAGTCTCATAAGCTCACCAAGGCTGCATTTATTCAGTCTAAATAAAACAGTAATATAAAGTAACTTTTTTATTTTAATACATTTTAAAATGTTATTTATTCCTGTGATGGCAAAAAAATGAGTGTGACATGATCCTTTTGAAATCATTCTGAAATGCGGCTTTGCTGCTCAAGAACATTTCAACTTATTATCAATGTTGAAAATAGTTGTGCTGCTTAAGATTTTTAAGGAAACTGTGATATTTTTATATAGTTTTGATGAATATGTTCAAAAGATTCATCTGAATTTTTTTTTGTCCTAGTTTTGATCAATTTAGTGCATAAAAAGAGTAATATATTTAAATATATTTTAATAAATTCACTTAAATTGAAAAAAAAATAGTACTGTACTTCATTAATGTTTGCTCAACAAATGAAGTAAATATGCCATAATGACTGTTTTCCTAAATACTTCTATTCCATCTTCCATTAATAAGTCAAACTGACAGTCCTGTCTCTAACTCACGCCACTGCATCAACCTGCTGTAGTTGACTCTGCACTGAGACTGGAGAAAGTATTTTAACATCTAGAAAATGACACACTTCAACTTTAATGTGCACCTGCATCCATGTATATGTGAATTAGTCAGTAATTACATTTTGACTTAATTGTTTCTGCAATTAGTGAAAAATGCACATTCAAGAAATCGGTGCACGATGCCAAGCGTCTGAATAAACATTTGAATGTGAGCCTAAATGTCTCGCCGTTGAAACAAGTTCAGATGAAAGCAGAACTATTGAAATTGTGTCCCATCTAATGACATTAATTAGAGCATGTGCAATAATATCTGCATTCCCTTGTCTGTTCTAATTATGTGGTGATGCCGAGGGCCAGATGAAAATAGAGCTGAACTCTACAAGGTCTCATTCATAATCATTACATACACACACAATCTGAAAAGTGGGGGCACATCTAAATCTCATCAGCCTCTTAATACACATTAGAAATATCATTAGTTTTAAATGCTTAGTTTCCACAGACACACTCATGCGAGAAAGTACTTGAAAGCATAAAACTAAAACTTTCCAGACAAGGCATTGTTGTGACAGATATGATATGAATATAGAAAAATGCGTACGTTTGTCAAAGAAGGCTTTTCTTCTCTGCTGTTGTTCATGTCTTCGCTCCTCAGGAAGTTTACTTTCTGTCAGCGACTCAGCACAACTCAGCGTACTTGAGTCATGAATATTAATTATTTTGTGATGTTCTGATTTGCTAAAAAGCAGACATTTAATGCTGGCCTCAACTGGATTACCGTTTATCATGTGCGTGTTTGTTCACTATAAAAGCAACTGATTGACAGAGGCGTCTGCAACATTAAATCAGAACTGACTTGATTTTACTTTCTTAACATACATTCCTCCTCCTATTCTTTTTATTTTCGAAATAAAAAAAAACATATTTCCTTTGTGGCTAATTTCACCAAATTAATGATATATATATATATATATATAATTTTTTTTTTCCAATTCAAGGTTTCAATTTAATTTTCAGTTTTAGTTAACTATAGTACTAAATGATGAAAGTGTTTTTCTTTCTTTCTCATTGAATAAACTGTTTAGCTAGTAAATGCATCAAATGTTGGAAGTAATATGGTTCACAAATGTGGCCCATCAACTTTTAAATCATTAATTTAGCCTTTTTATCTTTGCAACCCAGGAAAACAAATCTCTTTAAAGCGTAACAGTTATCAGATAATCTAAATTTCGAAGTGTTTACCTCCGCATGCACATAATCTCCTCTGGAGATAATTAACTAATCACTGATTGCTCTAAAAATAACTTTATTGAACGGAAAGGCTATCTCTACAAATTATTTGCTTGGTTAATCACATTTGAGATGTTTCGAACACAGCTGATGTGTCGATTCCTTTCCTGAATTTCTCTGAAAATGCCTGTAGCCTTGCCTTAGCACATTGATTAAATGGATTTCCTTCTGGCAACCTGGATATGGTGATTACATTCACATACAGGAGAGAAGAGATAGAGAGTTGTGGGTAAGCTTCCCTGCCTAAGCTTCTTTGGTTAAAACCAGACACTGTGTGTTGCCCGAGAAAAACATCTCAGAAAAAAAAAAAAAAACACGTGAAAGTCACTAGCTGCCCTTCTCTAAATATAGAGATTTAGTTTCTCCTTCCCCCTATGGAAAGACTACAGTATTGATTGGCCCCCAGTTTCCCTCTACAGTTAATCTCTACTTGTGTCCAGTGTCATGTTCCCTCTATTACAGTCTAAGCCAGTCTGGCACTCAACAATAACAATGGTCCGCTGACCCGGGGCCAATGTGGGAGAGTTAGAAGCTGACCGACACAAATGGAATTTTGACAAAATTAAGTGAAATACTTGACTGAGAAGTGTCTGTTAGAATGGATTAAAATGTCAAACTAATTTATATCCCATCATTTTCAAACAAATGAGTTTAAAATTATTTACATGGTTTAATGGTAAAATTTCTAGATGTTATTTCAAACTGAAATATTATTATTTTTATTTTTGGGGGGAATGATAATTGATTTTGATAAAGTAAATTGTTTCAAATATAAATAAAGAAAAATCAGCCACAAAAAATGTATATAAACATGCTGTCATGGAGTTTATCCATAGAATTATAGCTGTATCATTTCTTATATTGTTGTTGTAATTATTTTTCATAAAAAAATAGACATTTCAAAATAGAAACATAAAATAGAAATACAAAAAAGAATTAATAAAATTAAATTGGAAAATTCATAGGACATGAAAAAAAAATACAAATATTTACTCTTCTTTGTTGAGTCTTACTATTTAGCCCTTTTTCAAAATTGATATATAAATTAATATTTGAATGTAAATCATTTACATTAGCTAATTGGTGACACTGAAAACACTGGGCTTTTACATTATTGGTGTATTCCAATTATGTCGCTTCATTTTATTTTTTAGAATCCATTAAATTATTAAAAATAAAGCCTTTATTGCTATTAAAAAGACACGAGTGACTGATGCAGAAAATCCAGTCTACTAAAATGAGTTTACTGCTTCAATAAATTCCAGCTAAATCCAGCCATAACTGGAATCAACCTCAGCGGACAAAAAGCCAAATAACATCTGGTCCAGCGGTCACAATGCAGAAACAATCCCAGCATCCAAACAAGCCATGCTGTCATACATGTCACGAGAGATGGAGCTAAAATTTCCACCTTATCCTAAACTATATTGACAAGTCTAGTCCTAAACAAGCGCTAAAGCAGCTGTCACACACACATGCGCACGCACACTCCCAGCAGTCTATCCCGCTGTATAAAAGCAGTCCACTCTCTAACAATAGATTTCCACTGCTCCAGTGAGGCCATCAGTGCCTGTAACTGGCACGATAAACAAGGAAATCCTATCTCCTCGGAGCAGATAGCGGAAAAAAATCTCCTCTGCATCACACAACACATCAAAATACATTCACGATAAGAATGAACAGGACCCCATCTACAGAGAGAGAGAGTGGTCCGAGATTTATGCATGCTTTTTCAGACTTGAGCGGAGAGAGAGAGAGAGCGAGGAATGGATACTGTTGAGAAGAAGAGGTATGGCAAATGATAAAAGAACATGTGATGGGAAACCGCGGGCGGCAAACTGAAGCTGAGAGAACAAGGTTAAAAAAAAACAACGACCAAGTGTTTTCTGACTTTCCGCTTGCCATCTCTATGCCCCAATAATTCTCTATGCCTCTAAATAAAATCTCCTCATGTCTTATTGTGTGGGTGGGCTTTGAATTACTCTTCGCAAGAACCCACAGGGGGATAAATTATGATCAACCGGAGGTGCAGAGAGAAATAAATCACCTTGAAATGAAATCCATGATGCTAACTAGGAGGAGGGCAAAGCCAATGAATTGAGTCATATTGCAATAACATGTACTTATGTTTGCATAATGTGGTGCTATGCAATGATTCAAGAGAGGACAAACTAAATTATGCGTGTTAAAACGTGTTTTTTTATCATAATAAATGTGAAAATTAAATAAAATCTGTGAAAATGATAATCATGCCCACCATCGACTCAAATGCCCTGGGGATTGTACTCGTCTGCTAATAAGCTTTAACTCTATTTGAACAACATCGGTGCTTTGAGGTACTGATTACAACATTAGATCCACTCGTGTGGGGTAGAAGTCTCCATAAATCACACAAAACCTCTTCTCAAACTTCTAAAAAACTTTTTGGGATCTGTTTTTTTATGCTTCTGCAATGCCAAAAACTCTTGATTTGGCATGAATAGGCGTTTGGACTAGAAGCTTCCATGTTTTTTTTTTGGCTTGGAGGATACTGGACATGTGACCCCCACCCACCTCTTTATCAATTCCAGCAACTTTGCCAACGTTCAGTCTTAAAAAAAATGCACCAGAGACTCACATTTTGACAAAAGGGTCTGAGTAGCCATTCGAATCCATGGCGGCCAGGTGAGCACAGCGAATAATTCCCACAATCAGAGAACTTTTCTCTGTGACGTACATCAGAGAGACCAGGATACGGCCACGCTAGAGAAACAGAGAAAGACGGACAGGCTTGGTTCCACTGATCAATATTCAGATCATCAATAATACATTAAACAATATGTCAGTAGGGTACAACCAGGCTAAACATCCCCTTAGGAACAACATGACTATTTTTGTAGTTCTTTATTGTATACAAATGGAATAACAAAATTTCCATACATTTTTTTTCATTTTATATATATATATATATATATATATATTAGGGGTGTAACGATACGCGTATTCGTATTGAACCGTTCGGTACGAGGCTTTCGGTTCGGTACGCGGTACGCATTATGTATACCGAACGGTTCGTTGGACTAATTAATTATATTTGCAAAATAAATAAAAAATTGTGAAATATAATGATATGCGTTCAACAAGGTAGCTCAATAACCCAAACGACGTAACAGGCAACGCCCCTGACACCCCCGAAGAAAAAAAAACACCATATGTTATATAGGCTACTCAGTCAGGCGCTCGCTCACTCAGTACGCGCTGAAGGCTCGTTGCAAAATGGCCAATGCGTTTAACAGACCAGAAATATAAGATCCTCCAATAACCAACAGGTCTGGTGTTTGGGTGTACTTTACCAATCGATCGGGGCATCCGAGCAAGCACGGAAATCAAAATGGACTAGTACTGTACTGTATCGGAATTTCCTGAGCAGTACGATACAATTAACAGGCCTGCACGTTATTAGATAGAACAACTGTTATAAATAGAACGTATGCACGGGCAGTTTTGAAAACTCCACCTACTTTGCTCTTGGCATAGTGCAGCCCAAATCGCGTTGTATCTGAAGGGCAACGCTGAGCCCAGGGTCCAGCGCCGCGCGTACTGAGTGAGCGAGCGCGCTCTGTAGTGGAAAACGCAGGTTTTAAGAATATGCTTAATGTAATTGAGCCCCGTTACAATATTCCTTCACGAGCTAATTTCAGCCAGACCGTAATTCCTGCTTTGTGCCAAAAAACAAAAGCCCTATAGAGAACCAATTGAGTAAAAACACACTCAATATAAAGAGTTATAGAGTTCCATATAAAAAGTTACATCTTTGTATTTGTTCATAACTACTACAACAATAATATAAAATTTTTTTTTTTTTTTTATAAGGAGCTGTTTTTGTTTTATACAGTATGCTACTAAGAAAACACCATAGAAGATGGGTAAAGAATAGCTCCATCATTGTTCAATGTAAAAAAAAACATACTTTGTTAGTTTTAATAAATATATTTTTTTTAAATCAAGGAAATGTATCTGCCAATTTTTTCTTTTTGCTGTATCTAAAACGTACCGAACCGTACCGAACCGAACCGAGACACCAGTGAATCGTATCGAACCGAACCGTGAATTTTGTGAACCGTTACACCCCTAATATATATATATATATATAAAAAATATTCTTACTGTAATTTGGTCAAATAAATACAACCTGTACTGAGCTTAAGAATCTTTTGAAAGATGTGAGTATATACTTGAAACTCCTTGAGCAAAGGATGTTTTGCTGTTCATTTAATATATTTCAGAATTTCAAAACATATTAGCTAAAATTAAAGAAATACTTAAAGTTAGAGAACATCATATACAATATAGTACAGGCAAAAATGATAAGACTTGTCTCAAAATGTTTACGATAATTTTAGAGATCGTTTCGTTAGTGTCATCCTATAAAAAGTTTAAAATTTATTTTAAATACAATTACCTTATAATCAGCTACTGAATATGATAACCTTATTGACCAGGACAGTTTATCAGTCCAAAGTGAAAAAGTGTTCAGGATAGTGCTTTTTTTTATTGTTAGTAGGCGTTTTGAGATATAAGGTCCTTTTATCATGGGGGCTTTGTCCTCGTTGTGCTCTCAACATGAGTATTCTACAGTCAGGGCAGTTTCAGAGTAAACAGGGAGTTTGAAGAGGTCTCAAGTATATGGAAAGTATTGGATCTTTACCTCCTCTTCTGCAACAGAAGCCCCAGGATCCACTGCCTGGCTGTTACCCTCCCGGGTCTGTAAGACCATAGAAAGGTTATTAATAATACAGCAAATGCCCAAACATTAAATTATGCATAGTACAAATTCCAATGGACACATGGCCACAATGACACACACATATACACACTTGCATTTGTGGTTTGCGGGGACTCTTCATAGGTGTAATGGTTTTATATACTGTGCAAACTGTATTTTCTATCACCAAACACCTAGACCTATCCCTTACAGAAAACTACTGGCAACTTTTTATTTCATAAAACAAAGTTTTGTATGTTTTTTTTTACCCTTTTGTTTTACGGGGACAAATGAAGTGTCCTTATAAACCATGTTTATATTGTAGTACCCATGTCATTATACACATTTGTGTCCTCATAAACCATATATAGCAGTACACACACACACCTGTGCAATTCTCTCGAGGCCCATGTTGTATTTCTTGCTCTCTCCCTCCTTGAGTTTCTTGAGGGCCACCCTGACTTCCCCAATGAACTCATTCCGTCCTAAACGATCCATATCACACACACACATCCTGCAAGACAGAGAGAAAGATGGCACTCAAAATACTTCAGCTCAATTCTCAAGACAGAACGCGTTAAGCGTGTTGCACGCACAGCCAAACAAAGAATACATCAAGAGAGGCTGAGGCTCTGAGCTGAGAAGTAGGTGGTATTGACTAGAGGCTAGTTATGATATTGTTTTTGACCATTTCATTTGTGCTGATAAAAGCTTTTGGAACCATCAGATATAGGGAAATATTAACACTTTTTAAACATGTTTTCCTGTTCAAAAAAAACCTCTGTGAGCAGCCAAATATTACTAAAATCAGATTGTTGACATTTGCAATATGAATTAATCATAATGATTTAAAAGACATGGTTATGGCAAAAATCACCATTGACAATAAAAAAGTGAACATCTTTTATAACGTCTTTTTGGATGCACATGTACAAACAAAAACAGTGCTGACAGTCCAGCCTGAGATGAATTAATAGTTCATAAGAGTCTCTTTGATTCATTTGAATTGACACTTCTGAGCCAGTTATTTTAATAAACAAATCCACTTTAATGAGTCACAAGTCTCCACAACTGAAGAGTAATTTTTTGAATCATTTAAAAGAACATATATCATTCAATTCATAATTTGATTCATTTATTCAAGACACTGGGAAAATGAACACTTATGTTAGTTTTTTGCACAGTTTACTTCATCCTGTTCAACAGCACCTTTATACGAACCTGAATATGACTAAAACCACTTAGAAATATCAGTCACAAAATTAATTCAGGTTAAAATGACTTCTGAAATTAAACTGAGCCAATCTGAAAATTTAGATTACTGTATAAAAAGTATAAAAACACTATTCATTTTGAAGCATTTCACGCATCACTATTTAGTGGCAGAGCTACTAAATGTAAAGTGTCATGACAAAATAAATGATACTCTATGCAAGTTGATAATTTACAATCTAAATGAATGATAATGATTTAAAAGTAATGGTTCATGAAAATAATAAGTCTCTTGTCTTGTCTTGCCTTGCTGGATGCACATGTAAAAACAAATAAACAGAAAACTGAAGTCTGATTCATGAACAAATAATTCATAAGAGTCTAGTTGATTAATTACATTTGACTACTGAATTGACACTTCTGAGCCAGTTCTTTTAATAAATGAGTCAACTTTAATGAGTCAAAAGACAACTGCAAAGTAATATTTTTGAATCATTCAAACAAATAATTCACTGAATCTGCCAGAATGCTTACTGAATTAACATCTGACTCAGTGAACCGCATCATAAATCTCATTCATGTCTGACTTGAAACGATCCTCTTTCACAGTGTTTGTGTCCCTAATCCTCTATGGATGACATTATGAAATATGATGAGAGACTTAAATCAGAATAATTGGTTGCTCAGCTGCATAAAGGTAAAGTAACAAATTGCAAGTTAAAGTTCAGTTTTTTTTATAATAATATTGGTAGCACTTTATTTTACAGTCCTGTTCCTCATGTACTGTACTGTACATACTATGTACTTATTATAGTAATTACAATAACTATGTAATAACTAGGTACTAACCCTGAACCTACCCCTAAACCTAACCTTACCCCATGTAGTTACCTTGTATTACCAGAACTTTCTTAGATAAATACACTGTAAGTACACTATAAGTACATGTTAGTACACGTACTGTAAAATAAAGTTCAACCATAATATTTATATTTTAATATATTATAGATGAATACAAATTAAAATATTATAAATATGCCATATACTTTTTTTTATCAATACAGCAATTTTAAAAATTATGGGTTAATTAGCTTTTTTCCCAACTAAGTTATTGGAACCTGCAAAACCTTTTATCGGTCAATCTCTAGTATTGACTCTGAGAAAGAGGGAGATTAAGGGAACAAAACAACAACAGCAACCAGAATGAGAAAAGAGGAATTTAAGCAAAGTGCCCAATGTAAGAAAAGACAGATGGTTTTTACGTCAGCGACACATGAGTAATGAATATACAAACCAGGATGAGGAGACAGTAATGCGGGTGTCAAAGAGCGAGAGTGCGAGAGGCTGCACGTAAGCAGATGACACTGACATCATGATACAGTTGGCTTCTCACTTCCGTCTAGGGCTCGATTAGTCATTCCTTCCAGCCAGGTGCATGCTCACATAAACTTACTGTATGCACTGCACACACACTCCTGTGGAGGTGGATAACAGGTGCTCTCCACTTCCTGTAACCTGTCCTGGGAACCGTTCTTCCTGAAGCTGCTATTTAATACTCGTGGGGTTGAGCTTTCCTTGTTATTGTCAGTCACAGTGATTATGTTGAGAGTTTGCATGCATATGGATGTCACTGGCATGCAGGACATCTGAAAGACAGGTACTATTCAGTGTCTATTCAGTACTGAACTGTGATGTCCAGTGATGTCCAGACCCACCCAGAACCATAGTATTTCACAAAAAAATCTCCATATTTCTCAATTTCTGCAGAATTTGACCGCTCAATATTTAGATTTGGATGGATGGATAGCTAGAATGACAGAAAGATGGAAAGATTGACCTATAGGACGATGGATGGATGGAAGCATAGATAGATGGACCAACAGAGTGATGGATAGATTGACCAGACGAACGATGGAGGGATGGACGGATAGCTAGAATGATGGATAAATTGACCAACAGAATGATGGATGAATGGATGGATGGATGGATGGACAGATTGACCAATAGATTGATGGATGGATTGTTGGTTTGATAGCTATAACAGTAGATGATTAGCTAGAATGACAGAATGATGGTTAGATTGACTGATAGAAAAATGGATGGACAGATGGATGGATGGAAAGAATGATGGATGGATAGCTAGAATTATAAAATTAAGGAATAGATTGACCAATAGAATGATAGATGGACAGATGGATGATGGAAAAAATTATGGATGGATAGTTAAAATGACAGAATGATGGATCGATTGACCGATAGAATGATGGATGGACTGATGGAAAGAAAGCTAGAATGATGGATAGATTGACTGATAGAATGATGAATGGATGCACTGATAGATCAATGGATGGATAAATAGCTAAAATGACAGAATGATGGATGGATTGACTGATAGAAATGGATGGATGGCTGGATGGATGGATTGACCAATAGAATGATGGATGGATGGAGGGATAGCTAGAATGACTGATAGAATGATGGATGGATGGATGGACAGACAGCTAGAATGATGGATAGACTGACCAATAGAATTATGGATGGATGAATGGATTGATAGACAGATAGAATGATGAATTGCTAGAATGATGGATAGACTGATGAATGGATGGATAAAAGGATAAATTGAATCAGAAAATGTATCTTTTTTTTTTTACTATAATAAATCGAATTTCTTCACCAACATTGTCTAAAATTGTAAAAAGTTGTCAAAATCCCTCTCCACAACTGTATATTAAACATCAAACTTCTGATTGGCTGTAATCGCTGCAACATACATTTTCACTCTAGTGAGGGTAAAAAAAAAACGAGGCTGTAAAGTGTCAGGTCTTGTTAGGGCACAGAGTCGGGGTGTTTTTATAATCTGGCACAAATCTGTCAGCTAGGCTCCTAAAAGACCACTCAACTCACACTGCCTACAAATAAACAATGAACACACATACTGTACGCTTCAGTGACATCCACTACGATGGCGACGCCAGTAATAGCATAGGATGCTTTACTATAGTGGCACAATAGCACTATTGATAAGGCAGCCATTCTCCAGAAAATGTTCACTGCCAATAGCCTGCCAGCAGCATTGTTCTCATGTGGAAATTACATTCACATGACAGAAGATAAGCTGACGATAGATAAGCAGTTTATTGACAAAGGGCCATATGGGGAAGGAAATATAGTAAATATGAAACTACTATTTGCTCTGCATTAACACCTCCAAAATCTTGCATAAAATATTAATTCCTCACGTATCACCCTTCACTGAACAACTGCAGCCGGATTTGAGATCGGCCAGCTGTCACAGCCCAGACACGGTCACCGTGACAAGGTGCTGACGCTGCCCATGGTGACACTCCATCTATGCCCTGGGCTCCGACAACCTGCTATTCAGGATGATGGTCACAGAGCGTAACAGAGCAGAAAGAATCATCGAATCAAATGCTTCCTTTGGGATTCCAAAGTGGCGAGAATCCATGTTCACCACAAGAAGCAGATCAGCACATGTCACTTTTGGCACAATGTATGCATCTAATTGTTTTTTTTTTTAATCTACAAGAAGTCTCTGTTAAAAAAAATCACAATTTCCACAAATATCTCAGCATACTGCAGAAGCAAAAATCTGTCGACTGAAGTACTGAGGTAAATCGGGGTTGAGTTAAAAACCCTTTCAGCATGAAACTTGATTTTTTTTAATGGTCTCAACCAAAAAGTGGAACAAGTAAAGCAAGCAGCTTCGCTCTCTCTTTATCTCTGTCTCTCTCTCTCATCCCGCGAGAGCTCCTGCTAGGTTTGTTTCCCAGCTGTGGATCACAAGGGTTTCTACTACATTTCTAGAGAAATTGCCCAAATCTCGTTCTGTCCTCTTGAGTTTTATTGCTCAAATTGTAGCATACCTCTACACAGAAGGTTAAACCCAAGTGGGGGTATTACCTTAAGGCTATTGTGTGTTATTTCACCACAGAGACGTCCACTACATGCTGTCGAAGACACACACACATACACACAATGTGCTCCGAGTGACACTGTGCTTCTGAGTTTATTTGACCTCAAAGTAATGAAATTCACACATGTAGTTCACACATGATATCATTGTCATTAATAAGTCGAACGGAGAAACTCATGGGATTTGACAGAGAACCATATGTTCAAAGGTGAATTGGAAGTTCAAGTAGAGCCAAAAATACTTGAAGCTGGTGTGAATCATGGGAAACAGAGGTAGTACAGTACCTGAGGGTTTTGGTGGTCATGTCAGCAGCCGTGATGCCATGATAGATGAGAGTTTCATTCCACACTGGATTCAGCGTGTTCTTTAAAGTCTTAGTGCGCAATTTATTTGCCTGAAAAAGAGAGGAAGAGTGTATTGAGATTGATAATGAATTTAATTTATACACACACTGGATAAAGACAAAGCTGCTCCTGTACAATTTCTGCTGGCTTCGCAACAGCTGTGCACGCACACAAATTTGTTCTCACCATCAGTCTAATGGTGATGAACCCAGATTATTGTAAATCAGGGAGCGCATGCTTCAGTTAGTCATTCGCATAAGACACACCCAAACCATCATCACAAAACCTTTCCTATCTTACTTTACTCTCTGAAAAACACTCTCTAAAGATCACTTGCCCCTGTGCACATACAGCAATATTTTCTGCGTTTTGTTGCAGACTGAGCTATATTTGACATAATTTTTATGACTCTGAAAGTAACAACTGAAGTAAGATTTATTGTGGGGTAGCTAGTGAATTTGTATTATTAATTGTATTATCTATTTTATATATATATATATACATATATATAAAATTATTAAATATCAACAATAAGATAAAATAAAAATATTTAAACATCTTCTGCAGATGCATTTACTTGAGACTAGGAAGCAAATTCTTGTACACAAAATTGTGCAGGATAAGAAGACTTAGTTTCAGAAAATATCTTATAATTTAATCTCTCTTACCCAACTTAAATTTAACCATAAACCACGAAAAATATAAGAAAAATAAACTAAATTCAACATACATTCTCCTTAAACAATAATTTATCTGATCTGAATGATGCTTAGACATTTCTACTGGAACACAAGACTAAAATACTGATGAAAACAATGGCAGGTGAGGTTGAAACACTTTCTCAAACATTACTCTATTAAAATGGAACTTAAATTTATCATCATATAACCAGTGGAATGTTTACACGAATTTCACGCAATGTCATCATTGAAAAGCACCATGAGCTTATTACTGGGACAGTCCCCCTGGAGCAACATGGGGTTAAGCGCCTCGCTCAAGGGCATAATGGTGATGGTCAAGCAACCCTGCGGTCAACAGCCTTAACCAATACACCGCATCACCCTACTACATCCTAAATGAAGAAATTGAGTTCTAAACTCACCACTAAACCAGAAGCTCATTCATCCCCAAAATAAACTTTCTTTCACATTTTACCACCTAAGAGCGTTTGGGGAAATAATTAACACCCCCCAAGCTCCATCTGTACAGAAATTATCACTGCTGTAAATAGTTTCTGAACTTAAAGAATCTGTTAGAATCAGATGCTGCTCAGATGTGCTACAGTTATTTGCACTTGTTTTTTTTGTTTTTTTTGCAGTGGGTGGTGATGTAGTGGTTAAGGCTCTGGGCTAGGAACTGGAAAGCTGCTTCAATTCCTACAAAGTGCAACACATGAGTCATCACCACTGTGCCCTTGAACAAAGCACTTTATTCCAGGTTGCACAAGAAGTTGGTGATCTTGTATGAAAATCACAGAAATATGTATAAATACTGATTTGCCAGATTTACTAAAAAGGGAAAATTAGCTTGAGAGCACAATTCCAAATCAGCACTGATGGGCGTTTATTGACTAATTGTGCAAATTAAAAACACACATCTCATTTACATATCGACAAACGCAATATTCCAAGCGCAGCGCAAATTAACATCACAAATGAGCAGAGCAGATGCTCATCAGGGGTGGGTGATGTACTTGTGACACAAGCACAATATAGTTTAAGACATGCATTTTTTGGATGTTAAATAATGGCGCAAATACGAGTAATTTGACAAGCGCAAATGTTAATAAATTGTGTTGTGTGATTAATTTTAATACTCTCCTCCCATACATTTTTTCTGAAAGGGAGACTCCTACAAATGCATATTCATAAGGTCAGGCGCAAAAAATAATGGTGTCAATGCCTTTTCAGAGCTAATTATTCACTGCGCTATTTAGTAAATCCTGACAGTAGGTTATTATTTTAACAACAAAAGTACATTTTCACTGTCGCAAGCTGTTGGTAAATCTGGCCCTATATATGTTCTGATTGACTGTGATATTGCACCACATTTTTGTATTCAATGTTGACTAATGTTGTCAAAAGTACTGACTTCAATACCAATTGGTACTGCAATTTTAAAAACATAAATTTCCCGCTAACATTTGAGCACTGTTGAGTGGTTTTTTAAACATCGCTGATTGGGTATAGTGTTTATGCAGTCAAAAGATACGTCTGTGATTGCCGTCAATGAGCATCACTTCAAGCCTTTCAATAAAATTGTATTTCAGTCATGACAACTCCTGGGATAAATTGTAATATATTTATTTGTGTAGTTGAGGTCTAGTGGTTAGAGAGTTTGACTCCTAACCTTAAGGTTGTTGTTTTGAGTCTTGGGCTGGCAATACCACAACTCATGTGCCCTTGAGCAAGGCAATGAACCCCCAACTGCTCCCCAGGCGCTGCAGCATAAATGGCTGCCCACTGCTCCGGATGTGGTTCACAGTGTGTGTGTGTGCACTTTGGATGGGTTAAATGCAGAGCACAAATTCTGAGTATGGGTCACCATACTTGGCTGTATGTCACGACACTTTTAAACAAATTGTGCACAGGTTTGGTCTTGGTGGACTAGATAGCTATGCTGCTGCTGCTGGAGAGCAAGCAGACTTGAGCCTCTGTCACACACAGTGTTTAGAATGGAATATTGCCATAAAATTGTCAGAGTGCCAGGACAAATCACAGAACATATTATTCCTTATTTTCCAGAATCTCTGTGTGAAAAGGCTTTCCACAATGCTCAAATCATAAAATCAAGAGGAAACATGCTGCTGCTGCTAGAGAGAGGAAGATCCCCAGTAGCAGATCCAGACAGGTGGTGCTGGGGAGGTGGTAGGCCAAGATGAGGACACGCATACATGCAGACATAGCATTCCTTAAATACGTCCTGGTTATATAGGTAAACATTAATGAATATGTGAATCAGATTGGCTTGAATTGAATGTAAGTAGAGTTTCATGGCTGAACTATTCATTTTATTCCATGTGTTTAACAAAAAAAAAAAATCTAATCCGAAATTATATTTAAATATGAAAAGGACGAAGAGAAACTTAGGACATGAGGAGAGAAGAAAAAATAAAAGTTGTAGCAAAATACTACAAATAGTTTGAGGTAGTGGTGCACTTTCGCAGTCAGTCCTTGCTCACTTCACTATTTAGCTACTTAGCTTGTAAGCTAAATGTAAGACTCAGGTGAAACTCTGCTGGACTCTCCAAATGTAGATAAGTAAAAGTGTTTCAGAACCTATTTTACCTACAGTAAATACCAACAAATATCTGAGAAATAGGATTTCAGATCTACTTGGATGAAAAATCTAAGGGGACACATGCTCCTAATTTTAATGGGTATGATGCATCTGGGTAGAGATGACAGTGGGAGAGATGAAGAGAGAGAGTCAGTCAGGGAGGACAGGAGAAGAAACATCATTTATCTCTTCTCCCTCAGGTGAAAGGCAGACATCTGCTCACCTACTTTGCAGAGGAGATAGAGAGGACGAGAGGCTTTCCCCAGCTCACCTCCTCTCTGTCTCTCTCTCTCTCACACACACACACACACACACACACACACACACACACACACACACACACATGTCTGGTCAGCTATCCTTGTGGGGACTCTCCATAGGTGTAATGGTTTTTATACTGTACAGACCGTATTTTCTATCGCCCTACACCAACCCTACCCCTAAACCTAACCCTCACAGGAAACTTTCTGCATTTTTAGATTTTCAAGAAACTTCATTCTGTGTAATTTATTAGCTTGTTTACCCATGGGGACCTCAATTTAGGTCCCCACCGTGACACGAGTCCCCATGAGTCTGTGTGTATTCAGGTTTAAGTCCCCACCAGAATAGAAAAACAAGTACACACACACACACACACACACACACACACACAATCATCATTACCCCTTCTGTTTCCTACCCTAAAATCTGCTCACACATACACATTTCCCCTATCTAAATGAGGACTTAATGTGTAAACCTCTATTGTTTTGTGTTAAAACTAATTATAAGACAAACCCAAACTATAACCTTTTGAAAATAATACTTTGTTTTTCAAGAGCAATGGATGTGTTGTATGTCTGTCCATCCATCTGTTTGACAGATAGGACAGATAGACAGACAGATGAAAAGAACGATCTATAGATGGAATGACAAAATGATGGATATATAGGACAACAGACTGACAGACAATTGGACAAACAGATAGACAGAGAGATGGATAAATTTACACATTATCTTTTGGTACTTATTATATTTACAGGTGCATCTCAATAAATTAGAATGTCGTGGAAATTTTCATTTATTTCAGTAATTCAACTCAAACTGTGAAACTTGTGTATTAAATAAATTCAATAAACACAAGACTGAAGTAGTTTAAGTCTTTGGTTCTTTTAATTGTGATGATTTTGGCTCACATTTAACAAAACCCACCAAATTAGAATATGGTGACATGTCGATAAACCAATCAACTCAAAACACCTGCAAAGGTTTCCTGAGCCTTCAAAATAGTCTCTCAGTTTGGTTCAGTAGGCTACACAATCATGGGGAAGACTGCTGGTCTGACAGTTGTCCAGAATACAATCATTGACACCCTTCACAAGGAGGGTAAGCCACAAACATTCATTGCCAATGAAGCTGGCTGTTCACAGAGTGCTGTATCCAAGCATGTTAACAGAAAGTTGAGCGGAGAGAAAAAGTGTGGAAGAAAAAGATGCAAAACCAATCGAGAGAACCATAGCCTTATGAGGACTATCAAGCAAAATCGATTCAAGAATTTGAGTGAACTTCACAATGAATGGACTTAGGCTGGGGTCAAGGCATCAAGAGCCACCACACACAGACATGTCAAGGAATTTGCTGAACCACAGATAACGTCAGAGGCTGGAGTTGGTGGGTATTTGTTAAATGCCAGCCAAAATCATCACAATTAAAAGAACCAAAGACTTAAAATACTTCAGTCTGTGTGCACTAAATTTATATACACAAGTTTCACAATTTGAGTTGAATTACTGAAATAAATGAAGTTTTCCACAACATTCTAATTTACTGAGATACACCTCTATATTGTATATTTGTTTATTATTTAGTCTTTTTTTTTTTTTTTAGCTTTCTCCACAAATTTGATTTCATGTTTTACTATCCTTGTAGGCAGAAGCACCATGCCCATGAAGACAATTTTAAAAGCACTTTTAATGTGCAAATTAAGGTGTGCAGTTATTTTAAGTAAATAAGGTGTATGTCTAAATTTGGCCAATTCACCTGACCAATTCTGTCATCATTTATGCACCGCCATTTTGCTTCAAACATGCATGGCTTTTCCCCTGTGGAATAAAATGTCAAAACTGCTCTGTTCTTTATAACGAAAATGCATGATGATCACTGGCTGTCAAGTTCAGTTAAAATGTAGCTTTTGTATACTGAAACAACACTAACAACAACATACTGTATTAGGTCGGGACTTGAACCCGGGTCCCCTTCCACGCTTTACAAAAACTGTAACACTGAACTCATCTCACCCAAAACACTAAAGAGCAAGTTGAATGGGCAGTCATGTAATGCCCTGCCTAGGGAACAGAGTGAGCCAGAACCACCGCTGGTACCCCCTGAAAAATCGTGCCACTGCTTGTGGGGACGTTTGCTCTGCTCAATGTAGGCCAAATCTGACCACCCCCACAGACACAGCTCACCATCGCACCATTTCTTCTCTAAAATTCTGCTCCCACCCCAGACTCTCACACTTCAAATACCCTGACATGCATGCTAAACTCCCCAAACTGGGCAATTATCCTGCAACAGCTCGTTTAACAAATTAGTGTTAAATCAAAGAAATGCTCTGGCTGTGAAGACCCAAACACAATCTCCCAAACCGCAGCATCTCTCGCATTCGCTCTCCTGACAGAGACAGTACACGTCATTCATTGCCTGAAGAACATGTTGCTTCTCTGCATATTTCATTTCATCTCTCTTGCTTGCTCTGTTCTACTCTCTGCACTGCTGCATTTGAAGCTGGGACCAGCCAAGCTTGGCTATCCTCTCTCTTGCCCCCTGAGGATGCTCAGCAAATGAATAAACACACTTTAATTCCAACAGACATTAGTAAAAAAATACATGTAACAGTCCATTAAAACAGCACCAACTGAGCAAATAGCTACCGGGACTTGAGATGAATCATTCAGACCACTATTCATTTAATTGACTTTACTGTGGCAGTACTATGGTACAGTGATGATGTCAGATGGTTAGATCATACTGAGTGTTTAACATACAGTATTCATTTACCATGGTACTTACAATTCAATAAAAAGTAATAAACAATACATATTTCTTGGCCATAAACAATAATAGTACCATTATGATTATCTGATAGCATCACATAAAAAAATGAACCTTTTTACTACCTTTTTTTAAAATGAAGTCTCTTTTGTTCACAGAAGAAGCATTTATTTGATCAGAAATACAGTAAAACAGTAATATTGTGAACTATAATTACAATTTAAAAGAACAGTTTTCGATTTTAATATATTTTAAAATGTCATTTATTGCTGAGATGAAAAGCTGAATTTTCAGCATCATTACTCCAGTGTTCTTGAGTGTCACGTGATCCTTAAGAAATCATTATAATATGATTTGATGCTCAAGAAACGTTTCACACTCAAAACGCTTGTGCTGTTTAGTATTTGTGTGCAAACCATGACATTTTTCAGGATTCTTAAAAAAAAAAAAAAGAAGAAGAAAAATATATATGTATATATATATATATATATATATATATATATATATATATATATATATATAGATAGATAGATAGATAGATAGAAAGGTCAGATTTATTTAGAAAATCTTTTATAACATTCAAAATATCTTAACTTTCTTTTCATTCATTTTATGAATCCTTGCTAACAGTATTCACTTCTTTCAATTGTTAAAAAAAATAAATATATATATTTTTTGGAACAATGTAGTACACCAGTACGGTGAATTATTCACAATAAAACTAGAAAAGTGCATTATGTAAACTTTATTTTCTTGTTGACATTAAGCTTCAGTGTTGTTGAGTACACTAAAAACATAGTACTCTCTGATTTTGTCCTTCAAGCATTCATCAAAAGATACTCCTACTAGCTTTCCAGCTATTTTCTCTCCAAGTTCCTCGCTCATTTTGCATCTTTGCCTGCGACAGCATATGGTTTCACCTGTCTCTCTCTCCTCCTGCCAAATCGTCGCGATCGCATTTTCTTCTAAATATTTTATCCTCATCTTTCACTTCTCTCTTCCCCCTTTTCTCTCTCTCCCTTTCCTCCCTCCATCTGGCCCAGGGCAGTGAGATTCCCAGAGCAGCAGCTTGGGAGAGTGTGTGTGACTCAGATATCTCATTCTCCATGCTGTGTGATGATGATGACACACACATACACACTCGACCAAGAAGGGCCACTCTTGAGCTCTACAATCTCTCCCTCCCTCTCGCTTTTTTCCTTCTGCCTCCTGCACTTTTTATGGGATGCTGATAGAGTTCCTGCATGGGAAGTAGCTTGTTAAAGGGATGGTACTAGCAATAATGGCTCAGTGCCATGTCGTCCCAAAGCTGTGTGACTTTCTTTCATCTGTGGAACATAAAACGAGTGTTCAATGAAAGTGGATTTGGATTATCTATTGTAGCATTTATTAATATTTTGAAAAGGTTTTATTTTTATACTTCCAGGTGTCATTTTTGTTCAAGTCTTCCATACCACTTCAGCAGTGCAACAAACTGATTGGTTATGTGCTTTTGTCCATTTTTTGTTGTTGTTGATAAAAGTCACCCTTGTGTTGACAAAAGTCACCCATTCTTCATACAGCAAGAAACAGATTAGAATTTAACATGAGACTACTGAAATATTGCATAGCAGTTTGGTCACTATTCACCTTCATCGTAAGGATGGTATGTTGTCTAGGCAATATTTATAAAGTTTGACAAACGTTGAAACTTTTACTTTTATATTTTCAGTTTTCATTTTTGATTAAGTAATTTTTAACATTTCTAAACAGCTTTAATAATTTATTTTTATTAAATTTTTCTACTTTACCCTTAAATGTAAAAAACTCAAATTAGAAAATGATTGTGACAACTAACCGAAATAGATAAAAAATGTAGTTTAATCTAAATAGTATTTTTTCATGTTCTATTTAGATTTTATTTTATTTTATTTTATTTTTTTTTTACACTTAATACACTTTAGTTTCAGTTCTGGGACAAGCCCTCTTAAAGAAGAAGAAATGTCATACGAGGTCAAGTAAAAGACAAAATGTTTGTTTATAGGTGAACTATTCCTTTAATATGTCACATAAGGATGCATATGAAACCATGAAGCGTGTAAAAGGACAAAAGGAGAGTGTTATAAATGGGTTCATTTAATGCCCTGCACGCCCACGTACGTGCGAGAGAGTACATGTGTACGTCTACGTCTGAAGGTGGGCGTCGCATAAACGTCCATCACCTCCGGCTCGCACACCTTTTAAAAGCCCGGAGATGTCTGTATAACCCTGGTGGTCC
Source organism: Carassius gibelio (assembly GCF_023724105.1). NCBI lineage: Eukaryota > Metazoa > Chordata > Actinopteri > Cypriniformes > Cyprinidae > Carassius > Carassius gibelio. The sequence goes on along the minus strand of NC_068403.1, from coordinate 8,076,126 downwards.
ATATTTACCAGGCTGGCGCGTGGGAGCGTACGCAAGACGTGACGTTCCTCGCTTTCTCTTTCCCTTTTGTACATATACGCACCTCCGTTGACGTGAGTCGTGTAACAATCTGTGCTGTTTCCATGACAACCACCTGCTGCTGTCCCCCCTCATCTGTCTCACTCTTTTTTCAATCCCACCCTCCCATCCTGCACTCAACGCTGTGTTGGTATTCCAAGGTCAAAGTGGGTCATGTGGCGATAGACAATGAGATAGCGGCAGAGGTTCGGACGAGAGTGCGGGAGAGCGGAGAAAAGTAAAAACCACTGGAGAGAAGACAGGATACTCCTGTCACAGACTGTCCTGATTTGAACAAATTGGAGTGCCGTGCATTTGTTACATGTGGTGAGAATGAAATGAAATGAAAGAGAGAATAATTCAGTGCTGAAACGCATTCTGAATCCACCCGTTTCCACCGCATGTTCTCCACACGAACATCTTCAGCGCTCACGGGTGGCCCTGCCAGTGATGCATGCTCACATCACGCCTGTGTATTGTGCAACGCATGTGTTGATGTGTCTATGTGTGTGCGTGCATGACAGAGAATCGCAACTTGTGCTGATGGTGCAGCAAGAGTTGAACCATGCTGTGTGCGTGTGAGAAGGTTGCAGTGACCTTGCTTGCTCCAGGCAGGAGGTGGAGTTTCACATATGGATCCGCCAGTCCATTGGAGTCCATGGCCTTTAGTCCCTGTGGGCACAAACAAGCACACAAAAGCACAAAGACTTCATGTCACATAAGATTCACACTCATGTCTGGGGTGAGAGGTTGATAGATCATATCCTTACTGTGATATGCACACTTTAGGGCACAAGGTTGTTTAACTGGACTCGTTAATTTTGTTTTTGCTTGCTCAAAAAAAACCATGAAATAAATTTTGAACTCTATTTTTATTTGGCAAATTACATGAAAGTAAATTTTATGTTTAGCAAATGATGTGTTTAAATATATGATAACACTTAGTGGCTTATGGGTAGATAAATCTATTGAGGGCATTTTATTAACATTATTTTGTAAATGAGTGCAGGATGAGTCATTTACACGTTCTTTACAGATTTTATGAATACATTTTATTATTCCACTTTTGTCCCAGACCTAGACTTTTAATATTAGAATATGAAAAAAAATATTACATTCTACAACTGCTATATTATAACCTATACATATATTTTTTTTTACCATTTGACTCTAATTCAGTTTCTAGTTCATTTCTAAAACACTTTTATCGCTTTTTTCAAAACGACATTGTGAAGAAAAATTTAATAAAAATAATGTAATTTCCAATCAAGCTGTAGTTAATAGCCAAATGATGCAAAAAGTGTAAATGACTTCATTTCATTTGGTATCCATAAATGCTACTTACTAAACTACTCTTAGCAAGACTGCAGTCTATTGTTTTATATTAAAAATGTTTCCACCACCGATTATTATTAAACACAATACATCATTTCAGATGTGGTGGAAATGTTCATTAGTTTAGGGGCTAAAATGTCAAAACAAAAATGTTCACTGTCAGAAATTGAGTTATTTCTACAACTGCACAAGCACAAAAATGTCTTTAGTTGTAGAAAAATCCAGTAGTGTTTGTGTGAGTATAAACTTACCTTGGCCTTGTTGATTGTGCAGTGCAAGCAGTTATTTTCTTGGTCAAATAGCAGGCTGAACTCCAGGGTTCCCAGGTAGGCTAAAAGAAACAAAGAATAACTGAATGTGTTGCACGCACATTAGCTGGGAATCAGTCTTGCCTGTAATGACCTAATCAGGGCTGTGCACATAGAGAGGGCTTGTAGTGTTTATGCACCATTACAGAGACTAATGAAGTATTTAACACTCTGATCGCATACCTCAGTTATCACACACACTCACACCAATCAAACAAACTCCACACAAAGCAATCAATACCGAACAGTATGGGACTCAGGTCCAGGTCGATGGGAAGCGCTCATGCCTCATTGGCTGCTTACTGGTGAATAAAATCAGTCAATCAAACAAATGGAATCGGGAACAGGAAATATCCTTGGATTCATGTATGTGAGGAGTCATGTAATAAGAAGCATTATTTTACAGTATGTCAGATTGGGCTGATGTGGTTAAAAATTTGGACTGGCAATGACAAAGGTTATAGGTTCGAAGCCCACAAGGACTCTGTCCTAGAGAAAAGCCCTTAACCCAAGCCTGTACCAGAAGGATGTATGTAGATTTGTGAAAAATGCATCTGTAAAATGATTACTTTGAGTGTAAACACATGTGTAAATCCAACTAAAGGGAACCAAATGTGAAATGGTAACTAGCCATGAGACAAACTCACTGTCCTCGTCATCCGAGTCGGCAAACTCCCCGTTCTCCTCTTGCTCTCTCTCCCTCTTGCGGTCTTTCTCTCCGTTCCCGTCTCTGTCCTTGTCTTTGTCCTTTAGAACTTGTTTTTCCCGGGGTGGAGGGGGGGTGATGGGGAAGTCGTGGAAACGAGGGAAGAAGTCGGAGATCTGTGGGATGGGAAGGATGGGGCCGGGGCACACATTGATGGCAAAGTGTTCCTGCATAGAGATCTTGACTGGGGAGGGAGGAGGAGGCACAGCGGGGCTGGGGGGACCCGCGGCCGAGGGAGGGGTGGAGGGAGAGGGGGAGGAAGAAGGCAGAGAGAGATGGGAGGACGGGTTGCTGGGGGGGAAATGGGAATGGGGTGGAGGTGGTTTGGAAACGCTCATCGGGACCACTGGAAAGAACTGTGGCGAGAGAAAGAAAGAATGTTTTGAAAACAACTATAACTTTGTTTTGTTTAAGTGCTGGGCAAACGATTAATCGCATTGAAAATAAAAGTTTTTGTGTAAATAGTATGTGTGTGTGTGCTGTATAAATTTATTATGTACTATACATATAAATACACACACGCATGTACAGTGCCCTCCATAAATATTGGAACAGTAAAGACAAAATTGCTTTCACTGCTGTGCTGTCAAGACATTTGCAAATATGATTAAAAGATGAATATGCAAAACTACACAATGTCACATTTTATTATCAGGTCTTTCGACACATACAAGGACAGCACTTTTAGAGTTCTTTCCACTATTTGAGGTGAGCATAAGTATTGGAACAGTTGAATTTAAGGCAGATGTAAAAGATTAAAAGCTAATATTTAGTTGCATATCTCTTGCATGCAATCAGAGCAGTGAGTCTGCAACCCATAGAAATCACCAGACTCTTGGTCTTATGCTTTGAAATGCTTTCCCCAGCCTTTAATGCAGCCAATTCCAACTGTTGCTTGTTTTGGGGAATTTCTGTCTTTAGTCTCCTCTTCAGCTGATAAAATGAATGTTCAATCGGATTTAAATCTGGAAATTGATTTGGGCAATCTAAGACTTTAAATTTCTTTGCCCTGATAAAGTCCTTGACTGAACTGGCAGGGTGTTTTGGGTCATTGTCCTGATCTAATATGAAGTGCTTTCTAATGAGTTTGTTGGAATTTTCTTGAATATTGAATATCCAAATTCATTCTGCTACTGCTGTTATACATTAAGTCATCACTGAAAATGAAGAAGACCTGTTCTAGAGACATCCATGCATGCCATGACACCACCTCCACCAAGCTTTACAGATGAGGTTGTAGGCTTAGGATCATTTGCAGTTCCCGTTTTTCTCCACACTTTTGCTTCCATCAACTCAGTTCCCAAACTCTACTGGCTCACATTTGTGAAGAATCTTGCCTTTCTATTTTTGGTGCTGATCAGAGGTTTGCATCTTGCTGTGTAGCTTCTGTAATTCTGTGTCAAATTCTCCTGCGGACTGTAGCTTGACAGATCAACACCCCAGCTTTCTGGAGGTTGTTGGAGATTTTACAGACATGTATTTTAGGGCTCATTTTCACAGCTTTTATGATTTGTCTGTCATTAACTACTGTTGTTTTCTCAGCCAATCAGGTCGTCGTTGTTTGCTGATGTCGCCAGTAGTTTCCAAACTCTTGATTTCTCCATGTCCTTTGTTTTTCTATAGTTCTAATTGACTTCCTCTTTTCTTTTAGCATCTAAATTACTTGCTTTTCTTTCAGAGTCGGCTTCCTCATCTTCATCCTGGTTTGTGTGTGTCATTGTCGAATGCAAGACTTAGAATGCAGAAGCAATGGATATAGCTGAAAAGACACGTTCCCTGCTTTTAAAAATGAATACAACAGAACACAGCTGAACACGTAAAAGACCTATGATGCAACTGTTCCGATACTTATGCTCACATCAGATAGGGAGATGAAACATTAAAAGTGCTGATCTTCTTAGCTGGTAAAACATCTTTGTGTTGAATCACCCAAAAATAAAATGTGACATTCTGTAGTTTTGTCTCATATTCATCTTTTAATCATATTTACAGATTTCTTGACTCCACAGCAAACAGAACAATTTTGTCTTTACTGTTCCAAAACTTATGGAGGGCACTTTATATATTTAAGAAAAATACGTAATTTATGTATGTATATATATATATATATATATATATATATATATATATATATATATATATATATATATATATATATATATATATATATATATATATATTATTATTATTTTTATTTTATTTTTTTCTGGTGAAGTTTTCCTATTAAAACATCCTTAAAACAAGATCCTTTAAAATTACTTTAGAATCAAAATTGTGTAACATAATGGATTTTTTTTCAGGTCAATTTCTTTGAATAAAGTTCATTTGGCATTTTCTAATAAAAAATTTTTATGTTTATATTTCTTAACCCATTAGTAGATTCTTCTTGTTTACAAAATAGTTGCATTAAGGTTTTATGCTTAAAGCATAAAAATTTAAATAAATAAAAAAATACATACATACATAAACAAATAAGCATGCTTAAAATTTAAAGTGATTGAAAAAAATTTAATTTCCCTCTTCCTTTAAATAAATACTGTTTATTCCCCCCCTTCCCTTAAAATAAATGTAAAAAAAAAAAATCGAATGACCCAAAAATGGTAAAATCCCCCTTTCCTTAGAATAATTAAATGAGTTTGAACATAAATTTAAATATAATTTTAATATGGAAAAAGTAGCTTCAAGAGTCCGTTAAATATCTTATTTTATGTTCTGCAAAAACAAAGTGCATGTGTGGAAAGACATCATCTTACAAATTTTCAGCCAATTTTGTGGAGCCAATTTCATTAAACTAAAACAAACTGTTTGCTGTAACAAGTGAAACAGAAGACTGCCCCACGGCCCCTGACCCAGACAGATAAAGATGTGTGACAGACTTTCTGCTGATAACATCTTTCATTACCAGTAATGCGGCTGTTTTGATTACACTACCTCCCTAAGGACAGAGATATAGTGTCTGCTTCATGTGCGTCCTCTTCGGTGCGTTCTATCTCTGTCTCGCACATTCTCTTTCAACCTTTTTTCACATCTTTCCCTTTAGTTCGTACGATTCTTGTCCCGTGAACTAGACCATCTAATGAGCCAAAAATAGAATAAGCGAGATAAAATGGCACTGTTGTGAGTCAAAACAAAGTTATTTTTTTCCTTTTTGTTTTGCATGGTTGCTGGAAATGCCACACTAATTAATGTTTTTGTAAGTCTAAAATATCTAACATACAACATGCTGCACAATTTCACTTTGCCTCTTGGATTATCTGACTAAAAAAAGCTTTTTACATTACAATAACATCAAAGCCAACAATATTTGCAGATGTGTGGCAAGACCATCATTTCAACACGTTCATACACACAGTGAGGCTGCTATGATGCAAAAACACTGTCACATGGACACAAAGGCTGTCAGGCTAAATTACATACAGTACACATGTTGGCCAGCACAAACAGAGACATATCACATGCAGAGTTAAGCAGAAGTGCAAATAAACACAGCTACTTTCAAACCTGACTTATAAACATACGTAGAAATGTGTTCACTCACGAGGAAATGTACCTGCAGGCAACATACATGCATGTTGACACAAACACTCTCTCTCTCTCTCTCTCTCTCTCTCTCTCTCACACACACACACACACACACACACACTAACAGGTGGTCAAGCTGGTACACAAACATGCATTATCAAGCGGAAAAAAATACAAAGGCACACACTCACCCAATGACAGTCTTCATCTGTTCCAGCACTCCATCTTGTCTTCACTCATGGTCTCTCTCACACACACTGAAGAGAAACCACCGTCGTTTTGTATCAATATATCCTCCCTCGTTCTCTATCCCTCTCTCACAGTCTCCCTCCCTCCCTCTCACTACTCTCTCTCTCTCTCTCTCTCACACACACACACACACTCGCTTGACGCGCTCTGACTCGGTTGTGACGTTTTCTTTAAATTCCCTGCGCACTGATCTGTCACTCACCATATACTTCTGCAATTTAACAATGAGCGAGAGAACACTGAAAAGGGAAACTGAGGACATATGAGAAAATGAATAGCAATAGTAAGTCCGTAAAAAGATAAGCGTAAGAAAGAACTGCAGAGAAGTTACAGTATGTACAGAAAATCGGGGCTAGTTGTCACAGATTTTTTGTAAGCTTAATTTACTCACCCAGCTGTTGTTCTAAATCTGTATGATTTTCTATCTTTTGTGAAACACAAACGGTATAATGAAATCGAATGAGGACTGGTGCTCTCAAGGTCCAAAATGGCAATATTGTCACTAATATACCATAACAGCAGTCTATTTGACTCATGCATATTCCAAGTCTTCAGAAGCCTTAACAGCTTTGCGTAAGGAAATGAGCTCTCCTGTGACATTCATGTGAAAATTAGCGATGTTCCATTCGTGAACGAGTCATTCTTTTGATTCAAACCTTTTCGGTTGACCCAGTTCAGAAAAATTAAGAAATAAGAAAATAAGAAATGATGACATAACATTATTTATAAACAATTTTATTATATTACTTTATTTAAAATTATCATATTATCAATTTTAACTTACATGATAAAATTCACACACACACACACACACACACACACAGTTTTGAAAAAGATCCAAAAAACACTGTTAATATTTCCTATATTTCATATTAATTACAATATTAATAAATAACCTGGTTTGCAACTATATCTAATTGTGCTTCTCTTTGTTACATAAATCCACAAAGAAAATAAAAAAACACATTGTGCTGTTAAAGAAAGAGGAAAAAGTCAGTTTAGTCAGGGAAAAAAAGTATCTATTCCAACAGAAAACTGCACAAAAAACCTCCATCATCAAAGCTTTGCCGCAGTACTGGCTATAGAAACAATGGAGAAAAAAATGCATCATGGGAGCTTGTACGTGACCAGTTGGTGCTGAGATATGCTAGAGATTTACTCATATTTTACTGTTCTGCTTCCTTAGGAGTTCTATCAGGAAAATGTGTCATTAAAGTCATTCTCAGTTTTAAAATGTTCCTGTTGTCACAACATAGGCCCAATCTCCATACAGAAAGAAGTGTCTTACTGGCAGATTATTTTACTTTATTGCTTCATTTAATCATAAAGCATTCTGATTTTTACACTTTTAACAATAACAGTTCCAAAGATAAAAGAACCATTTCGGGTTCCCCAAAAAACTTTCAGTCTACAGTTCTTAAAAAGAACCATTATAAAGAACATTTAAATAATCTAAATTACCTTTTATTACTCTAAAGAATCTTTAGTGCAATGAAAAGGTTCCATAGATGTTAAAGTTTCTTCATGGAATCATCGATGCCAATAAAGATCCTTTATTTAATGTGTAACATAAAAGCCATTTAAGTTTATTGCAGAGGGTGTTTTAACAGACTTGCATGTATCTTAAGTAGAGATAGAGAGTGTGAATTTCAGTCTTATTTAAGCCCCAGATGTGGCATATCTTGGCTCAGTTTAGCAGGAATCTTGCTGAGGTGCAAAACAAACTTGGTCAAGTTTGTATGCCTCTCATTATGAATTCACAGAGGAGGAAGAGAGAGACGCTATGTGATGCAAGGCGAGAAAAAAAAAAAGAAAAGGGTATTCTACAAATGCTGATGAACTGGGAGATATGATAAGCCTAAAACCTTCGGTTTTCACTTTTGTCATAGGTGCTAATTTGTGCACTGCTAAAACCAAATCAGTAATGTGTCTGCAAAAATAATTAACAATTAGATAAACATTCAGTGCTGCTTTTGAGCTGAAGGTGGTGAGCTGAAGGTCACCTTGTCACACAAAGGTCAATCATCACAATCTCAGTATAACTGTGCAATGGGCTACATTTCATGATGCTGGAACCAGCATGGATTTTAGAGCATTCAAACGTGTTCCTAAAATCCCTAGCATAAAAACAAAAATGCTGAAGTATGACTCATGACAAATATCCCACACTGCACTGACAAATGCACATACATAACTACAAAATAATAGAGTGTGTTAATAATGAATTATGTATGAAAACCAATTTTTATTGCCTGACATAAAAACACACATTGAAGGATGGACCTGAAGGATGGATCATTTAAAATATATGTATCTGTTTGTAAATTATATTCTGTTACATAGTCATCCATATTCGCCAAATATGTTAAGAACAGAAGGTAAAGGAGCATGCTAGACAGAGCCATATGAGCACAAACACAGTGATGGTTCAATGGCTCTCTCTTACCACATAGAAAAGTAATAATCAGTGGCTGATACACCAATACAAATAACCTGTCATCCTCCATTACAAATGCTATGGCCGACCTATTCCCTACATTAGCATAGGACACCGAAATAATTCACCTTGATTTACATACACAAACTGAAAAGGGTTCTCGCACAGATATATTTATCTCTCGGTTCTCCAAATACACTGGAAATAGATGGATGTTCTTGCCCTTGCACATATGTCTCTGTCCTCAAACGTGCAAGCTTGCCTGTTCTCTTCTCGGAAAACCCGGGTGGGAGTCAACCCTAAAAATTAATTGAATCTTTGATTTAATGATGAATCTATTCCGTTCTAGGATTCTGGAGTGACATTACTAATAGTGTGTTCATGCTCGATTTCCAAACTATTTTACATCCCAGAAGAGCCTTAATAACTAGTTGCATCCCAGTGGCTCTTTTAAAAATCACTTCCCTACTATGTAGTAAGCACAAAAAGAGTAGTATGAATGTCTAAATTCACAGTATTTAGACGAAAAGTACCCAGGTGACCTACTATTTTCAGGTGAGATTTGGAAGTACACATCTAATGGGTACTTTACTATCCCATGAGGCCACCTGAGAGGATTTGTGAATGGAACTAACGCTGGTAGGTCACATGACAATGGAAACATGGTGGAATATGTCCAGATTGTATTAATACTTCACACATTACTTAAAAGGACCTCCTCAGAGAGTAAGCGTTTTTAGACTCATGTTGTGCGTTACAGCAGAAGACATTGACTGGGTCAGTGAGCAAGTATTCCCCATTGCTGGGAACAATGTTTTGTGGTACAAAATCCACACTTACCAACATATTCACCACAGACCATCAATTAATAATGATGCTGAGTAATAATTACTCAACTGATCAATACTACAATACTATACTATATAATAAAATAATATGTATAGATATTTTTCATGGTAAAAAGAAATTATGTCTGAGTTTAGTGCATAAATTTATATATATGGACAAGGCTTTGCTATAATTAGCTGAATTTGAGACTTCTTTTTAAAATGTTTATAAAGTTAATTCTGCAATGAAACTGAAGTAGCAACAGATAATCGTAAATGAAAGATGTGGGCGACGTCTTGGTTTTATGGATCAGTTGTTTACTGGATTTTGAAAGTGGGCATTGCACTTAAAAATGGAAGCAGATAAATGCGCATATTTGCACCAAAATGATTGGAAAAGTCTTCAATATGTCACGCTGGAGCCATTTTGAGTTGTAGTTTTGATTCCTGACACTAGAGGGTGGATAAGTATTTTTGATCGCATTTAAAAAAGGGTGCTGATGAGTTACAAACTGCAGGTTATAAAGTCAGAATAGTGGGATACAAACTTGCAAATGCATGAAATAAAGTCAGTTAAATCTTGCAATTCTGACTTTTTGTTTTTTGCAAATGGAAGAAAAAAATTGTATGGCGCAATTCTGAGTTTATATCATGCAATTCTGATATTTTCGCAAGAATTGTAAGAAATAAACAATGGTGAGTTATAAAGTCAAATTCTCTCAATTCGGACTTTATTTCTAATCATTTTTTTTTTCAATTGCGAGTCACATAATAGTGACTTTATAACTTGCCACTGCACAATAAATGGATTGGCATATCCAAATTATCCTATTTTATAGACAATATGTTGATTATTCAAGCAGTATATGTCAAAATCAAGTAAAATTAGCCTGCGTCCCTACAAAGAATTACGATTAAACACTATAAGGTCAAATTAACAACAACTGCAACTAAAAAGCAAAGAAAAATAAATATATAAACAAATTAATTGTAATAAGGTCTATTGTATAAAACAGGCCTAGTTAGAGTAAATTTTCATCTAATGCCAACTTTAATCTTTACTATTTTCTAACAACAGAGAGTACTGTGTAAATGGTATTATGCTTAGTTCACACCTCAACTGTCCCGTTAGTTTTCCGTTTTTCCATCTCAGAGGAATCCACCTCTGTCATCATTCACTTTCACAAACTGATAACACATCACAGTCACTGTCCAACTCTTTGAAAGTTTGCTCTCTCCGTTTTGCTCTTTTCCTCTTTTATAATAGACAGGCAGGTCCTATTAGCCCTCTGCCAGTCTCATCTGTAGTCCTGACAGTCAGTAAGCAACTGCTGTGCCAAATTCTCTCTCTCTCTCCTCATGTCAACGGACATATGACTTTTCTATTTAGCTGTGGGGGAGATGAGCTAGATTCCAGTCACCCAACTACCTCACAAAACACCATCGCCACTCTCTAAAAAGCTGAAAGCACTGTGTGGGATGCAACAACAGTCAGAACTCATCAACAGTCTTCCAAATGGAAGCATAAGTGGTTTGTTGATGATGCATCACATACATCTTGAAAAACTTCAAAGAAGGGTTATGACAGAAGGCATGATTCAGTTAATACAGAGCTTGAACTTTGTGGCTGTGAGGTAAATTGTAATATTTGATGTAACCTACATGACATTTTTTTCATTGTATATATTTTGCATGTAGATTTATGAACTTTTAAGAAATGAGAGACTATTCATGGAATATTTGCATTAAAAAAATGTAGTGATGTAAAACGATTAATCGCGATTATTAATTGTGATAGTTTCTCTCCACATCACTCAAACAGCCTAAGCTATTCTGTGTCAGCCGTGCCACAAGGATGCGCTGTTTCTATGTGTATTATGCTTTGTTTTGACAGAATACAGTGCATCCTTGTGGCATGACTGACACAGATGAGTGTAGCAGTTTGAGTGATGTGGAGAGATGCAGAGGACACTGCTGACAATGGAATTATTGAATAAAGTCATTATTTTTGTTTTCTTTGCTTACAAACAGTATTCTCGTTGCTTCATAATGTTACGGTTGAACCACTGATGGCAGATGGACTATTCTGACAACAGAATAGTTGTCATACTTATCTGGACTTTGACAGTGTAACTTACTTGGCAGTCCATGGGACAGTCACAAGCCTCCCAGTTTTCATCCAAAATATCTTAAATTGTGTTTACGAAGACGAACGAAGCAGCTTTTACAGGTTTGGAATGACATGTGTGTAAGTGATTAATGACAAAATTTTCATTTTGGGGAGGAGTATCCCTTTAAACAATTATACATATTCAGTTGACCACCTTGACTTTTTCACATGAAGGGTAAGAAAACAAGCCTAAAAGAGAGTTCATTTCTTCAGACAGACTGCAAATGATTCATTCTTGAAGATGTTGCAAGTCTGTGTTTACACACAACAAACCTATCATTATTTTAATAGAAATTATTTTTTAAATCATTTATTATTCAACAGATTAATTCATCCAGAATTAGGAAGACATTTTGCTCTCACTGCGGGACTTTTCAGGGTCGAGGAAAATAAACTACAGAGTGGCAAGTTTCTTTCACGGCTTTGAAGTTACGTAAGTCTCACGTAGCAGTGTGCAGTTATGCAGTATTTATCACAGTGCATACACTTCCTGTCTGTGAACTCTTCTCTCAGGGGTTTAAATTAGTTCCTCTCCAGGGATAATCCTGAGCTGGGGACTAACCAAGCACAGCACTCACAGCTTGGTGCCAACACAGCCACTTCACGTTTCCAAATGACCCAATTTCTCCCTCCTCTTCATCCTCCCTTTTTCCCCCTTGCTGCATTTTCTCTCTCTTATACATCATCCTTTTTTCCACCTTTCGTCCTTTTCTTGTTTTTACTGATTATTCTTTCATTCTGCTCCTGTTACTCCTAATGGGGCCTTGCTTATCATGCTGTTGACATGACTGATAATAGGTTAGTTTCGCTGGAGAAATTGACTGACATGTGATTGATGGCAAATTCTCCCACTCTTTCTAATATACAGTATATAAACATATATACACCAGAGAGAAAAATGCATATATGTAGATGCAGACATACAGTGTAGAGGTTGGCTCTGTTCAACATACTGCAGAGAATAAATAGAAAAATTGAGTGTGCCAGATATTAACTCAAGGGCAAGATGATAGACCGGATTTGAAGGTGACTGTGGTATAAAGGAAAGATAAAAATGCAAATATAAAGAGAAAAAGACACGAGGAGGGAAGGAAAGAGGGATTAAAAATAATAACATAAATAGAGACATAAATCAATGCTAAGGAAAAAAATATTGTTGCACAATAACAACAGCTGGATGGAAATGTGGGAATGTTTGCAAGAAATACCAGAGAGTGGAATAGGGGTTATGTACAACAGACTGGCGTACTGTGTTAACCTGGTCTCGCTGCTTCCGGTTCAAGCGTTTTGCATGTGCTTTGTTAAATATCAAAACAGTAAAATCAGTAATAAAGTGAAATATTATTACAATTTAAAAGAACTATTTTCTATTTTAATAGATTTGACAATGTAATTTATTGCCGTGATGGCAAAGTTGAATTGTCAGGAGTCATTACTCTATTCTACACCATCACATACTTACTTATTTAATTCATCTAAATACTTATTTAGAAAAATAATATAAGTGTATGACAATGCTGTTTTTGTGTGTGCGATTGTTGGATCTATTCATGCATGCCTCTCTGTGTGAGATCAAGTCGACACACATACCAGCATGAGACATCTTATTTTTTGATGTGTCTAGTGATTTTAAGGCCATGTTTAATGAAGCAGAATGCTGCCATTATGTGCTCATGCAGAATCATTAGTCACCTCTAGCATTCCGCACCATCACACCTAAACCCTAATCCATAACAGTCCCTGTTGAAAAACACACCTGGCGTTACCCTCACCCTGCATGGATGAACACCGCTACCCACTGAACACTGAAATATAAACATTATCACAATACTGAACCATGTCAACTTTGCTATTTCTTGCACACACAGTATGTCTAAAGAATAAATCCACATGCTGCATATTCTAAGAACTTCATAACACCAACGTTCTGAGAATTTTCACTTAACTGTCCATTTTACTGAATATGGAGTTTATGTTTCAGCAATGGCAGCAGAAGTTTAATTCGCTGACTCCGGTTTTGTTGCTCAGTTTTAAATGGCCCATGTCTATTGGGAACTCACACTGGAATAAAATTATTGCTTTACTTGCCTTTTGGTTGCTTCTGAGGAAAAAAAGGAAAAAGAAGTTTTGAGGAAAATGTGCAACGCAAAATCAAGCCTTTTTGAAGCACAGTAAGCATAAAGGAGTGTAATAGACTATGACGGCTCACCTCAACATTAACCACCCCAGCAAAAAAAAAAAAAAAAACTAAGAAAAAAAAGGGTGTCTCGCTTTCTCTTGACAAATGTCATGAGGACAGCAGACAAGAAAGCATCAATAATGACTCTTGCTCTCTTGTCTCAGGCATGAACGTTGATGGACAGCATTTATACACACTTTCAGTTCTCGTCTGATAAAGCTAATTTGCTAAGACACAATGAATTGCTTCCGTATGATAATTATAACTCATGATATACTGAGTAAACAGAAGTAAATAAGCTGTTTGAAAATGGTTGGCATTGTGTAAGCATGTATAATATTGAAATAATGTGAACCCGTGACCTTTCGAAGAGTCTTGAATACATTAAAAACCATCTGGCATAATTAGATGGGAATTATGCATAATTTACAGTAGGGTACAGTACATTCCTCTGCATGCCATCACGCAAACATTCTCCTAGCCTTTTGTTAGCCTTGGAGCTAAAGAAACATGCAGAAGAGGTTTTTGTGTTCCTGTTTTGTTGCAAGCATGAATTTGAGATTTAATTACGCGACTTCTCATTATATAGGTTTATTATGGACTTTGAATTTACCCCGCCAGTATTACTATTCATTTTATATCTTAATTAAAATGTTTAATGATTATCTTCGAGACATAGTCTGGTAACAAGATGAGACTCTGCCCTAGGGTTAAGTTATTTGCCTTAATTAAAAGTCCATGCAATAATGTAGCCGAACTGTTTCTAAATACATGATCCAAATCTTTGTCTTCATGACAGCCGTTCATTAGGACCTTATTATCTGCAATAGTTCAAGCTTATTTATGTCACAATGTGGAGCTGTAATTATATTCATGAACCTTGCAATCAGCTGTCACTGCCGTGTTCAGTGTTCATTCACACTTCATGAACAAAGTTGGAATCAATCAAACTTCCCTGACCTCTGGCTCACTGGGTCGAATGCTGGATCAGTACACAGACACAGTGCAAAGGGGTGAGCATGGCTAGTCATCACACTTTTACTCAAGATCAGTTTCTGTATAGAAGCATACATTAAAGTCTTGGCTACGAAAAGGATATTGATTATATCCACTGTAAGCACGAAAAAGAAAACAGTTTATTGACATTTGTGACAACATGCCCCAATAAAGGTTGTCACAATATGTGTGGTAAACTTCCACAATGGAGCCTATAGGCTTTTAAACAGCAAAATAATGAAAAACTAATTCAGAAAAAAATAACAAAAATGTATAAAGTAATTTTGTCCAAAACACTATTCTTATAATTGTTTACAAATTGTATAAAATGTTATCTTGTGACAAGTGCCCCAAACTAAAATAACCTTACAAAAAACTAGAGATGGTACTGTTATTTTTAACTAAAATTATCATTAACTGAAATGAAGCAGAAATGAAACAGAATCAGACAAATATGAAAAATAAAAATTTGAAATGTTTCATTGGGAGAAAAAAGTACTGCAAAAAAAAAAAAAGGTCAAAAGTACATAATAAAATGACTAAAACTTAAAATAAATTGAAACCTGCAAATATAAATAAAAGCTCATTTAAAATATTAATAAATATTGTAATAGTATATAAATAATACTAAAATAACACTGGCTAAAGGAAACACTTTGTCTTTAGACTTTTGACGTACAAACCTTGTGTGACAACTAGCCCCAGTAGTTTTATAACCATACTAATATCTGTTCCTTGCATGAAAAAAAACAACAGATCTAAGTTAAGTAACATAAGTTTTTTTTCTCATGACTTTAACTTCTCAAGTTTATTTCACCAATTTCAGATTCAGAAATTGGTGAATATACTGAAAGTTGAAATGATACAGCTAGTTTGATTACTTAAGAATTTAACGCTGCAACTGAATATAAGTTTTTAAATTGAAGTAGATAGAAATGTTTTACATTGTGCAGTCATGGAAAAATACAGAACAATGTGTCTGTTCCAGACAGTCACATTCATAGGAACACACGCACATCTTAAACCAAACACATCATCAACACGCTTATCTCACATGCTAATCCAAACATATTTAGACAGATTATCATCTACACAGATTATCAAAGGAGGGTGAAGGGACACTTTCTACAGTCAATCCACACATTCTCTCAGAGGAGAAGGAACTGATTTTAAAAAGATCGACTCGAGTGGTTCTGGATTGGACGTTTTTCTCTCCTCATTCTGAAGGTAAGCTAAAAAAAACAATGTAGTATGATTAAAAGGCATCTTGCATAAACTCTTTCAACTCGCTTGAAGCTCTTTCGTGGTTGCAAACGAGCCTAATTTACTTCAAACCTCACTAACAACAAAGCCTGTTCAACGGTAACATATCAGGCACATTGTGACAGCCATAGCGGCAATCTTTTTCAAAAGCTTTGCTGTATTAGTTCAGAAACTGACAGGAAGGGATGCAGCCAGACTGTAATTACTGAAACATACGTGGGAAATAATTACAGTTATGTTGATGACACGAATGACAGCCACAGAGGAGTGTTGAGCCTTTGAAGGCAGTCAGTCTGATGTAAAGTTTGTCTAGATGTAAACAGCAGCTGATAGTGGATTGTCAGGCCGAGCAAGATAAATCCCATCGCTGCGTGGACGTAATGGCAAAGGAGGGGGCCAGCCTCATTTCGGCACCATGACACAAAATCGGTAATGGGGATCGATCGAGCCAGTCTGAGCGTTCCATGGGTATTGTTCTGTGGCTTGTTTTCAGATGTAACCCAGGAAAGTTCTTGCAATCTGTGATTGATCTAGTGCAAAAGGCCTCCTGATGGATCTCACGAGAAGATCCCAAAACAATGCAGAAATACTGTAGCGAACAAGGGGCTTTAAATAACTGCTTTATACTGTAGCACATAAACATATGCTATTCAAAAGAAATGTGAAAATTGTCCTTTTCAGTAAGGACATGTTAAATTGATCAAAAGGGACAGCAAAGACTTTTACAATAATTTTTATTTCAGATAAATGCGGTTTTATTTTTTACCTTTGTATTAATCGAAGAATTCTGAAAAAAAAAATACCAAAAAATATCAAGCAGGACAATACTAAGAAAAAATTCTAAAGCACTAAATCATCATATTAGAATCATTGGTACTGAAAACTGGAGTAATGATGCTGAAAATTCAGATCACAGGAATAAATCACATCTTTAAATATACTAAAATAGATTTTAAATTGTAGTAATATTTCACAATATTACTGCTTTTACAAATAAATAAGCCTTGGTGAGCATAAGATACTTCTTTCTAAAACATGACCCCAGACTTTTAAACACTAGTTTTTTCAGGGTCTTTAAATTTACTTTGAATGTTTTTACACTGAGCTAATTTCACATGCTTTAACCCTAAAACTTGCATTTTTATACTGTATATTCATGATGACATTTAGTATGTTTATTAAGCCATTTCCTTAAGGTTGTACAATCCTTGCGGGACATTTGGTCCCCATAATGTAAACAAAACCTGACCACACAAATAATTTCAGTTAGCCCTATAACATTTAACATGTGTTTCAATTTCTGACATAGCTATGCAAGCATGTTTCCATCCTAGACTCTAAAAAATAAAACAAGTAATATGTCACCATGAAATGGAAGTAGCAGTAGTCTTGTTTTCCTTATTGTTATGTGTGATCCAGTGACATGGCTTCTCGAATGAGAAAAAGAGTGGGAAAGAAAAGAAAGCGGGTTTAGCAGGATTTAATTTTGTCCATCGGGAACTGATTAGATCGTTGTTGTTTTCTAATTGCTGCAATCTCATGTGAGTGACAAGTTGTTCCGCCCTCATTCCTGGAACACACGTCATCAGAGAAGAGGCGAGAAGTCATTTCAAATTGGGAGGGGAAGTTATTTTGATTAAAGATTACAAGAGAACATTCATTTAAAAA
Organism: Carassius gibelio; assembly: GCF_023724105.1. Classification (NCBI taxonomy): domain Eukaryota; kingdom Metazoa; phylum Chordata; class Actinopteri; order Cypriniformes; family Cyprinidae; genus Carassius; species Carassius gibelio. Next base: position 8,058,409 of record NC_068403.1, on the reverse strand, counting down.
TAATGATGCATACTGATAAATAATTTATAATAAATTCTGCAATACTCCATAAAAAACAATTGTCCATTTTGACTATTGTCAATTCCCTTGTCAAACAGTAAGACAAAGCCATTTGAAAGCCTGTATCTGAAGTCCTTGGCTTGGACACATATCACAATGTGATTGAGTCTTTCAGGGTGCTAAAGATGTCTATCTCTGAAGGTCCACATTCAGTCTAATCTGCATCTGTCAGACGCAGTCGTTTTTGCAAGGCCAGCTCTGAAAGGTGGCTGCCATATAAAACTTTACTTAATGAACTTTAGCGGAGAAAGGTGGAGGAATGTCACTGTTTCCAGCATTCCAGCAAACCAATCATCCCATGTGTAATTTTAGAAGTAATTACTGTGTGTATCACAACTTGCATCAAAAAGGTTCAGTATCTTATCGTAATTAGGGAGAAAATAGAGCACCTCGTCTTCTTTGCCCCAGCACAACTTTGGCTCTCTTAAGACGATTCAATCAGTTTTTTCATAATTATCCCCACACTCCTCTGTTAAATTATTCCAATTAGAGGAATTATGAGCTGAAATTGCTTGTGTCAATGTGCTGATTGACAGCAATTGGTCACTTAGTTTAATAACTCTAGTAGATTAGCGAAGCAGGTTTCAGTCACTAGTGTGCTGAAATAAATTCACCAAATTACATAGAGCAGACAGAGCCCACGTACTGTCTTTTAGCACATTTCATCTCATCTGAAATATGAATAATCAATTTGCTGTGACTGTGTAAAGGCTCACAGGTAATTAGACATTTTCTAAAGCAAGCTTTTATTTAACTTATTTAATTTTATTTGATTTTTTCAGATTTTTTTATTGAGCCAACATAATGATTTATCAAAGACACCCTTTTATATACATCACAAATATGATTAGAATCAATGCAGAGGGTTCGTTTCCAAAAATAAAAAAACTACTCAGTTCTCTCTTAAATAAATATGTGGACATGAGATATTGATTTAAATCAAATTAGTGTACATTTTATCTGTAGTCTATATTAATTTAAAGCTACTGCTGAGAAAAAATAGTCCATGTTGTGAAAAACTATTACTGAAGCAACAAGACAAACAATGCAATGGCTGCACCCCTGAATATGATTATTTGTATAGAAACAACATATTTTGATGTTTAATATACATATATAAAAATTTGCATATACACAAATATATGTTGTTTGAGAGTGTAGGAAGACAGACTTGTCATTCACGGTGCTTCATGTGAATAGGCGGGAATTAAAGAATTCATATTCCCTATGGAGAAAATGTATTGGAAAAATAGATTTTTACTTCTGGTCTGTGATTGTTGCACTTTTGAGGATAACACTGTTGAGCATAATTTGGCTTTGGACTGATTTAATATCATCAAGCAAAGTTTGCACTTTCCTTTTAATTTAATATTGTTGTAGTCTAAGAGAAACTATTAAGACATAAAAAGAGATTTCATTTGGTATTTTCTTTTCTGTTTGAGCTTTTTTTTTTTTTCAAACCAATGAATATAGCAATAAATGTTTTTGCGTGAACGATTTGCTCATTTTGAATTCATGCTTATTGCTTATAGGAGACATTGACAATTTGGGTTCTAATGACTTGTTAGATGGGCAGAGGACAGACAGAGGTTCGCTGCTTTGCTTGGGCATATTAAATGGTTGATTTTAATTTATAGGCTGTCTGTGCACCTCCATTGTAATCTAATTCAGTGCTCGAAGGAACAGTCCGTCCTCTTGGATCTGACGCTAATGTGCGTTTGATTATGTCGTGTGTCCTTCTCTTCAAAAAGAAGTCTATCCACAAAGGGAAAACAATAGCATCAGACTGTTGCCATTTGGAATGGTCATTGTAATTCCAGCCCCTGACATTTCTGACTATTATAATGCTAGGAAGTAACCCACCAGGCATTTTCTCAACTGGAATCAGGCCTCTGCCCAACCACTGAAAACTAGGGTAAAACAGGTTGCATTTATTTGGCTGGAAAGCTACTCTTATGTTTTATACATGTCAACCTCAATTGACTGGGCATGGTGGCATGAATGTTACATGAAGAATTGTGCATCTACAATGTCAATGTGGACAAACAGGCATTCAAGATGAGAAATAACAACATGAGTAACATCTAAAATGTTCCTTTTTTTTCTTATCGTTATCTATTAGCATGTCTCAGAGGAGTAAAGCATCTTCAAAAGAAAGGTAGGGGTGCCTTTAAATCAATACTTGCATTGGTTGCAGTGATGTGCGGTGTGTTCATTACAGTTCTTCTCTACCTTTAGCAGCTCCTCTCATCCTCCATCCACATCAGACTCTCATCCTCCACGCTCTGCTCTGCGTAACTCATCCAAAGACTCGAAGACCTCCAATCACAGGGGCTCATCTGGCAGCCAAGGACCCAGCGGCAGTAGATCATTCAGCCAGAATTCTGCTATTGCTGCAGCTTATACACAGTATCTCAATGCTCTCTTTGGACAGGTAAACTTTGCAGATCTCTAGATGGATTCTTGCTGGTCTTGTCGAGTGATCTACATTTAAATGATTACAACTTTGTTAGACAGGTGATTACAAAATGAATAAAACATAAACATACTAATACGGTAATAACATACCTTAGAGCAACATTTAAATATGCCAATGATCCTTACAATATAGTATTATAATATATTTTATAGTTGAAATCAGATTTTAAAAAATTATTAATTTTCATTTAAGTTCAAATTTTAGTAACTTTGTTTTTGTCATTATTATTTTTTTATTTTTCTATTTAGCTTTCATTTGTTTACTAATTTTTTAATGTTCCTAATTTTAAAAACTTGCCAATCCAGCATCTCTAATTTTCATTTGTTTCAGTTATTATCTAATATTTATCATATATTAAATTATAATATATTGAAATATAATTTCTATTATTTTATTTTATTTCAGCTTAATTTCAGTTATCGAAAACTATTTTTAATCATTTTAGTTTGCAACAACACTGATTCGGCATCATGGTATTATAATTTGATAAAAATCACTGCACCATATTAATCAAGATGTATTAAGATGTTTGTAGACATATGGACTTTTTTATAGCCATCTAATGCTAGGCTTGTTTGACTTATTTTTCATTACTTAAACCAATATATCTAGCATGGCACAACAGTGCATCTTTATTTAGCATGAAGTCAGGTTCATAATCTATGACACGTCTGCTGAGAAAATATTGCTGCCTGTCAACACTATACCTTCCTCCTCAATCAGGTCAGTAGCAAGTGCCAAGTCAAATTATTTTGGTGCACTGAAGCTCAGACCTAAGCTAGCATCTCGCCTCTCCTTTTTTTTTTCTTTCTTTTTTTTTTTTACTGATGCAATAAATCTGTCACAATTTACTAAATCATAGTCATTTAAACTCAGAGGTGCTTGATTATATTTTCAAGAGAATGTCTGGAGATCAAAGAGAGTCAGTGAAAGCCAGACGACCGGAAGGCTGTAGAACAGTAAGAGAGAGATAATGGATAGAGTCTAACAGACAAACAAGACAAAGGTGCTCCAACACAGAATGGAGAATAACCAATGTATGCACAGCCTAAAGCTCCATGGCTTCTGCTCAGCAGTATTGGAGGGATGAATGAAATAAAAACAGATAGACAAGGGACCCAATCAGCATATATCCGAGGATAAATAGCCTGAAACAACTCACCAAGTTGCATAACCGTTACCTCTGCCGGAGAAGTCTATGAGTAATGCATTATTTTTAATAATAAATATATGTTTTGGGGGAATTTGGAGGTCAAAAGTCCAGTGAATGTAGCGAATGAAACATTTGAAAGACAGCAGTGCCTTTGGGCACCAGCTTTACAAATCAATTAGTGAAAGTTTTAATATACATATACCCATGCCACATTGGATTAACATCACAGTTACATGGTTATCTAGTTGGCCAAGCACAGGAACAGTGTCGTTAGGAGAAATTAAGTTGATGTGTGTCATTTGTTTTGATGCTAAAATATTTTATATGTAGAACTTTTGCAATTTAAAGGTTATTTATGGTGCTATCAAAACATTAAGATAAAAAATCCAGACCAATCTAACACAGAAAAACTGGCTTAACCAATAGTATGAGTTTGGGGTAGCACTATCTGCTTAATGTGCTAAAAGGTAGACAGGAAAGATAATAAACAAACAACTATGAACTTTGAAATACTAAACTATAATAGAATAACAAATATAAAAACATCGACATTGATAGATGTGAACCAGACAGATTTATTTTAGGTAACTTTCATTCTAGGTTAATTTGGACCTATATTTTTTTTTCACTACGGGAACAAAAAAATAGGATTTGTAAGACATAAGTGCAATCAGAAAACTTGCTTAAAACTGAAATTTCGAATTGCTTGAAATTTAATTTCACAAAGCTATTGGGTCAAAATTTTCAATAAATTATTTAAATGTCAAAGACATTGTTTTTCACTATACAGTGAAGCTACAGGTTGGGTTTGCTTAAAAAATGTTACATGAACAAAAAAAGCGTTAATACACATGCATGCATTTGTATGTTTATGCCTTAGTACATATGCAGCTGTTTCTGAAAATGCTAGCAGATACTGCATATTTGTTTGTTATCAAGTCAAACATTCAAGTCAATTTTATTTGTATAGCGATAAATGTGTATTTGTATGATTTTAACATATTAAAGCATGCATGTGCGCATGAATCTTAATAAAGCTGCATTCGAGGATATTATTTACGAAATACAGCAATAATGTAAACCATTTCTCTCTTAAACGTTCTTTCTTTTTGTCCTTTAATACACATTGCCCCTTAACCATATACACATTTTGTGTTTGCAAAACGAGTTAATTTTTTCCCCCGAATCTCTTTTTCATTCAAGCCATTCTTTGTTTGTATGAGCGTTGACGTGAGGCATGGTAGGGAATGTTATGGTGTAATCCAATTATACAATCTCCCCCCCCACCCCACTCTATGCGTCATTGTGCCACTGAGCAGCTTTGATAAGCGTGCTAACATAAACCTCAGTTATTAGTGATTAAAAATGGGCGATGTCTCTAAGGACGTTCAGCTCTCATGCAGTAATAATTTCCATATTTAGCTGTTTTTGTGTCACGATTATTTTTTTCCTCATTGTCATTTTGCTCTCTCATCTCTCTTGTCCTTCTACCTCTCTCTCTCTCTCTCGCTCTCCCTCCCATTTACTTTCACCAGGACAGAGATTTACTGCCAGAGGAACTAGATGGTATGTACAGAACATGCATATTTAATATCCAAGCCAATGCACAGTGTCTAGACAGACATTTTTCAGAGATTCAATAACATCTGACACAAATAAAATTTGATTAAAAATGGATTGGCATTGTCATAAATGGTGAATGGCGTAAGCAGCATTAATAATACCAGCGCAGTGAGACAGCCTGTGCTGATAGTCCCGCTCAAGCTGCATGGACCTATAGAGTATATAAATGGCATAATGTAAATGTCCTAATGCAATCAAAATGTACAATTTTTGTTTCCTTAAAGATTTTACAGTATACAAGATTTGTAATTTTAGCTACCCTGATACCGAAATGTGTCTAAAGTCAGTCTAAACACTGATCTGTGTGATTTTATAATTTCATTAACATTAAATAAACATGTAAATTAAAAAAAGGAGTGGTACATTCTAATTAACAACAGAACACAATAACATTAATACATTTAAAATTCTAGACTAATAAATACAATTTTGTATCTAAAAAAGCTAAGATTACCACTGTGGGACAAAATCCCCTTATATATACAGTTTTGTTCAAAATAATAGCAGTACAATGTGACTAACCAGAATAATCAAGGTTTTTAGTATATTTTTTATTGCTAAGTGGCAAACAAGTTACCAGTAGGTTCAGTAGATTGTCAGAAAACAAACAAGACCCAGCATTCATGATATGCACGCTCTTAAGGCTGTGCAATTGGGCAATTAGTTGAAAGGGGTGTGTTCAAAAAAATAGCAGTGTCTACCTTTGACTGTACAAACTCAAAACTATTTGGTACAAACATTTTTTTTTTCTGGGATTTAGCAATCCTGTGAATCACTAAACTAATATTTAGTTGTATGACCACAGTTTTTTAAAACTGCTTGACATCTGTGTGGCATGGAGTCAACCAACTTGTGGCACCTCTCAGCTGTTATTCCACTCCATGATTCTTTAACAACATTCCACAATTCATTCACATTTCTTGGTTTTGCTTCAGAAACAGCATTTTTGATATCACCCCACAAGTTCTCAGTTGGATTAAGGTCTGGAGATTGGGCTGGCCACTCCATAACATTAATTTTGTTGGTTTGGAACCAAGACTTTGCCCGTTTACTAGTGTGTTTTGGGTCATTGTCTTGTTGAAACAACCATTTCAAGGGCATGTCCTCTTCAGCATAGGGCAACATGACCTCTTCAAGTATTTTAACATATGCAAACTGATCCATGATCCCTGGTATGCGATAAATAGGCCCAACACCATAGTAGGAGAAACATGCCCATATCATGATGCTTGCACCTCCATGCTTCACTGTCTTCACTGTGTACTGTGGCTTGAATTCAGAGTTTGGGGGTTGTCTCACAAACTGCCTGTGGCCCTTGGACCCAAAAAGAACAATTTTACTCTCATCAGTCCACAAAATGTTCCTCCATTTCTCTTTAGGCCAGTTGATGTGTTCTTTGGCAAATTGTGACCTCTTCTGCACATGCCTTTTTTTTAACAGAGGGACTTTGCGGGGGATTCTTGAAAATAGATTAGCTTCACACAGACGTCTTCTAACTGTCACAGTACTTACAGGTAACTCCAGACTGTCTTTGATCATCCTGGAGGTGATCATTGGCTGAGCCTTTGCCATTCTGGTTATTCTTCTATCCATTTTGATGGTTGTCTTCCGTTTTCTTCCACGTCTCTCTGGTTTTGCTCTCCATTTTAAGGCATTGGAGATCATTTTAGCTGAACAGCCTATCATTTTTTGCACCTCTTTATAGGTTTTCCCCTCTCTAATCAACTTTTTAATCAAAGTACGCTGTTCTTCTGAACAATGTCTTGAACGACCCATTTTCCTCAGCTTTCAAATGCATGTTCAACAAGTGTTGGCTTCATCCTTAAATAGGGGCCACCTGATTCACACCTGTTTCTTCACAAAATTGATGACCTCAGTGATTGAATGCCACACTGCTATTTTTTTGAACACATCCCTTTCAACTAATTCAACTAATTGCCCAATTGCACAGCCTTAAGAGCGTGCATATCATGAATGCTGGGTCTCATTTGTTTTCTGAGAATCTACTGAACCTACTGGTAACTTGTTTGCCACGTAGCAATAAAAAAATATACGAAAAACCTTGATTATTCTGGTTAGTCACATTGTACTGCTATTATTTTTAACAATACTGTACATACACACACACACACACACACACACACACAAATACACATACAAACAAACAAACACAAAACACACTCCATTCAGGGTAATACCTAAGCCAAATATTATATACTGCAATTTGAAGAACAGTTGGCATCGTGATTCAATGTGACTACTTTTCCTTTCAGAGCTGCATGAAGCATTTAAAGAGTTTGACTATGACCAGGACGGGTATCTGCACTACAAAGATGTCGCAGACTGCATGAGAACCATGGGATATATGCCAACAGAGATGGAACTGATTGAGATCATTCAGCAGATAAAAATGAAATGTGAGTGTGTGTCTGTTTGTTTGTTTCTATTTATACTCTACCTTTTAACCTACACTACAGTTTAAAGGTTTGGGGTCAGTAAGATCTTTTTAGGAGTTTTAATACATTTACTCAGCAAGGATGCATTTAACAGAACAAAAGTGACAGTGAAGACATTTCAATTGTTACAAAAGTTTTCAATTTCAAATAAATGCTGTTCGTTTGAACTTTCTATTCATCAAAGAATACTGAAAAAACTGTATCAGTGTTTCTACAAAAGCATTAAACAGCACAAATCTTTTCAACATTGATAACAATACAAATGTTTCTTGAACAGAAAACCAGCATTTTAGAATTTTTACTGTATTTTGATCAAATAAATGCGGACTTGATGAACATAAGAGACAAACATAAAAACATCTAACCAACCCCAAACTTCTCTATGTGGTGTGTTTGTGGTTATAGGGGGTGGTCATGTGGACTTTGATGATTTCTGTGAATTAATGGGGCCCAGGATGCTGGCTGAAACCGCTCATATGGTGGGTCTAAGGGAGCTGCACTGTGCTTTCAAACAGGTGAGTATGCACTCTAAAGTTCCCTTCAAAGGGAGCACACTTTAAAGTCTACATTAAATAGAGAACAAAACGCCACAAACATCAAAACATCATTACCTTGCATCTTGTTCCAACCCATAAATAATATTACTTCTTCATAAAACTCTGCATTCCTCTCTGCTATCGTAGTTCGACTCTGACGGTGATGGACGGATCACCTTTGAGGAGCTGAAGGAGTCCACAAAGACGCTGCTCGGGGAGAAACTGAAGAAGGGAGAACTGGAAGAAATTCTGACAGACATCGACCTCAATGGAGATGGGAACGTGGACTTTGATGGTAAGCAAGGCAGCATCCCTTTTGAATGAACTACTCTGTTGAGCTGAATAGATCATAGCACAGGTTCAAACTCAACTCACTGAGCAGTAAACAAACAAAAAGCTGGAACTTGTATAGTGACAATTGCGAAACGATATGCATTTACCTTGTGTACAACGTCACTTAAGACAATAACAAAACTCTAGAGCGCTATCTAGTGGCCAGCATTTGAAATAGCAGCAGCCCTCTTTTCACTTGTAAATATGGCTCTTGGGACCTTGGGAAAAGCTTCTGAGGACATATGGGTAATTTGTGTAGCCTGGAGGGTTAAAAAGAGGTTTAAAGCTGAGGGTGTCCCCATTTGAACACACCGAGACCAGCAATCTTATACTAAAAGTGGACTGAATAAATTTTTCATATTAAAAAAGAAATCCACGTCCTCAGAATGTCATTTTTATAATTGGACTTCACCTTTAAAACCAGGTTAACTTTGGTCTAGCTATACTAACTGCTATACTTTTTTTTTTTTTTTTTTTTTTTTTTTACCTTGAGCTGTCCATAAACCCTTTTTCTTTTCAAATACACAAAAAGCACTATGTTAACCACAGTTGCTAGGTTCGTTATTTAGATATTTACCATAGTTAGTGCCACAAAACAACAATCAACCATATAACTGCTTGTTATACTATACACACACACAGACACACACATTATATATCACTATAACTCCCACAGAGTAGCTACATTCACCTCAACTGTGGAGTAACAGACACCCCTTGCTTTTTATTTGCTTGATTTTTAATTTTGAGTTATAAAATGGAATGAGCTTATTCATCTTGACTTGTTAATCACACAACACAACAACAAACGTGTCTGCTTACCTTACTCAGGTAACAATTCCCGCCATCTTCATCTTTGAGCTCTTAAATTGATATTGTACGTATGTGACGCAGCTTTGATAGATATGTGAACTTTTAAAACAAGCTTCAAGCTCCATTTTCACACGAATTTCTCAAGTGATATTTCAGGGAAAATCTTTACGCTTTCTCTGCACGAAACAGCTTACACGTAGTAATCTCTAGCTGATAAAATAACGTCAATGAGTTTATTAACTGACAGTGTTGCATCTGTTTTCTTTCAGAGTTTGTCATGATGCTGTCTCTCCGATAGCTGGATGTTTGCTGTTTTTTCATACCTGAGAGTTCAGTCAAACCTGTCATGTCAAAGTTGGTAAATACACTGTGCATAAACTGCAGATATTTATGTAGAAATGTATATATTTGTATTCAATAAAGGTCTGAAACTGTGTGAGAATGTTCTGGTTGTTTGATGCAGGATGGTGGATTATCTAATAGTAAATTACCGTAGTTATGAAACATGTTGTGACGCTGCTGCGACCTAGTGGAGGATATAGGTAACGAAGATGAGGATAGTAATAAATATTATATGTTAATTATTTTGCAATAATAATACATGTTATTTGTTCATTATTATCTAGTAGTAGTAGTAGTAGTAATGGTAATAATAATAAAATGTAATAATAAATTAGGCTCCAGCATCCCTGTGACCAGACATAAGACAAGTGGTTTTTGTAATAACTTATTATTGTTAGTAAAAAGAAAATTAATTATAATAATAAAATATTAATATTATATGAATATCTAGAATGATATTTTTTCATATAATAATAATAATAAATTAGACTCCAGCACCCCACAACCCCACAAAATAATTGTTTTGGAGAATTTGGAAAAACAAATTAAATGGAGAGAGAGATCACGTTAATGATAATAACAATAATACTACTATAGACACAGATACAATTCAAAAGATGTGCATTTTATTTGAAAATTGACAACTTCAATATTTGAGCGGAGCTGTAAAAAAACAACATTTTTCAAAACAAAATGATTTACATACAACAAAGCCATTATCGAACACATTTTTCACACTTTTTTTGGCCAAGAGGCAAATTGAGTAAATTAAACCACAGAATTAATTCTCAGTCAACAGGAATGCAAAAACCCAAGCCGATGCATTATACTGTAGGAGCAGAACGCAACAAGGTATTATAAGGCAAAAGTTAGTCTGCACACAACAAGCACCACACAGGTATGAGCTAGCGAGTGAGCATTCATAACTGTCAAGATGCAGAATGCTTGCTGGGTCTTCTTTCAGTATGGTGCTGTTGCAGCCAACAATAGTCTGTTTCCTTACTTGACTACATCTGTCAAAATATTGCAAGTTTCCCTTTGTTTACACAAATAAAATACATTAATATCTCAGCATCATTCTTAAAAATGACGTCTAAAGAATTTGACAAAGAGCAGCTTATAACTAACAGAGACACTTGCAATATGGTCACACGCTGATTTTGCTGTTTTGACTAACCCACAGCAAACGAATGATACGTCTGAAATGAAAAAATTGAGATATTTGGAAGTCCTAATTATTTCCCTGGCAGAAATAAATCTATGACAGGACAGGACAGTGCAAGCTTCATTAACGTCTGTTACAGCAAAAGTAACAAAAATTTATATAGGTGCATCGGCAGAGTTTTCTCTGTCTTAGGCAACTCAGCTGTTGTGCGACAATGACTTCTTGTGCGAAAGCGATATTTCTGCTATTGTTTTTCCAGAATATTAAGAGAAAAAAAAAAGATATTCAAAACGGTCTTGCCTTCTACCTTGGTGCCCAAAAATCTACTTTGAAGATGTAGTTTTTGCAGATGCTTCCTGTCACTTCAACACACAAAGCATGGCGAGAATATGTTGAAAATATTGAAATTCTTCCAAGCGATATTTCTGCCCTCAAAGCACTGTATGGAGGCTACGGGCATTAGACGGAAATGTGAGGTTAAGTAGATTGTTTCTCCTATATGAGAATGGACAGGCTATTCAGCAATAAGTATCCAGACAAAGAAAAATCAGATGGTGATGAAGAGATGAAACAGCAAAACACTTTGTTCTAACTCTCTCGGCATGAATTACATCTAAGCCCACAGACAGAAATCTGTGTCGGGCTTTGAGTGCAGTCTCCTTGAATTCTCATTAGTTCTTCATCAGTCAGCACCGTAGAGTGTTTGCATGTTGGCCAGCAGAAGGACACAGACATTAGCTGCTGGAAACAGAGTTCTGTGTTGGAAGCTCTAGTCGCTGGACAGTTTCTGCAGGTAGGTGAGGATGTGCTGGATCTTGACTAGTCGCTCTTTTAGTGTTGTCATGGAAAGAACAGACAGCTGGTAACGTGGATCCACAGGTAGAACAGCTAGCAGCCACCAACAGCATGCTGGACCATTAGGTGTTGCCTTGAAAACAAAGAAATAAAGAAATAGTGTTACAGTCTAGTAAGCTCATGTACTAAAAGACTTACACATACAAGTACAGTCAAATCCTAGAGATGAATAACATATGTGTACTGTATCGGTTCTCTGCTGATATTGAAGATCTGTTGATATTAGAAATGTATATGAGCTGATAATTGTGCTGCTTGTTTCCTCTTGATTACCTTTGCCGTCTTGTGTTATTTTAGTATTATTTCTAGCTTTTAGAATTATTTTATGTGATTTTTTATTTTAGTTTTTTTTATAATAAATTTTATGTGCTTTTGTCATTTTTATTATATATATATATATATAATATATATATATATATATATATATATATATATATATATATATATATATATATATATATATATATATATATAATATTTATATATTTTTTTTTTTTTAAATCTTCGCTTTATTTTTTACATTTTATTTCAGCCTTATTTTTCTTTATGAACAAATTTTTTATAGTTTGTTTTACTTTTAGTTAGGCAAAAAATAATAACACTGCATCTAATACTCACTCCAAGTTAATTTCTCAAAAAAAAAAAAAAAATCTTTTAACAATTTAAAAACACTTAAATGTAATATTTAGCTAATTTCAAAATAAAATAAAAAATTATGTTAATATATATAATATATGATATATATTTATATCAGCCATAACAAAACTAAACAAAAAACAAATACTTTTATACAAATAATTATCAACTTATTTGGTATTGGCTAGAATTGATACTGGTATAATTCAGTCCTGCTTTCAACTTTTTACCTCAACATGACCAGGCTGATCTGAACACTACTGATGTGACTTTACAGCTCTTTTTCAAATCAAGAAGATGTTCTGAGTTACACAGAACATCAAACTTTTCTTTAATCCCCCCAAAAATAAAGGACATTTCCTCATGACATGACCCATTTATCATCATGCTTTCTTTTTGTAAAAGAGAAACAATAAGTTAAATTAAATGCTGACGAAACTAGCTTGAACATTCTGTACAAATCCTATTTGTACTCAGAAATCACAGGACAGGCCGTTCAAATCGACCATGTAAGGCTCAGCTACGTTCATGAAGCTTACACAACCATAACCCTCCCTCCGTTATTATTCAAAGCATGCCATCCCTATTCGGGACAACATGCTAATATGTTTACCAGACAGTGTGTGCGCGTTTGTGAGATCTGCCAGATCAACTTCCGTTCTTTCTGACACATTTATGATGTAACAGCACTTATGCAAACGCAACCCTGAGTGCACTTTGACCTACTTCCTACCATCCAGCCTGCTGTAAGGCTGAGAAAGGAGAGAGACAGACCTTCTCTCAGTAGTAGGGATTAAAAGAGCGGGAAATACCTGGATGTCAGCTTCTCTCTCTGGCATGGGCCCAAAATGCTGCAGGATCTGGTTCCGGAAGCGATTTTCCAGGTTCTGGAACCATTTACGAGCCTGGTCATACACCTGATCATGTAACACTTGTAGCTTCTCCAAATCCTCATCATCATTTACCTACAATACACAAAACAGATCAACATTCCAGCTTTTAAATACTGTATATTTAAGCTTAATTTAAATTCTGGTCAGCATAAACTGTAGAAAGACATGTGGTTTCCAAACACAATATTTCTGTGGCTGCATTCTGCTATATTACAGTACCGTTATTAAAAAATTCAAATGACTATGGTCCTAAAAGTTAAATAAATAAAATGATAAAAATAATAAAATTACCTTATTTAAAAATCCTATCCTTATTTGAGCCCAAAATGCTATCATAATTATACACAGACAGATATTTTCCTGCATTCCTCTATATTACAGTAATCTAAAAATCGTTCATATCATCCAGATACACAATGTTTTCAGAATTTGTCTTTCATTCAATGAATAAATAATAAATAGTCATTAAAAATGTACAAAAAATGTTCATACCTAGAAAACTAAAACTAAGATGCTAAATTTAAATACATTTAAATAAAATATAATTCTCCTTATTTTAAGGATTTTGTTTTTAATAATAAACAGACATTTGACATTCTTTTCTTGCATCCCTCTTCATTATATTAATTTAGAAAATCCATACAGGTGCATACTTTCTTAGAAATTTTTTTGTTAAGTCTATAACTATAAATGCAAAAAGACACAAAATACACTATTAGTTGGCTTTTTTTTTTTTATAATAAAAGAAAAAAAAAATGTTTCCATACATTTTCCGAGCAAAAATGTTTAGAATTTTTTTTAAATATAATTACAAATTAAAAACAAAAAATATTAGTTGGCTTCATTTTTCAATTATAAGATTGAAATAAATACTTAGAAACCTATGGTAAATGAACTGTGGTAAACAAATTTAAATAAAATGTAATTTAACTTTTTTTTTTTCCTGACTGCTCATCAATAGCATAGAGATAAGACTGCAATCCTGCATTCCTCTACATTACAGTAATTTAAAAAAAATATGAGAAGTGCGTACTTTCATATCCTCCAGATACTCGATGGTGGCGATACAGTATCCATCTCTCATTCCACGTGAGAGGACGCGAAACCTCTTTCCTCCGATTGTATCAACAACAGACCGCCCATCTGGGAGGAAATGCACACTGCGGATCTGGAGCATGCAGCCGTAGTCCACAAACCTTCATATATCAAAACATAAAAAGTCAGCTACACAATCTGACAGATTTAATGCTCACGTCCCCATGAGATCTCATATAAGCACACACTTACCCTTTCTGGGGGTCGCTGATGCACATGCCAAACTGACGTGTCCCGGTTTCCATGCAGCGTCGGATCATGAGACGGTATCGTGGCTCAAACACATGAAGGGGGCAAGGCACAGTGGGGTAGGCCATGGTACAAACAAAGATGGGCACATTCTTTGTTAAACTGGGGAAAGACAAATATCAAACAGAACAGATTGAGTGCATTTGGCAGATTAGATACAAAGAAACAGCAGGTGAAATTTTACAGTGCGAGTAATTGTATATCACGGTAACAATATAATTCACAAGTTCATTAAATACTTTACAAATGAAAGGCATGACATTTTTGTGTTGTTTTCTCTTTTATTAGGAACTGGATAGATGGAAACCAAAAGATTATGCATAGCAAATAAATATTAAGTTCAGTGCAAAAGCAGCTGCACATTATGTGACACTTGAAAACAAAATGATGAATCTGATTGGATGAGCCACGAACGAAGCAGTTGTGCAAACTTACTCTGAGAGCTCTTTTGTTTCCTCTGTATGCAGCTTCAGTCTTTCTGAATGTTCCTTGGATAGATACTGTTTAATGATGTTATCCAGCACTTGTGTGATTGTGTACTTTCTGAAGGCAAGATACTGTATGAAGAACCAAACAGAGGAGGAAGAGAAGAGAAGAGAAGAAGAGAAATGCAGAAAGAGTTGGATTGGTTACTAATGCTCAAATAATTTAAAATGTCATTGAAAGTATGAAAACAAATCATCTCAGTGCACAACAATAAGGATCACTCAATGGCCTGAAGTCAGTGTGAAACTTGTGATAGTCTTGAAAGCATTAGTTAAAATTAACCTTATAAAGAAATCAGTAATGTTTGGATACTATGCAACCATTTTTAGCAAAAAGGATTTTGGACTATAAAAATGATGGTGGTAAATCTTAAATAAATTTGACTTATTAAAACAAAATACAACACAATTTTATTTCTTTTATTTCAATAATACAGTTAACCTAATTTAAAAAGAAGCCTTGTTGAGCCCCAAATGCTATTTTAAATATTTGATTGTTGCATGCCATGCAAATGCACAGTCTGTGATTTTGAGACAAACCTCTTTTAGGCTTTCTTTGCAGAGAGGGCACTGGGGATTGTGGTCTAGACAGCGCTCCAGACAGTTTTTGCAGAATGTGTGGCCACAGGTTGTCGTGACAGGCTGATAAAATAATCTAGAAAAGAGACAGGAGATGATCTTGAGCCATACCATTTCAGGGTGAAAACAAGCACGCTTTCACTGACGTGGACCACAGAAGCAGTCATAAGGGTCAATTTTTCAAAATTTAGATTTATAAATCTACTGAAAGCTGAATAAATAAGCTTTCCATTGATGTATATTTGTTTGTAAGGATTGGACAATATTTGGCCGAGATACAACTATTTGAAAATCTGGAATCTGAGGGTGCAAAAAAACTCAAAATATTGAGAAAATCAACTTTTAGTTGTCCAAAGTTCTTATCAATGCATATTACTAATCAAAAATTAAGTTTTAATATATTTAAAGTAGGAAATTTACAAAATATTTTCATGGAAGATGATCTATACTTAATATCCTAATGATTTTTGGCATAAGAAAATAATTTTGAAAACCTATACAATGTATTTTTGGCTAATGCCACAGTCTTCACAGTACCACGTTAACAGTAGCTGATATCAATAAAGGAGAAATATTGTGGTTTCAACTACTAAATGATACCAAAGCAGAAAAACCCACATTTTGACATTATATGAAATATTAACTTTTTTAATCAAGTGAATTTAAAACGATTGAAACAAATTCTGAAATAAATGTTATATTTTTGTTTAAATGTTACATTATATGTTTAAATTGTAGGATATTACCATTTAAACATATTTAAACATTTAAAATATGAATTTATATTTAAAAAAATATATGTAAAATATTTGAGAATTCTTAAAGAAACATCTTTTTTTTTATAAAATATATTTTTATAAAATATTTTGCTATAAAACACATTCAATCAAATATTAACATTACACAAAATTGTAACAAATTAAAATTAAAAGTAAATACATTTAAAATAGTTGAGAACTCTGCAAGAGATATCTTTATTTTATATTATTTATTCTAAAGTTTATATAGGAGAAAAAGTGCAGTGATTAATTTTACTTTCATCCTTTACTTCTTTATTAGGCCTTTAGTTGTTTTGACTCTAGAAACACACACTTTTCTCTCACCTCATACAGAGAGAGCATTCAAAGTCATTTGGGTCCAGCAGGTCTTTTGGCAGGGTTCGATGAGACTTGGTTTCCTCAGTAACAACAGGAGGAGCTGCACTGGCAGTCGCTGAAGGAGAAAGGTTGAAGAGCAGAGGGATGAGGACACTCATACTTTATTTAGGGCTTTAACTCAAACTGCAGACACTTTTTAGCTGATGATAGTAATGCATTCTGCTCACAGTGCCAGTGAAAGTAAGAAATTCACATATTTTTTATTCGGAGTGATCATTAGGTTGCCTGAACAGAAAGTGGAGTAATCAGTCTAAGGATGCCCTGTATAATACTTTATTAGGGTCATTGGAAAACCACCAACTACATTATAGTTTGGCTGTCATAAAAATGTTCAGATGTGCAGTCAATACAGTTGCTTTTCAACCTTTTGTTGGCATCACGTTCTTATCAGGCGAGACAACTTACCTACTTGCTTCTTATATTTACTCCTGTGGCTGTAAGCCACACCAGGCCCTGCTTCAGACACAGAAAGCTTCCTCTTTAGCAGCATGCCTTTATCTGGGTCACCCAATTGTGGGGCGGAGCTGACTCTTTTAAGCCCTTCCTCTACACCTCCTGCTATCCCGTGAACACGAAGGGAGTGAGCTCTGCTCAGGCCGGAGCGCTCCAGACTTTCA
The DNA here is from genome assembly GCF_023724105.1 of Carassius gibelio. Taxonomy (NCBI): domain Eukaryota; kingdom Metazoa; phylum Chordata; class Actinopteri; order Cypriniformes; family Cyprinidae; genus Carassius; species Carassius gibelio. The sequence continues at coordinate 8,040,883 of NC_068403.1, read as the reverse complement.
CACCGACCTGGTTTCTGCAGACACAGAAAAATGAAGTGTTAAAGTATTAAGAAGCGCTAATGTCTTTAGAGATCTATTCCTAAAGGTGTTAAAGGTGACCAGCAAACCTCTGAGGTTGTAGGGGGCTGCTGGGGAGAAGCTGCCTGTGTGTCTGACTGGTGCTGGGCTTGCAACTGGGTCTGCTGGTCTCGATCCTTGCCCTCCGACACAAGGGTTTTACTGCGCAAGTGTGATGAAGTGTTGTGGGTTGTCTCTCTCAAACCAACCTTGACATTATCGCAGGCCGGAGCCAACAGGTCATGCAAGATCTGAAGATGAAGAACAAAAAAATGGAACAAAGACAGGAAGTTTAACAGAGGTTAGAAGAAAATATAGCTGAGAATATACGTTCTTATATGCAGTACCATTTAAAAGCTTAAACCTTATTCAGAAAGGGTGCATCAAAATATTTCAAATAAATGTTTTTTAATGTTATTTTTCCTGGAAAAAAAAAAAAATATCAGTTTCCACAAAGAATTTTCTTGAAATGTTTCTTGAGCACCAGGATCATGTGACACTGAAGACTGGAGTAATGATGCTGAAAATACATTTTAACCTATATTAAAATAGAAAATAGTTATTTTAAATTGTAATAATAATTCACAACATTACTGTCTGTAGTCTATAACAGATTTAAAATATGCAGCTTTAATGAGCATAACTTCTTTCAAAAACATTTTAAAAATCTTAAAACGCCGAACCATTAAAATGGAATGTTGTCCACAACTAATCCTGCTGCATTCTGTGCAAATTAAGATAAATAGATTGCAAGAATTAGGCGCCTCTAGCTAGTGTTTATGCCTCAGAAATGTTATTTAAGTCACCAGTCTTTGTTAATGTCATTGAGAGATCATGATTTCTCCTTTAAAATAGTTCTCAGTCTTAATGTAGGCCAAAGAAAAGCACCTAATTACATAAGGGAGTGTGTTTTAAGCCTTCTGTAAACACACATACACACACACACACACTCTGAAAGATACACATTATGCAACGCTCACAGCACACTTTCTTCATCTTTCTAGACTCAGGCAGAAAGTCACAAGGCTTCACCAGTAATAATAATCTTACATAATTTAATTATGGTCCATAAGTTATTCTAAACAGCATTTTGGCCACAGCACATTACAATAAGTTGACCTTTAAAAACGCAAATAACTAAAACTGTAGTGAACTTGAACAGAGAACAGTTCTGGCTCCAGTGCACTGATCTCTGGACTACATTATTAATCAACACTGAGTATCGTTAGACCATAACTAGTGTGCCAAAATTCATATTCAAAATCATATTAGATGTCCAAAGCAGCAAAGTAGCACAATACAGACTTAATGTTAATGTTTGCTATTCTACAACTTCCACTAGACAAATTATAAAGGAAATAAAATATAAATAAAACATGAATCTAAATTAAATTTACTTTATAACAATAACTAATATATTTAAATATATTATTGAATAAAATAATATAAATTTGAGCTTATTTTACGAGTCATCTGAGGGCGTCTGTTTTCTAAAATATCAATAAGTATGACTACTGAAATTCAGGCTGGTAATGTAATGTCCAATTTTTATGATCTTTTCCACTGAGTTAAGTACAAAAGCAGAAATTAATCTCACCAATTCCACCTCTTGTTTGGCCTGATGGAAGTTTTCATCCAATGCCAAACACTGAAGGAAGACCTGCAGAGAGTCATCTACATGACCCATCTCTTGGAGAATTTTTGCTTTCCGGAAGTATCCCTGCAAGAGAGAGCGACAGATCAGAGTGAATTTAGCTTCCAGTAGCACAGATCCTGTTTTGGGGGTTAATCTGACTCGAATGGGACTGAGAGTCTAGTCATGTTAATGGTCTCAAGGCTAATAACAGAGCTAGAGACTGAGATAAATACACACTTGAGTGACCCACATCTCTGCCTTATCCCTACCTGTCTAGATCTCCTTATCTCACTTGTCAGCTTGGCAAACATGCTTTATACCTTAATCATGTGTTTAACTCAGCTGCATCCCCTGGTCAAGAATCTACAAAAAAGCAGGACTAAATAATATGGATAGCCCTTTTCTGTGACATAATTATCATTTTTGGTTTGAAATCTGTCTGAAATATGAAAAATGTCAACATGGTAACATTCTCTATTTGGAAAATATTGATATTGTAAAAGCATGCCGATGTACTGTAAATTAGTCATCTGTGGCAGTACGTGTTCATCGACGTACCTCTGGGGATGGGGAAGCAATCAGGCAGGACTCCCAGTTTTCTAAAGCCTGACGGTACTGCTTCAGTCCTCTGTGAGCCTCGGCATGGCACACCCGCACCCACACATTAATAGAGTCTGAGAGACAGAGAGAATCAGTGAGAGACCATGAAAAAACGCAAAAGCACAGCTCTAACTACCACTTAATTAAGTCTGTCTGACAAGCATAATGATATTATTACAATACTTCAGATGGCATAGTGTAAATGTGTAAGATCAGCACATCAAGGAGAGACATTCATGCACTGAAATGCCACAGGAATAAAGGGAGAGAGGATCTGACACTGCAGCAGGACTGCCTTTTTTCAAAAGGGCAAATGAGGACACACCAGAAGAGAGGAGACTGCCGCAATCTGATTATTACACTGACTCTATGGGATACATTAAGGGACTTTATGGATCTGAACCACCACTTTCATCAAGATACGCATCAAGAATACATGTGCCAGAGGGTTATCAAAGAGGAAGTGTCCCAATTGTTGTGTAGAATGACCAGAAGGTTCTGACATTATGTAGCCATTATGTAACTTGTTACAAAGATGATATGGTGATAGATTATCATGAATCAACAGCACAAATAAAACACCGTGGGGCAAGAAGTCCCCTTGGCTAAACTATCACAGAACGTATAAGTGCCTTTTGATATCATTCTTGTTAATATTAGTGTCTTTAATGTACAGTAAAGTCTATTAAAATTGTGCTTTGACAAATTTTATTTAGTTAAATAACTGAATAACCGATAACAGACAAAGCAGAATCCCAGTGAAAGAGATTCATCATAAAGGTACATTTGTTCTATAACTTATATACAGGCATAATAATATTTACATATTTAAATTAATTAAACATATTATAATAGCAACACTCTGAAATCAAACTGAATGATTTCATTCATTGTGCCTATAAGTTCTAATGAAAAGTAAAAATGTCTGAAATATACATGTAATTTACAACATTATTGAATAATAGCCCTTATGAATTAAAATAATATTAGATTTAACAATAATATTACTAGTAACAACATGCAATGAGTAAAATCTCTCAATTGACTTATTGAAAAAATGTTATCCTGATTGTAGCATATTTAAATTCCAGCTGTTGTTTAACAAATGCAACAATGCATTTTTAGAATTTAGGCCACATAACAGAATATTAGACAGCCCTTAGGCATCTCTCTGTTGAATAAACACCAAACACCTGAACATTGTGGCTATTACATACTGCTCTACTTGTTTTTATCAAACTCAGTTTGCCTCAGATTACAAAACACCCTGTGTCACGACCTGCCTTACACAACGCGTGCAGAGTGCGCACGCGCCACGCGAGCGCGTTTTGTAATACATGCACTCGCCAGTTACATGATAGCTGAGGGCAGGGCTTATACATAAGTTACAGCTGTCAATCCAATTGTTGGTCATAGGAACCCTGTCCCCCCTCGGACCCTCTTAAATAACAATATAAGACGTGTTGTGACCTAGTTACTATTATTGCCAGGTTAGTAAATATATTTAGACACAGACACGGATGTGAACTTACCAGATTCTAATAAATGACTCGTTAGTGCAATAGCATCGTCGTAGTGTTTAGTTTTCAACAGGCTTTCAGCTTCCCCTATACATTTAGCTATTTTCACGTCTTCAGGGAACCACTTTTCTAAAAGTCCAGAAAGGATCACATTCACTCGGGGATCCCCAGGCCTCCTCCTAATGTCTTCACTGCATAGTTTGCATTTGGAAAGAGTGCCATGCTGTATACATCTCTTACAATACGTATGTCCACATATCACCGTCACGGGCTCGGCTAAGAAACTATGGCAGCCAGGGCAGTCAAATTCACAATCCTGTGTCCAGTTTGGCTCACTTTTCGCTGAGGACTCTTCTGATTTCTTCTTGAAGTTACGCAGAACGCATCCGACTAAACTGCTCAGCTGGTCCGGCCGGACTGGGCCACACCGGAGAGCCATAGAAAACATATCGACAGCCTCTTTGAGACGATTTTCCGACGCTAAAGCATCAGCTTTCGATAAAACTAGTTGACGGTGATCAACATGGTCTTCCTCGTCCCAGACGCCTTCTGTTTCTGGTGCTATAAAAAACCTTCCCCTTTCCTCCAAAGCATATTCTTGGTCTAGTCTTCGCAACGACATGCTCGCGAGTGACATTCACAGATACGCCCCGCCAAAATAATAAATAAATAAAAATGTCAAAGCATTCCTATTACAGTTCTCGGTACAGAAGAACGTATTAACTCGCGGTCCTGAACATACAGTGGTTTTGTCCGCGAGTTACGTAAAAATAACATCACGTGTGCATCAGCGAGCGCGTCTATTGGCTGCCGAGGCGCATTACGAAACACAAAACTCTTGAGTTTTATAACTTGCGCTCGGCACTATGGAGAGCAAAGGCTGCTATAAAAGAATGCATGGATGCAAAAATGTCAGCTTGCTATCATCGTGTTAGTACTGTTGTCCTGCGCATTTTAATGCAGAAAGGCAAAATTACACGATCCTCAACGCTTCTTTTTTTAATTACTAAAAAATAGTTTCCAGTGTCAGTGGTGTATTTGTGTTGCCTGTGTGCTTAAAATATAGGTTGGACGTCTGGATCAATGTTACTCAAGGGTGTTAAGGCTGTCGGAATGTCATGATTATATAGGTCAATGCACATACGTAATTCCATATTACACAAGATAAGTCTGATAGCATTTTTCCCTTACAAAGCATCAGTTGCCCATAGATCAGAGTGCCATTTATCGTGAGGAAATAATTTTGTCTTCACCACCTTGTAAAGAACGTGTTCTAATGCTCGCTATAAAAAAGTATGTGATATAAGTTTATGTATCTGCAATTTGTGTTCATTGCAATAAAACTGTATTATTGCCTTTTTTTAATTCTAGATTTTTGCTGTTTAAATTACTTTTAACAATTTGATGAAGTTCATTTTTAATAGAGTTAGTAAAGTCCGTTTTTCACACGTTAAGACAGGATATTGATAGAATTGGGGCATCACTACAAAAAAATAGACAGGAATGTCAATAAAAACAAATTAATAAAGTCGGTGTGGCCTCCATTCACTACATCCAATGCACTGAATGACAGTCTGTTTGCTCGCAGATAATAGCCAACCAGTGCAGTAAGTGTTGCAGCGTAATTTGCTAAATGTCCCGCCCCCTCCTCGCTCTCATTGGAGGAAATCGCGTTCAAAAAGAAGGCGCGTGACGCTGTAGAGTGGAGTTAACTTCTTTTTGCGTTATTTTTTGTAATGTATTAATTATTACGGGCTGTAATAAAAAAAAACAAGTATTCCTATACTAATTATACTAAATATGGTTCGAATAGCCTGTATTTTAGTAGGTTACATCTCCACTTTGAAGCTCTTTTGATTTTCTCCTTTTCCATCTCTCCAATCCTATTCTGCTGACAGGTGATTGGAGATGAGCTTTGTTTCCACTTTTGCTTCAGTTTGCTGATTTTTGTAAAATAGTTTATATTTTTGGGTTTTCAGATAAAAGAGTGGTTTCAGTTTAATATGTTGCAGGATCATTTATTGTTAAAAAAATAATTGATAAATAATATTGATGCTAATAAAGCTTAAAGAACGCCGAACAAGGCATGGAACACCTTTGTGTTTTACTGCTGCTGTTGACGTGTGTGTCAGGTTTACATTCAACAGAAGGTTGGGCATGGTTTGTAAATCTGTGTGGGCAAGAATAATAAATGCATATGTCTGATATGTTTAATAATCCTTGATAATGTTGCGTATTCCATCATAAAAATAAATGGAGTCAAGTGAGGTTAACTAAAGTTTGGGAGCAGGGCCACGCCTCAAACCTCCATATATACCGGGCCACCTCACACCGCTCTGCTAGTATCGTTCTCTCGAACACACCCTTCCCTCCCTTTCTCATCCATTCAGCCAACCTTATCCCACATTATATTTCTATCAGGTTGTATCAGGGGGTCCTCATTGTCTGGCCTAAATATACGCTAGAGATGGTAGGCTACCCCCACCCTGAGTCTCCCTGAGCCATCAATTCAAGATGCCCTGATCAACCTGACCATCATCCCATTCCCTCGACCCCTTCATCCTCTTTCTACTCTTCCCCAGTTGAATAGCTGGTTTGTGGCGTTGTCCTAGCTAGTGAATACTAGTTTAACTGGATAACTTTGAGACCATATAAAATAAATAATTTTATAACTTAACATGTTATGTAATTATATAAAATGATTTCACTTTGGATTGTTATTCATTATATTTAAGGCTAAATAATAGAGTAATTTCATGTCAACTCAACCAGAAGACCCTGGTTTTTTTTTTTTTTTTTTTTCTTTGGTTAAGATTTCAAAAGGAAAGTTTAATAAGAATTATAATTCATCAATCTTGAATACATCTAGAGATGCAGGCATGCAAACTTTAGAAAAATATCTAGAGTACTCAGACAGGTATGTCCAATATGAAATTGTGTTATAGAAAATCACGAGATACATTTCTCTTTTCAATACTGTACTTCAGGTATTCCTCTTTAAAAGGAAAAAGTAGTGATGGTGAAATGAAGCTTTTCAGCACCGAGGCTTTCCGCTCAACTGTACTGTAAAAAAGGTTCATTTCTCGAAGCTTTTTAACAATTTACACACTAATGACATCTTGTGGTCAAAGATGGAAAAAGGTGCCTTTGCGTCCCAGATGGAGAAGGGTCTGTCTGCAGACTGCAAAATACAGACGTGGCCAAAAGTTTTGAGAATTACATAAATATTAGTTTTCAAAAAGTTTGCTGCTAAACTGCTTTTAGATATTTGTTTCAGTTGTTTCTGTGATGTACTGAAATATAAATTACAAGCACTTCATACGTTTCAAAGGCTTTTATCGACAATTACATGATGTTACAGGTACCGGCTGGCACCACATAAACAGCTTATATGCTCTCTCTGAAAACAGGAGAAATAAATGAGACCAGGCAAACTCTGCGTCCGTTTTTCGTCTCGCTCAGCAGAAAGAGGAAAATCGCAAAGCGGACAAAACTGACGTAAAGCCCCGTGGAGCACAATAAATGCCACACTACCCCCTGCTGGCGAACTCCACAATTACTCCTCTATATAACGTCCTAGTCAAAGGATGGTGGAACCAGGTAAATTACCTCTGAACAAATATTCGAAAACATTCATTTTCAAATTTCAGAAACTACCACAAATGTGATAACACTTTTAGTGGGCATCACACGCTCCCTGACAGAGAAGAATGGCTCCCGACATTTCCAAAAATCTTTATCTCAAAACAGTTTAACTATTTTTCAATCTTTAACCTTGATTCTCAAACCTCTATTCAACAAACAAGCATAGTAGGTGGAATGTATGTGGCTGGTGCTTGGTAAGGGTATGGCATGTATGCTGTCTGGGAGTAAAGGAGTGGGTGTGAATATGGCATACAAAGAGGCGGGATGTATGGAAAGATTGAGGGTGCATGTGTAGTGTGATGTGATGCTTCTATGACAGGTATATAGGGTGCGGTGTATCCAGGCACTGAGTTAACTGTGGCGTGCGTCTGGACTGATGGCTCACCTAATGACTCATATGTGAGAAAACGACGTGGCCTTTTCTCCCGAGCTGACCTTCTGAAGTCTGACTGAGTGTGATCTACAGGAGGAGTCAAAGGTCGAGCTTCTGAGTCACAGTCTTGTTGCCCATTGTTTTCCTCCCCTTCCACAGGTACAGTGAGTAAAGGTTGGTTTTCACCAGTAGGATCTGGTAAGTGTTCAGGTACAGTATTATTTTCTCTCCTTACAGGTGATGGTTCTGACCCCCGAATCTCTGGATGCCTGGTGAGTTGCTCCTGGTAAGTAACAGGTCTTTCCTCTATCCTTTCAGTCGGTCTCCTTAACCAGTATCCCGAGCCAGAATCATTATCTGAATCATTTTCACTGTCATCACTGGTGTCTGCTCGTCTTTGGGTGTCTGTCATTCTCTCTTGGTTTTGTCTGTTATGTGTTTTCTTCTCAGGAATAGATCTGGTGTCAGATGGAGTGACATCGACAGGTAAGTCATTCACCAGCAAAAGGAGATTACGGTGCAGTGTCCTGCTTTTCTTTTCGTCTCCAGTTTCAGGGCAGACAATGTACACTGGGTTCTCAGCGAGTTGACGTTCGACTATGTATACAGTCTTCTCCCAGTATGCCCTTAATTTTCCCGGCCCTCCACGTTCACTGAGGTTCCGGACCAGAACTCTGTCTCCTGGTTGCAGTACAACCCCCCTTGCTTTCTTGTCATACGTCAATTTTCCCCTTGCACTGGACTTTTTGCTATTCTCGCCAGCAATGCGGTAGGCTTCTGACATCTTTTTAGCCCATTTTTCAGCAAATCCTGTAGGTGAATATGATTCTCTTTCTCCGACCAATCCAAACAGCAAGTCGACTGGGAGATGTGGGTGACGTCCGTAGAGAAGGAAAAACGGTGAGTAGCCGGTTGACTCATGTCTGGTGCAATTGTATGCATGTATAACATGCGGGAGGTGATCCTTCCACCGTAGTTTCTCACTATCAGTCAATGTTCTTAACATCTGGAGAATGGTGCGGTTCAGGCGCTCAGCTGGATTGCCTTGTGGGTGATAAGGTGACGTCCGCGAGTGGCTAACCCCTGACAACTGCTGTAATGATTGGAACAGTTTGTTCTCAAATTCACGACCCTGGTCATGATGTAGTTTGGATGGATATCCAAACCGGGGTATGAAATCATTGAAGATGCGCTCAGCAGCTGTTTTCCCACTCTTGTTCTTTGTGGGATATGCCTGGGCAAATCTAGTGAAATGATCAAGCACTACTAGAATATATTCATATCCCCCACAGCTGGTTTCCAGATGCAAATAGTCAATACACACAAGCTCTAAAGGGAAGTTAGATGTGATGCTGCCCATAGGAGCTCTCGTGTGTGTTGTGGGTTTCTTAGACTTGATACAGGGACATCTTTGGGTGACATAGTCTTCAATTTCTTTAGCCACAAAGGGCCAGTAAAATCGTTCCCGAGCAAGATGGAGCACTCTTTCTGTGCCTACATGACCCATCTCATTGTGTAGGCACTTCAGAGCAATCGGCCTGTATTTCAAAGGGAGGACTAACTGCTTTACCTGGATCGTCCTTCTGTAAAGGAGGCCATATTCAAGTTGCAACTTACTCCACTCATGCAGCAGCTTTCTGGTGGCTCCACTTACAGTTCTGCGTATGTCATCTGTCAGTTTTGTGTTTGACTCCTTTAACTCTATAATCTTGCCTATGGCTTGATCCTCTCTTTGAGCCTTAACAAGATCATCATGGCTGATAGCTGGCAGGTGACAATGAGGTTGTGGTGGAGAATCCAGTGAACACATGTTAAGTGCTGCAATCCAGGCCACATCCTTCCGTTCTGCAGCCTGACTCCCATCCCATGTGGCACGCACTGCCTCGTTCGAGAACTCCTCTGTACAAGCCACCTCATATTTCCCCATGTCCAAGGGGAGCCGAGAGAGTGTGTCTGCATCAACATTTGATTTTCCAGGTCTATACCTGATGTCGAACTGGAAATCTGAGAGTTCTCCCACCCACCGATGGCCAACAGCATTGAGTTTTGCTGTACTCATGATATAGGTCAGTGGGTTGTTGTCCGTGTACACAGTGAAATGGGGAGCGTAGTACAGGTAGTCCCGGAATTTTTCACACACAGCCCATTTCAATGCGAGGAACTCCAGTTTTCCACTGTGCAGGTGGTAGTTACGTTCAGCAGGTGTCAAAGTCCTCGAGCCATAGCCAATGACTCTTAGCTTCCCATTCTGGCGCTGATAGAGGACAGCCCCCAGGCCCTGGTCTGAGGCGTCTGTATGCAGCGTGAAAGGTAGGCTGAAATCAGGATACGCTAAGACAGGTGGGGTTATAAGGAGAGTGACCAATTGCTCTAAAGCTTCCTGATGTTGAGTGGTCCAGTCAACAGGCTGTCGTGAAGGCAGCTGTGGGCGTTTGGTGGTTTTCCCACATGTTGAAATCTGGGCTTTCCCCGATTTAGTTTGGAGAAGCTCATAGATTGGCTTCGCGATCCTGGAAAAATCCTGGATGTAGGAGCGATAATATCCCAAGAAGCCGGTCAGTTTCCTTACTTCGCCAACTGTCTGTGGTGTCTTGCTTGTCAAGGTTTTGACTGCTTCAAGGTCCCGTGGATCTATCTTGATACCATCAGCTGACACAAGGCGCCCCACGTATCTGACTTCGTGTCTGAAAAGCTCACACTTTTCAGGTCTCAGTTTTACTCCGTGATGTTGAAGAGCCTGGAGCACTTTGCGGAGGGCCTCCACATGTTCATCGAATGTTCTCGCGTAACAGAGCACGTCATCCAGATAAGGGATGCAACATTCATCCCTGAGGGGGCCTAGCACCTCCTCCATGCTCCGCTGAAATGCTGCTGGGGCATTTGAGAGTCCGAATGGGATACGGACCCATTCGTAGAGGCCCCACGGTGTGACGAAGGCAGTAAGGTGACGTGAACCCTCGGCGATGAAACCCTGATGGTAAGCTTTACCCTGGTCTAGGATGCTAAACCAGGTGTAGCCCCCCAGTGTGTCTGTCAGGTCTTGTATTCTGGGTAGTGGATGTCGATCAGGCACAGTCTTTTTGTTCAGTAGCCGATAATCGATACAAAGACGTAGGCTGCCATCCTTCTTCCTAACACAGACAACTGGGGCAGCATAAGGGGACTTAGATTTAACAATCCAGCCTCTCATCAGCAGCTCCTGCACATACTCCTTTACCTCTTTAAACAGTGGCTTCGGGACTGCTGAGTATGCTCTCTGTACAGGAATCTCATCTGTGAGGGTAATCGACATTTGTAAGCTTGGTATGCATCCAATATCATCGCCGTCACGTGCGAAAGCCCCGGCTTCTTCACACAGCATTTTGTTGACTTTTTCCCTTTGTTTATCATCAAGGTGACTGAGGTTGATGGGAGGTTGCCATGATGATGGATGGGCGTCAACAGGTGTTGATACGGCACTGTTAACAGTCACTGTGGGCTCGGGTGCTTCAGGTGAGTCTGTTGCGATCACTTTTTCAACACAGTGGATGCCACCAAGTGCTGTCTTTCTTGGAAGAGTTACTGCATGTTTAGTGTTGTTACCCACAGGTACAGCTACATAAGGGTTTCTTGGATTTTGTACCTCCAACAGACCTTCACCCACGTCCAGTTCTGTCAACTGCACATTATCATCATCAGGCTCAAATAGGAAGACTGTGTCAGATGAACTCATGAGGGGAGGGACTTGGCACTTAACCCAGGCTACCTGACCTGCTGGGATAACCATGTCCTGTCTGCCTGTCCGTAGGAGCCCGCACTGCACAGAGGGTTTGCTGGCTTGGATGAAGCTCACCATTAGCTCTGCCTTCTCTGCTGGTATACACAAGGCATTACAGAGTAGAACGACAAGGGTTGAAATCAGCTTTTCAGGTTGTTTTTGTATCATCTCTTCCAGCACGTTGAAACCCAACAGTGGTCTCTCCAGAGCAAGACTGCTGACAAGAAAAGGCACAGTGATTGACAGATTAGGGTCCTCATTCCCCATCAAATTGACTGTAAGGGCAACCCAGCCATCAAAAGGGAGGGCGTCACCATTCACTGCATACACCCTTAACTCGTCTTCGTCACCTATAATGTCGCTGAGTGCCCTAACAGGAGTGTCAGGTAGATATTTACTCTTCCAGTCTCTATCAATCATACTCACTTGAGCACCAGTGTCTAACAGAGCACTGACTGCTAATCCATTAAGGTTACAATGGGTGAGAGCTTTCCTTCCAATGAGTTTGGCTAGATGTTCCCCTTTGCTGTGAGGTAAGTCATAAGGGAAAGGATTGGTTGTCTTGTTTGTTTCTTTCCGTCTCTTTTCCATTATTTTGTTTTTTTCCAGTCTTTCAATTCCAGGTTGATCAGTATGACAAGTGTCAGATTGGGACGATTGCTGAGACCCGGTCACTGTTTGTCCCTCGGCAGAGACCGGCTCCAGTTTCCCTGCCGTGTTGGTCTCTTTAGACAGCCCACTGCCCGGTGACCTTCTTCACCACAGTGGAAACAGTGAGGGCAGTCGGCACGATTTTGCTCCACACACTTGTCACAGCCATATGGTTTCTCTCTCCTGCGGTCTCCTCTACCTTTTCCATTGTGGCTGAACTGTCCTGTAACCTGTGTCTGCATTGACTGTCTCATGAGCTCAACTGTACTTGTAAGCTGTTCAAGTTTCTCTGTTAACTGCTGGATCACATCTGTTTTTGGCACCTTCTCCTTTACACTAGGACACTGTGCAGCATTAACTTCAGACTGAGCACTGTGCACATTTGTTAGTCTTTGACGGGTGGCGGGACCTAGCCTTCGCTGCCTTTCACTTTCATCACACATCACTTTCTTCATCTGTTTTAAGATTGTCTCATCCGATACTCTGGGGTCCCCAAGCAATGGCTTCAGCTCTCTGCGGACATCATCATGTTTATGACCTAGGCCCTGATATACGGTGTGGAGAAACACATCCTGCACTGTGCTTGCACTATACTTGACATCTGTGTCAGCATGTTTGGAGGCCAGCATGATCTTCTGCTTAAGTCCTATAACTCGGTATAGGAACTGTTGGGGTGTCTCATTGTCTTTTTGTTTGGTGCACATGAGCTCCTGGAACAGCTCGGTATTACTTTGCTCACCCAGGTGGGAGTGGAGGAACGCTTTTAGCTCTTCTATAGTTAGATCATCCTTATTCATCAACATGTCTTTAAAAGTTCCTGGCTTGATGACTTTGAGGACGGCTCTTACAACCTCTGCATCACTGAACTGTTCCTTTAAACCGTCTTCCATCTGCCGACAGACACTGTTATAGCTTAGATCTGACCCCTGGTCCCCAATCTGACCCCCCTGGATCTTCAGTTCCCTGCGATGAAGGTAAGACAACTCTTTTAAGGAGAACAACTTGTCATGTGTTAATGGTGTCGTGTGTTCACTTAAGCCTCTGCTGCCTGCTACTTTACTACTCTGTGTGGTGTATCCTATCTTTACAGATGACTGAGGTACAGACTGTGGAGTGGGTGTGTGTTTGCACTGCATACTTTTCTTACTCAGCTCCTCATAACTAGGAAGTATTTTCTGCAGCTCTGTGTCATGTGTGTCACTAGCCGTAGATAGTGTCATGTGAGTTGAATTAGTAATCCCAATATCGGTAGTATCACTATCATCAGTTGGGTTAACATTACCATGACTTGCATCCCCGCTGCCAGATACATCAATTGCTACAGCAACTTGTGAAGCACGACCCTGAATGACTATGTCAATTAATTCCCTTAAGTTTAATAAGTGTGCCATCCCAGAATCCTCTAACTCCAGTAAAGGCTCACTGGACATGAAACTGCAAATGTACTCAAAACAACCCTCCTCATCAGTCAACTTGACGCGAGACTCGTCAATTCCTGGCACTGGACCCACTGACTTGGCAATCTGGAACAGTTCATCTACAGAGAGAGTGAGAAGAGTCTTTTTGATGGCCCACACCAACCTTTTCCTCTCACCATCCGCCATACTGCTTCCCAATTCCTCGCACTTGGTCACGAGAGCCCAGGATCACAATTCACGCTCTGTTCTTGATGGGTGTTGATTTTAGCACAGCACAGTCATTAGTCTTCATTCATTACAGGTAACCTCTTCATCCATAGACGGCATCGATGGTATCTGGAGATCTTTTTCCGCTGGCTGCAGCTCGCTGGTTACATCAGGTCACTTTTGGTCCAAGGTTGCAGTATCACTGGATCAGCTTCCGGCCACACGGTGGGAGTGATCCCGGACGAGCCCCCAATAAACTGTTACAGGTACCGGCTGGCACCACATAAACAGCTTATATGCTCTCTCTGAAAACAGGAGAAATAAATGAGACCAGGCAAACTCTGCGTCCGTTTTTCGTCTCGCTCAGCAGAAAGAGGAAAATCGCAAAGCGGACAAAACTGACGTAAAGCCCCGTGGAGCACAATAAATGCCACACTACCCCCTGCTGGCGAACTCCACAATTACTCCTCTATATAACGTCCTAGTCAAAGGATGGTGGAACCAGGTAAATTACCTCTGAACAAATATTCGAAAACATTCATTTTCAAATTTCAGAAACTACCACAAATGTGATAACACTTTTAGTGGGCATCACAATGACGTTTATGCAAAGAGTCAGTATTTGCAGTGTTGGCCCTTCTTGTTCAGGACCTCTGCAATTCGACTGAGCATGCTCTCAGTCAACTTCTGGGCCAAATCCTGACTGATAGCATCCCATTCTTTCATAATCACTTCTTGGAGTTTGTCAGAAATAGTGGGTTTTTGTTTGTCCACCCGCCATTTGAGGATTGCACAAGTTCTCAATGGGATTAAGATCTGGGGAGTTTCCAGGCCACTGACCCAAAATTTCGACATTCTGGTCCCCGAGCCACTTAGTTATCACTTTTGCCTTATGGCACGGTGCTCCATCATGCTGGAAACTGCATTGTTCTTCACCAAACTGTTGTTGGATTGTTGGAAGAAGTTGCTGTTGGAGGGTGTTTTGGTAACATTCTTTATTCATGGCTGTGTTTTTAGGCAGAATTGTGAGTGAGCCCACTCCTTTGGATGAGAAGCAACGCCACACATGAATGGTGTCGGGATGCTTTACTGTTGGCATGACACAGGACTGATGGTAGCATTCACCTTTTCTTCTCTGGACAAGCCTTTTTCCAGATGCCCCAAACAATCGGAAAGGGGGTCCATGGGAGAATATGACTTTGCCCCAGTCCTCAGCAGTCCATTCCCTATACTTTCTGCAGAAGATCAATTTCTCCCTGATGTTTTTTTTGGAGAGAAGTGGCTCATTTGCTGCCACTTGGGCTCACACCTGCCTGCTGCCTTTCCTGAGCAAGCTCTGCACTGGTGGCACTCCGATCCCGCAGCTGAATCCTCTTTAGGAGACGATCCTGGCGCTTGCTGGACTTTCTTGGACGCCTTGAAGCTTTCTTTACAAGAATTGAACCTCTTTCCTTGAAGTTCTTGATGAACCTATAAATTGTTGATTTAGGTGCAATCTTAGTAGCCACAATATCTTTGCCTGTGAAGCCATTTTTATGCAACACAATGATGGCTGCACGTTTCTTTGCAGCTCAACATGGTTAACAATGGAAGAACAATGATTTTAAGCATCACCCTCCTTTTAACATGTCAAGTCTGCCATTCTAACCCAATCAGCCTGACATTATGATCTCCAGCCTTGTGCTCGTCAACATTCTCACCTGAGTTAACAAGATGATTACTGAAATGATCTCAGCAGGTCCTTTAATGACATGAAATGCAGTGGAAAGTTTTTTTTCGGGATTAAGTAAATTTTCATGGCGAAGAAGGACTATGCAATTCATCTGATCACTCAGAACTAACATTCTGGAGTATATGCAAATTGCTATTATAAAAACTTAAAGGTGCTGTAGGGAGCTGTTTTTTTGTACATTTATTATTCATTATGTCCTGACAGTAGAATGAGAAAATCTGTGAAAAAAATCAAGCTCCTCTGGCTCCTCCCAGTGGTCCTATTGCCATTTGCAGAAAGTCATGCGGTCCCGGTAAAAAACAACCAATCAGAGCTGCGGTCCGTAACTTTGTTTGTGTTCAAAATGTAGAAAAATGAACATAATAAGCGAGTACACCATGAATCCATTTTCCAAACCGTGTTTTTAGCTTGTCCTGAATCACAAGGGTGCACCTATAATAAGTGTTTATATTCTGACTATTTTAGATTGCTTCGGGGGTACCGTGGCGGAGTAACCCAGTACCTTTGAGATTCTTCATAGACATAAACAAAGAGAAGTAGTTCCGGCTACAATGTTCTTCCGCAAGACACAAGCAGTTCTGTTTATTAACTGCTAGAGCGTCAAAAGTTCCCTACTGCAGCTTTAAGCAGCAACTTTTCCAATTTCCAATATTTACGTAATTCTCAAAACTTTTGGCCACGACTGTAGACATGTCTATGGACTGCAAGACAGGGGCGTAACTTGGAAGTGGGCGTAACTTGACGAAAGAGGCGTAACTTGAAGTTGTCCAAATCACACAGAACCACACGAGATGTCAAACGAGATTTTGTCGGGCTGCATTCGAAACCGCATACCCTTTAAATTAGGCACTTAATTTCAATAAGAACTAATTTAACCAGCGATAAAAAGAGTACATACTTTACAGCCTGAATGTGTATTTGTGTATGAAGCATTAATGCGATTTGGATATCATCATCCGCTATGTTGATCATGTGACCTACAAAGTTAAAAGGAGCGTAAAAACTTAAGATACGAGTGATCGGTTTAATTAATGTATTTTTAAGTATCTTGATAATGAAGATTTAAGTCTAGTCAATACTGTTAACTTAAGTTTTTAATATTTTTAACTCCACTAATTTGTTTTTTTATAGAATTAGAATATTAGAGCTAGAATATTTTCTCAATTATTTTGTGAATTTATTTTTCTTGTATAGTATGTCATACTATGATGAAAACATTAAATATTTACTGTTTTATGGCGTTTTGATTGTTAGATACAACCGTCTTACCCTGATCTTTTATTTAATAAGTTTGGCAATAATAATAAAAGAGGTACAGGTGCACTACCCCCCTTATACCCCACTAACTCAACGGTCCAGTACAGTTTCTCTCAGCAATGTCTGCACACGTCAAACAGCTGCTCGAAGATCTCACCTTTGGAGAAGATTGATGATTTTATAGCTACTAAAAAAAAATAATAATAATATAACCCCATAATGAATTGCATCTTTTGCCCACCCCAACACTTACATGCAAAAATAATGATAAATGCCAACCAATAATTATATACATTTTTTTCCTTAAAATTACATTTTAGTAAAAGCAGCAAAATGTATTTTCTGTCATGACGTCGCTATACATGAATATACACTTATGCAGTTGATGTAAATACATCAGTTTTTAGTCAAGCAATTAAAACATGAATGGATAAAATTTATATTTTATTTACTGACAAGAAACATGTCAAATGATTAAAATAATGTATAAAATGTTAGCATCACAATAAATGCATACGTGCAAGTCAACAACACATGAAACAACGCTTAATTCAAACTTACTGTTCTAACAATCATGTATTTACAGATGGGGAACCCCAAATCTTACTAACATCTCACCACTGTGCCAATTCTGCTGCTGCGTTGTGCTTCACTATCACTCTTCTCAATGGGGATGTTGTTGAGCAACAGGATGAAGACCGATGTCGGCTCTCTGAACCACACAACCTTGAAGCGAGAGCAGAACACGTGTAGACAATCTGGCTGCTGAAGTTTCTCTTCATCTTCAGTTCTCTCTTCACAGCAGTTCAGTCAGTGTACTGTTTGAGTAAATTAATTACTCCGGGATATTGGTTTGTTTTAACTCAGAGGAAGTGTCAGCCACATAAAAAAAAAAAAAAACTGCTTAAGTCATTTGTGGATTAATGCGTATTGGAGATGCTAACGGTTTAAAACGATTCAGTTCGATTTGGTGAACTGGTTCAAAACGATCCAGTTACGTCGAATGATTCGTTCGTGTACCGGATATCACTAAACAGCTTTGTTTGGAACTCTCTCACAACAGACACGGAAGAGAAGACAATGCTGGATAAAGTCATAGTTTTTGCTATTTTTGGACCAAAAGGCATTTTCAATGCTTCAAAAAAAGTCTAACTGACCCTCTGATGTCACATGGACTACTTTGTTTTTCTTACCTTTCTGGACATGGACAGTATACCATAAACACAGCTTCAATGGAGGGACTGAGAGATCTCAGGCTAAATCTAAAAGATCTTAAACTTTGTTCCGAAGATAAACGGAGGTCTCACTGGTTTGGAACGACATTAGGTTGAGTTATTAATGACAATTTTGATTGGGTGAACCAACCCTTTAACTACCCTAGAACTGGTTTTTCCACTTTGCAGCCTGGTACAAAACTGGTACAGTAGGTGTCATTGGGCTAAAATCAAATTACAAATAAATAACTAAACATACACAGCTTTAGCCTACATTAAAAAAAAAAAAAAGTTGGAAACGTTTGTGTACATTGAACATCTCGTTACAATCTAGTGTTTACAAAACAGTCGCAGTTAATTACTTTGTCATTTTGGTCAAGAAGTGTCTGCTAAATGCATTAAGATGAGTCATCACGAATCACGACATTGATAAGGGATTAGAAACAGTCACAAAGGAACATCAATAATAACAGTGCTCTTACATATCGTCATTGACGCGCACCAACTAAAACCACTCAGGAATCATTAGAACAAGTGATATTTAGCAGAAACCAAGCACTAACAGTCTACAGCTGACTGAAACTTCTGGCAGTGGCAATTTCCTCTTAATGCAATCGATGCCATGGCTGGTGCAATACTTGCAATGAACTTAAGTGAGTGTATGCTGCCGCGCACTGGAGAGAATAGGTAATGCTTCCAAATGAACTATAAACATACTTGATTCATTGAGGGCCTTCTATACAGTCTCCCTGTTCAAACGCACCTGATATTCATCAGCTCATTAGTGAAGACTTCAAATGTGTGTCAGATAAGAGACACCAAAACCGTGCAGTGTTGGGGGTTCTCCAGGACCAGGATTGGGAACCACTGTCATCAGGTAATGAAAAGTTTGACACACTTGTGATCTTCATGCTTACTTGGGCCAAATACAGGAAATGTGCAAAGATGGCAAGTGTGGGGATTTGGACTGTGGAAAAGTTTAAGTAACAACAAATGTTTTTTTTTCATTAAATGCCAGCAACTGCACCCACATACAAAATGACATAGCACAGAATTTGTTATGGATCCATGCCCAGATCCTTCCAGTTTACTGGGAATTTATTAACCTAATGTTAATATTTACCCTGTCCCCAAACTCTTTTTTTTCACTAAATGGCTTGTATGCAGAACATTGCAGCTGGAATGAATGTCCAAACTACATGCATACACTTTTATTTTTAAATGTGCCATTTAAAATTATTTTCTAATTATTATAAAATTTGTTGTACTGTGATGTACATTCATGTTCTTGACCAAGTTCAATACTCTTGTATTAAACAGGTGCAGAGATGAGGAGGAAAAACTTGCAGACGATAGTGTTACTTCTGACAGGTGTTGTGTGCCTGGTCATTATCATGACGAAAAACGACTTTGAAAATGACTTCACACTTAAGAGCAAAGACGTATATGAGATGCTCAGTCAACAAAAGGATTTGCCCAGTTTTGAAACTCTGCAGCCTTTGTCTTCACATTGTCATCAGAATATGTCTGCTTATAATGTGACTGGGTTTTCTACTCTGCCAAATCATATCCAAGACTTCCTGCTCTACCGACACTGTAGGAGTTTTCCCATGCTTCTTGATGTGCCTGATAAGTGTGGTGGACCGCAAAACTCTGCAGATGTCTTCCTTCTGCTGGTCATCAAGAGTTCTCCAGAGAATTACGATCGAAGAGAAGTTTTGCGGAAAACATGGGCTAAAGAAAGATTGCACAAAGGTGTGTGGATCCGCAGGGTCTTTATAACTGGAACGAGTAAAACTGGCTTTGAGAAGCGCCGGTTGAATAAACTATTGAAGCTGGAGAACCGTGAGAACCAAGACATTTTACAGTGGGACTTCAATGATTCTTTCTTCAACCTCACACTGAAGCAGATTCTTTTCTTAGAGTGGATGGAAAGATGGTGCCCGCATGTCAGATTTCTTTTAAATGGAGATGATGACATCTTTGCCAATCCGTTTAACATGGTTGAGTATGTTCAAGGTCAGGAGGACAATGATGGAAGTAAACATCTCTTCGCTGGGCACCTCATCCAGAACAAGGGTCCTATCAGACAACATTCAAGCAAATATTTTGTCCCGGTGCAAGTACAAGAGTCTGAAAGGTATCCTCCATACTGTGGTGGAGGAGGCTTTCTTCTCTCCGGCTTCACGGCCAAAATAATCTACAACATGTCGCACTCTATAGATCTGCTGCCCATTGATGATGTTTATATGGGAATGTGTTTGGAAAAGGCTGGCCTCAAACCTATATCCCACTTTGGAGTGAGGACCGATGGTCTGGATATCCCCTCTGAAAACGTTGACCAGTTCCACCCTTGCTTTTACAGAGACCTTATTTTAGTCCACCGATTTCTGCCGCACATGATTTTTGTGATGTGGAATGAGATACAAAACCCAAATCTGCAATGCGGAAGGACAAATTACATGTTCAAAAACTGGGTGTGGGGAAATATAACAGCGGATTAAGAATCCTTTTCTAAACATGGTGGAAATTCTGAAGTATTGTGTTGTTTCCAAAACTACTTTTTTTTTTTATACAGTGCATATTAGAAACAAGAGTCCATATGCAGAGGTTTTTGTGTTTTTTTTTAACACTTCTGTGTGTATTGAGTACAGTGCTGTATTCTAAGCAAGTACAAATAATAGGCTACTTATGAGCTTTAGGATACATCTGCTTTCATTGACTCTCTTTATGTAATGTTTTACGGTCCTTGTTTGGTGGAGAAAATGAATACTGTTACTGTCTCTGGTAGACCAACCTCACAGAGCAGGTATTCCAAAAGAACAGTCTTTATTATAAATCAAATTGTAAACAGACAGGAAAAACTCAGGAATCATCCAAACAAACATGTAACATGGACAACAACTGAAAAAAATTAGATGAAACTCAGGGAAATAACACAGGGAATAATGGGATAATTAATGACAAAACAGCACCGAAAAAAATGATTATTAAGCGTAATTCAATTTTGCTACTTTAATCCATTTAAATTTAGTTTTTGATTTTAATAAGTATAAATTGGTTTTATGCTAATTACATGTTTTACACAAGGCTACACCTAGCCTTGTGAATTAATTAAATTCAGTTTGAAAATATTAAGTTGATTCTGTGTGCATGTGCACAAATGCCTTATGTGGTTAAAAATGAGATCTAAATTGTTTTGGATGGGTAATCTTTAATCTTCTTAATTATTTGTTCTAGAGCAGTATTTTGGGTGGTGGGTAAGATAAGTTAGATGATTTTGTTGTGAAGTAAATACTACATAAAAGCAAAAGTAATTTCTACATTAATTTAGTTAAGGCAAGAATTAAAAAAAATAATTAAATTCTATGTTAGTAACCTATTTAAGCTTGTAGAATTTAAAGTTGGAACTCATAAGTATATTTTACTTGGAACAGTTTGTTATGTTGTTTACAAGGATTCTTTAAGTAAATATCTAAGTTATGATCCCATTCACTTAAAAAAAATGACTCAATGGCTGCGTCCGAAATCTCATACTTAATGAGTTGGTACTTAATTTCAATAAGTAGCCTACTTACTTAACGAGCGCTAAAAGAGTTATGTCTACAGCCAAATCTCGTTGAGTATGAATGCAGTCCGCCATGTTTACGTTATCATGTGACCTGTGACGTTATTACAAGCGCAACAGCTTCAAAGATATGACTGACTGCGACAGGTTTAATATATACTAATCCAAATAGTTTGAAGTTGATGCAATTTGCTCCTTTTTGTGGTCTTGTTGAATACACAGATGCTCTTTTATTGTTATTGTTTAACCAATACATTTTGTGTTGTTTTTATATTTTAACTCTATTGAAATGACCCACACATTAATTAAACACCTCATAGCATCAGTAACATCACAACTCTACCTAGTACGGTTTTCCTCAGCGTTTGCGGTATTTGTAATATCTGCACAAGTGAGACATGTATCAGCGGCTTGAAGATCTCGCCTTTGGAGAAGACTCTTGATTTTACACTTGAAAAATGTAAGTATTACTACTTAAAAATTAAGATTACCTCAGAAAGCATTTCTAGCCCACTCCAACACTTATCAACAATAATAATGATAAATGGTGACTAATAATAGTTATATATTTATTGTAAAACAAACAAATTGTAATTAGTATTTTTTTCATATGCCATGCATGACTTCACACTAGACAAATGCAGCCAAGATGAATACATCTAAATATTCAGTCAAGTAATGAATGAATGCATGAGTTGTTGAAAAAAACAAAATTCTACATTTTCTTTACTGACAACAACAGGAGACATGAATAAACAAATAAAAAAAACCATCACAATAAATAAATACAAGTCAACAACAGATGAAACAAAGCTAAATTCAAACACTCTGAATTTCTAAAAGTGTGCAGATGGTGAACCCACATCCATCCATCAGGTCCCTCACTGCTGCAGTCATACTGAATCAGATCATGATGAGAGAGGGACATTGAGTCCTTGTCTGAGTGCACAGGGAGTATGAGGAAGACCAGGATTAAGACACAACACAAAACGAAGCCTGACTTTCAGATTCTTCATGACATTTTTTGATGATGCTTTAGAAGCTTCTGAAACTCAGGTTTTATTGACTGATGTTGTATGAACAGAAACTAGGAGAACAAACTTGACCAAAATCACATCCTCAGTGTCTTTTGGTCTCTCTAGATGCTCTCGCTGCTCTGGGCTCACTGAGGATGAAGAGACCACAGCAACATCCGGCTCAGATGAAGCACTAAGAGCTGGAGAGATGGAGCGCCTCATTCATGACACTCGATCATTTCCAGGATGCTGCTGTGATCTTCTCCATCCTCAGTGCACACAGCTGTCTGCAGACATTTCAGATCCTGCAAAGATGCACAAACACAAAACAAAACAGTCATTTTGTATTAGAAGTAACAGAATGGTCTTATTTTATATTTTACTTTAACAATTTTTTCTGAAAGTTAATCAACTAAATTGGTTTATTTAAATATAGCTAAAATAAATTGATTGCAACCACTTACCATACTTTTTTTTTTTTTTTTTTGTAAATTCAATTAATCATTTGTTTCAGTGTATCTCCCATCATGCACTGGGAAATGAATAATTAAAAATGTTAAATTTTTCACTGTTTCGAGTTGTATTTACACTGTTTTATGGTTGCTTTTGAGGTTAGGTTTAGTAACATACTTTTTTGTGACACCTGGAGTTTATTTTCTACTCAAAATGACCCATTCATACGGTGCCTGTAAGGTGACTTGTTCGGTTTACTTAGTTTTGTCGTGGCCACGACATAATAACTCGTGAGAACGTGATAATATGTCGTGGCCACAAGATATTAATTTGCGGGAACGTCATATTAACTCGTGGGAACGTCATATTATATTGTGGCCACGAGATCATTTGTCAAGGTAACGTTCCCACAAGTTATTATTTCGTGGCCATGACAAAACTAAGTAAACCGAACAATTCACCTATTCACTGATTGTTACCGTAATAGTATGTTGTACCATGTATTGAGGTCTCTCATGCAGGGCCGTGCAGAGACCTTTGGAGGGGCAGGTGCTCAAAGTATAAAAGGGGCACATGGAACAAGGTTTTAAATGGCGCTGTTCAAAATATCAATACAGCAATATATTGTGATGCATTCCTTGCGTATTCACGTATCGATATGGATGATTATGTATTGATAAAGCAGCAAATGCTTTGAAGCAAAGAAACAATAGAGAAGACAATTTTAAGTTTAAAATAATAACAGCTCTGGGATTAGAAACTGAAATGTCTTAAATTGTCCCAACCTGATGGCTTTTTCTTCTCTGTTTCAGCATTAATCTATTATTTTAACCATCACTACTACACTTGCACCTAATCAATAAATCCACCTTAAATATTGATACAAAACATAAAAAAACTGATCCACTGGAATATAGTGATTAATATTATTATTACTGTTGTAGTTGTTATTGTCTAAAATTGAACACCTTTGCAATGTAAACAAATGACAGGTTACATTTGTTATTCATATCCTTCACACTGCACTTTGATGTCAGGTATATCATGCATTTTTTTTAATTGACATTGATATTTTTACATTTATTTCCAGAGAGATTAAAGGCTGAGTTTAAAGGCTAAAGTGGTCTTGCTGTTGTAAACACTGTTGCTATTGTAGTAAAAAAATATTTGCGTCACATTTAAAATATAATTATATAATAAATTCCTGAATTTTTATAATGATAATTCAGAGAATGAGAAAATCTGAATAATCCTTACCAGTGTTGTGATAATTATTTTTAAGGCACTCAACGTGTTAAAAAATAAATAAGTACTGTAATATAATAAAAGTTTAGTCAAATAACATAAAAAAGACCAGACCCTTCGATGCCTGTGAAACTTTTCTCTCTCAAACAGCACGCTAGTGTTAACTACAACAGGCTACACACAGCAACTTATCTGCATGTTCTCACATCACATCGTTCTTGTAAAATAATAATAAGTAAATAAACATCAAAATCACTTAGCTGAGAATGAAACACCACTTACCAGCTGCCACGGTTCTGAAAATATACAATTAAAAATGCGCCTGCGGCCTGAAGAATTTTCCCGGTCAGGTGAAAGGTCATCATATTGGTCATTTATTTACGACAAAATTATTATTAATAAATTGTAATAATATTATGATTGGGCGTTGGCAGGCATTCACAAAAGGGTATGTTATTACAAAAAAAATAAAATTCGAGGAAATTTTGCTTTGACAAAAGGGCACTTTTGGGGCAAAGGAGCAGGTGCTCAAGTGAACCGGTTCTTTCGGACAATTCGATCAAATAAACCAGTTGGAAAAAAAAACGGTTCACCGGTTCTTTTGCGCTCGATAATGTCATTAGCGATGACTGCCCTTAATTCAAGCCTTCAGTTTACCCGCGCTTATAAAATAAGCACAGAATCAGTTCAGAATCAATCACCAAAAGAATCAGTTCGGTTCAGACGAGCTGTGAGTCAGTCTGCTTCACACTGAATCACACATGCGCAGTATCGTCAGCTCCTCGGTTCTCGACGAATCAGACGCGTCTGACAGAAACGGTTCTCAATGAGCGCTTGAGAACTCCTGACCTGATATTTAGATATACTATTCTTCAATAAATATATTTGTTTGACAGGGAAGCTGTGCGCAGACAGGAATATATATTATTTAAAAAAAAAAAAAAAAAAAAAAAAAAACACCCCAGAAAAAAGGGCACTTTCTCTCCAGGAATAAAAAGGGCAGGTGCTCAAGCCCCCTTTGATGTCTATGTGTGCACGTGCCTGCTCTCATGTATATGTGTATATATATATATATATATATATATATATATATATATATATATATATATATATATATATATATATATATATATATATATATATAAATAAACACACACATATACACACACTACCGGTCAGAGTTTGGGATCAGAATGATTTTTAATGTTTTTTTACAGGAATTTATTTTACTCATCAAGACAGCATTTATTTGATCAAAAATACTGGAAAACATGTAATATTGTGAAATATTATTAACATTTTTCTATTTTAATATACATGAAGGTGTAATTTATTCATGTGATGTGCAGCTGTATTTTCAGCATCATTCCTCCAGTCTTCAGTGTCACATGATCTTCAGAAATCAGAATAATATGATGATTTATTATCAGAGTTGTGCTGCTGAAGCTGTGATACTTCTTTCAGGATTCTTTGATGAATGAAAAGTTAAAAAGAAGAGCATTGTTTTAAAATAGAAGACTTTTCTAACAATATTCACTACAGTTCAATAGTTTGGGGTCAGTACATTTTTATCGTTTCTTTTTTTTATATGAAATTGTATTCTTTGTTAGATTTTAGAATCTTTTATTCAGGATGTGTTAAATTGATAAGAAGTGATATCAAAGACTAATATTGTTAGAAGAGATTTATATTTTGAATAAACGCTGTTCTTTAAAAAAAAAAAAATACATCGAAGAATCCTTAAAAAAGTATCGCAGATTCCAAAATAATATTTGGTAGCACAACTATTAATAGTTCTAATAATAAATCATCATATTTTCATGATTTCTAAAGATCATGTGACACTGAAGACTGGATGAATGATGCTGAAAATACAGCTGCACATCACAGAAATAAATTATATTTTAAAGGATATAAAAATATAAACCATTATTTTATATATTTTATTTGGATAATTTTGAATTATTACTGAAATACAACCTTTTTTGTTTCAAACAGTTCATTGAACAATAATAAATTAAGTACCTGAAGCTGACAATGAAGTAAATGTATAATAATTAGGAAAAATGATTAATTTAGCGCTGAAAACGCGCGTGTGAGGGGCGGAGACGCGCCGCTGAGCGTCAGACCCGCGTGAGGACCAAATACAGCAGAACGGTAGGAAACTTCACTCCTCTTATTATTTCTCTTTTACTATAGCGATTTACTTTTAGATACGTGATCTTTCCTAGAGTTGTAGAGTTATTAGAGAAATAGAGTTATTTTTTACATTCTTTGGTCGAAGTTTTCAGATCGGGACTTCGGAGCCTGTTCGTGACTCGGTTGATTCAGATCGGCACTTCGGAGCATGTTCACGACTCGGTTGATTCAGATCGGCACTTCGGAACCTGTTCGCGACTCGGTTGATTCAGATCGGCACTTCGGAGCATGTTCGCGACTTGGTTGATTCAGATCGGCACTTCGGAGCATGTTCGCGACTCGGTTGATTCAGATCGGCACTTCGGAGCATGTTCGCGACTCGGTTGATTCAGATCGGCACTTCGGAGCCTGTTCGTGACTCGGTTGATTCAGATCGGAACTTGGGAGCATGTTCGCGACTCGGCTGATTTCAGATCGGCACTTCGGAGCCTGTTCGTGACTCGGTTGATTCAGATCGGCACTTCGGAGCATGTTCGCGACTCGGCTGATTTCAGATCAGGACTTCGGAGCATGTTCGCGCCCTCGGTTGATTCAGATAGGCACTTCGGAGCCTGTTCGCGACTCGGTTGATTCAGATCGGCACCTCGGAGCCTGTTCACGACTCGTTTGATTCAGATCTGCACTTCGGAGCATGTTCGCAACTCGGTTGATTCAGATCGGGACTTTGGAGCATGTTTGAGATTTTTTTTTAATTCAAATCTGGACATCGAAGCAGGAAGTGTTTGTCAAACAGGTGATAAATGAATATTTGGACTTGAGGCTTTTTTTTACATGTCGATTCAGTATGTACATGGACCCACACACAAAGGTGGACACACTCTAGACTTAATCATCAGTAGGGCTCTAAACTCATTGTTATTAACGACGTAGTGTCACGGATCGCAAGAGGCGAAGACTCAAGTGTAGGCAGATGGGAAGACTTTATTTATACGTCACCAAAATAAACAAAAACACAACTGAAACCAGAGGAGCGTTCAAAGTTACGAGACATAGACTGAAGTCAGATTCCCAGTGAAATGCTCTCAGACAGCAAATGCAATGAGTTTGCATCCTTCTTTTCTGAGAAGATCATCAATATCAGGAAGGCGATTAGCACATCCTCAAGTAATACAGTTAGAAATACCAAGGGTTCACACAAAACAAGGGGAATCTGCTTTTAGTTTCTATGCCGCTCGCAGTTGGAATCCGCTTCCAGAAGAGATCAGATGTGCTAAAAAACTAGTACATTTAAATCTAGACTTAAAACTCATCTGTTTAGCTGTGCATTTATTGAATGAGCACTGTGCAATGTCCGAACCGATTGCACTATATTTTCACAGTTTTTTTTAATGTAAAATAATTTATAACTGTTTTTAAATTCATTTTAATTAAGTACATTTTATAATCATTATAAAAGTTTTAAAATTGCTTGTTTTATTTTTGTTATAATTTTTCTTTATGATTATTTTACTTTCTTTTAAGTAAAGCACTTTGAATTACCATTGTGTATGAAATGTGCTATATAAATAAACTTGCCTTGCCTAGTGTGTTAGTGGCCTTATATATATATATATATATATATATATATATATATATATATATATATATATATATATATATATATATATATGTATATATATATGTGTGTGTATATATATATAGGTGTAATTTATTCATGTTATGTGCAGTTGTATTTTCAGCATCATTCCTTCAGTCTTCAGTGTCACATGATCTTCAGAAATCAGAATAATATGATGATTTATTATCAGAGTTGTGCTGCTGAAGCTGTGATACTTCTTTCAGGATTCTTTGATGAATGAAAAGTTAAAAAGAAGAGCATTGTTTTAAAATAGAAGACTTTTCTAACAATATTCACTACAGTTCAATAGTTTGGGGTCAGTAAATTTTTATCGTTTCTTTTTTTATAAGAAATTGTATTCTTTGTTAGATTTTAGAATCTTTTATTCAGGATGTGTTAAATTGATAAGAAGTGATATCAAAGACTAATATTGTTAGAAGAGATTTATATTTTGAATAAACGCTGTTCTTTTAAAAAAAATATATACATCGAAGAATCCTTAAAAAAGTATCGCAGATTCCAAAATAATATTTGGTAGCAGGACTATTAATAGTTCTAATAATAAATCATCATATTTTCATGATTTCTAAAGATCATGTGACACTGAAGACTGGAGGAATGATGCTGAAAATACAGCTGCACATCACAGAAATATATTATATTTTAAAGGATATTAAAATACAAACCATTATTTTATATATTTTATTTTGATAATTTTGAATTATTACTGAAATACAACCTTTTTTTTTGTTTCAAACAGTTCATTGAACAATAATAAATGAAGTACCTGAAGCTGACAATGAAGTAAATGTATAATAATTAGCAAAGATTATTAATTTAGCGCTGTAAACGCACGTGTGAGGGGCGGAGAAGCGCCGCAGAGCGTCAGGCGCGCGTGAGGACCAAACACAGCAGAAGGAGACGTCACTCCTCTTATTATTTCTCTTTTACTATAGCGATTTACTTTTAGATACGTGATCTGAGTCTTTCATAGAGTTGTAGAGTTATTAGAGATATAGAGTTATTTTTTTACATTCTTTGGTCGAATTTTTCAGATCGGGACTTCAGAGCCTGTTCGCGCCTCTGTTGATTCAGATCGGCACTTCGGAGCATGTTCGCGACTCGGTTGATTCAGATCGGCACTTCGGAGCCTGTTCGCGACTCGGTTGATTCAGATCGGCACATCGGAGCATGTTCGCGACTCGGTTGATTCAGATCGGCACTTCGGAGCCTGTTCGCGACTCGGTTGATTCAGATCGGCACTTCGGAGCATGTTCGCGACTCGGTTGATTTCAGATCGGGACTTCGGAGCATGTTCGCGCCCTCGGTTGATTCAGATCGGCACTTCGGAGCCTGTTCGCGACTCGGTTGATTCAGATCGGCACTTCGGAGCCTGTTCGCGACTCGGTTGATTCAGATCTGCACTTCGGAGCATGTTCGCGACTCGGTTGATTCAGATCGGGACTTTGGAGCATGTTTGAGATTTTTTTTATTCAAATCTGGACATCGAAGCAGGAAGTGTTTGTCAAACTGGTGATAAATGAATATTTGGACTTGAGGCTTTTTTTTACCTGTCGATTTAGTATGTACATGGACCCACACACAAAGGTGGACACACTCTAGACTTAATCATCAGTAGTGCTCTAAACTTTTCATCCATTGTTATTAACGACGTAGTGTCACGGATCGCAAGAGGCGAAGACTCAAGTGTAGGCAGATGGGAAGACTTTATTTATACGTCACCAAAATAAACAAAAACACAACTGAAACCAGAGGAGCGTTCAAAGTTACGAGACATAGACTGAAGTCAGATTCCCAGTGAAATGCTCTCAGACAGCAAATGCAATGAGTTTGCATCCTTCTTTTCTGAGAAGATCATCAATATCAGGAAGGCGATTAGCACATCCTCAAGTAATACAGTTAGAAATACCAAGGGTTCACACAAAACAAGGGGAATCTGCTTTTAGTTTCTATGCCGCTCGCAGTTGGAATCCGCTTCCAGAAGAGATCAGATGTGCTAAAAAACTAGTACATTTAAATCTAGACTTAAAACTCATCTGTTTAGCTGTGCATTTATTGAATGAGCACTGTGCAATGTCCGAACCGATTGCACTATATTTTCACAGTTTTTTTTAATGTAAAATAATTTATAACTGTTTTTAAATTCATTTTAATTAAGTACATTTTATAATCATTATAAAAGTTTTAAAATTGCTTGTTTTATTTTTGTTATAATTTTTCTTTATGATTATTTTACTTTCTTTTAAGTAAAGCACTTTGAATTACCATTGTGTATGAAATGTGCTATATAAATAAACTTGCCTTGCCTAGTGTGTTAGTGGGCTTATATATATATATATATATATATATATATATATATATATATATATATATATGTATGTATATATATATGTGTGTGTGTATATATATATAGGTGTAATTTATTCATGTGATGTGCAGCTGTATTTTCAGCATCATTCCTTCAGTCTTCAGTGTCACATGATCTTCAGAAATCAGAATAATATGATGATTTATTATCAGAGTTGTGCTGCTGACACTGTCATACTTCTTTCAGGATTCTTTGATGAATGAAAAGTTAAAAAGAAGAGCATTTATTTAAAATAGAAGACTTTTCTAACAATATTCACTACAGTTCAATAGTTTGGGGTCAGTACATTTTTATCCTTTCTTTTTTTATAAGAAATTGTATTCTTTGTT
Source organism: Carassius gibelio (assembly GCF_023724105.1). Taxonomy (NCBI): domain Eukaryota; kingdom Metazoa; phylum Chordata; class Actinopteri; order Cypriniformes; family Cyprinidae; genus Carassius; species Carassius gibelio. The sequence goes on along the minus strand of NC_068403.1, from coordinate 8,010,059 downwards.
AGATTTTAGAATCTTTTATTCAGGATGTGTTAAATTGATAAGAAGTGATATCAAAGATTAATATTATTAGAAGAGATTTATATTTTGAATAAACGCTGTTCTTTAAAAAATAATTATACATCGAAGAATCCTTAAAAAAGTATCGCAGATTCCAAAATAATATTTGGTAGCAGGACTATTAATAGTTCTAATAATAAATCATCATATTTTCATGATTTCTAAAGATCATGTGACACTGAAGACTGGAGGAATGATGCTGAAAATACAGCTGCACATCACAGAAATATATTATATTTTAAAGGATATTAAAATACAAACCATTATTTTATATATTTTATTTTGATAATTTTGAATTATTACTGAAATACAACCTTTTTTTTGTTTCAAACAGTTCATTGAACAATAATAAATGAAGTACCTGAAGCTGACAATGAAGTAAATGTATAATAATTAGCAAAGATTATTAATTTAGCGCTGTAAACGCACGTGTGAGGGGCGGAGAAGCGCCGCAGAGCGTCAGGCCCGCGTGAGGACCAAACACAGCAGAAGGAGACGTCACTCCTCTTATTATTTCTCTTTTACTATAGCGATTTACTTTTAGATACGTGATCTGAGTCTTTCATAGAGTTGTAGAGTTATTAGAGATATAGAGTTATTTTTTTACATTCTTTGGTCGAATTTTTCAGATCGGGACTTCAGAGCCTGTTCGCGCCTCTGTTGATTCAGATCGGCACTTCGGAGCCTGTTCGCGACTCGGTTGATTCAGATCGGCACTTCGGAGCCTGTTCGCGACTCGGTTGATTCAGATCGGCACATCGGAGCATGTTCGCGACTCGGTTGATTCAGATCGGCACTTCGGAGCCTGTTCGCGACTCGGTTGATTCAGATCGGCACTTCGGAGCATGTTCGCGACTCGGTTGATTTCAGATCGGGACTTCGGAGCATGTTCGCGCCCTCGGTTGATTCAGATCGGCACTTCGGAGCCTGTTCGCGACTCGGTTGATTCAGATCGGCACTTCGGAGCCTGTTCGCGACTCGGTTGATTTCAGATCGGGACTTCGGTGCATGTTCGCGCCCTCGGTTGATTCAGATCGGCACTTCGGAGCCTGTTCGCGACTCGGTTGATTCAGATCGGCACTTCGGAGCCTGTTCGCGACTCGGTTGATTCAGATCTGCACTTCGGAGCATGTTCGCGACTCGGTTGATTCAGATCGGGACTTTGGAGCATGTTTGAGATTTTTTTTATTCAAATCTGGACATCGAAGCAGGAAGTGTTTGTCAAACTGGTGATAAATGAATATTTGGACTTGAGGCTTTTTTTTACCTGTCGATTTAGTATGTACATGGACCCACACACAAAGGTGGACACACTCTAGACTTAATCATCAGTAGTGCTCTAAACTTTTCATCCATTGTTATTAACGACGTAGTGTCACGGATCGCAAGAGGCGAAGACTCAAGTGTAGGCAGATGGGAAGACTTTATTTATACGTCACCAAAATAAACAAAAACACAACTGAAACCAGAGGAGCGTTCAAAGTTAGGAGACATAGACTGAAGTCAGATTCCCAGTGAAATGCTCTCAGACAGCAAATCCAATGAGTTTGCATCCTTCTTTTCTGTGAAGATCATCAATATCAGGAAGGCGATTAGCACATCCTCAAGTAATACAGTTAGAAATACCAAGGGTTCACACAAAACAAGGGGAATCTGCTTTTAGTTTCTATGCCGCTCGCAGTTGGAATCCGCTTCCAGAAGAGATCAGATGTGCTAAAAAACTAGTACATTTAAATCTAGACTTAAAACTCATCTGTTTAGCTGTGCATTTATTGAATGAGCACTGTGCAATGTCCGAACCGATTGCACTATATTTTCACAGTTTTTTTTTTTATGTAAAATAATTTATAACTGTTTTTAAATTCATTTTAATTAAGTACATTTTTTAATCATTATAAAAGTTTTAAAATTGCTTGTTTTATTTTTGTTATAATTTTTCTTTATGATTATTTTACTTTCTTTTAAGTAAAGCACTTTGAATTACCATTGTGTATGAAATGTGCTATATAAATAAACTTGCCTTGCCTAGTGTGTTAGTGGGCTTATATATATATATATATATATATATATATATATATATATATATATATATATATATATATATATATATATATGTGTGTATATATATATATAGGTGTAATTTATTCATGTGATGTGCAGCTGTATTTTCAGCATCATTCCTTCAGTCTTCAGTGTCACATGATCTTCAGAAATCAGAATAATATGATGATTTATTATCAGAGTTGTGCTGCTGACACTGTCATACTTCTTTCAGGATTATTTGATGAATGAAAAGTTAAAAAGAAGAGCATTTATTTAAAATAGAAGACTTTTCTAACAATATTCACTACAGTTCAATAGTTTGGGGTCAGTACATTTTTATCCTTTCTTTTTTTATAAGAAATTGTATTCTTTGTTAGATTTTAGAATCTTTTATTCAGGATGTGTTAAATTGATAAGAAGTGATATCAAAGATTAATATTATTAGAAGAGATTTATATTTTGAATAAACGCTGTTCTTTAAAAAATAATTATACATCGAAGAATCCTTAAAAAAGTATCGCAGATTCCAAAATAATATTTGGTAGCAGGACTATTAATAGTTCTAATAATAAATCATCATATTTTCATGATTTCTAAAGATCATGTGACACTGAAGACTGGAGGAATGATGCTGAAAATACAGCTGCACATCACAGAAATATATTATATTTTAAAGGATATTAAAATACAAACCATTATTTTATATATTTTATTTTGATAATTTTGAATTATTACTGAAATACAACCTTTTTTTTTTGTTTCAAACAGTTCATTGAACAATAATAAATGAAGTACCTGAAGCTGACAATGAAGTAAATGTATAATAATTAGCAAAGATTATTAATTTAGCGCTGTAAACGCACGTGTGAGGGGCGGAGAAGCGCCGCAGAGCGTCAGGCCCGCGTGAGGACCAAACACAGCAGAAGGAGACGTCACTCCTCTTATTATTTCTCTTTTACTATAGCGATTTACTTTTAGATACGTGATCTGAGTCTTTCATAGAGTTGTAGAGTTATTAGAGATATAGAGTTATTTTTTTACATTCTTTGGTCGAATTTTTCAGATCGGGACTTCAGAGCCTGTTCGCGCCTCTGTTGATTCAGATCGGCACTTCGGAGCCTGTTCGCGACTCGGTTGATTCAGATCGGCACTTCGGAGCCTGTTCGCGACTCGGTTGATTCAGATCGGCACATCGGAGCATGTTCGCGACTCGGTTGATTCAGATCGGCACTTCGGAGCCTGTTCGCGACTCGGTTGATTCAGATCGGCACTTCGGAGCATGTTCGCGACTCGGTTGATTTCAGATCGGGACTTCGGAGCATGTTCGCGCCCTCGGTTGATTCAGATCGGCACTTCGGAGCCTGTTCGCGACTCGGTTGATTCAGATCGGCACTTCGGAGCCTGTTCACGACTCGGTTGATTCAGATCTGCACTTCGGAGCATGTTCGCGACTCGGTTGATTCAGATCGGGACTTTGGAGCATGTTTGAGATTTTTTTTATTCAAATCTGGACATCGAAGCAGGAAGTGTTTGTCAAACTGGTGATAAATGAATATTTGGACTTGAGGCTTTTTTTTACCTGTCGATTTAGTATGTACATGGACCCACACACAAAGGTGGACACACTCTAGACTTAATCATCAGTAGTGCTCTAAACTTTTCATCCATTGTTATTAACGACGTAGTGTCACGGATCGCAAGAGGCGAAGACTCAAGTGTAGGCAGATGGGAAGACTTTATTTATACGTCACCAAAATAAACAAAAACACAACTGAAACCAGAGGAGCGTTCAAAGTTAGGAGACATAGACTGAAGTCAGATTCCCAGTGAAATGCTCTCAGACAGCAAATCCAATGAGTTTGCATCCTTCTTTTCTGTGAAGATCATCAATATCAGGAAGGCGATTAGCACATCCTCAAGTAATACAGTTAGAAATACCAAGGGTTCACACAAAACAAGGGGAATCTGCTTTTAGTTTCTATGCCGCTCGCAGTTGGAATCCGCTTCCAGAAGAGATCAGATGTGCTAAAAAACTAGTACATTTAAATCTAGACTTAAAACTCATCTGTTTAGCTGTGCATTTATTGAATGAGCACTGTGCAATGTCCGAACCGATTGCACTATATTTTCACAGTTTTTTTTTTTATGTAAAATAATTTATAACTGTTTTTAAATTCATTTTAATTAAGTACATTTTTTAATCATTATAAAAGTTTTAAAATTGCTTGTTTTATTTTTGTTATAATTTTTCTTTATGATTATTTTACTTTCTTTTAAGTAAAGCACTTTGAATTACCATTGTGTATGAAATGTGCTATATAAATAAACTTGCCTTGCCTAGTGTGTTAGTGGGCTTATATATATATATATATATATATATATATATATATATATATATATATATATATATATATATATATATATGTGTGTATATATATATATAGGTGTAATTTATTCATGTGATGTGCAGCTGTATTTTCAGCATCATTCCTTCAGTCTTCAGTGTCACATGATCTTCAGAAATCAGAATAATATGATGATTTATTATCAGAGTTGTGCTGCTGACACTGTCATACTTCTTTCAGGATTATTTGATGAATGAAAAGTTAAAAAGAAGAGCATTTATTTAAAATAGAAGACTTTTCTAACAATATTCACTACAGTTCAATAGTTTGGGGTCAGTACATTTTTATCCTTTCTTTTTTTATAAGAAATTGTATTCTTTGTTAGATTTTAGAATCTTTTATTCAGGATGTGTTAAATTGATAAGAAGTGATATCAAAGATTAATATTATTAGAAGAGATTTATATTTTGAATAAACGCTGTTCTTTAAAAAATAATTATACATCGAAGAATCCTTAAAAAAGTATCGCAGATTCCAAAATAATATTTGGTAGCAGGACTATTAATAGTTCTAATAATAAATCATCATATTTTCATGATTTCTAAAGATCATGTGACACTGAAGACTGGAGGAATGATGCTGAAAATACAGCTGCACATCACAGAAATATATTATATTTTAAAGGATATTAAAATACAAACCATTATTTTATATATTTTATTTTGATAATTTTGAATTATTACTGAAATACAACCTTTTTTTTTTGTTTCAAACAGTTCATTGAACAATAATAAATGAAGTACCTGAAGCTGACAATGAAGTAAATGTATAATAATTAGCAAAGATTATTAATTTAGCGCTGTAAACGCACGTGTGAGGGGCGGAGAAGCGCCGCAGAGCGTCAGGCCCGCGTGAGGACCAAACACAGCAGAAGGAGACGTCACTCCTCTTATTATTTCTCTTTTACTATAGCGATTTACTTTTAGATACGTGATCTGAGTCTTTCATAGAGTTGTAGAGTTATTAGAGATATAGAGTTATTTTTTTACATTCTTTGGTCGAATTTTTCAGATCGGGACTTCAGAGCCTGTTCGCGCCTCTGTTGATTCAGATCGGCACTTCGGAGCCTGTTCGCGACTCGGTTGATTCAGATCGGCACTTCGGAGCCTGTTCGCGACTCGGTTGATTCAGATCGGCACATCGGAGCATGTTCGCGACTCGGTTGATTCAGATCGGCACTTCGGAGCCTGTTCGCGACTCGGTTGATTCAGATCGGCACTTCGGAGCATGTTCGCGACTCGGTTGATTTCAGATCGGGACTTCGGAGCATGTTCGCGCCCTCGGTTGATTCAGATCGGCACTTCGGAGCCTGTTCGCGACTCGGTTGATTCAGATCGGCACTTCGGAGCCTGTTCGCGACTCGGTTGATTCAGATCTGCACTTCGGAGCATGTTCGCGACTCGGTTGATTCAGATCGGGACTTTGGAGCATGTTTGAGATTTTTTTTATTCAAATCTGGACATCGAAGCAGGAAGTGTTTGTCAAACTGGTGATAAATGAATATTTGGACTTGAGGCTTTTTTTTACCTGTCGATTTAGTATGTACATGGACCCACACACAAAGGTGGACACACTCTAGACTTAATCATCAGTAGTGCTCTAAACTTTTCATCCATTGTTATTAACGACGTAGTGTCACGGATCGCAAGAGGCGAAGACTCAAGTGTAGGCAGATGGGAAGACTTTATTTATACGTCACCAAAATAAACAAAAACACAACTGAAACCAGAGGAGCGTTCAAAGTTACGAGACATAGACTGAAGTCAGATTCCCAGTGAAATGCTCTCAGACAGCAAATGCAATGAGTTTGCATCCTTCTTTTCTGAGAAGATCATCAATATAGAAATACCAAGGGTTCACACAAAACAAGGGAAATCTGCTTTTAGTTTCTATGCCGCTCGCAGTTGGAATCCGCTTCCAGAAGAGATCAGATGTGCTAAAAAACTAGTACATTTAATCTTGACTTAAAACTCATCTGTTTAGCTGTGCATTTATTGAATGAGCACTGTGCAATGTCCGATCCGATTGCACTATATTTTCACAGTTTTTTTTTTATGTAAAATAATTTATAACTGTTTTTAAATTCATTTTAATTAAGTACATTTTTTAATCATTATAAAAGTTTTAAAATTGCTTGTTTAATTTTTGTTATAATTTTTCTTTATGATTATTTTACTTTCTTTTAAGTAAAGCACTTTGAATTACCATTGTGTATGAAATGTGCTATATAAATAAACTTGCCTTGCCTAGTGTGTTAGTGGGCTTATATATATATATATATATATATATATATATATATATATATATATATATATATATATATATATATATATATATAAATAAATAAACACACACACATACACACACTACCGGTCAGAGTTTGGGATCAGAATGATTTTTAATGTTTTTTTTACAGGAATTTATTTTAGTCATCAAGACAGCATTTATTTGATCAAAAATACTGGAAAACATGTAATATTGTGAAATATTATTAAAATTTTCTATTTTAATATACATGAAGGTGTAATTTATTCATGTGATGTGCAGCTGTATTTTCAGCATCATTCCTCCAGTCTTCAGTGTCACATGATCTTCAGAAATCAGAATAATATGATGATTTATTATCAGAGTTGTGCTGCTGACACTGTCATACTTCTTTCAGGATTATTTGATGAATGAAAAGTTAAAAAGAAGAGCATTTATTTAAAATAGAAGACTTTTCTAACAATATTCACTACAGTTCAATAGTTTGGGGTCAGTACATTTTTATTCTTTCTTTTTTTATAAGAAATTGTATTCTTTGTTAGATTTTAGAATCTTTTATTCAGGATGTGTTAAATTGATAAGAAGTGATATCAAAGATTAATATTATTAGAAGAGATTTATATTTTGAATAAACGCTGTTCTTTAAAAAATAATTATACATCGAAGAATCCTTAAAAAAGTATCGCAGATTCCAAAATAATATTTGGTAGCAGGACTATTAATAGTTCTAATAATAAATCATCATATTTTCATGATTTCTAAAGATCATGTGACACTGAAGACTGGAGGAATGATGCTGAAAATACAGCTGCACATCACAGAAATAAATTATATTTTAAAGGATATTAAAATACAAACCATTATTTTATATATTTTATTTTGATCATTTTGAATTATTACTGAAATACAACCTTTTTTTTGTTTCAAACAGTTCATTGAACAATAATAAATGAAGTACCTGAAGCTGACAATGAAGTAAATGTATAATAATTAGCAAAGATTATTAATTTAGCGCTGTAAACGCACGTGTGAGGGGCGGAGAAGCGCCGCAGAGCGTCAGGCGCGCGTGAGGACCAAACACAGCAGAAGGAGACGTCACTCCTCTTATTATTTCTCTTTTACTATAGCGATTTACTTTTAGATACGTGATCTGAGTCTTTCATAGAGTTGTAGAGTTATTAGAGATATAGAGTTATTTTTTTACATTCTTTGGTCGAATTTTTCAGATCGGGACTTCAGAGCCTGTTCGCGCCTCTGTTGATTCAGATCGGCACTTCGGAGCCTGTTCGCGACTCGGTTGATTCAGATCGGCACTTCGGAGCCTGTTCGCGACTCGGTTGATTCAGATCGGCACATCGGAGCATGTTCGCGACTCGGTTGATTCAGATCGGCACTTCGGAGCCTGTTCGCGACTCGGTTGATTCAGATCGGCACTTCGGAGCATGTTCGCGACTCGGTTGATTTCAGATCGGGACTTCGGAGCATGTTCGCGCCCTCGGTTGATTCAGATCGGCACTTCGGAGCCTGTTCGCGACTCGGTTGATTCAGATCGGCACTTCGGAGCCTGTTCGCGACTCGGTTGATTCAGATCTGCACTTCGGAGCATGTTCGCGACTCGGTTGATTCAGATCGGGACTTTGGAGCATGTTTGAGATTTTTTTTTATTCAAATCTGGACATCGAAGCAGGAAGTGTTTGTCAAACTGGTGATAAATGAATATTTGGACTTGAGGCTTTTTTTTACCTGTCGATTTAGTATGTACATGGACCCACACACAAAGGTGGACACACTCTAGACTTAATCATCAGTAGTGCTCTAAACTTTTCATCCATTGTTATTAACGACGTAGTGTCACGGATCGCAAGAGGCGAAGACTCAAGTGTAGGCAGATGGGAAGACTTTATTTATACGTCACCAAAATAAACAAAAACACAACTGAAACCAGAGGAGCGTTCAAAGTTACGAGACATAGACTGAAGTCAGATTCCCAGTGAAATGCTCTCAGACAGCAAATGCAATGAGTTTGCATCCTTCTTTTCTGAGAAGATCATCAATATCAGGAAGGCGATTAGCACATCCTCAAGTAATACAGTTAGAAATACCAAGGGTTCACACAAAACAAGGGGAATCTGCTTTTAGTTTCTATGCCGCTCGCAGTTGGAATCCGCTTCCAGAAGAGATCAGATGTGCTAAAAAACTAGTACATTTAAATCTAGACTTAAAACTCATCTGTTTAGCTGTGCATTTATTGAATGAGCACTGTGCAATGTCCGAACCGATTGCACTATATTTTCACAGTTTTTTTTTAATGTAAAATAATTTATAACTGTTTTTAAATTCATTTTAATTAAGTACATTTTTTAATCATTATAAAAGTTTTAAAATTGCTTGTTTTATTTTTGTTATAATTTTTCTTTATGATTATTTTACTTTCTTTTAAGTAAAGCACTTTGAATTACCATTGTGTATGAAATGTGCTATATAAATAAACTTGCCTTGCCTAGTGTGTTAGTGGGCTTATATATATATATATATATATATATATATATATATATATATATATATATATATATATATATATATATATATATATATATGTATACATATATGTGTGTGTATATATATATATAGGTGTAATTTATTCATGTGATGTGCAGCTGTATTTTCAGCATCATTCCTTCAGTCTTCAGTGTCACATGATCTTCAGAAATCAGAATAATATGATGATTTATTATCAGAGTTGTGCTGCTGACACTGTCATACTTCTTTCAGGATTATTTGATGAATGAAAAGTTAAAAAGAAGAGCATTTATTTAAAATAGAAGACTTTTCTAACAATGTTCACTACAGTTCAATAGTTTGGGGTCAGTACATTTTTATCCTTTCTTTTTTTTATAAGAAATTGTATTCTTTGTTAGATTTTAGAATCTTTTATTCAGGATGTGTTAAATTGATAAGAAGTGATATCAAAGATTAATATTATTAGAAGAGATTTATATTTTGAATAAACGCTGTTCTTTAAAAAATAATTATACATCGAAGAATCCTTAAAAAAGTATCTCAGATTCCAAAATAATATTTGTTAGCACGACTATTAATAGTTCTAATAATAAATCATCATATTTTCATGATTTCTAAAGATCATGTGACACTGAAGACTGGAGGAATGATGCTGAAAATACAGCTGCACATCACAGAAATAAATTATATTTTAAAGGATATTAAAATACAAACCATTATTTTATATATTTTATTTTGATAATTTTGAATTATTACTGAAATACAACCTTTTTTTTTGTTTCAAACAGTTCATTGAACAATAATAAAAGAAGTACCTGAAGCTGACAATGAAGTAAATGTATAATAATTAGCAAAGATTATTAATTTAGCGCTGTAAACGCACGTGTGAGGGGTGGAGAAGCGCCGCAGAGCGTCAGGCGCGTGTGAGGACCAAACACAGCAGAAGGAGACGTCACTCCTCTTATTATTTCTCTTTTACTATAGCGATTTACTTTTAGATACGTGATCTGAGTCTTTCATAGAGTTGTAGAGTTATTAGAGATATAGAGTTATTTTTTTACATTCTTTGGTCGAATTTTTCAGATCGGGACTTCAGAGCCTGTTCGCGCCTCTGTTGATTCAGATCGGCACTTCGGAGCCTGTTCGCGACTCGGTTGATTCAGATCGGCACTTCGGAGCCTGTTCGCGACTCGGTTGATTCAGATCGGCACATCGGAGCATGTTCGCGACTCGGTTGATTCAGATCGGCACTTCAGAGCCTGTTCGCGACTCGGTTGATTCAGATCGGCACTTCGGAGCATGTTCGCGACTCGGTTGATTTCAGATCGGGACTTTGGAGCATGTTTGAGATTTTTTTTATTCAAATCTGGACATCGAAGCAGGAAGTGTTTGTCAAACTGGTGATAAATGAATATTTGGACTTGAGGCTTTTTTTTACCTGTCGATTTAGTATGTACATGGACCCACACACAAAGGTGGACACACTCTAGACTTAATCATCAGTAGTGCTCTAAACTTTTCATCCATTGTTATTAACGACGTAGTGTCACGGATCGCAAGAGGCGAAGACTCAAGTGTAGGCAGATGGGAAGACTTTATTTATACGTCACCAAAATAAACAAAAACACAACTGAAACCAGAGGAGCGTTCAAAGTTACGAGACATAGACTGAAGTCAGATTCCCAGTGAAATGCTCTCAGACAGCAAATGCAATGAGTTTGCATCCTTCTTTTCTGAGAAGATCATCAATATCAGGAAGGCGATTAGCACATCCTCAAGTAATACAGTTAGAAATACCAAGGGTTCACACAAAACAAGGGGAATCTGCTTTTAGTTTCTATGCCGCTCGCAGTTGGAATCCGCTTCCAGAAGAGATCAGATGTGCTAAAAAACTAGTACATTTAAATCTAGACTTAAAACTCATCTGTTTAGCTGTGCATTTATTGAATGAGCACTGTGCAATGTCCGAACCGATTGCACTATATTTTCACAGTTTTTTTTTAATGTAAAATAATTTATAACTGTTTTTAAATTCATTTTAATTAAGTACATTTTATAATCATTATAAAAGTTTTAAAATTGCTTGTTTAATTTTTGTTATACTTTTTCTTTATGATTATTTTACTTTCTTTTAAGTAAAGCACTTTGAATTACCATTGTGTATGAAATGTGCTATATAAATAAACTTGCCTTGCCTAGTGTGTTAGTGGGCTTATATATATATATATATATATATATATATATATATATATATATATATATATATATATATATATATATATATAAACACACACACATACACACACTACCGGTCAGAGTTTGGGATCAGAATGATTTTTAATGTTTTTTTTACAGGAATTTATTTTAGTCATCAAGACAGCATTTATTTGATCAAAAATACTGGAAAACATGTAATATTGTGAAATATTATTAAAATTTTTCTATTTTAATATACATGAAGGTGTAATTTATTCATGTGATGTGCAGCTGTATTTTCAGCATCATTCCTCCAGTCTTCAGTGTCACATGATCTTCAGAAATCAGAATAATATGATGATTTATTATCAGAGTTGTGCTGCTGACACTGTCATACTTCTTTCAGGATTATTTGATGAATGAAAAGTTAAAAAGAAGAGCATTTATTTAAAATAGAAGACTTTTCTAACAATATTCACTACAGTTCAATAGTTTGGGGTCAGTACATTTTTATTCTTTCTTTTTTTATAAGAAATTGTATTCTTTGTTAGATTTTAGAATCTTTTATTCAGGATGTGTTAAATTGATAAGAAGTGATATCAAAGATTAATATTATTAGAAGAGATTTATATTTTGAATAAACGCTGTTCTTTAAAAAATAATTATACATCGAAGAATCCTTAAAAAAGTATCGCAGATTCCAAAATAATATTTGGTAGCAGGACTATTAATAGTTCTAATAATAAATCATCATATTTTCATGATTTCTAAAGATCATGTGACACTGAAGACTGGAGGAATGATGCTGAAAATACAGCTGCACATCACAGAAATAAATTATATTTTAAAGGATATTAAAATACAAACCATTATTTTATATATTTTATTTTGATAATTTTGAATTATTACTAAAATACAACCTTTTTTTTGTTTCAAACAGTTCATTGAACAATAATAAATGAAGTACCTGAAGCTGACAATGAAGTAAATGTATAATAATTAGCAAAGATTATTAATTTAGCGCTGTAAACGCACGTGTGAGGGGCGGAGAAGCGCCGCAGAGCGTCAGGCGCGCGTGAGGACCAAACACAGCAGAAGGAGACGTCACTCCTCTTATTATTTCTCTTTTACTATAGCGATTTACTTTTAGATACGTGATCTGAGTCTTTCATAGAGTTGTAGAGTTATTAGAGATATAGAGTTATTTTTTTACATTCTTTGGTCGAATTTTTCAGATCGGGACTTCAGAGCCTGTTCGCGCCTCTGTTGATTCAGATCGGCACTTCGGAGCCTGTTCGCGACTCGGTTGATTCAGATCGGCACTTCGGAGCCTGTTCGCGACTCGGTTGATTCAGATCGGCACATCGGAGCATGTTCGCGACTCGGTTGATTCAGATCGGCACTTCGGAGCCTGTTCGCGACTCGGTTGATTCAGATCGGCACTTCGGAGCATGTTGGCGACTCGGTTGATTTCAGATCGGGACTTCGGAGCATGTTCGCGCCCTCGGTTGATTCAGATCGGCACTTCGGAGCCTGTTCGCGACTCGGTTGATTCAGATCGGCACTTCGGAGCCTGTTCGCGACTCGGTTGATTCAGATCTGCACTTCGGAGCATGTTCGCGACTCGGTTGATTCAGATCGGGACTTTGGAGCATGTTTGAGATTTTTTTTATTCAAATCTGGACATCGAAGCAGGAAGTGTTTGTCAAACTGGTGATAAATGAATATTTGGACTTGAGGCTTTTTTTTACCTGTCGATTTAGTATGTAAATGGACCCACACACAAAGGTGGACACACTCTAGACTTAATCATCAGTAGTGCTCTAAACTTTTCATCCATTGTTATTAACGACGTAGTGTCACGGATCGCAAGAGGCGAAGACTCAAGTGTAGGCAGATGGGAAGACTTTATTTATACGTCACCAAAATAAACAAAAACACAACTGAAACCAGAGGAGCGTTCAAAGTTACGAGACATAGACTGAAGTCAGATTCCCAGTGAAATGCTCTCAGACAGCAAATGCAATGAGTTTGCATCCTTCTTTTCTGAGAAGATCATCAATATCAGGAAGGCGATTAGCACATCCTCAAGTAATACAGTTAGAAATACCAAGGGTTCACACAAAACAAGGGAAATCTGCTTTTAGTTTCTATGCCACTCGCAGTTGGAATCCGCTTCCAGAAGAGATCAGATGTGCTAAAAAACTAGTACATTTAATCTTGACTTAAAACTCATCTGTTTAGCTGTGCATTTATTGAATGAGCACTGTGCAATGTCCGAACCGATTGCACTATATTTTCACAGTTTTTTTTTTAATGTAAAATAATTTATAACTGTTTTTAAATTCATTTTAATTAAGTACATTTTTTAATCATTATAAAAGTTTTAAAATTGCTTGTTTAATTTTTGTTATAATTTTTCTTTATGATTATTTTACTTTCTTTTAAGTAAAGCACTTTGAATTACCATTGTGTATGAAATGTGCTATATAAATAAACTTGCCTTGCCTAGTGTGTTAGTGGGCTTATATATATATATATATATATATATATATATATATATATATATATATATATTATATATATATATATATATATATATATATATATATATATATATATATATATATATAAATAAACACACACACATACACACACTACCGGTCAGAGTTTGGGATCAGAATGATTTTTAATGTTTTTTTTACAGGAATTTATTTTAGTCATCAAGACAGCATTTATTTGATCAAAAATACTGGAAAACATGTAATATTGTGAAATATTATTAACATTTTTCTATTTTAATATACATGAAGGTGTAATTTATTCATGTGATGTGCAGCTGTATTTTCAGCATCATTCCTCCAGTCTTCAGTGTCACATGATCTTCAGAAATCAGAATAATATGATGATTTATTATCAGAGTTGTGCTGCTGAATCTGTGATAATTCTTTCAGGATTCTTTGATGAATGAAAAGTTAAAAAGAAGAGCATTTATTTAAAATAGAAGACTTTTCTAACAATATTCACTAGAGTTCAATAGTTTGGGGGTCAGTAAATTTTTATCCTTTCTTTTTTTATAAGAAATTTTATTCTTTGTTAGATTTTAGAATCTTTTATTCAGGATGTGTTAAATTGATAAGAAGTGATATCAAAGATGAATATTGTTAGAAGAGATTTATATTTTGAATAAACGCTGTTCTTTAAAATAAATTATACATCGAAGAATCCTTAAAGTATCGCAGATTCCAAAATAATATTTGGTAGCACAACTATTAATAGTTCTAATCATAAATTATTATATTTTCATGATTTCTAAAGATCATGTGACACTGAAGACTGGAGGAATGATGCTGAAAATACAGCTGCACATCACAGAAATAAATTATATTTTAAAGGATATTAAAATATAAACCATTATTTTATATATTTTATTTTGATATTTTTTAATTATTACTGAAATACAACCTTTTTTTGTTTCAAACAGTTCATTGAACAATAATAAATGAAGTAGGCTACCTGAAGCTGACAATGAAGTAAATGTATAATAATTAGCAAAGATGATTAATTTAGCGCTGTAAAGGCGCGTGTGAGGGGCGGAGACCCACCGCGGAGCGTCAGGCCCGCGTGAGGACCAAACACAGCAGAAGGAGACTTCACACCTCTTATTATTTCTCTTTTACTATAGCGATTTACTTTTAGATACGTGATCTGAGTCTTTCATGGAGTTGCAGAGTTATTAGAGAAATAGAGTTATTTTTTTACATTCTTTGGTCGAAGTTTTCAGATCGTGACTTCGGAGCCTGTTCGCGCCTCTGTTGATTCAGATCGGCACTTCGGAGCCTGTTCGCGACTCGGTTGATTCAGATCGGCACTTCGGAGCATGTTCGCGACTCGGTTGATTTCAGATCGGGACTTCGGAGCATGTTCGCGCCCTCGGTTGATTCAGATCGGCACTTCGGAGCCTGTTCGCGACTCGGTTGATTCAGATCGGCACTTCGGAGCCTGTTCGCGACTCTGTTGATTCAGATCTGCACTTCGGAGCATGTTCGCGACTCGGTTGATTCAGATCGGGACTTTGGAGCATGTTTGAGATTTTTTTTATTCAAATCTGGACATCGAAGCAGGAAGTGTTTGTCAAACTGGTGATAAATGAATATTTGGACTTGAGGCTTTTTTTTACCTGTCGATTTAGTATGGACATGGACCCACACACAAAGGTGGACACACTCTAGACTTAATCATCAAGAGGCGAAGACTCAAGTGTAGGCAGATGGGAAGACTTTATTTATACGTCACCAAAATAAACAAAAACACAACTGAAACCAGAGGAGCGTTCAAAGTTACGAGACATAGACTGAAGTCAGATTCCCAGTGAAATGCTCTCAGACAACAAATGCAATGAGTTTGCATCCTTCTTTTCTGAGAAGATCATCAATATCAGGAAGGCGATTAACACATCCTCAAGTAATACAGTTAGAAATACCAAGGGTTCACACAAAAGATCCTGCTTTTAGTTTCTATGCCGCTCGCAGTTGGAATCAGCTTCCAGAAGAGATCTGGGGCCTGTACCATGATGGTAGCTGAACAAATTCAGAGTTACAGGATTAGTTTCTAGTTGACAAAACCAAACCTCTCCAATCCGGCTTTGTTGGTACCATGATGCTGTTCATCAACTTTCTTTGTCAACTCAGGCTTTGATACTGAGTTTGTGGAGCGCGTGCACATGAATGTGTGACATCACTGGCAAACAGCCAATCACGAGCCTTGCAACACAAAGCAAGTTTGATTTATTTCTCGCGAGAGACCCAGCGAGATTCAAAACTAAAGGTTAAAGGTTTTGCTAAAGGTTAAGGGATTGAAGAATCTGACAAATTTAAAAAACATGAAAGAGGACAAATAAAATAAAGATTCTTTCTCTGTGCAGTCACAAGTACAATTTGTTAACTTAGTTTATACATTTGAAAATATATAGTGATATAGACTGGAACATGTAAGGTCAGATTTTAAATTTTTATAAATAGTGCAATCTATTGATACTACAGCTTATTTATATTACATTATCTATATACATTAATATTTATTTAAAATGATTTATAATTACTGTTAAACTAAAATTGTGTGTAAAAGATAAATAATTATCATAATAATAATATGGATCACAATAATTATATAAATCATAAAATGACTCAGTAATTATCATTAAAGCCAGACTTCTTCTATTTTTTTTTTTTTTTAGCATAAGTGACCTTTAATTTGGAGCAAGATAACATGGAGTGACTTTGCGTCAGACATGTGTCACTTCTCTCACATCTGATTGTTTCACCTTCAGTCTGAGATCTTGAATCCAGAACATAATTCCCCCAGAGCAGGTTAGCCGTTCAGCGTAAGATACCATGGCAACGAACACCGATTAAAGCCTAAAACCCAGGGTTGGCGGAAACTAAACTGAAACATAGCTGGTTAGCCACCTAATCCAGCTTCATGGTACAGGCCCCAGATGTGCTAAAACACAAGTACATTTAAATCTAGACTTAAAACTCATCTGTTTAGCTGTGCATTTATTGAATGAGCACTGTGCAATGTCCGAACTGATTGCACTATATTTTCACTGTTTTTTTTATGTAAAATAATTTTGTAACTGTTTTTAAATTCATTTTAATTAAGTAAATTTTGTTTAATTGTAAAATTGCTTGTTTTATTTTTGTTATAATTTTTCTTTATGATTATTTTACTTTCTTTTATGTAAAACACCTTGAATTACCATTGTGTATAAAATGTGCTATATAAATAATTTTGCCTTGCCTATAAGTACACTCAACTTATTATATCTGGATTTAGATAAATTTATTTTGTGCAACCCCTTGACATAATAAAATTAAATAAAGTCAACATAACATTTTTTTCAGTGAGTTGGGAACAATGAACTCATCAAGACATGCAAAACTAGGTCACAACAGGCCATATCTTAATCATTTGCATGGGGGTGAATCTTGTTTCAGTTCTTTTGATTCAAAAGAATGTTTCGCAAAGATGCCTCATTTATAACATCCACAAATCACAAATCTGAATCGTAAGACAAGCACACTGGACAACATGTAATGGACTTTTACATAGATATGTTCATGTAAACTTTTAGGATATTAATTATTTGATAACCTATGTTTTTAACTTATGAAATGCTGATGAAGTTATTTGAGAAAAAATTTGACTTGAAATGTAAATATCATACTTACAATGATAGTTCACCAAAAAGTAATAAAGTCTGTTATTGTTTACTCTCATGCCATTCCAAAACGTTTGTGTTTCAAGTCAAAGCCAAAGTCAAAGTCTGCTTTATTGTCAATTCTGTCACATGTACAGCACATACATACAGAGAATTGAAACTGCGTTACTTTCAGACCCTTGGTGCAGACAGTTAACACTAATACTAACAGTAGAAGATAAATAGAAATAAATATAGTTTAAACATTGGTTGTTTAGCTTATTGTCAAAATATTTATTATGATGACATATCAACAATTACATTAATTTAACAGCAGAATATATGTAAAAAATTTAAGCAGTCAAAAAGGAAATGTTCAACAAAACTGTTCTTTTCATCTCATTAGGTAACATGACACATAACCCCACCTTCATTAACATTTAATTTTAATTGATGTACACTGGTGGCCAAAAGTATTTTGACTCTTTGACACTGTAAAAACATTTCTTATTATCAATGTCTGTCCTTCATCTTTTCCACAGCATAGGTGTAAAAGTCATTATCAAAATAGCACGCACTGTGCCACCGGTCAGGGCACAGTACTGAGACTGCTTTGGTTTGCATTATGAAAAACCTCCTGGTCTCAGCTGACTCTGGTGCCTCTACCTTTTTGGTTTTGTTAGACCTGAGGGCAGCATTTGACACAGTATGTCACTCTGTATTACCTGATAGACTAAAGAGTTGGCTCTGTATCTCTGGCACTCTGTTTGAATGGTTCAGATCATACCTTACAAATAGATCCCAGTTTGTAGTTCTGGGAAATAACAAATAAGACATTAATCAGGTCCAATATGGAGTCCCCCAAGGTTCTGTTTTGGGACCAATACTATTTAGCATTTATATGCTTCCTCTGGGGCAAATCATTAGAAAACACAGCATTAGATATCATTTTTATGCTGCCGTCACCCAAATATACATTAGTTAAAATCTTATGTTAAAGTTTGTTCTGCAATCCTTTCTGAATGTTTGCAGTACACAAAAGTAGATGCTTCACAACTTTCTAAAATCAAATAGCTCTAAGATTGCAGTGCTAATTTGACACTGGATAACTGCTCTGTACTGCCATCTGCAAGCTCGTAACCTTGGTGTGATATTTGATGTTAATTTGACATTAGAGGCTCACATTAGGATTGTTACTAAATCAGCATTTTTTCATCTCAAAAATATTGCTAGGATTAGGCCTTTCCTTTCTAAAGCTGATACTGAAAGTCTCATCCAATCCATGCTTTTATCAATTCAAGAATTGATTGCGGTCTATCAAACCGCTTCAATATTCAGAACTCAACAGCACATGTTCTCACTCACAAAGCCTCAAGGCAGGACACAAATAACTTAACATGTTATGTAATTATATAAAATGATTTAACTTATTGTAATTCATTATATATAAGGCTAAATAATAGGGTAATTCCGTGTCTAGACAGAACTAGAGGACCCTGGTTTAATTATTTAATTTTGTAAATATTAATATTTCAAAAGGAAAGCTTAATAACAATGAGAATTTAGAAAGAGATACATAGATACTTTTAGAGATGCAGACATGCAAACTTTATAAAAATATCTGTTGCACAAATCGTGTTAAAGAAAATCACGAGATACATTTCTCGTTTCAACATTGTATAATCTTCAGGTATTCCTCTTTGAAAGAAAAAAGTATGGTAAAATTAAGCTTTTCAGCGCTGAGGCTAGCCTTTCTCCTTGACTGTTCTGTAAAAAGGTTCATTTCTCGAAGCGTTTTAACACGTTGCATACTAATGACATCTTGTGGTCAAAGATGGAAAAAGGTGCGTCCCAGATGTCCCAGTGATTTTGGACAGTTTCTTATAATAAATCATTTTGTGCTATGAAAACCATAAAAATGTTATTGTAGGTACACACAATATTAATGAATTGTGTAATACATTTATGAAAAAAACTTGTTTCGTGGATGATCTTAGCTAAATGATCAAAATATTCAAAGAATATTGTTGTTGATTAAAATTATTATTAATTTGAAGTGCTTGTGCAGTGGGGATTAATACAAACTGAACATGCACAAAAATTATGATCCTTCGCTGTGTGATACTAAAAGGAAAGTTTGTTAAGAACCAGAATCTAAAAGGATTTTATGTATGTGATTTATTAACATGTCTTCTTGAGTTACAGGCAAGTGCTTTTTGCATATTTGAACTATCACTGTTGGCATATAGGCTATTGCAACAAAGATAGCTAAAGTCAGCAGATTTTACTAATAGACCTATCTCTGTGTACAAATAAAATAATGATGATGCCATCTTTCTAAAGCCATTTTTACCCTCCTGTAGTTTTGCTCCAAATCTCATTTTGACCCCTCTCTATAAAATAATGGATTAGTCAACATACATCAATTACATTTAATATTTTGGCTTTCATCACTATACATGTTTATCTTTCTACAGAAAAAATAATTTACCAAATAAATCAATTGAACCGGGGAAGCTTCTGAAATTTTGTTTATTTCATGCAGAATAACCCTCTATATATTTGAATATATATATATATATATATATATATATATATATATGTGTGTGTGTGTGTGTGTGTGTGTGTTGTGTGTATATATATATATACATACATATATATATATATATGCTACACTGCTTCTATTATATTTACAGTTATGTGTTACTTAAAAAGAAACAAATTAATATAAATATCAATTTAGTCAATGTCTGTCCCTTAAAACCAGTAAAAATGTTAAGAAAATTGCCCTCCTCAAACCCTACTGTTGGAACCATGATATTCTCAAGAATTTCACTGTAAGGCAGCATTAAAATAGTTTTCACTGGAATAGTCAAACCCATTGATTTTATAGGGGTCTTCTACCATATTGACATTAAAATTCAGATCTGTGCATTCCTTGCTCCATCAAACAAGTCTCTTTACATCACTATATACTTGCAAGGGTTCAAAAGTGCAAAACACGTCCCAGATTAGCCTGTATTTACCTACTTCTACAGTTCAACCAGATGAAGTAAAGCCAGATAGAATTAATAGGGAATTGTATCCTGTTTCTCTGATAAAGCCTAAGCCTCATGTAGTTTGTTCCTGCTTCTCAAATGGTGTTCTTTTCCAAACCTCTCAGAACTAAACAGCTGTTTTTACTGTTGTGTAGTGCAGCATAGATCAGTTTGTGTGTAAGAATAACAGCAGATGTGTGCCTCTGAATCTTCGCTGTGACTTTGTGGATGATTGTAGAGACAGCAGCGATGAGATCTTCTGTTTGAGTTGCACTGATGGCTCCTTCCACTGTGTGGCAGCAGCATGCTGCGTTTCTTCTCATAGCATCTGTGATGACAAGCCTGACTGCTCTGATGGAGCAGATGAACAGTTCGACACATGCGCACAGACATGCACTACGTCACAGTTCAGGTGCACAAATGGATACTGTGTGCCCAATTCAGGGAGGTGTGACAACATCAAGACTGTGAAGATGGCAGCGATGAAGAGAACTTTGGTACATATTTATAAATAAAGTATATTATTATTTTTAATATAAGTTATTGGGAAACAAGTCATTTTCTGTCGCCAGCAGGTGGCGCTATAATAATTATAACTGAATATTGGCTTTGAAATGTGTTCAGGCCAGGGCTCTTCTGACATGTGGGAAGTTGTTTTATATATATATAAACAAAGCTTATCATTAATATTATTTTGTTATAATAAAATGTATTTATACTCTATTTATATTCTACTGTTTATAAGCAGTTTATATATAAAATCCTATAGAAGATGTCTGTGTAAAAAGTGCTTTAGGACACACACTGTCAGGGTGAGAAATGTGTCACACTGGAAAAATGTATAAATTACGTTGACATTACGTGATCCAATGTAAATAATTTTGGGTGTTACTGTAGAACAGATGGCAGTCAGTGATCATAAATTGTTTTTCCAAGAGTAATATTTTCCAGAACAGGGTGGTTATACTGAGCTAAAAAAGTAGTTTTCAACAGCTCATGATCTAAATGTCTGCTCCTGTAAGGTGATCTCCATGTGAAATAAAACTGATCATTTTGTTATGTGTGAAATATTTAATATGAGACAATTTACTAATTAAACTTTTAAATGTCATAAAAAACATAGCTTATTCTAGTAATCCAAAGGAGTTGCTTCTCTCTTTGGTTATGATTTGCTGTAAATCACATATTATCTTGAATAGATTTAACTTTTCCATTCAAATATTCACTTTCAACGTCCAGATGTGGACTACTGTCTTGGTTCGGGTGCGTGCATATCTGTATCTGTAATCGATCTCTGTTGTGTGAATGTCAGGATGGGTATGTGCTCAGAGTGCGAGTGAGAGGAAGATTTTGATGTAAGGCTTGTCCAGACAGTCAATATTGCCTATCTTGAACATTTTGTGTGTGTATTTGGGTCAGTGCTTTTGCTCTTCCTTGTTATAGTATATATAGTATATAGTTTAAAAAATGTGTTTTGAATGCTTTTCATGACTCACAGTAAAGGGAGAAATAAAATATAAGTCGGAAATTAAAGATACTGTATATTTTTCATCAAGTCTTCTCTCTCTCTTTGTGTACATTTACTGAGAAGATGAAAACCTCATCACTAATTCTATGGGAAGTACAGCTATAAAGACAGCTATTTTGGCTTTGACAGCTTCTTAGAATTTTGCTTATTTTGAAGCGATTGTAAAGGAGCAGACGTCAACAACTCCACTGTGTGCATAATAAAAAGAAAGGTTAATTGTATAGACAATAATATAATCATGGTGACCCCACTTTGATTCCCATCTCAAGGTCAACCTGTCCTCCAACCAATACGCTTGTATAGGTCGTTTGTCCAAATCCCTGAAATACGACCCATCAGACCATATACTACAATTGCGCCCCTATCGGCAAAAGGGCGTTTTCATATTAATGTTTTGTACTCTTTTATTTGCCCTCTGGTTTGTGTTTCGTGTAGCTCAGTTAGTAGATTATTGCGTTATACCTTAATGTGTAATCATGCTATCATGGGTTCGATCCCAGGAACGGACGTGCACGAAAATGTATATGCTCAATAAATCATAATTTAGCATGATTTCTGTGAGGGTTAGGTTTAGGGGTGGGGTTAGGTGTGGTCATTCGAACCAATAAGCCATCTACAGTAGTAAAATATGTAGGAAATACTGTGAGATCGGTGTAAAACACCCACACATTGCATTTAAATAATGGTGCGTTTTGATTGGTAATGACGTTATACATCAATTCATGACGACAGACGCAACGCCATACTGTCATTACTTTTACGCCCGCTAGAGGACGCTTAACTGTGAAGCGTAAATATAGGTCGTAATAAATGCTTGCACAAACGACCTATATGGTCGTTTTTTGTTGGAGGACAGGCTCCTCAAGGTCCTTTGCCGATCCCTCTCCCCTTTCTCCTTCCAGTACTTTCCTGCCATCTTTCTTCTGTCCTATCTCAATAAAAGCACACATTAAAAAAAAAAATTACCCACTCGGAATTCAAAATGGATTTGAGTTTGTTAAACTTTCAGGCTGTTTTACATTACGGATCTATATAATGCTTGATTCAAAAATGTTGAAATTTAGCAGAAAGGTGCAATTTATTATGTGATGAGTTTTTGCCACACAAAAGCAGTTCACTTAGTGTACTGAAAAATCTCTTCTGACTTTCAGTTCAGTTCAGTTTCCAACTTACTTTTGAGGAAAGGGACAATTTATTGCACATCCTGTTTTACATCCTCATTTCTGTATCTTAAAATGGACTTTACAGATTTAACCACATGTTACTGGATCAATATAACATAGGCCTACTGAGCTAGGATCATTTTTACTCTATAAATTCACTTTATTGCAGTTTGTTTTGCTATCCTTGAGCAAATGTATTTCATAGCCAACACATGTGCATACATTTTATTTATTGATCTTAAGAAACGTGCTTTACTGTGAAACTCAGAATAAATAGATTTGGTGACATTTGAAAGTTTCTACAAATGATTAATCAGTGAGCTGGCTACCTTGCTTGCACTGGTCATGTTGTGTTGATAAGCAGCATTTGAGATCCAGTGTCTGTCACGGAGGTAAAGTTAGTTTGAAGTTTGACATTCATTAGACATTCGGATTCATTCATAACAATTAAACTCTTTGTGCCTGTAATGTTTTTAGCCCAAACTTATTCATAAATAAATGCCTTTACACTTGGCTTAATTTCTAGAAGAAAAAAAGTAACCATATAAATTAAACAATTTAACTACATGACATTATACTATAAAACCAATACTACAGTATTTGTCCTTGAATTTTTATTTGTATACATTTTTTATTTTGTTATTTTTTGTTAATCAACTTATATATTTAGCTTTTTACACAGTCCTGGACCCAATTAAATAAATTTAACATGGACACCACTTCAGCTAAAGGAATATTATACTAATGCATAATCTGAACAAACAATCCTTGTGTTTTATAGGGAATAATATCCTGAAAATTGAACAGATGGTTTGATACCTTTATCTCAAACTTTGTCAGAGTTTAATTATAGGTGCTATATATATATATATATATGGTTTCAGCACTATAGATAAAAAAGGCATAATCTGAAACTTTACTGCCATACATGCCTCTGACATCATGTTCAGTGTTTCCTCTCTAGAGAAAGCTGTTCCACAGAGACGCGTTTGGATTTCCTCATTAGAGGAGAGAGCCGGAGCTGTAAATAGAGGGTGTGGACTGTTGTGTACGCTCACTTCAACATGAACAAAAGCTCAAACACTTGTGTGGACCTTTTCCAAAGAAGCTAATTAACGGTCAGGTAAGATGAATAATATTTTAATCTGTTTCTTTTAGATGTTTAGAAACCCAAACAATTTTTTACTTTTTTTCACTCACAAGTAGGTCATTACACTTTAAAGTTGTTTAAATTATCTTGGTTTTCTATAGTAATTAGTCTAATCCTATATCGAAACTAAAGTGCGGAAGCTTTTGTTACTTTACACTTAAATTAAGTTCAAACAATGAAATGCAATAAATAAATAAATAATAAAATAATAAAAATAATAATATATGTTAGGCAACTATTGAGTTAACAACGTAATTCAAAAACTAATTTTAATGTATTCTGTGTAAACTGGTGACTTTTCCACACAGTTAAATAGACATCCTAAATAGCTATTCGGAATACTGTATGCTATTTGGATTTCTATATTGATAACCATCTTAAATGTTTAATACCATGATTTTTATAATTTTTTTTAAAGCATTTATTTTATTTTGACCCACAGCCAGACAGCCTTATGTAGACATGTACAGTGGAAACATATTTACATTTATATATGTTTACATTTTATATTTCTATATCAACTACACTGAAACTAATAGGCGACTAATGATTTTATGCTTTCCCAAATAAAAATGTATATCTGCACGTATCTGACTTTTTATCAATCTCGTTTGATATTGTTTTTATTTAAACATAAAAAAATATATCATTCAAGTGAAGATTACAATTGTATTGTAAACATTTATTTTAGAAGGCTATATTTCATTCCATCATGTATGGCATTGGCTCTGAACTTTATTGAAAACACTGAGGTTTTCAAGAGAGCGGGACTGAATGCCCAAACTACACACATACACAAACTTTTATTTTTAAATGTGCCATTTAAAACCATTTTCTAATTATTACCAAATACAGTGTACTGTGATGCACATTCATGTCCTAAAGTTCTTGACCAAGTTCAAACACTCTTGTATTTGAGTAACATTAATATTGTGTCTCTTTTCTTAAACAGGTGCAGAGATGAGAAGAAAAAAATTGCAGACGATAGTGTTACTTCTGACAGGTGTTGTGTGCCTAGTCATTATCATGTCGAAAAACGACTTTGAAAATGACTTGACACTTAAGAGCAAAGACGTATATGAGATGCTCAGTCAACAAAAGGATTTGCCCAGCTTCAAAACTCTCCAGCCTTTGTCTTCACATTGTCATCAGAATATGTCTGCTTATAATGTGACTGGATTTTCTACTCTGCCAAATCATATCCAAGACTTCCTGCTCTACCGACACTGTAGGAGTTTTCCCATGCTTCTTGATGTGCCTGATAAGTGTGGTGGACCCCAAAACTCTGCAGATGTCTTCCTTCTGCTGGTCATCAAGAGTTCTCCAGAGAATTACGATCGAAGAGAAGTTTTGCGGAAAACATGGGCTAAAGAAAGATTGCACAAAGGTGTGTGGATCCGCAGGGTCTTTATAACTGGAACGAGTAAAACTGGCTTTGAGAATCACCGGCTGAATAAACTATTGAAGCTGGAGAACCGTGAGAACCAAGACATTTTACAGTGGGACTTCAATGATTCTTTCTTCAACCTCACACTGAAGCAGATTCTTTTCTTAGAGTGGATGGAAAGATGGTGCCCGCATGTCAGATTTCTTTTAAATGGAGATGATGACATCTTTGCCAATCCGTTTAACATGGTTGAGTATGTTCAAGGTCAGGAGGACAATGATGGAAGTAAACATCTCTTCGCTGGGCACCTCATCCAGAATGTGGGTCCTATCAGACAACGTTCAAGCAAATATTTTGTCCCGGTGCAAGTACAAGAGTCTGAAAGGTATCCTCCATACTGTGGTGGAGGAGGCTTTCTTCTCTCCGGCTTCACGGCCAAAACGATCTACAAGATGTCGCACTCTATAGATCTGCTGCCCATTGATGATGTTTACATGGGAATGTGTTTGGAAAAGGCTGGCCTCAAACCTATATCCCACTTTGGAGTGAGGACCGCTGGTCTGCATATCCCCGCTGAAAATGTTGACAAATTTCACCCTTGCTTTTTCAGAGAAATCATTTTAGTCCACAGATTTCTGCCGCACATGATTTTTCTGATGTGGAATGAGATACAAAACCCACATCTGCAATGCGGAAGGACAAATTCCATGTTCAAAAACTGAACTGGGTGTGGGGAAATATAACAGCTGATTAAGAATTATTTTTTTAACATGGTGGAAATTCTAAAGTATGGTGCAGTTTTGCAAAACTACTTTCTTAAACAGTGGGTATGAGAAACAAGAGTCCATATGCATAGGTTTCTTTTTTTTACATTTATGTGTGTATTATGGAGTACAGTGCTGTATTCTAACCAAGTACAAATAATTGTAGGCTACTTATGAGTTAACGAATATATTTGCTTTCATTGAATATCTTTGTTTTTGTAATGTTTTACTTTCCTTGTTTTGTGGGGAAAATGAATACTGTTAGTCTGATAGCCTAGATTTCTCCAGATTGTTACTGTTACCAACGTCACAGAGAGCAGGGAATCCAAAAGAATAGTCTTTATTATAAATCCACTCAAAAACAGATAGGAAAAACTGGACAGCAATTGACGGTGTTTACTTATTGAATGAATCAGCTTTTTGAATGAATTGGTTGAATAAATGAATTAGTTATTCACTCATTAACAGTCAAATGCTTGGTTTCTGAAGGAATCAGCCTTGAATGAATGACTCACTCATTAACATTCACTTGCTGTAACCTACTGGCGGTTTTAATTTCATATTTAGACTTTTTTTCATTTATTAAATTATTTCAAATATCAATATTCGTTTCATGTTAAAAACAAATCATTATTATTACATTTTAAAATACTATACAAAATAATTAATCAGAATACTTACTCCTGCTCACTCATGACAAAGAACTCCCCGCTCAAGCTCGCCGTCTCTGCAAGATTAACGATGGCAGTTTGCACGCACAGCCACTTAGAAGATTTACATCTGTCAGACAGGTTGCAGACGTCGTCAAGCTTCGAGTCTGCGCGTCAGAAACGGAAGTGCTAAAAAACGCTAAAACTGGGCTTCATTTGTCTCAATTGAGTTCCAATGGGGTCGCTGTGTCCATTTCTTTTACTGTCTATGGTTGTTATTGATTCTATTTGGAGTCTACCGGAAGTTAAGTAAGGTCCACAAAAGCGCTCACGCGCATTAACGTTTGTTTATGTTGATGCCGTTGAAACCGTGCCTAACCTGATTTTACCAAGTGAGACATGTTCCTGGGACAACATCGTTGTTGACCCTGGAACAACATTGTGATTAACCAATCAGATTTGAAGAGCCAGTTTATAGATTTTGTGAAGTTTATGCTTAAAATCAGTGTTTGGTGCTTGTACATCAGTGTCATTCATCTATCATTTCCTCTGATTTTAGGGATTACTCATGGTTAAGGTTAGGTTTAGGTGTAGGGATATGGTTAAGAATATATTTTTGGAGTAAAATGTTGTTCCAGGGTCAACAAAATATGTTGACCTAGGAACACATCGGACTTGGCAAAATCAGGACGTGCTTGAAACCGTCTATAAATTATCTCGATCTATAACGAGATGAGTGCTGCAGTTCAGAGTCCTGTCAGCCGGATTTAACGTACAACACTTGAATTCCCCAGTTTCTCCCGAAATACATGGAAGTAGGTGGCTGTTGAACTGGAGAATAGAGTAAACTTTATTGTTCTGCTATGTGTGTCTGATATATGAATAAAACACGTCGGCAAATTACATTTGATTAGATAGTTTTTGCTGCTTCCATAGACATCAGTGTGCATTTTACTACCAATGTATTGTTTTACTAGTGATTATGTATATTTAAATGTATGAAACCTAAAATAAACATTGTGTGGTCGAAAACACTGCATATTAATTATGACAAGCGCTGAGAGCGTCCGTCTCTGGCTCAATGCCAGCCAACGCGCGAAAGCTGTTTGAATCTGGCAGTTCTGTGACGCCACTGAACATTATAAATCATACTCTCAGGGGCACAGAAATAAGAATCCAATATATGGTGCAATAATGTTAAAAAATTTAAAATGTAATTTACATTTTAAATTATTTTTGTTAAAATATATCTGCCGACATTCGGACTGCCAACCAATCAGCAAACAGCAGCTGCTAGCTAGCATTATGTCGCAGAGCTCCTTTTTTTATTTATTTTTTAGCAAAAAACTTGGCTTGATGGACAGCTGGACAAAAGGCCTAACATTACACCTGATGAGGATGTTTCTCCCTCCCCGGGCCCAACATCAACAGACAGTGTTGCCAAATTGGAAATGTCCAAGCATCTTACCAGAAGTTCTAAATTATCGTATTTGTAAGAAAATTATTATATTTAACAATTAACTACATTTTGACACGACCTGCAAATTACCACTAGAAGTATGGTTGGAAGGAAGTACTACTATTGGAAGGAATACTATCCCATAATTTTGCACAGTCATCTGACAATAAATGTGGCACACCCAGATCTTCATATGCACACCCAGAGTCTCTTTTCTGGGTACACTACTGGTATACACGCTCATGATAATGTTTCACAATTAAGGCTGACATATGAGATTTCTTCGGAAGTATTGCTGGATACTTTATGTCCAAGTATATGTCCACCTTCTTTGTCCAAGAAAGCATTTAAATGATGTAACTTGTTGTGTTTGTTCAGTGTGACATCTTTCGGAGTTTGAACCTTTTGACATCTTCAGGGAAAGCCTCCTTTCTTTCTTCAAGACTGGTTGCTTCATTTTTTTTTTTTTTTTTTTTTTTACTCCTTTGAATTCTCTTACAAACCTCTTTAGTCTGAGACCAGTCAGAAAATTAAGTGAAGCGATTCACCATTGAATTTACTTCTTTCATCTTGACTGTGTTACTGTGGGCCTTGCAAAGCTCAGGGTCAGTCACTTCTATTTCTCCCACTGTTTCCTCTTAATGCAGAAGATCTCTCAGCCACAGAAAGTCAGGCCCTTTCAGCCAGTTTGAATGTTTCAGCTGAGCTGCACTAAGCCCTCTCTCGATCGGCCGGGTTGTTTTCCAAATTAACATGTCGCCATTGTTCAGAGCATGTACTAGACCTTATGCATGGAATTTGGTTGGCTACAAATGTGTGAAATCTCCTGGCAACGTTGTTCACATAGCTGAGGACTTCTCTAGATTTAGTACAGTAATACTCTTGCAAGTTTTCAATCTCTAGTTCCCTTTTGGCAACATATCCATTATGGACTAAAGTCACAGCTGCTGATAATTCAAGCCGTGGTATAGTCATTAGCTTTGTAGGGGCTACTCTGGCCTTCCCAATGACAAGTGAGCAACTGATCTGCCCTGTTTCACTCACTGCTCTGAGATATGAACATGCACCATGGTGAAACTGGCATCAGCAAAGTTGTGAAGCTCATAAGAAACTACATCGTCAAAATCTGATGGTAGATAGCTTCTTGGAATCTTCAGGACAGCCAAGTGAGTTAAGTCACGAAGCCACGACTCCCACCGTGGAAGTATATGCTTGGGGGGATCTTCATCCCAGCTTACTTTATCTTTACACAATTCCTGAAGAATCTGTTTACCAACTAATAGAAAAGGTGCAACGAAACTGCTTCGGCAGATGATTTTACGCTTGTTCACGTCTGTGCTCCTTGACTGAAAATTACATTGGTGGTGACCAACAGCCAATGAGAGAGAAAGATATAGAGCAGCAGGGAGTTCAGGGAGGAGTTATAGACCACAATATCAGCAAGCATGGCTTCTTTTCAAGCATGCTTCAATTCGCATTGCTAGCTTCTTGCAGCTTGCCCACGTGATATTGCGTTGTTTCCTTGACACATCTCGTGTGTGTTTGGTTGTGAAAAGTAGTTTGTGTGCCAGAGAGAGTTGTTGGCGATTCTTCCTATTGTAAAGTCATGTAATGTGAAATCTTCTGTCACCAATACATCGTGCAGTGTGAACACAGCAGCGATTAGTGTGGTCAAACATGCCATTTTCGAAGGGCATGTCCTGGCCAGGATTTTTATATTGCCAAAAATATCCACGTTTTGGCTTTGTTTGCGCTGTGCAAACCAACTGTTGAATAAAGTACAGTGAGAGCTCTAGAGAGCAGATGGATTCTTGTGCTTTTGAATCACTCTCATGATACTTTGATGTCATACACCTATCAGTATGCCAGTGCTGCTTCCAGTCCAACACTAAAATGTACATATATTTGCATCGCTTTGTCCGTTCTCTGTAGATCCCACCTTCTCAGGCACCATGATTGGTCGTTTACGTACAATGTCTGCATGTTATTGGTCAAACAATCATTACTGTCATTAAGTATGAAAACAGGAAACCAAAGCCAAAACCTGGATATTTTAGGCAAAATAGAAATCCTGTCCAGAACGTGTCCTGCAAAAATGGCATGTTTGGCCATCCTAGCAGCGACTGAATGCTGGCCAAGATAGTCATGCAGTGTGAAAAGAACAGTGACCCGACTACTTTGAAAATCGTGCAGTCTGAACTCGGCTTTACTTACGTTTTCCTATAACTTATTGACATAATCACATTCTGTGCACTATGACCCCAAGGTTTGACGTGTGTGATGACGCCACAAGGCGCGACATTTGTCTTCGTTTTGCTGCATATGTAAAATAAAAAAGTTTTGCTGTATATGTTATTCTACTGCTTTCTAGTCATTATTGTCTCTTTTATCGTTGCAATCGGTTGCTTCATCATTTCTTTCACATACACATACATATGCACATTTACAAATGCAAGCACAATCACACAATCACAAACGTTGCATGCACAAAGTTACAACAGCATAAAAAACAGGTGTACACAGACGTGGAGGTTTTGGACATACTGCTCGTGTCCGAAGAAGAGGAACTCTCTGACTGTTCATCTGCTCCTGATTCTGTTTCGAGTGGGAACAAAGCTGACTATTTTTGAAGGACTAGATCCTTTCTTTTCAGGACATGTAAATACGTATTCATGCTGTATGCTTTGATGTTGAGTTAGATAATAAACAAAACACAGAATGAATGCGAGTGCATCACGTGGCGTTTACTCTGGGCATTTCTATATTGCTTTTGACATCTAAATTATTCATTCATGAAATATGCTAAATGTAAATATGTGTTGGAGAATACAAAATTATAAAATAAACCAAGAACAGTTGACAGTGGAGCTCTGTCCTTGCAACCTGCAGAAGAGAGCTACCAGCACTTACGTGTTGCCATTTCTGGTACAGTTAGCTAAAAAAAAGACACAGGGGTGCAAGAAATGCAGGCTGTGTGGGAAATGCACTCCATTTAAGTGCCCCTCTGTGTTATTCTGGACAGAAACTGTCACAAGTCCTATCACAGTTAGGGTTGCCTGTATATATGTAGGGGTGCCATATGTCTATATATATGTGTATATGTAGTGGTTCAGCATGTTTAGGTCTGATAATGTAGAGTTTTTTTTAAATTATTATTATTTTTTATTTATTTATAAATTAAGATACATTTTTACACAAGAATATCTGACATGGTCTCATTCAGTTCATTCAGTTCTCTCAAAAGCAAAATGTTACTGTTTGACTTCACATCACACCTTTATAAAAATGATTGCATCTCAAAACTAATTTATGTAAAGCATTCAAATCAATTTTGTGTAGTTGTAAATTGTTTTATGCAAGTGTTTTACACTGACAAATTTGAGGTTGACATTAATCATATTTCTGTTTTTAATAATTTATGTAAAAAAAAACAGATTTGTATTTTTTGTGCGTGGTTATTGCATTTTGGGCTCTTTATCTAGTTACTATGGATTTCTGACATGCATAGCCTTCAAATTTGTGTTAAAAGGGTCGTATTGATATATGGCATATGAAAATACTCAAAAGAATGACAACACAGCATTCAAAAATATTAAGATATGCTCTGGGGGAACAGTTCTATGGTAGGTCTTAAAGGGTTAAAAAGTAAAGAATGTGTTCTAATGCTCGCTATAAAAAAGTATGTGATATAAGTGTATGTATCTGCAATTTCTGTTCATTGTAATATAACATATTGATTCATTTTTTTTATTCTAGCTTTTTGCTGTTTAAATTACTTTTAACAATTTAAGTTAATTTCTGATAGACTTATAAAGTCTGTTCTCCACACATTAAGACAGGAAAGTGAAAAAGTGAAAGTTGTGACATTTGCCAAGTATGGTTACCCATACTCAGAATTGGTGCTCTGCATTTAACCCATCCAAGTGCACACACACAGCAGTGAGAAGTGCGGCCGAGACAGAAGCCCACCAGGATGGCGCAGAGGACAACTACAACCAAGCAGACGAGACAGAAGCCCACCAGGGTGGAGCAGAGGACCACCACAGCTGTGTGGACGAGACAGAAGCCCACCAGGGCAGCGCAGAGGACCACCACTGCCGAGCAGACGAGACAGAAGGCCCCCAGGGCGGAGCAGAGGACCACCACAGTGGCATCGATGGCACAGGAGAGCAAGTCTCGTCAGGTAAAGCTGAAATAGAGAACATGAACAGGTTAAGTGTAGCCTCTGTGGCCATGATGAGATAGGTAGATATCCTCCATGGCCATGACAGAGCAGGCGGTGAGTTCATGGATGGCCTCCATGGCCTTGACAGGATAGGACGAGCACTCTGGAAGTTCGGCTGAGACGGGACAAGGCTCTGGAAGTTCAGCTGAGACGTGACGAGGCTCTGGAAGTTCAGCTGAGATGTGACGAGGCTTTGGAAGTTCAGCTGAGACGTGACGAGGCTCTGGAAGTTCAGCTGAGATGTAACAAGGCTCTGGTAGATCCATGGTGATTTGACTGGGTTCAGGAATGTCAAATGTGGCTCGACTTCGTCCAGGAAGATCAACTGTGGCTTGACTTGACTCATGAAGGTTAATGGTAACCTTACCAGGAAGATCAACTGTGTCTTGACTTGACTTATGAAGATCATTGGTGACTTGACTTTTCCCATGAAGGTCAAGAGTGACTTGACTTTGCCCATTAAGATCAAGAGTGACTTGACTTTGCCCATAAAGATCAAGAGTGACTTGGCTTTGCCCATGAAGATCAAAAGTGACAATTAACAGGTGTGCAATTAACAGTGATGAATGGGACAAGGCTTGTGGAAATGTAGTGCCTGCAGTAGGGTGACTCTATGGGGAAGTGAGAACACTAGTGGACACTCAGGGAAACACAGACCAGACACTGTGACAGGAACACACTACACTATTTATATTGATATATGCTCCTCTGAAAAAACAACAACAAAAACAAAACAAAGAGTCCAGGAGGGAGGTGGAAAGGTGGAGTATCAGGGGGAGGGACAGACAGCCAGGTCCGTGTGGAATTGGGGTGGCCGGGGACCGAGGCAGAGCCAACAGAGCAGGAAGCCAGGGTGGAGCAGGCGAAACTGGAGCCCTTCCTGGGCCTAACACGGGGAACAGGGGCCCGCCAGGGCGGAGCAGATGGCATTGGAGCCCACCAGGGCAGAGCAGAAGACCACCACCACTGAGCAGATGAGACAGAAGCCCACCAGGGCGGAGCAGAGGACCACCACAGCCGTGCAGACGTGACTTCATCTCCCACTGAGGCAGAGGGTCACTAACGTGCCAGTGGTCGTCTTGTAGGCAAGCATCAGTTGAATTTGATGCGAGCAGCTACTGTTAGCCAGTGTAACCTGATGAGGAGAGGAGTAACATGAGCTTTTTTTTTGGCTCATTTAAGACAACCCTCTCTGCTGCATCTTGGATCAATTGCAGAGGCTTGACAGTACATGCAGGAAGGGCCGCCAGGAGAGCATTACAAATCTGGAGAGAACAAGAGCTTGGACAAGAAGTTGGGTGGCTTGCTCTGACAGGAAGGGTCTAATCTTCCTGATGTTGTATAAGGCAAATCTGCAGGACCAGGTCGTTGTAGCAATGTGGTCGGTGAAGCTTAACTGATGATCCATCACAACTCCTAGGTTTCTGGCTGTCCTCTAACTAAAAATAGTTTTCACTGGAATAGTCAAACCCATTGATTTTATAGGGATGTCTACTTCTACCATATTGACATTAAAACTCAGATCTGTGCATTCCTTGCTCCATCAAACAAGTCTCTTTACATCACTATATACTTGCAAGGGTTCCCATGTGATGTCAAAAGTGCAAAACATTAGCCCAGATTAGGCTGTATTTTCCTACTTCTACAGTTCAACCAAATGTAGTAAAGCCAGATAGAATTAATAGGGAATTGTATCCTGATTCTCTGATAAAGCCTAAGCCTCGTGTAGTTTGTTCCTGCTACTCAAATGGTGTTCTGGTCAGGTAAAGCTGAAATAGAGAACATGAACAGGTTAAGTGTGGCCTCTGTGGCCATGATGAGATAGGTAGATAGCCTCCATGACCATGACAGGGCAGGCGGTGAGTTCATGGATGGCCTCCATGGCCATGACAGGATAGGACCAACCTCTCAGAACTAAACAGCTGTTTTTACTGTTGTGTAGTGCAGCATAGATCAGTTTGTGTGTAATAATAACAGCAGATGTGTGCCTCTGAATCTTCGCTGTGACTTTGTGGATGATTGTAAAGACAGCAGCGATGAGATCTTCTGTTTGAGTTGCACTGATGGCTCCTTCCACTGTGTGGCAGCAGCATGCTGCGTTTCTTCTCATAGCATCTGTGATGACAAGCCTGACTGCTCTGATGGAGCAGATGAACAGTTCGACACATGCGCACAGACATGCACTACGTCACAGTTCAGGTGCACAAATGGACGCTGTGTGCCCAATTCAGGGAGGTGTGACAACATCAAGACTGTGAAGATGGCAGCGATGAAGAGAACTTTGGTATATATATATATTTATAAATAAAGTATATTATCATTTTTAATGCAAGTCTTTGGGAAACAAGTCGTTTTCTGTTGCCAGCAGGTGGCGCTATAATAATTATAACTGAATATTGGCTTTGAAATGTGTTCAGGCCAGGGCTCTTCTGACATGTAGGAAGTTGTTATATATTATTGGTAGTAAACATTATTAGTAAAATTATTCACTGTTTACATAGATATATACTAGGCTTGTGTGTATAGTGCTTTATAAACAAAGCTTATCATTAATATTATTTTGTTTTAATAAAATGTATTTATGCTCTATTTATATTCTACTGTTTATAAACAGTTTATATATAAAATTCTATAGAAGATGTCTGTGTGAAAAATGCGTTAGGACACACACTGTCAGGGTGAGAAATGTGTCACACTGGAAAACTGTATAAATGACGTTGACATATGTGATCCAATGTAAATCATTTATAGTGTTACTGTAGAACAGAACAGTGATCATAAATCATTTTTCCATGAGCAATAGTTTCCAGAACAGGGTAGTTACGGAGCTAAAATAAGTAGTATTCAACAGCTCATGATCTAAATGTCTGCCCCTGTGAGGAGATCTCCATGTGAAATAAAACTGATCATTTTGTTATGTGTAAAACATTTTAATATGTGAAAATTTACTAATTAAAGTTTAAAATGTTATAAAATGGAATCCAACGGAGTTGTTTCTCTCTTTGGTTATGCTATGATTTCAAGTAAATCAAAGTTGTCTTCAAAACATATTATTTATGATAGATTAAACTTTTCCATTCAAATATTCCACCTCTAGATGTAGACTACTGTCTTGATTCAGGTGTGTGTGATCAAATTTGTGTCTGTAATGGATCTCTGTTGTGTGAATGTCAGGATGGGTATGTGCTCAACACCGGGGCTGGATAGTGCAAGGTTACAAGGTTATGTCAACGTCATTTATACATGAGTAAGGTTTTGATGTAATTGGCCTGTCCAGACAGTCAAGATTGCATATCTTGAACTTTTTGTGTGTGTATTTGGGTCAATGTAATATTATTATTTAACCTGTTAAATGTCACCCTGTCCCGTATACGGGACGCCTACGTTGACTATACTATATTACAATCAAATTTAATCTAATCTTGACAAACTATATATCGTTGGAAAGGTCTAAGACTCCCAAATATATATTATACCAATATTTTTTGTTAAAAATTATGGAGGAAAAGTAATAGATCAATTTATGACAAGAGTGCACCCTCAGAAATCTACATTACAAAAGGAGCTTTGACCTTTGTTTAACAAAAAGACTTCCTCGTTGCCTTTTTCTCTATCACTTTTTAGAAATCATCAGAAGCTATATATCACTTGAAAACATAAAATCTCAAAATTCATCCTTTAAAACCCATTTTAAAATCAGACATTGCATTACCATCATCAATCATGTTACAAAATGTTTTCAGTCATGAATTATAAAAATGTAGGTTTGTATCATGCACATTCAAGTCTATCTTCAAAAACGTGAGTGACAGTTAACAGGTTAACTATTATAGTATTTATTTTTGTATTTTGAAATAGCATTTTTTTTTTTGCTTTTGTCATTATTAGTTTTTTTTGTTTCTATTTAGATTAACTTTTTAGTTTTAATGCGGTCTTAATTAAAATACTTTAGTATTTTTAGTTAATTGCCAAGGCCACATTTCAAATTTTTCATTTTAATATTCTAATCCTATAATATTTATCTTTTTGTTTTATATATATATAAAATGGTTGGACATCAGCGGCTCTAAGCAAAGAAAAAAAGAGCCTCACCAGGACCTGTTTCTGTCCTTAATGCAAATAGATATGGCCAGTATTGATTCCTTGAATTATATCCTTCAGTAGTGTAATTCAAATTCTCTCATCATTTACTTACTCTTGATATGTCACAGGTGTAAATTATCTTCTTGGAACACAAATGGAGATTTCTAGAAAAAATTATAACGCAAATTCAAGGGTACCTCAAAGTTGACTCTAAAGCTTCATCTTCTAGTAAGCTCTGTTACCTCTAGCTTAATTCTTTACACTGAGCACTTTTACTGGGAAATATGATTATATATAACAATGATAAATGATCCACTGTTTGAGATCTAGCTACCTATTCTCCTCTTTAAAAAATGCCATGGTTTTGCTACAGTAATCTACACTTTGCTACAGTAAGTGTTTTAGCAGTTAGCCTATATCTTGTTACGGGGTGAAGAATCACTCGACAAGGGTTTGTTAATATAATGCCCCGGAGGGTGGATTTATTTATAGTGCAAAATGCCTGGTGAAGTGAGGTGAGCCGCTTCCTGATGGCTGATGCTTCTTGTGCGTTCATGTGCTCTTCGGTGCAAATCCAAAGTGAAAGTGGGTGTCCTGACGTGCGCCAAGGTGAGTGGGCTGTCAGTCACTCGTTGCTTTCTGAGGAGAAACGAGAGAAGGATAAGACCAGCGTTGCATTTGGCTCGAGAGCCTCTTGTGAGTGCAGCGTGTGCTGCTTAAAAGCACGCAGGCTGATGGGGAGCAGCTGTGATGTAGATGATCGGATGCTCTTCACCTTCCTGAATTTGGGAGAAGACCACTCCCAGTCCAGTGTCGGAGGCATCCGTCTGCAGCAGGAAGGGGCAGCTAAAGTCCGGGGCACGGAGCACAGGCGAGGACGTGGACGTGCCCTTCCTGGTTAGGTCTGTTAGAGGGGCGGCTAAAGAGGAGAAGTTGGGGATAAAACATCGGTACTAACCCGCCAACCCCAAGAAGGCACGTACCTGGGTTTTTGTCCGGGGCTTCGGGGCGGAGTGAATGGCCTCTACCTTCTTCTCCTGAGGCCTTGGCCGACTTGTAAGCCCAGGTACTTGGCCTCAGAGAGGGCTAGGTGGCATTTTCAGGGGTTGGCGGTGAGCCCAGCCCGCCAAAGCTCCGAGAGCACCCTCCGCAGAGGTTCCAGATGTACCTCCTCCACCAGGGACGGAAAGACCATTTCACAGGCCGGTACTTGGCGAGTGTCTCGGTGCACGCAGGTAACCGGCATGAAGTTTTTCTGGCCGCTTTGGGGGGCGCACAACCATGACTGGATGAGGGTGACCGCACTGCCTGAGTCCAGCAGGGCCCGGATTCATCTCACATCCACCTTCACCTCTGCATCGGGGGCTCCCGCTGGTACACGCTGGTGGACGATGCAGCCTGCGAACCAGGCTCGCGGGGGTGATGGTTGGTCAGCGCTAGGCATGGGCTCATCTCGCGGTAGGGGAACTGCCGGCCTGCTGACCAGTCGCTCGGTGCCTTTCGAGCAGGCGTCACTCTTGGACCACCCTTCGGGGAAATGGTTGCAGCCGGTCCCCTGCCCCACTGTGATGGACAGCATCCGCCAGCTTGATCACCTCCACAAGTTCCGGACGTTGCTCGGGTTCCTCATCCTTACGGCTTGACGGTGGGCGCGAGGTAGCACGCGAAGGAGGCGATCGACCACCACTCGTTCCACTACCTGTGTTGGGGTGGGGTCTCCCTCCAGCAACCAATGCTGGGCGATGCGGCAGAGTTCGGCTGCCTGAGCACAGGCTGGCACCCGGGGCTTGTATTCCCATTTGTGAAACTGCTGGGAAAGGAAAGAAGGGGGAAAAAAATTAGGAGTTGGGGCAGTGAACTTATCAGTAATCCTTCACTAATTTGCCCGCATTCTCCACCACTGTCACGGGGTGAAGAATCACTCGACAAGGGTTTGTGAATATAATGCCCCGGAGGGTGGATTTATTTATAGTGCAAAATGCCTGGTGAAGTGAGGTGAGCCGCTTCCTGATGACTGGTGCTTCCCGTGCGTTCCTGTGCTCTTCGGTGAAAATCCAAAGTGAAAGTGGGTGTCCTGACATGCTCCAAGGTGAGTGGGCTGTCGGTCACTCGCTGCTTTCTGAGGAGAAACAAGAGAAGGATTAGACCAGCGTTGCATTCGGCTCGAGAGCCCCTTGTGAGTGCAGCGTGTGCTGCTTAAAAGTGCGCAGGCTGATGGGGAGCAGCTGTGACTGAGCAGCCGGCGGTGAGGACGTGCAGGTGTTCTGCGTTGATTGCCAGGGTGACACTGATTCCTCCGAGGACGCTCTTCACAATCTGTACCACTGTGTAGTGAAGGAGACTGAGTAATTAATATTTGCAGTCTCAGACAAATACACAGAGCATTTTTGTATTTAAAGAGATTTACATATTAGTCCATTATATTCTAAGAGTATGTAAGATGGTTTAAATTAGTAGTAATAATAGTAAATTATCTGCTTTTTCTGTGGTGATTTGCATGTGTTTTCACGTCTGAGTGTGACCTAAAACATGGCATAGATTCCCATTCTCTATTGAATCTGGGGGTAATCTATTGGACTGTGGCTGTTAAATACAGCTTTACCGAGCTCAATATCTCTGACCCGAGCAGACATAATTAAAACCTTACTGTTTATTTTAAAAGGGGGGGCTGGGCTGCTCGATTTTTCCCGCCCTTTCTTGCCGTTTCAGTTGAAATTACATCAACACTTAGAATAACGCTGCTTGTTTCAAAGCACTTCAGGCACTTTCAGCCTCAAGTGACACATACAAACTTGTTCAGTAGCTACTGTTTAAAAGAAACATTCCTATAGTTGGCATATAGTATATATTCCAATATATATTATATATTATATAGTCTGACACTACAGAATTCACAATGTTTAGTTTTTTTTTTTATTTGATGATGTGTTTGTACCCGTGTGTGTGTGCGTGTAACTTCAGGTCATCCTCTGTGGGTTTTTCTCTGAGTCACCCATCTCTTTTCCGAAAAAACCTCAAATTATTTGCTCAACTCGTTTTAGTTATTTTTTTATTTTTTATTTTTTTATAAAGTTAGCATTTATGTCTGTGTAGATGTGTGTTTTTTTGTAGTTGGGGAAGTCGTGGCTTAATGGTTTGATAGTTTGAGTCTCGGGCCAGCAATACCACGACTGAGGTGCCTTTGAGCAAGGCACAGAAATGGGAGCAGGGAAGTACAGCTATAAAGACAATGGTTTTGACAGCTTCTTAGAATTTTGCTTATATTAAAGCGCTTGTAAAGTGGCAGACATCAGAAACTGCTCCGTTTGCATAATAAACAGAAGTTTAATTGTATGTTGGTATAGATAATAATATAATCATGGCGACCCGAGTTTGATCCCCTCTCTCCTCCCAGCACTTTCCTGCTGTTTCTCTTCTGTCCTATATCAATAAAAGCACATATTTATAAAAATTACCCGCTTGGAATTCTAAACATTTGTTAACCTTAGAGGCTCTTAATTTGCATTACTTATCTCTATAATGCTTACTTGTTTAAAGGCTCTTAAATGCTTAAAAGATTTAGAAATTTAGCAGAAAGGTGGAATTTATTATGTGAAGAGTTTTTGCTACACAAAAGCAGTTCATTAAGTGTACTGAAAAATCTCTTTCGACTTTCAGTTCGGTTCAGTTTCCATCTTACTTTTGAGGGAAGAGTCAATTTATTGCACATCCTGTTTTACATCCTCATTTCTGTATCTTAAAATTAACTTTACAGTTGCTGGATCAATATAACATAGGCCTACTGAGCTAGGATCATTTTTACTCTATAAAATCACTTTATTGCAGTTTGTTTTGTTATCCTTGGGCAAATGTATTTCATAGCAAACACACGTACATACATTTTATTTATTGATCTTAAGAAAAGTGTGCTTTACTGTGAAACTCAGAATAAATAGATTTGGTGACATTTGAAAGTTTCTACAAATGATTAATCAGTGAGCTGGCTACCTTGCTTGCACTGGTCATGTTGTCTTGATAAGCAGCAAGACTTTGAGACCAAAACTTACTCAGATATATGCCTTTACACTTGGCTTAATTTCTGGAGAATAAAAGTAACCATATAAATTAAACAATTTAACTACATGACGTTATACTATAAAAATTTTGGAATTTACATTTTTCTTGTTTTATAATAATTTTACAACTTTTAATGTATGCAATAATATAAAACCATAAAATGAAAAACACTGTTTGAGATAAAGGTATCCAACCAACTGTAAAAATATTCAGAATATTATTCCCTACAATGCACAAGTCATGATTTTCAGATTATGTTTTTATGTACAGTACTGAAACCATAGTTGTGATGTTTAAAGGGTTAGTTCACCCAAAAATTATGTCAATAAAAAAAAATTATGTCATTAATAACTCACCCTTATGCTGTTCCAAACATGTAAGGCCTCCTTTTACCATTTGAGATAAAGTCATCAAACAACTGTTAAAATCTCCAAATATTATTATAATGCACAAGGCTTGGTTCTTTTGATATGCCTTTATTGTGATTATATACTGAACTGAAACAATATTTTTTATTATTTTAATATATGTACACTGTATTTTTTTGGTGCAATTTTTATAGTAAAAGACAGTAAAATACTGGTTAACAGCAAGTTTCCATATACTATATTCTTTGAATAAATGGAATTACATTTAATGTAATTTTACAGTAAAATAATGTTAAAAATATGTTGTTGTTTTTCTTGGAAGTGAAAAAGAAAAAGTCATTGTTTAATTTACAGTGAAAAACCGTAAATTGACATTCCCATAATTCCCTGCATGACACTTCATATTTGATGTTTTTTGTTGTTGTTGAAATAATATGTTTTTTAGCTTATTCTTACTTCTTACTTATTATTATTGTTTATTGCATTATGTCAGTAATGTGTGTCACCATGATGGGGTTTAGGGTTTGCGTGAATGACACTGTGCACCTTCTATATTAAAATATGGTCATCCTCAGCTCCTAGAAAAACTGTTTGTGATGAGCTTTGGTTCATCACATGACTTTCTCATCACCACCAGTTTTTGATGATTATCAATGCATTATAGTGGTTAAAAACAGATATTAGTACTTCAGTATGTTGTTGTTGTCGTTGTTTTTACATTACATCAGTGAATGAAATATAGCATTTTATTGTGAAGTCTGTAAAACTTAAAATGCTGCTACCATATTTGTTTATGAGAAGTTCTGCCAACCACAGTATTATACCTTAAATGTCACAGAATTGTTTACAGTGCAGCTACTTTAATTCAACTCTGTCACCATTTGAGATAAAGGTATCAAAGCAACAGTACAATTCTCTGACTATTATTCCCTACTTTGGATAAGGCTTGTTTTTCAGAATATTAATCTGATTTTTAAATACAGTAGGCCTACTGAGCCCAATTAAATATATTAAATTTGAACACCATTTGAAATAAAGATTTTAAACCAATTGTAAATTACTCTGGATATTTTTCTGCACAAGGATTATTTTTCTGATTATTAATCTGATATTTTTATGTAGCCAACAGTACTGAACCTTGAATTTTTATTTGTATTAATTTAAGTCCTGGAAGCCATTTAAATCAACTAAACTTGAACACTACTTCAGATAGAGGAATTAAACCAACTAAAAAAATACTAATGCATAATCTGAACAAACAATCCTTGTGCTTTATAGGGAATAATATCCTGAATATTGTACAGATGGTTTGATACCTTTATCTCAAATGGTGTCACAGTTTAATTAACTGAAGTAGTTGCAAAAAATAAAACAAATCAAAAATATGGTTTCAGCGATGTATATAAAAAAAAATAAAGGCATAATCTAAAAAAAAAAGCCTTGCGCATTATAGGGAATAATATTCTGAATATTTTACAGTTGGTTTGATCTTATCTCAAATGATGAGTTTAATTAATTTAAGTGGGTACAGTATGTAAAACATGAAAAATATGGTTTTAGTACCATATGTGAAAAAAGTTGAAGAAAAAATAAAAATAACAAGCCCTGTGCATTACTGGGAATAATATTTTGAAATTTTTACAGTTGGTTTTAGACCTTTATCTTAAACGGTGTTGTCGTTTAATGGATTTATATTATTGCATACATGAAAAGTTGTACAATTATTCTAAAACACATAAAATGGTGAACATTTTATTATTTAATAGTGAAAATTTTATTATTGGTTTTATAGTATAATAGTTTAATGAATTTACATGATATAATAATATATATATATATATATATATATATATATATATATATATATATATATATATATATATATATATATATATATATAAAGGGCATATATTTATGTATATCTGAGAGGCGCAAAGAGTTTAATAATTGGTATGAAACAGCATGTCTAGAATGTCAAACAATAAATAAC
The DNA here is from genome assembly GCF_023724105.1 of Carassius gibelio. Classification (NCBI taxonomy): domain Eukaryota; kingdom Metazoa; phylum Chordata; class Actinopteri; order Cypriniformes; family Cyprinidae; genus Carassius; species Carassius gibelio. The sequence continues at coordinate 7,966,510 of NC_068403.1, read as the reverse complement.
TTTACTGCCATATGTGCCTCTGACATCATGTTCAGTGTTTCCTCTCTAGAGAAAGCTGTTCCACAGAGACGCGTTTGGATTTCCTCATTAGAGGAGAGAGCCGGAGCTGTAAAAAGAGGGTGTGGACTGTTGTGTACGCTCACTTCAACATGAACAAAAGCTCTAACACTTGTGTGGACCTTTTCCAGAGAAGCTAATTAACGGTCAGGTAAGATGAATAATATTTTAATCTGTTTCTTTTAGATGTTTAGAAATCTTTGTTTTACTTTTTCCCCACAAGTAGCTGAAACATTTACTCAATTTCAGTCATTACACTTTAAATGTGTTTAAATGATGTTGATTTTCTATCGTAATTAACTTAACCCTATATCGACACAGAAGTGAGGCATCTTTTGTTATTTTAAACTTAATTTTAGTTCAAACCATGAAATGCAATAAAAAAAACAATTCTGTGTTCTGTGTAAACTGGTGACTTTTCCACACAGTTAAATAGACATACCCTAAATAGCTATTTGTAATATACTATTCGGATTTCCATCTAACCATCTTAAATGTTTAATACCATATCTTTCTGTTAAAAGCATTTCTTTTATCTTGACCCACAGCCAATCAGCCTTATGTAGACATGTACAATGGAAACATATTTCTATATCAACAACACCGTAACTAATAGGCTACTAATGGTGCTACGCTTTCCAAAGGAAAAATCTATCTGTACTGACTAGCAATCAATCTCATTTGACATTGTTTTTATTTAAACAGACTATTTAATATAACATTCAAGCGAAGATTACAATTGTATTGTGAACATTTATTTTAGAAGGCTATATGCATTTAATTCAATCATGTATGGCGTTGGCTCTGAACTTGATTGAAAACACTGAGGTTCCCTGTGCTCTCATGACCCTCCAACTTTTAATTTTTGTGTACTGTTTTCTTTTGTAATTTTGGAATGCTATTATAGTTGAATTCAGATATTCAACACTCCTTCCTGATTTTTTTGCCAAGAACTTTAAGACATGAAAAACAAAAGAGTGTGTATTATTGTGTAAAATGAGATCTGCCAGTAACTGCACCCACATACAAATGAGAATGCCAAACAAAAATAACATAGCATGGAATTTGTTATGGATCCACTTACCAAGATCCTTCCAGTTTACTGGGAATTTATTAACCTAATCTTAATATTTACCCTGTTGTACTGTGATGCACATTCATGTCCTAAAAGTTCTTGACCAAGTTCAAACACTCTTGTATTTGAGTAACATTAATATTGTGTCTCTGTTCTTAAACAGGTGCAGAGATGAGAAGGAAAAACTTGCAGACGATAGTGTTACTTCTGACAGGTGTTGTGTGCCTAGTCATTATCATGTCGAAAAACGACTTTGAAAATGACTTGACACTTAAGAGCAAAGACGTATATGAGATGCTCAGTCAACAAAAGGATTTGCCCAGCTTGGAAACTCTCCAGCCTTTGTCTTCACATTGTCATCAGAATATGTCTGCTTATAATGTGACTGGATTTTCTACTCTGCCAAATCATATCCAAGACTTCCTGCTTTACCGACACTGTAGGAGTTTTCCCATGTTTCTTGATGTGCCTGATAAGTGTGGTGGACCCCAAAACTCTGCAGATGTCTTCCTTCTGCTGGTCATCAAGAGTTCTCCAGAGAATTATGATCGACGAGAAGTTTTGCGGAAAACATGGGCTAAAGAAAGATTGCACAAAGGTGTGTGGATCCGCAGGGTCTTTATAACTGGAACGAGTAAAACTGGCTTTGAGAAGCGCCGGTTGAATAAACTATTGAAGCTGGAGAACCGTGAGAACCAAGACATTTTACAGTGGGACTTCAATGATTCTTTCTTCAACCTCACACTGAAGCAGATTCTTTTCTTAGAGTGGATGGAAAGATGGTGCCCGCATGTCAGATTTCTTTTAAATGGAGACGATGACATCTTTGCCAATCCGTTTAACATGGTTGAGTATGTTCAAGGTCAGGAGGACAGTGATGGAAGTAAACATCTCTTCGCTGGGCACCTCATCCAGAATGTGGGTCCTATCAGACAACATTCAAGCAAATATTTTGTCCCGGTGCAAGTACAAGAGTCTGAAAGCTATCCTCCATACTGTGGTGGAGGAGGCTTTCTTCTCTCCGGCTTCACGGCCAAAACGATCTACAAGATGTCGCACTCTATAGATCTGCTGCCCATTGATGATGTTTACATGGGAATGTGTTTGGAAAAGGCTGGCCTCAAACCTATATCCCACTTTGGAGTGAGGACCGCTGGTCTGCATATCCCCGCTGAAAATGTTGACAAATTTCACCCTTGCTTTTTCAGAGAAATCATTTTAGTCCACAGATTTCTGCCGCACATGATTTTTCTGATGTGGAATGAGATACAAAACCCACATCTACAATGCGGAAGGACAAATTCCATGTTCAAAAACTGAACTGGGTGTGGGGAAATATAACAGCTGATTAAGAATTATTTTCTAAACTTGGTGGAAATTCTAAAATATGGTGTGATTTTTCAAAACTACTTTCTTATACAGTGCATATACGAAACAGCAGTCTATAGGCTATTGATAGGTTGTTGTTTTTTTTTACACTCAAATGTGTATTATGGAGTACAGTGCTGTATTCTAACCAAGTACAAATAATTGTAGGACAATGTCTTCTTTCAATGAATATCTTCGTTTCTGTAATGTTTTACTTTCCTTGTTTTGTGGAGAAAATGAATAGTGTTAGTCTTATAGCCTACATTTTTCCAGATTGTTATAGTTTCGGTCTCTGGTAGACCAACGTCACAGAGAGCAGTGAATCCAAAAGAACAGTGTTTAATATAAATCGAAAATAGATGGGAAAAACTCAGGAATCATCCAAGCAAACAAGTAACATGGACGAAAACTGAAGAAGAAAAAAATAAGATGGGGAGAACTCAGGACTCCAGAACACAGGGAATAATGAGATAATTAATGACCCAACAGGTGTGAAAAATTAACTCATCAAGACACATGCAAAACTAGGTCACAACAGAAACTCAACATGTAACAGTTACATTCAGGACTGCAAATCACCCAAAATAACAACAGGAAATGTATGCTGCATGTAGGATAGCCATATCTGAATCATTTGACTTGAATTAAATCTTGATTGTTTCAGTTCTTCTAATTAAAAATTATGTTTCACAAATATGCCTCAGTTATAACATCAGCAAATCCCAAATCTGAATCGCAGGACAAGCACACTGGACAACATGTAATGGATTTTTACAGAGATATGTTCGCGTAAACTTTAAAGGCCATCTTTCAATTTAATTTTATAACTTAATTTATACAGAATATTGCATGAAAATGTAAATTTAAAAAGACATACATAAGAATACATATGTTTTACAACACCCACGGGCAGAAATTAAGAAAAAAAAGTGCCTATTCTAAGCTACGCTCCAAAAACCCGCCTTTTCCCAGAACGCGTCATATGACGTAACGACAGGCAAACATAGGCGCTGCAGCCCTGGTTCTCAGTGTGGGTTTACGTAGTCTGAGAGGTGGAAACAGAAAATAGAGATTGTCGTTCTCGTTATTATAGTTATAGTAGGTTTGAGTTGTCACAATGGTGAATTATTGTGTTTGTTTTGGATGCAACAACTCCAACTTGTCTGGCCATCGGGTCCACCGATTTCCAAACAAGAAACACAAAGATTTCCGTGCTTGGATACGTTTCGTCCAGGCAAAGAGAAGCAATTTCGCTGCCTCCTCGTTGACAAGACACACGGTGGTATGTGAAAAACACTTCACACCGGACAGCTACAACCAAGGAGATCTTATGGAATTTCGCATGGGATTTCGACGAAAAGAGTGGGTTAGGCTGGCAAATGGAGCTGTGCCATCGGTGCATGCAGGTCCACCTGCAAAATCTGGCGGGAGTGAAGAGTCTAACGTTAATGTTAGCACTAGGAGAGAATCTGCGCGTCGAAAAAGGGAGCTTTGCACAGTAAGTCTTATAATACCATATATAAATTGTTGTATCGAAATGTAGCTCTGCATGTAATTTCTGCAAATGTATTTTTTTTGACGTTATAATGGTCTTGGCATGGCACGAAAGCCCGCCTAGCTGCCGTCAGCTTACTCTTGTTACACCCCGTGAGGCGGCACATGAGCCTCCTGACACTTATTTTATTGAGCTATTAAGACCAGGTTCCAGAAAATTGTATTTTTTTAATAAAAAATTTATGTGGTTGCATTCGCATATTACTACTCGGTTAAATTCACGCATGAATTTTCCTGCATTTAACTTGTTTTAGCGCCCGCCAAATAGATTTTTTTCCCTGCCAAAGTCTTATTTGTTCAGTGAGTAATGTAGATGAACTGCTGCCCTTGTGACAGGGCGCATGTTTAACTGAAAGAATGAGCAGAGCGCGCGCACACTTTTCACCGTCTCCAAAACGCATCCAAGTAATTCTTGGTTTTCTTTGATTAATCGAAGCTGGTATCAACAAGGCACATGCGAGAGAATGCAGCTCGGGACTACTTTGAAAAGATTTTAAAAAGATTAGCAGTCTTTTAAATAATACATGAATGGGGGATTTTCATGAAAGGACTACATTTTTTTTTTAAGTTCAAAGTTGTGATTTCGGTCTGTTTTCAGATTTTGGGAGAGAGTGCTGCCAGCAAAGACGGGGGCGGTGCAACTGCCACTTCAGATCCTGAAGATGATGGAGATGGAGACATCTCTACAATGGACCCTGAGCCAGAAGTGGTCCATCGTGGATCACAGTGCAACATAAGATGTTTACATCGTTCATTAGGTAGTTAGCTTATATCTAGCATTCACCATACATGCCATATACAATCACAAATAAGGATTATGTCAAAAATTTTCATGATCTCCATGGTTACTATTTTGTCATTTCCACTTTTCAGACAGTAAACATTAAAAAATTAAGAACTCCATAATGTTAGAAAAATACATTTTTTACTGGGTTGCATTAGTGCATGTGTTGTTACCAATGAATGTACAATGGTGAACAATTAGTAAGATGAATCTCTTTCATCAAAGGTGTTCAGGAAAAGCCTCAGATGGTGGATGTGGGGACTCCACTGGCCAGTCCTGAACAAAGTGATGATGAATGGTCATTTTCTGATATCATCAACCATTCTGGTGATATGTCATGGAGTCCAGGGGAGGAGATGTTGAGCGAGTCCTCTGAGGAGGAACCAGAAGAGCTGGAATCTCTCACTGACCCAAAGTAAAAACCTTTTTATTAATGGAAACTGTTTCTGATTGTGTATCAAAAAATGTCATAGTCAGAATTAATGTGTGTTTTCCTTTTCTTGTTTTCAGTGCTGTTGACAAGTTCATTGTTTGCCAGAGGCAGTTGCTGTCCTTGTTCACGGTTTGCTCTGCATGCTTCGGGGAAACCCAGGGACACATAATGCACCCGGAAGGAACTTTCATAAAAGTCAAGCAGGTAATGTCTTATTTGTCAACTGTCTATGAGGAGCTGAATTATAGTCTGTGAATGTACAGTATGTATATTAATAATTTGTGTCTTAACTATACAGGTTTTTTACTGGTTCATCTTAAAGCTGCTTGAGTATTGAATCTTGTATCTTTCAGGCCTGCGGAACTTGTGGTTATGAGCGTTACTGGCAAAACCAAGAGAAGGTGCATCGAAACATGCCTGCCTGCAACCTTTTACTCAGCGGTGCCATCCACTTCTCAGGTTGCATGGCTTCTCAGACAATCAGGATGCTGAAGCTGTTTGGACTGCAGTGCATAAGTCCTGGCACTTTTTTCTGCCATCAGCGCTATTACTCTATCCCTACCATCATGCAGGCCTGGAGGAATGAGTTATCACTTAAAAGTATCGATACTAATAAAATTAGTTTTTTTTTCTTTTTTTCTCAATTTCAGGAAATGATGACAGAATGAATATGGCTGAAAACTAATGCAGTCTTGTATAGCAGACCAAAATGTTATAGATTGATAACAGCATTACATATTGTTTGCAAAAAAATAATTGCAAAGATGAGTCATTGTCTTAGACCCATTTGAACTGAAAACATTAATGTCATATATTTATGTTGCATTTCACTGCATTGGGTTAGCTTTGGAGACCTAATGTTCTAACTACTTATCTCGTACAGACTTCTCTTGGCAGCCCTACATTTCAATAGTAATGGCAACAGAGATGTAGCGCGAACTAGTGAGGGTGAGGGACGCTACGCTGTTCGCTACCCATGGTTTCGGAAAGGTGGCTGGGTAGTACACCCCATCAAGGAGAAACCATCTTACGGTTAGTAGTTTCACTTAGTTTTTCAATATCTTTTTTGTGTGAATCTATCTATTTTTATGTGAGTCAACCATGTAACTAAATGTTTTCTAAACATTTCTCTCCTCAAGTATACGCAACAAATCTTATGGTCTCTCTGGTAGAGGAATACTGCAAGACACCGCAGGCCCTCTGCTGCACCGCCCACCTCACCTCTTCCGTCCAGAAGGTTGCCAAGGATGAGGCAGTCAGCCTCCATCTCGCACGACACTCACGTTTTAACATGTAATAAAAGATCAATTTTACCAGTAGTTTGTTTCACTATGGATTTATTAATCGTCTTCCAAGCGGGGCCACTGAAAACCTTTGTATGTCTGTCCCTCCTCTGCAAACTGCTTCCTTATTGCTGACACAACACATGAAGGTATGGCTTTTCTAATGTTCCTGCCTAGTATTCCATACGCCCAGTGGACAACCTGCCTGTATGCTGTGTATCGGAACTGCCTGTGGTGTAGATTGGGACATATATACATTTTGATCATACCATGTTTTCATAGTAAACAATTCCAATGGTAAATATTGCATGTCCTGTTGGCTGATATTCTACTGTACTACACAACCCCAAAGTTGTTTTTATAGTAAGTATATGGAAACCACTCAGTTTAACAACCTGCTTAACAGGATTTACTATTTTGGTGTAGAAAAGCTATTTTGAATTGCAGTAAAATAATTTTTGCTCAAAACCTACTCTGGTCTGCTGGCTTGAAGAGGGCCATGCTCCTGTCTGAAGTTCATGTATGCTATCTGCAGCACAAAAGGATTCAGACAGGATGCTTCAAACCCTGGATGGAGTGTGAGGCAGGTAATGTCTTCTGGGGGGGATCAAGGTTTTGGACAAAGGACCAATAGGCGTCGACCTCCCTACAGCACACACTCTCCACTGCTGATGGCATAGCCTCACATCTACCACACAAGCACCTGTTAAACAAATGTGCTAAGATAAACTCACTCTCCTTCCCTCCTTGTAGCTTTAGTGGTTGGTGTAAGACCTTGTAAGAAATGACATGTAGACTACTTACTTCCTAAAACTTGGGTAAATATGAACTGTAAAAAGACACACCCCCTGTACAGTATAGGCTGTCAATTAGATGCATGATCAAGATGCAAGATCCTTGTTACAATGACTGTATTTATATGAACAGCATATTCCCGTCCTAGCCGGAAGACTAACTGCTTTCATACAGGTACTCCACAGTACATGTGAGCTCATTTACATTATGTCCGTCGGAAATACTAAGAGGTGAGTAGTATAACAGCCGACTAAGTTCGGAATTCCAGCTGTCCGGTTATGTTGTTCAGATATACGGCCCAAACGCTTGACATCTGCAGAAACAGAACATGCGGACATCTAGATCTAAAAGCAGTTACTGATTAAACATCGGCTAGCAATTTCTACAAAATGTCACGATAAACTATGTTGTGTGGAAATGCACAGAATTTCTATCCCTATCCAGACTAGCTGACCGCCTACATCCTACAACATTCATTTAAAATCTGGGATCTAAATTAATTATTTTAAGACACATGTTGCTGGCATAGATGGTGACAATCTACATGGGTGCTTGAAAAACAACAAAGTCGACAGCAATATTGCTAAATATGATTTATTAAAGATACTGCAATGTGATAAACATGGAGACAACGTTAGCCACAATTAGCTATCGCCTGTGGTCACTCACCAAGACACCTGCCCAATTCTCAACTGATTCTCCTCACACCACAACTCTATCTCTCTCCTCTGTCCATTTACCCTTCCCCTTAACTCTCCCTGACCACTCTCTCGCCTAGGCGGCTCGAAATTATACGGCAATGGCCCATCGTAAGAGTTGACATTTATGCCAACTGCAACCTCTTCACTGTCTGACTCCATTACGAAGAGACGATGTTTACCGGCCGTTGCGTCACTTCCGATAAGAGCGTTTTTCACAACGGAAGTAATTTTAATCACAATTTCTTTTTAAAAACTGTTTTAATGCCAATTTATGATTAATTTCTTCATGCAAGTCCAGTTCCTACACTATTTATCTACACGTTCATTCACAATGATATTCAACTTGAAAGATGGGCTTTAAGGATATAAATAATTTGATTACCTATTTTTTTAACTTATGAAATGCTGATGAAGTTATTTTATGGAGTGAGAATCATGCCAAAACCTCACACACACACAAAATGTGTTTTACTCACACCCAACGATTCACAAACAAACTCAGTGTGGTTTGCAAATACAAAACATCACTCACAAACTAATGCATTTTGTTCTGCAAATAAAAGACGTAGCTAACGTACCTTCAAGTACAAAACAAAATTCTACAAGTACGAAAAACTGTCACGTGACTTTTTTTGCACAAAGTTTTCGCCTTGCTGATCCACACGCAAATGCCTTCAGATCCACACACATGCTAGTAAACTGTCATGTAATTCGCACTCCACAACAGCAGGTGGCGCCGTTAGCGACTTGCTTGGCGCCGCCACCGACATGGAAACAGGAGAGAAGAAGAAACGCTAGCGTGAGGGACGTTTTGAACACGGTGAGCGGCCAACAGGTGAGTTTCCAGTCATTGCTGGTGAAAAATCAACGGTCTGTTTTTCATGGCAAGGGTGTGTTTAGACCTCCAAATCAACCCTGGTCTTCTCCTGCTAGTGTCTAATAGAATATAGAGGCTATATTCCATGTCAAATCAGTCAGAATCCAGGAAAGTGGTTGCAGCAACATTTCAGATTAAGAGTTTTTCATACTTCATACGTATAGTTCTTTTTAGCAAGGGTTAAGGGTAATTAACAAGCAGGTTATGTCCTAATTTTCAGCTTTAAAAAAAATGCAGCACCCATGTATGCTGACAGCCTGCTGGTATTTGTAATACCCTCAGTATCAGGGGTTTAGCCATTTACCCAAATCTAGGGCCTTGTAGAATCTCAATAGACATGCAGTACAAACTTTGGTTCAGTTATACTAAGAACATGTTTGTCTTCCATCCTGCAAAGTTTGGTGAGGCTATGAATAACACTTTAAGATATTAATGCCCAAACATGGTTCTCTGATAGTGTTTTTGATGCTATAAAAATGACAATCTCAAGGACTGACAAAAAATATGAATATTTTTACAGGCCTTGGTTTTGGGACCCAAATATAATATAGAAAAACTCTTAATCTGAGATGTTGCTGCAACCACTTTCCTGGATTCTGACTGATTTTACATGGAATAAAGCCTCTATATTCTATTAGACACTAGCAGGAGAAGACCAGGGTTGATTTGGAGGTCTAAACACACCCTTGCCATGAAAAACAGACCGTTGATATGGACGCGGAATGGACTATTTTCTTTAGTGGAAGCAATACAATCGTTTTTAAAATCAATACATTTTGTCAAATTATTTATTTATTTTGTAGGTAGCAATGAAATAAGTGGGATCGTGTATAGCGAGGCGGTTGTTGTAGCGAATAACAACCCCTTCAGGCTGATTTTTCACCAGCAATGACTGGAAACTCACCTGTTGGCCGCTCACCGTGTTCAAAACGTCCCTCACGCTAGCGTTTCTTCTTCTCTCCTGTTTCCATGTCGATGGCGGCCCAAAGCAAGTCGCTAACAGCGCCACTGTTGTGGAGATTTACATGACAGTTTACTAGCATGTGTGTGGATCTGAAGGCATTTGCGTGTGGATCAGCAAGGCGAAAACTTTGTGCCAAAAGTCACGTGACAGTTTTTCGTACTTGTAGAATTTTGTTTTGTACTTGAAGGATTTTATTTTGTATATGAAGGATTTTGTTTTGTACTTGAAAGATTTTAGTTTGTACTTGGAGGATATTTTTGTCATTGAAGACATACGTTTCTTTGTATATGTAAAACGTACTGTATTTGTTTGATAGCTACGTTTTTTATTTGCAGAACAAAATGCATTAGTTTGTGAGTGATGTTTTGTATTTGCAAACCACACTGAGTTTGTTTGTGAATCGTTGGGCGTGAGTAAAACACATTTTGTGTGTGTGTGAGGTTTTGGCATGAATCTCACTCAATATTATTTGCCATAAAATTTGACAGGGCTTCATAAATCAAATACTAATAAAATGCAGAACCGTTACAATGACTCATTTGGTGGTGTCGATGTTGCTTTCTTTTCTTTGCTGTTTTATGCACATACATATTCAAATTCTTCAAAAATATCTTAATTTGTGTTGTGAAGATTAACAGAGGTCTTACAGGTTTAGAACGACATGAGGGTGAGGAATTAATGACAGAATTTACATTTTTGGGTGTACTATGCCTTTAAACCAGTATGCCTTTAAACCAGTGCTACACAATGAGAATGAGAATAATTATTATTTTTTTGTGATAATTGTTTATGAGTCCCTTGTTTGTCCTTAACAGTTAAACTGCCTGCTGTTCTTCAGAAAAATCCCTTAGGTCCCACAAATTATATGGTTTTTCAGCATTTCTGTATATCTGAGCTCTTTCCAACAATAACTGTATGATTTTGAGAACAATCTTTTCAAACTGAGCACAGCTAAGGGCCTCATATGCAACTATTATAGAAGGTTCAATCATTCACTGATGCTCCAGAAGGAGACACAATGCATTAAGGGGGTAAAAACTTTTTGAATTTGAAGATCCGTGTAAATTTAACTTATTTTGTCTTCTAAAGGGCAGTACTAAATGAAAAAATATATTTAGGCAAAATAAGATAAATGTACTCATGTTCATTCTGTTCAAAAGTTTTTATCCCTTAATGCATTGTGTTTCCTTTTTGGAGCAACAGTGAGCATTTTTCACTTCCAGTTAATTTTGATTATATAATTATAAGATATATACGCTGACCGAGAAAGCTCAACACGCTGCAACTTAAGAAAACACATGCAAACTGAAAAAACACCAGCAAATGAAGAAAACATCTTCATTAGTTTGACAACACAAGTGTTGCAAATCATCACAACACATGCATATAATGAAACGCGCTGCAAATCATCACAACACATGCATATAACGAAACGCGGTGCAAATCATCACAACACATGCATATAACGAAACGCACTGCAAATCATCACAACACATGCATAAAACGAAACGTGCTGCAAATCCTTACAACACATGCATATAATGAAACACCCTGCAAATCATCACAACACATGCATAAAACGAAACGTGCTGCAAATCCTTACAACACATGCATATAATGAAACACCCTGCAAATCATCACAACACATGCAAATAACAAAACGCACTGCAAATCATCACAACACATGCATGAAACGAAACATGCTGCAAATCATCACAACACATGCATATAATGCATGCATATGCTTACTGCCCATAGGTGTGAAGTATAATAACTGATATAACAGAAGAAAATCAAGGGCAAAGGTGCCACCTGTTTTATGTAATAAAAAATACACAACTAATTGCATATTACACAGATATGTTATGAATGCATTTGCTTAATTTAGTATTAGAACGCAAGGAAGGCAATGTTTAAGCCTTACACATAAGAGTCTCAGTTTATTAACATGCTCTGTGTAAATTAGTGCACGTGACATCAGTGTCACACACACTTCCTTTAAACTTCCTTTTTTTGAGATGAAAAATAGTTTCATCTCAAAAGGCAAAATGACACACGGACTTATTATATAACAGATATATTGTTCATATATTGTTTAAAAACAAATCGAAATACAAAAAAAAATAGGCTAATAATAATAATAGTGTAGACTAATAACAATAATTACTAATTATTATTATTATTATTGTTATTATTTCGTTCAGTTGCAAAATTAAGCTAGATTTTTCATAGCCCTATTTTTGTTCGTGCAAAAACAAAAATAGGGCTACAAAACATTTAGCAAAATTTTCCAACAGAACTAAATAATAATAATAATAAGTATTATTATTATTATTATTAGTCTATAATTATTATTATTATTATCAGAAAATCTCTTTTATTTACTTATATATTTATTTTTCCGTATTTCGATTTGTTGTTAAATCAAACTTCAGTCATTCAAATAAAGAAATATTAAGCCGACAGTCGATTATTCAAAAATAACTGTTCTGATTTGATCATAGCCTATAGAGTCATGTGTCTGAGTTGGATAGCACTATATTGTAGACAGATTGGAAATTAATCCTAATAAACATGCCGCTAAAATTAATAAATTTAGAACAGTGTAGTATTTAAATAATTTCAGCAGCGTGCAGATCCCTGTTTATGTCAGACTTTTGCGACAGCAAGAGTGGACTTATCGCTCACATAATTTAACATCTTTAATAAGAGGAAAACATATAGTTTTTATGACATAAAATATCATTATAATGAGAAAAAGATGTCGTCTTAATGAGAAAACATCTTGTTATTACAAGAAAAGATATCTTTTTAATGAGAAGACATCTCATTATTACAAGAAAAGATGTCATTTTAATGAAAAAAGATGACGTCAAAACGATATAACATCATGTTATTACGACATATGTTAGTGGAAAAAATAATATACGTGTGGCAGCAATGCCTCTTGAAAAAGTATATAAATGTTTACATTTTTTTTTTAATGACCAAACGTTTCGCTAAATAAGACCATTCTTCCCCGACTGGGATCGTGTAGAGCCCTCTGAAACTGTGCTGAAGCTGCAGTTTGGACCTTCCACCCTGTGAACCCCACTGAAGTCCACTATATAGAGAAAAAAACCTGGAATGTTTTCCTCAAAAATAAGGAAATTTCAATTCTGAAGTGAACTAATCCTTTAAGAGTTAGCACTTAAATATTAACATTGCTAGTTTATCACTATAATTACCACACGGCAATCTTACCTAATAAAAATGAATGACTTAAAGAGCCACACAGATGGGAAATCAAAACTTACCTGTATTACAGTGTATGATGTAGCTGTACATCAGTGTAAACAATGTGCAAAGTAATTAAACCAAAAAGTACACAATTTATAAAGTTATTGGCTTCTAAAGTAAGGAGTTGACTCTGAATCGCTGAAACGAGTCGTTATAGATTTCAAATCTTTTGCCCATCTCTATGTACGTCACTAGAACACTTTGCATAATAATCTCCGCCTACCGTCTTGAGAGAAACGGAACTCTGACCTGTCCCACCCCCACACACAGACACAGACGCTCTGTTTAGTGTAAGAGCATCATGTCGAGGAGACAGTGTGTTTTTAATTGTAAAGGCAAGTTTGTTTTATTTTCACTGCCAAAGAATGAAGATCAGAAGAACCAATGGCTAAAATTCATTTTTACCACAATACCAGAGCAGTACAACAAATCCCTTTTGTTGTGTTCACAACATTTCACTGATGACTGCTTTTCTAATCTCGGTGAGTACAAGGCGGGATTTTCAAAGTGTTTGGCCATAAAAGAGGGTTCATTACCAACTTTATTTAGAACAACGAGCATCTCTGAATCACAACGCGAAGTATGATTATGAAGTTATGTGTTTGTTTCCTCCCGAGCGTCTTATCAAGTATGTGAGCTGTCTGCAGCCTGTCTGCGCTGATCGTCATGTACAAACACGTCATTAAAATGAAGTGTAACTCCGTGAATACTCAACGAAGAGACATGAGAGAGATATCTATAGAAAGCTTGACATGTCTACTTTAAACCTAAACAAGTGCTGCCGAAAACAGATATTCTGTGATAAAGTAATCCATATGAAAACAACGTGATGTCTGTTTTTCATGTCTCCCTTCGTTATATCTAATGTGACCACGCCCCCGTGCTGAACGCGCTATTCAGATTCAAACTGAAGCGCGCGGCTTGAATACACCCACACAGAAGAAAAAGCAGCGAGACTGTTCAAGTTTTTTATTTTACTGTAGTTTACCGTGGAGGTGTGTGCGGAACAACCAATCAAACCTGACAATGTCAGTTGACCAATCAGAACACAGTATGCTACCGAAAGGTGGGGTTTAAGGAAACTGAATCTTTTGAACAGCTTTGCATGAACCGTTTGGGGATCTTTGAGAATTGAGGTAATTTTAAAATGATATTTTGACAAAAATAATAACAATAACCAATAAGCAATAAGCTGAACCAGACAGTTACTGAAGTGCAGAGGATGGATTCAATGATGGTGGAGTAGAACTGTTTCAGCAGCTCCTGTGGCAGGTTAAACTTCCTCAGCTGGCGAAGGAAGTACAACCTCTGCTGGGCCATTTATATATAATACTCTCATTACTCTTTCCTGTGTTAGACGTGCCATTTTATCAACCTGTTTATTTTCACCATGGACACAAGTCAAGTCTTAATTTATTCAGTTTGATTTGACATTTTATGGCCAGTCTAGTCTTACAGCCAGGTGAATGTCAACTGGTGACAGGAATCAAGCCCTTAGAAGAGCCTCATTCAGTTCAATAGCAGTGCTAATATTTTATGTAATTAATTAAAGGAACTTTATTGTAAATTGTTACAAAAATATCTTTACATTTTAACCTAAAGTCTTGATGTTTAAAAAGTTCCTGGTTATTTTTCAGCTACCATGGTACAGTGCACTAAAAGGTACATTCCACCCTTTTTTGAAAAGAACGAAACTAATTGTCCATTTTCATGATCTTGCCTATAGGACTACATAAACCCACAATACTGAAAACAGATTAAAAATAACTGTAAAACAATACAAGGCTTAGGAGCTGGTCAATGTGAATTATTAAAATATTAAACATTTGTTTCATGTGAGTAATTGTGACTGACATATTTAAATATGTGACTCTCTCTTTGTTGTTTTTAATTTGCTGAGAAGTTCTCACCATGTTTGAATATATATATATATATATATATATATATATATATATATATATATATATATATATATATATATATATATATATATATATATATATATATATAATTTTTTTTTTTTTCCCAGGAACTGTATTTAACAACTGAACATTTTTAGACACTCTGAACTTGCAGCAGTTAATCCAAGGAATCAGAAGCCTAATAAAGAGGCTGACTGGCACCAGTATGTTGTATTTGGAAAAGAACACAAAATTACTAAATGTAATATTATTTAATGCTTTAAAAAAAAGAAAAAAGAAACAAAACAAACAAATAAAAAAACTAAAAAATCCTTACAAAAATATGTGACCATAATCTTCTTGTAACATTTTCAGGCTAATTATTTTGGCTGATCACAGTCCTGTGATGTTTGACAAACCAAAAGCACAAATAAATAAACTATAAATAATAATTATAAATTAATTTCAAATGAAAGAAACATTTTTTTAATGCAATTTTACTGCAAACAAAGAATTATCTTATGTTTTGCCACAGACAGCCATTCAAAAGAAGCTGCATACAAGGAGTCAATGTGCACTTTGTTTTCAATGTGTCTGAACTTCGCTCTTTAAAGAAGTTTGTTTCAGGGCTGCAATTTAAGTAGGTTCGCCTCTCCAGGAAGCCACACCGAATGCCGATCATGCCTAAAGACACAGACGCCAGGCCACATTTCATACATACAGTCATAATGTGCCAAGTTAAAAAAATAAAAAAACAAAACTACATTGGGGCTTCAGAATAAATCATCATTTATTGGTTATTTTTAATTGGGAGGTGGCTGTCCCAAACCCTAACCCCTAAATTTCAACTTATGAAAATATTGAAATTTTATTTTTCTTCCACGGTTTTTAAGTATCTTTTTAATTGTTTTAAAAGTGAAGTTCAAAAAAGTAACATTTTCTTTGTAAATTCTAAAAAACCGTGTCCTGACTTTTTCATGTCACTACCAAAACATTGTTTGCCTTAGTCCATTGGCTCAGACTGATTTTACACCCCTACATTTAAGATTGGGAAATATTCCTGTGTCCCCCTCTCTAATGTAGCTGGTGTGGTAGGTCTCATCCTTAAGGTAAATTGTTTTCAATAGTCTGAAAATGTGTGTAACTTTAAGGAGCATCACCACCGAACAACTTAAAAAAAAAAAAAATATCTGTACTGTGACGTGGTTGCCTACTAAAGCATAAATGCTACTACCGAAAATGTGCAGTCACTACCGAAACATGGGATGTTTTGTAAAAAAGTATACAGAATTATCAACTAAGATGTTATAATCCTTAGCTTTGAAATCAGTATGATTAACTTTTTGTCTTTTACAAAGAACAGTTGGATTCAAAATACAAATTCCATAAATTACACTTGAAATACTGTTAAACACGTATTTGAAAATTTACTTACCTCTATTAAAAATAAAATTAAAATTAAAACAGCAAAAATATATATTTGCAATGTAGATGTAAGCAAAACCCTCACGTCAATAGAAACATAATAACATTTGTTTCAATAGTGCCAAATTTGGGGAGAAGGACAATTATTCAAAAACTTTCTGGAAATACACGGATATATATTACACCCCCCTCCAGAAGGCGTGACCTCACACCACATAACATCAAATGGGGAGGGGGGTCATGGTATCCATTCAGAGCACCATGGCTGTGCTGGTGCTCAAAAAAAATAAAAAATGTTCTTGGGGAAAACTAGCTCTACTCTTGGGTGCTCTTGAGCCAACACTAGTATAAGAGTTAAATTAAACAATTTTATTTCTGTGAAATGCCCCATGTTAAAGTGCCTGTTGTTATGAGGACTTTTATTCTGACGGGGTGGAAGGCGGGGAAAAAGGGAGAAGTGAGGAGTTTGTGAACCAGAGAATAAAGTGGGGAAAAAGAGCTCGTCAGTATTCGAGGGTTTTATTTCTATAAACATTCAATTAAAGCCCCGGAAACACCCACAAGCACTCAAGCAAGAGGCGCCGGCGAAAACAAAGCGTAAATAAAAAAAGAAACTCGAGTATCTGCCGAAAACCACCGCTGCCACCAGTGTAGCCATTGCTTGAGCGCTTGTGGGTGTTTTCGGGGCATTAATTGAATGTTTATAGAAATAAAACCCTCTTTTTCCCCACTTTATTCTCTGGTTCACACTAGGCGTAAAGGGGGATCGGGAGCCCCTCCTGGGCTTAACTCGGGAATAGGGATTGGGCTTACTGTCAGGATAAAGGGGGATTCAGTAGCGAATGTAAATCCCAGTTCTTTGAGAGAACCATAAGAGTTGTAGCGAGGGGTCAGATGGGAGCAAGCGCACCAGGTGCTCTCCTAGTAGCACAGGGATACAGTTTGGCAACCAGTCTTCCGTGGAATGGAACAACCATGAAGAAACAGGAACAAAAAAAAAAAAAAAAGGAACAAGACAGCGAGGGCTAGGATGACTCACAGAACACTCCAAACGATCTGACAAAGAACAGAAGTGAAATGAGCACATATATTGGCAAAACACACACAAGCTGTGTCCAAATTCAGGGTCTGCATCCTCCTTAGGATCCTTCCTACCCGGTTGAAGGAGGATGGGTCCTCCGACGACCGCAAAAACCGGAAGTCGGTGTTTGTGAATTTGGACAGCCTACCCTTCTTTCAGTTCCCTCCCTTAACCGTTGCTCATATCCTGTCGCCTAGCAACCGTGACAGCGCCAAGCATGGCACGGGTTAAGAGCTCATCGTTCTCTCCCCGGAGCTTTATAAACACTTCTGTCTGCTCTTTCGTCCTTAGAAGCGTTAAAAACAGCTTCAATCACTAACAAATAAGCTGTGTGTAAGGGGATATTCACACAGGCAGTAAGGAAGAAGCTAGTTTACAAAAGTAAACGTTTTTTTTTTTTTTTTACATATACACGTACAAATGTAAAAAAAAATGCTTAACGCTAAAACAAAATGCCTAACTAGAAAACCACTGAAAATATATATTTTTGAAAAGCCAGTTTTTAAAAAACATCGAAAATAATACTCCTCCCCCACTCCGCTACCGCTCGCTTCGTCCTGCCGAAAAGAATTATGGGACAGGTAGGACGCGAAAGGATCCACCACACCCATCCTTCCAATTCGGGGAAAAGGAGGACGCATTTGTGGGCCGCATTTGAAGGATCCTACGAATTTGGACAGCCTTCGTCGCGGCGTAACATCCTTCAAATGCGTCCTCCGAAGGATGTAGACCCTGAATTTGGACACAGCTACAGTGAGCATGAGCCAGCAGATTCAAAAACCCTGACTTTTACAGTGTCCTGGCACTAGAGGGTGCTCTAGAGGGGCAGGCACAGCACAGCACAGCACTTTCTAGGGGTTGGCACTGGGGGTCACTTAGGGGCTGGGAGGCTTGCCAGATTAATGTTAACTCTGCTTGCCATATCACTAAACAGGAGTTATCCATGGATGGGGGCAGGCTTGGGTGAGCCGTGTAGGGCTGACAGGACATCGGTGCAGCTGGGGCGCTTTTCTGTTTGGAGGCTGGCCGTCTTGACTTCAGAGCAGCCAGAGCTTCCAAACTGAGAACCACGGAGGAGTTTTGGATAATTCGGGGATTCCCTTGTCTCATCAAGTGGGCAGAGTCATTGGTGGGGTGTGGGGGATCCTGGCATGGGGTGAACTGTGGAGACACAGCGTGCTTCTAAGGGGTCTAAATGAGATTTGAGATTCGACTTTACTTCTTTCACTTCAGATTCAGATCCATTTAAAGCAATGATCAGCTTGATCAGAAAAAACACAAAAAATACTCCACACACTGGGAGATCGCAGTGGATAGTCTTATCATCCAGCCCCAACAGAAAGCAGAGCAGAGTGATGCAAACTCACCTGGTTGGAAAGCTCAAGGGATTCCTCCACATACCCCTCCAATGTCCGACCACTCTGCTTAAATCCCCACAGCCTGTCCTCCGCCATTGTCATCTTTGTTGTTGAAGATCCAGTATTCTGTCACGATTTTGCACTACTGAGTGGAGCGAGGAATGGAGGGAGCCGAGGCATTTAACAATCCACAGATATTGAATGAACATACAGTAACATAGGACAACTCACATAGCATATTAACAAACACAATACCAGCCCTTGAACTGAACTCCGGGAATACTATTTAAAGGGACAGTAAGTAGGAATTACTCCCATCTAGTGGTGAAATTGTATTTTGCATTCAAACTAATTTTGCTCTCCAGCGCCTCGCTTTTTCAAATGCGCGTTGCATCTACGGTAGGCGATATGTACCAAAAAGCTTTGACGGGGTGTCTTCTAATAGCACTTCGTCGAGTTTTCCTTCAGGTGAACAGGTGTGTTATTTCAAACAAACTGCAACATGACAACAAACAAACGAATGTTACAGTATGAATTACTGACTGTGGAAAACATGAAATATTGTAATTAGTAGTGATGTCTTCTTTATTCATTATAT
Organism: Carassius gibelio; assembly: GCF_023724105.1. Taxonomy (NCBI): domain Eukaryota; kingdom Metazoa; phylum Chordata; class Actinopteri; order Cypriniformes; family Cyprinidae; genus Carassius; species Carassius gibelio. Next base: position 7,946,977 of record NC_068403.1, on the reverse strand, counting down.
TTTCTGAATAATGTGCATTGTTAGATATAAAACAATTATTGTAATATAGATTGTAACACTGACTTACCTGTCGAGAAGAAAACTGGCCACTTCAGCGTCTCTTTTGAAATCTTTATCCAGCATTAGCTCTTTCCACCTAGAAAAAGCTTCCCCGACATTAACTCTTGTTTTCTGTAATCTACGGTCACGTTTCCTTTTACGTTCTATTTTTGACTGTTTTGGCGACAATGTTTTCTTCTCCTGTGGCGCGGCATATGTATGGTCCATAATAAGAATGCAATCCAGACTTTTAAACTTGCCGGTGCAGTTTCAAGCGCCTCTCACTGCTCTGCACCTGCGTTTCTGGCTCTGACCGAAAACGCGTTGTGGAAACGCGTTGGCTTAGTACTTTTTGTCCCTCTCTGCTATTATAGTTTTGCAAGATGGCGGAACTACATGGAAGCCTCCGTCGACCTACCCGTCCCATGTATATAAAGATAATAAATTCTTCATTTACGAGGATTAGTTTAAACATTGGCATAGGTATTTGTACACCATTGAGGGCATATTTATGAATAAAAATATTGATTTTAGATAATAAAATACCTAAAAAGTTACTTATTGTCCCTTTAAATTAGAGGTGGGACGTTATCGGCATTAACGTGCTGCGTTAAAGTGAGAATCTTATCGGGCGATAAAAAAAATATCGCCGTTAATCTATTCTCAATGTTGGGGTGGGAGCTGGGTCAATACTAAGCAAGCTATGATGACTTTCACCTTGATATTTTATATAACCGACTGGCTGAGGCTAGTCTAAAAAGATGCTGAGGACAGTTGGCGCATCGCAACGAAAGCTTATTCCTTTCACGCATTTTAAGCCTTATCACTTGTCGATTTAAAAATGAAAGCATCCAAACACAAGACGCGGAAAAGCTGAAACAGAGTAGCTGGTCACTCGCGCGCTGTGTTTGGTGCGCACGAGCGAGAGAGACGCGTATCATGGACAGCGACACTGAACCGAGCTCTCTTCTGCGAAGTCCCTCTTGTATCTGAACGAACAAATACTAATCGCAGTTTGAACAAACAAAAAGATGTGAAAGAGCCCAATTCAGTACTCACGGTGTTCTGGTGTTCAGGCTCACGCAGAGAAAGGCATCACAAAACACTTGAACATCGAATTTGATTATTTTTGCTCTTGTGATGACAAAACATGTCAAAATATCCACCTTGGAAATTATGCTCGAAAAAACTGTCAGTTATTTCTTAAGTGAACGTAAACAGTCGAGGGAAAAAATGGGATGTGTATTATATTGGATGCGTTCATGGTCTCTTAAAGTGACCGCGCCTAATTTAGCGACTGACTGCTGTAATGTTAATCCAAGAAAATGAAAATCACTCACTGCTCTTGACTGAATTACTTTGTAGTTTTAACAGTCAAACCAAAAATTATTCAGACACCAGATATAATCTTTGGTATATATTTAGCAAAACTGTAATAATGTGAGAAATGTTGAAGGTGTCTGTATAAATATAGATTTGATTGTATATTTCATTTTTACATTGAAGACTATACAGTGCTATTTTACATTTAATTATTTGGTTTCTGTACCTTCACACCTACAAACTTGAAAAAAAACGTAAACATTGTGTAAATAGCACAAATAAATAAAAATAAACTAAAATACAAATCAAACCAAACAGGGCCCACTGGTACAACCTTCACCGGGTCCCCGCTGACCCCAGCTAAGGCCCTGCTCATGCCTGTTTCACACATACTCCGTCTGCAGTCCATGTGCGTTACGTATGTGGTGCAGCACAGACTCGATGTGCTTTCACACAGGACGCGTTTGCAGTCCGCTACTAGGTACGTAAACGATCACTGCACTGCTGTAGAGGCAACGCTCCTGGAATGCAACTGGAATCCGTTAACATGGGTGCGTAAAAAAATATGCAATGCATACAAACTGCAGACGGAGTATGTGTGAAACAGGCGTAAGGTTGTTAGCACTTTGTGCAATGTGGAATTAGTTTACAGCTTTTTAAATCACTTTGTGATGCATTTTGGAAACAGGAGATGAGCCCCTTTTCTAATGCACCACCTAGCTTGATAAACCCCTTCTCAAAGACTTACTGTTTGTCAATTTTATTTGGGTAGCACACATATTCTGAATGCCTTCGGCAGAATTCGAATGAGCAATTTTAATCTAGATTAATCTAGATTAATTTCAAGATCACAGTGAGATTAATCTAGATTAAAAAAATGTATCTATGCCCAACACTAATTTAAATACATGAATAGATAAGGGGAAGACGAGGAACACCTGGGATCAAATCACTGAACAACAAGGGAAGCAAAACACAGACAAAATATGGGAGTCTGACAAATAGCTGAGAACTGAAAAATCTGAATGCGCCATGATGCCTTTTCTCAGTCATTTACATTTACATTTATAATTTACAAACTTGCGAGAGGCTATACAGGAATAATTATGATTTGTTTAGATAAGGCCTTTTCAGAATTATCGAGGCAATAAAGCAGGGTTATTCAAATCTTGCCGTGTGATTTTCTAATGATCCCAAAAACATTGATAAGCATGCTCAAGTGTGTTTGACTAGGGTTGGAGCCAAGCTCTGCACCACATTGGCCCTCCAGGGCAAGATTCGAATAGCCCTGCAATAAAGCTTCAACAGAAATACTGCAAAAGCACAAAAGAAGTTCTTACAGTCCATAAAACTTCACTTCTTTTGACTTCTGAAATGTTTTCTGAGAACTTACCATTCAATAAATCAATAAACCCTATTTTCTGCTATTGACGTCTTTCTGATATTTATGGCCCTTCTCTTTGTTCATGGTTGGCCTGTAACTTAATCTGGTGAGGGGAATTCAGGATTTGTTTAAGTACCTGAAATGGTTGACTTGTTTCTCTGAAAGCCTATTCATACACCAGACATTTTTATGTTCAGATGGTGCAACTGGAGTCCTAGCCCGACTCTATATTTCCATGCAGGAATGCAGAAAATGTTCTCCCCAATGCTAAAACGAGCCATTTTCTCTGACATTTACAGCTTGTGTACATGATAGTTGGGGTTGGGAAAATACAAAAATCAGTCAAGACCAAAAATTTTGTATTGTAAACAGGGCCAATGTATGTTATAAGGATATTCAAGTGAGACAACGCCAAATGGCTGCTAAAGGTGGCAGAATAGGTGTTAATCCGCAATACGGAAGCTTACCAGTGCCCCTTAGTGGTGGCTGAATTTATTACAATATTAGACGAGGCAAGTTTATTTATATAGCACATTTCATACACAATTGTAATTCAAAGTGCTCTACATGAAAGTAAAACGAAATCTTGAAGAAAAATAATCACAAAAATAAAACAAGCAATTTGAAAACTTTGAAAATGATTTAAAAATGCACTTAAAAAGAATTTAAGACTAGAAAATAATAGAAATAAATAATAAAATAATAATAATGATAATAAAAATAGAAAATAATTTTACACAAAATATATTGTAATCAGTTCGGACATCGCATAGTGCTCATTCAATAAATGCACAGCTAAACAGATGAGTTTTGTGTCTAGATTTAAAAGTGGCTAATGTTTTAGCACATCTGATTTCTTCTGGAAGCTGGTTCCAACTGCGGGTGGCATAATAACTAAAAGCAGATTCCCCTTGTTTTGTGTGAACCCTTGGTATTTCTAAATGACTCAATCCTAGTTAGTCATTGAGTGACATAGATGAGTAAAAGAACTTTAAATCAATCCTAAATGTAACTGGAAGCCAGTGTAAGGACCTGAGGACTGGTGTGATATGCTCAGATTTTCTGGTTCTAGTCAGAATCCTGGCAGAGCATTCTGGATGAGCTGCAGCTGTCTAATGGTATTTTTGGGAAGGCCAGTGAGGAGCCCATTACAATAGTCCACCCTGCTGGTGATAAAGGCATGAACAAGTTTCTCCAAGTCTCAACTGGAAACTAAACATCTAATTCTTGCAATGTTTTTTAAATGATAGTATGCTGATTTAGTTACTGCTTTGACATGAAACTGCCTTGTCTGACTACACAAACCCACAATACCCAGCTTTATAAGGAGTAAAAATGATTTATGTGAGGTAATTGATATTAAATTATATATGTGACACTCTTTTATTCATTTGTTTTTATTCTGTGATAAAAAATAATATTGTTTTATGGAACTGTGTCTAACAACAATGGTAAACTCTAAGACAACAGATCCAAACAAACCTGATGTTCATTTGCTGAGTGGTGCAAGATTAGCCCAGTTTCGGTTGCTCATATGTCATTAAAAAATATATACAGAAACAACTGAACGTCTTAATCAACTGCATTGCATGACGCAAAAAAAAAAGACCAAAGGTTATGCACTAGTCATTTGCAAGTCGAACAGATGAGGGCCTATGCATTTTAATAAGGAATATGGTTAAACAGGTAGTGCTAGCAATGTAAATGTTTGGGCAAATATACAAGCTGATCTACAGTTATGTTTTGAAAGGAAGCACAACACTGAAAAAGCTACTGCAATATGTCCTAAAATACTCAAATATATATACATATATGTTGAAAATACAGTGATCTGTTTAGGCTAACTCTGAATTTAGCCTTTATAGCCCTCTCTTTCATCTAACAGACTATTCTCAATCAGGTCCTGTAGAGTGGAGAAGCTTGGTCTGTCCTCGCTGTTGAACTCCCAACACTGCATCATAATACTGTGCACCTGAAAAAAACCTTATATCAGTACATTTTTAAAGATACTTTACCTAATATTTGTGAGATGTTTTCGGTAACATGCTTTATGCATAAACTTTCTTTTCTATACTCAATTCAGTTGATTAATGTGATCCATTCAAAAGCACTAATAGAAATCTGTTCATATTTTCACCTTTGGTGGACACTGAGATGGAGCCGGTAACCTCCAGTTATCCTTGAGAAGATTAACAAGATGGATAGCCATGGACGGACTCTGGACATAACTTCCTATCTTCTGGATACACAACTGCATCAAAGAATTTACAAAAAGGCAGGTTTAACAAATCAAAAGTTTTGAGTCAAGATGACAGAATATTTATTTTTAGGGAGTTTTTTTGGTGGTTTCTCAAAGAGATGGTCATTCAGTCACTACGTCCCTGCCACTGTACTCATACAGTTGTAGCACTATTATTATGGCGCTTCATTTACTCACTCTTTTGGGGTTTCGACTGATGTCGCAGTAAGAGAACAGCTCGTGCAGAACAATTCCGAAACTCCATACGTCTGACTTGTGGGAGAATTTTAATTCTGAAATGGATTCAGGTGCATACCTTAATAGGACAGGACACGAAAAAACAAATAAGTTGAAACAAAACATTAATGACAAGTTAAAAAAACAAAACAATAAAAACTCTGCATTTGTCAACCAACACTGAATCATTCAGAGACCAGAAAAACAGCATTTCATTAAATCTATAATCACAAGGTTCATAACTAACATTCCCAAAATGATCAAATTAAATCTTTACTTTAACATTTGCTTTTCTGAAAATAAAAGAAACCAATCAGTTTCGACCCACACTACCCAGCTGAAAAAAAAGAGTGTAAAACAATAAAAGGATTAGAAGCTGGTCAATGTGAAATATTAAAATGATACATTTGTTTTCATATTATATTTGTTATTTATATTCTCACTGATATTCAAATATATGTGTGACTCTCTCTTTCTTTTCACCCTGTATGACAAAAAAATAGCTTATTTTAACAAGCTGTGCTTAACGACAATGGAAAATTAGAGGACATAAAAAAACACTCAAACACACCTTATGTTAAATCAGGATGTTTTGTGAGTTCAGAGAACATTCACAGATAACCTTTTAATTACTTTTAGGAAACTTTCTTAGAACATATTTTGTTAGCTGGGTTGTTGGTTCGTATGAAATGTTGACTGTTGGGTGAAATCCACACTGATAGTGTTGTCTGCCTGAACTCCCAAGAGCATAATTTAATCATTACCAGAAAACAGGGCTTTCTCCTGGCTGTGTAACACGGTAGTACTCTTTATCCACTGGAATGATCTTCGTCAGCCCAAAATCAGCTATTTTCACCAGAGTGTCGCTGGCGACTAGGATATTGCGAGCAGCTAGATCACGGTGAACATAACGCATGCTTTGCAAGTACTCCATACCCTACAAACAAGCGTTACAGTGCTGTTCAGGTGTGTAAAGTTCCACAAACAAATCAATAAACTGGTTAGAAAAGGGATTGTGTGAGCTCTCTAGTGTTGGTTAGTCTATTTGTACTGTACCTTACAGATCTGTGAGGCAAAGAGCAATAATCTTCGGGTGCACACGTTCTGTCTGTGCTTCTCCATATATCCAATCAGACTGCCGTATGGAAGATATTCCATCACCAGTTTTGTGCTGAGTCGGCCTGTGAGGAGTGTAAAAGAAAAGATTCTTGACTCTTCACAGGTGCTTTACACATATTTCAGTTATACTTTGTATTGTCTTGTGTTTTAGGGTTAAAGGAAATGCCTGTGAACTTCCTGGCAGGAAATTACCAGTGCATTTTCCATTTTTCTACAGACTTCTTCTTACAGAATGCATGCTGATTGGAAATTGATATTTATCATTAAAGGTAGACTGACCAGTGCTGTAGCAGATGCCCTTGTATTTGACAATATAGTCACAGTGCAGCGAGCTGATGGTCTGGATCTCTCTCTGGAAATCTGCCACAGTGGCCTGTTTGTTTGACTGAAGTTCCTTGACAGCTACCAGATCTCCAGTGTTATCCCCCCACGGATCATAACGACAAAGCTCAACACTGCCGAAGTTACCCTGAACACACACATGCACGCAGTTTAAACCTTCATTTTTCTCTCTTCCTTTCTGATTGGAAGTCAATAGTTGCACCAATAATCATCACGTTTAGTTATGAAAGCAAGACTGAATTATGAAATAGCAAAGTGCATCGTATTTTAAATGAAAACTGAAAAAAAACTGCAACTAATCCATTAGGTGAAGAAAACACTTATAATTGTAATGGTATTACCAGATTCTCTGTGATTTTTGTTGTTGTTGCTGTACCTTTCCCAGAATAGAGATGAATCGCAGGTATCTCTCTTCAAAAACATCCTGTTGTTGCTTTTTGAACATGTTCGGTCTTCTCCAGAAGCCATCACTCTTGGGAAGTGTGCCAGTCGCATGAAGAATCTCATAATCTACAGAATGAAGTTTAGAACTGCAATGATGGGAGATCATATGGTTCTCATATATTTTAGGACAAATCTAGCCAAGATGCATGAATCATAAGACAGTACCTAGATTTGAAGACTAGGCTACTATGAAATGGATGGACTAAATGTTATGTAATTCAAATGGGCTTCCCGGTAATTATATCAAAAAGTGTATACTTTAAAATGTGATTATTGTTGGTACATTTTACCAAAATTTAGCATACTTTCAAAACAAAAAATAATAAAATTGGAAAAATATGCAATATGAAAATAATTTAAGAAAAAAAAACTGTTTTACAGAGAGAGGGAGAGAGAGAGGAAAAAGATTTGGTTTTCAAAAGGTACATCTAGAAAAAGGGGGGTCATCTTATATTCGGGTCAATACGGTATATGTACACACACACACACACACACACACACACACATAAACAGGAACATGCTATTAAGCCCTTTCACCCTCAATAAAAAAAAATTGAGTATAGTTCTTTGAATAAAGAGTTTTTTGGAAATAAAAATTAACCTGGGAAAATAAAAATAAAGCATTTATTTAACAAGTAAAAAGCAAATTGATTAAATAAATAGTATTTTAATGTATTACTTAAATGTAAACATTAGTAAAAAAAAAAGATATTATAATACATTATTATGTATTAAATATTATATTACAATTTTACATTTTATTTAATACTTGTATTTCAAATTTAGATAATATAAGAGACACATAAAAGAATAGTGGAAAATAATAATACATTTAAAATATGTATTTAATAACAAACTTTATATTTAACATTGTAATATTGTAAAGAAAATAAACCTGATGAATAACATTGATAGAAATTGAAAAAAAAGACGTTAACTTCTTCAAGGGGGCGCTAACTGGCCTTAAAACCAAGCCACTTTATTTTCTGTCCATGGGACCTGAACCGAGCAGATAGCAAACATCTGTGTGTTACCTGAAGTGATGAGGCTGTTGAGCTGGCGGATGATGCTTCTGCAGGACGGTCTGAGCTCAGGCTGGTACTGCATACACTGAGCGATCAGGTCGGCCAGCTCAGTCCACTCCAGCGCAGGCAGGGTTGAGAAATGCTCATAAAACTGCTGCTTCTGGATTCAAATAAAGCCAGCAGCTGTTTAGTACCACAGTACCATGGAGGAGTCACAATTCTTGCATATACGTGTAACGATTTTAACTTTTAATCTAGAATGTATAACATCCTTTACAGTTAATTTACAGTATGTTTGTATCTTCATGGTGTGTACTCATGTGAGGTGTCTGTACTTGTATGAGGTCCAGGCCCTGCAGTGGAGCTTCGCCATTATTGAAAATCTCCCACAACGTTGCCCCAAAACTCCACTTGTCACACTCCAGTTCAATCTCAAGTGTGTCCAGTACCTCCGGAGCCACCCATGGGATTCTGTCTAACACCACTGGATTTACAGAAATGTGCATTTTAATACATTACACATAATCATGTAGTGTATTATAATCCATAATAAGAGCTAAATAAAGAATATAATATAATATAAAAATATAATTGATTCTAGCAGTCATCAGATACTCTTGTTAGGTAGTTTGATGTTCATCTGATCAATATAATTACCGTCTTTGCCCAGCAAGGCCATGCTGGTACCAGGGTCACTCAGTTTAATGAAGGGCGAGTTATCAGAGGAAGGGTCTCCCTCTCTGGCCAACAGCAGATTCTTTGCACAAATATTCCCATGTGCAATATTCTTCTCCTCCTGTATATGGCAGAAAACATAAAAAAAAAAAATCGACTTTTTAACTACTACTGAAGTTTAGAAACAAGGGATGGAATGCTTCCCTTCAAATATATTTAGTACAGAAATCAATCAATATGAGCGTTTAACTGAAAGATTCTTGATTCTGCCACTTTAGGTTCAAATGTTTGGTTCAAGTACGTTTTAGTATTATTTTTATTTTTTAAAAGACTTTAAAATTAGTAAAGACTTTCTAAAATTTTAAATCTATTTTGAATTATTTCTGTTCTTTTGAATTTTCTATTATCAAAGAATCATGAAAAAAGTATCACAATTTCCACACACAAAAAAAAATTAAAGATAAATTAAAATAAATTAAAACATATAATTATGTAGATAAAACAAAATTAAATCACTTAAACCAATATTATCAATTTTAAATAAATGTTGTGATTCTTCAGTGAATTAAAAATGACTGGATGATCAATCATTTTGATATTTGGTAAAAAAAAAAAAAAATTAAGTATTTATTATGATTGTAAATCCTTCAACCTTTAATGTAATCTAGTTCTACTTCTTTAAATTATTATTATATATAAAAATCTAAAATCAACATGTAGGAGGATATTGATTCAGGTTCAATATTGAATAAATAAATTAAAACATAACAGTAACAGTCCTGATATAGTTCTGTATTATAATTAACATCCAATTTTATCATGCATGAATATTTCTCACCAGGAAGTTGAGAGCACAGGCCAGTTGTTTGGCCACATCTAATTTCCAGCTGACTGACACAGACATGCTCTTCTTCAGGTACAGGTCAAGTGCGCCGTGCTTCACAAACTCCTGCACCATGATGTCTGTGGGGGTCAGAGGAGGACACACTTTACTGACATGACTGTATTCACAGGCACTTTGTCAGGCAACCAGCATCACCAACGACCCTCTAGACCCATTCAGAGTTCAAGAAGATTCCAAGAGCTGAGGTCATTACACAGACTTTTAATCGCTTTCTTAGGGTTTGCCCTCTTGTGTTTAGACTTTGATAAAAGAGTGTTTGGTAAGAGTGCTTTTACAAGTGTAAAACACTTACTTTTGGATTTGTGCACACTGATGCCGTATACCAGGAGAAGGTGCTTGTGCGAAATTTGACTCATCAAACTGGCCGCCTCAAAAAAAGACTAGAAAACAGCAGTAAGATTGCATCATTAATCACATGGCTAGAAATATTTTTCTATTCAGTCAAAGAATATTACATGTCATTGTTGAACATTTTTGTTAAATCTCTCATTTATTAAAACTACAGTATTCTTAATCAACCCAATCATTGTCATGGATTGGCATGTAATGGGAAATGCAATATTCTCTATGCCAAAATCCCCATTTGGTATTGTCTTTTTATTGCAAATAACATATTCTGCATATGTTTCATGATTGAAAATGTACCTCCCAGCAGTTTTTATGGTTTGCATCCAGGACCTTCAGAAGAACCTCTGTGGTGTGTGTCACTCCGTCTCGCTGGTCTGTCTTACTTCCTTTAAAGATATGCGTGAAGGAACCTTGCCCTAAGCTTTCCCTCTGTTAAGAGATAGAAATTTGCTTTTAGTAAGTGTTTACAGTCTGAAAATAATAAATACAAATAAATTGTTTTATGCCCTTAAAGTAGTGGCGATGACTTTAACATTATTAAAACATAATGTGTAAACTCTTTTTAAGAATGTATAACTGTACCCAGGTGAGGTCCTCGTGTTTAATCATGTGGAACTGCATGTGGCTTGGTTTGTGTCTCTGTAACATGGGGGAACTGGGCATCTCAGTCATACTGCTGTTACGAAGGATGATCATGTTGGTAAGTTCTGCAAGAAAGACAAGAAATAGCACAATAAAAAGCCTAAAAAAGTACAACTCTGATAATTCTGGTGATGGTATTTACTTAATTTGTCCAAATGATTATTTTAGATTATGTATGCAATTTATTTATGCAATTATGTGATTATTTTATTTTATTAAATCTGATATGTCTAAAAAAGTCAAAATAGTATGAAATAGCTAATAATTTCAAAAATAATAATTTCACATTTTTGTTTTAGATTATGCAATTTATTGTATTAATTAATAAATAGCACAGTTTATTAAAAAGTTATTTTTATTTTGAAAGTAATTTTTTCCTAATAATTATTTTAGATTATTTATGCAATTTAGTTTATTAAATATGATATGTATAAAATAGGAAAAATAGGAAAAAATAGCCCAAATAAAAATAAAACAACAATAATAATAATAATAATAATAATAAATTTTAATACATAATTCAAGTTATTTTTTCGCCAAAATATTTAATAATGTATTATTTGTTTATTGTTATTTATTATTATTTTGGTGATATTATTTACTTACTTTGTCCAAATGATTATTTTAGATTATTCATGCAATTGATTTGATTAAATCTGATATATATAATAATGTTAAAATAGCATGAAATATGCTAATACTTTCAATAAATAATAATTAAAAAAATATTGTTTTAGATTATTTATGCAATTTATTTTGTTAACCATATTTATAAAAAAAAATTGTTTACAAATAGCACAATAAAAAAAACACCTTTAAAAAGACATTTCTTAAATGTTATTTTTTTTCCAAATGATTATTTTAGATCATTTATGCAATTAAGTTTATTAAACATTATATGTAGGCCTATAAAATATGAAAAATAGCAATAAAACCACAAATTAAAAATAAAAGTAATTTTTCTACAAATTACGTTTTTAAATCATTTATTATTTGTTAATTATTATTCTGGTGATGTTATAAAATAGCATGAAGTAATAATTTCAATAAATAATAATAATCTAAAATTATTGTTTTAGATTATTATTATTTTTTTATTTCCCTAATGATTCTTTTAGATTATTTATGCAATTTAGTTTATTAAACATTACATGTATAAAATATGAAAAATATCAAGAAACAGCAAAATAAAACACTTTAATACCATTGTTTTTCTTTAATACCAAGTTATTTTTCCCCAAATTATAATTTTAAATCATTTATTTTTATTCGCTTATTTTAACAAATATTTTAATGTATAAAAAATATATAGAAATTATTCAAATAATAATATAAAATGAACTCTGCTTTTTATAAATTATAAACATTAAGATCCAAAAAGCAAATGTTGCACAAAAATGTTCTACCTTTTGGTCTGGGTGGGCAGCACTTGCCCAGCGTGACGGGGATGTCTGACATGAGAAGAGTACTGTGCTGATAGAAATCTGTGAGCTGTTTTAGACTACAGAATGAGTTGCGGATCCCAGCCAGGCTAAACTTCTCGTTTTTATCTATCAGACAGTCCTTGTAATCCACCCCTAGATGAGTCTGGTAGAACATCCAGAAGTTAAGAAACATAACAACACAGACTAATCATTATCAATTTCATATGTGAAACTTAAGAAAGATCATGCTGGATTTTAGTCAAAATTCAAATTAGAATAATACTAAGAAGTTATAAATAGGAAGTAGCTTTTCATGAATCAGATCTAAATCTTGTTATGAGTCATGTGCATTTTTTTTTTTTTTTTACTTCCTGATAGTTGAAACCCAAAGGCTGGTGTCTGTATGAGTCCAGCAAGGCTGGTACCTGTATGCAAACAGTGAGGAAGTACTTGTCAAAGTCCTTGGGACTGTGACGTAACAGGAACATCCCATTTTTGGCTCCGGCTTTCTTAAGCTTGTGCACTGCAAATTCTGACCTTCAGAAAACACACAACCAAATTGTGCTCATTACTTAGTCATTTCCTATCTAATTGTACCATATGGTAAAATGTGAAATATTTTGTAGTACGTTATTGGGCCGTGGCAGTAATTCTGTATGTCCTCCAGCAAGCTTGGCGGGGCCACTTCTGTGCAGAAATAGTGAGTCGAATCCGTAGTCAATCTAAAATATCCATCAACCAGAGAGACAAACGAAAGAGCCTCAGTTAGAGTTTGAAACTCAGCCTCCTATTGGTGGAAAGAGAAACAAAACACACAATTAAAAATGAATTCCTATATCATCTAGAAAAAAAAACAAAAAAACAAGCTTGAATTTATCATACTTTCATAATAACAAACCTTGGTTAATCAAATGAGTCATTAGCACTAATACTATCTGTGGGGACGATTACTTCCTTTTCTAATGTGTTTATGTATTAATACACCAAACAATATTACATTTATGCAATGCCACTACCATGCACTGGTCGTCCTGGCGTGTGAGAGTGACCACCCTTCCCTCCAGGGGCATCTGCTCTTGAGAAAGACGCTTAATACTAATGTCTGTGATCTGGGGGAAATCACAAAACGTCTGCCATTCCTGTGAACGTACAAGAGGGAGTCCAGTAAATAACTGAGAGCAAATCTACTATCCTACACAACTGTTTAAAAGCATGGGATCTGTAGGAGTTTTTGACATTTTTGAAAGTCTCTTACAGTCGTCAAGGCTATCTGATCAAAAATAGCCTACAGTAAAAAACATTTAATTTTTGTAATTTTAAAAATGTTTAAAAATTTAATTTTTTTCTGTGATGGCAAAGCTACATTTACGGCATCATTACTCCAGTCATTAGTGTCACATGATTCTTCAGAAAACATTCTAATATGCTGATTTGGTGCTCAAGGAACATTTCCGTTATCAATGCTGAAAACAGTTTTGCTGCATAATATTATTATGTGGAAACCATATGATAAATTTTCTTCAACATTATCATTAATAACAGGAAGTTCAAAAGAACAGCATTTAGTTGACAAATAAATACAAATCTTTTGTAACACTACAATTGAGAGTCACTTTTGATCAATTTAATGCATACTTGCTGAATAAAAATATAAAATTCTTTGAAAAAAAAATTGCGCTCACATCAAACTTTTGAACAGAACACTTAAAAGCATAAAAAATAGTTCAAATAAGCAAGACCGCTAAGAAATTGAACTTCTCATATCTTTTCAGTTAACATTTTATTATATTAAAACACTTGTGAATTTTATATAGTTTTATTTGTAGGCCTGTTACATAATTACAACAAGCTAGTTCCAGTTAATTCCCGTAGGTGGCGACAAGTGACTCTATTACTGGGTAAGTATATTGACTGATTCATCCTTTATGAGTGAATCAGTGAATCAATTCAACCGATTCGTTCAAAAACATCGATTCATTCAGTAACGGCCTACTTGTGCTCTGTTTTGAACGTGTGAACTTTATATAGTTTATATGTATTATATAATTACAACAGCTAACATTAGTTCCAGTCAATACCCGTGAGTGGCGACAAGTGACTGTATTACTGAATCAGTGAATCAATTCAACCGATTCGTTCAAAAACATCGATTCATTCAGTAACGGCCTACCGGTGCTTTGTTTGGAACTTTTTCTTTTCACGGCACAAAAATACAACTTGAAAAAAGTCAGCTTGAACAGGAAAATGTAAGTGACGCAAAATGAACCTATTGTTTACTGAACTTTTGTATAAAGTTCTACCTGGCTGTCCTTGGTCTGTATCTGAATCCCTCCTTCCCCAGACACTCGCAAGGCTTTGATCCTCTGCCGCTCGCTCTGCTCTAACCATCCAGAGTGATGCAAAAGGAAGCTTTCTGAGCCATAATTGGGCTCCACCACACTCAGCTCCATCAGGTACTTGAGCTTCAGGCTTCGTTCACCCGCCGAGCACCTGCCCAGCTTCTTTAGGAAACGCTTCAGCGTTTTTCGTATCTGATACCGCGCTAGGCGGCTCATACGCTGTATATCTTGTCTGTGGGTCTCTGGGAGGCAGGACTTGTAGCTGGAATGAGATTTTTGAGATAGTTAATGAAGTTTGAACGTTTAAAATATATGTTACATTTACAGAAATAGTTTTTTTCCATCCATTTATGTGATAATTCTTCTGTTTCTCGTGTTGTATTTATCATACCTTGTTGTATTGCAGATCTCACCAAGGCTCTGGTTTCTCTCTTTAGCCATACGCCACAGATCCAGAACTGCCATTCCCAAACATTCCTGCTGCAAACTCAAAGCAGGAGAAATCCCGCCATGTCCAGACACAAAATCACTGCGGGACTGAAACAGAAAGACAGATGGGAAGGTAAATGATTCTGAACAGAGTCACCATAATGTATGGAACCTTGATTATTAGAATCATATCAATAGTTTACTATACACTAGCAGGAGGCACATAATCCATTCATTCATTGCTTCTCAAATAATGTTGCCTCTTGAGAAAGCAATGACAGATTGTCTTCTATTGTGTATACCT
Organism: Carassius gibelio; assembly: GCF_023724105.1. Taxonomy (NCBI): domain Eukaryota; kingdom Metazoa; phylum Chordata; class Actinopteri; order Cypriniformes; family Cyprinidae; genus Carassius; species Carassius gibelio. Next base: position 7,931,760 of record NC_068403.1, on the reverse strand, counting down.
GAGCAAAAAGATAGTCAATGACGCAGTAGTCCAGCACAGCACAGATTCGTCCTTTGCTGAGGCTAAAGCGGTACGATGCTTTGGACCCTTGACCGAACCAGCTTGAGAAGAAAAACCTTAAACAAACAGAGAAAAAGTTTTACAATTACAGATGGATAGATCTTTTTACTTTCTCAGTATTTAATGTCCACTAGTTATTATTTAACTTAATTATTTTATTATAGAACTCATATTTTTTTCTAATTTTACGAAATTATTTTATTTCTGCTTTATTTCAGTTACTAAAACTGAATTTTAATAATTATTTTTTTATTATCAGTAACAATGGTTTTTATTTATTTCTTAGCACATTATGTATCATATTTATCTTATATATGCTTTTTGCTTACACTGTTGTCTTCCTGGTAAGCAAGTATACAAACTTTTAAAGAAAATAAAAAACTTTATTAGTGCAAACGTTTTTTGTTTATAATGGAAATGACATCACACTCTATATAAACACTGATACAATGATATAAATGTTGGAGATAAATATTCAGAGATTAAAATTTAGAGTTTATGATTATTTAACTTTTTAATGATCATTGTTTTAAAAACATAATATGATCAATTTACTTTAAGAATTATGTCTGGATCTGGGGAAGTGTTAAAAACAGTAACAGACATTTGCAGATTAAATGAAAGTTAGTGACATGATTAGAATTCCAAATATTCAGTAAAATTAAAGGTGCTGTAGGGAACTTTTGTAAAAAAATATTTTTTACATATTTATTAAACCTGTCATTATGTCCTGACAGTAGAATATGAGACAGATAATCTGTGAAAAAAAATCAAGCTGCTCTGGCTCCTCCCAGTGCTCCTATTGCCATTTGCAGAAACTCCATTGATCCCGGTAAAAAATAACCAATCAGAGCTGCGGTCCATAACTTTGTTTGTGTTCAAAATGTAGAAAAATGAACATAATAAGCGAGTACACCATGAATCCATTTTCCAAACCGTGTTTTTGGCTTGTCCTGAATCACTAGGGTACACCTATAATAAGTGTTTATATTCAGACTATTTTAGATTGCTTCGGGGATACCGCGGCGGAGTAACCCAGTACCTTTGTGATTCTTCATAGACATAAACAGAGAGAAGTAGTTCCGGGTACAATGTTCTTCCGCAAGATGCAAGCAGTTCTGTTTATTAACTGCTAGAGCGTCAAAAGTTCCGTACCGCAGCTTTAAGCTCTTTGTAAATAAAATGTATGATTATTTTTTAGCTGTTTTACCTCACTCTGTAGTGAACTTTGACATTCTCCTCGTTCTTAAACACATGAGTTGGTGGATACCAGTATGAAAGGTCCTCTGATGCCAAAGCAAACAGGTTGTGGAACACAGGGAGAATTCCTAAAGACAGAAATATTTCATTCAGGTTGTTATATGGTTGGTGCACAACTCTTTTAAATGTATTTAATTATACTATTAGAAACATAGCAGATTGTTTAAACTTTAATTTCTATGCTTTAGAAATGCTGAATCATCTAAAAGACAGACCTTGACTTTATTTATCAGCAAATTATCAGCAAACTGAATGCATCACGTGGCATTTTGTTGCAAAAAAGCCTTTTTATTGCGTTTGTGTTTGATAGTGTGTTAGTGTCTCACCGCTGTTTTTAGCAGCAAGCACACACACGCTCTCTGCTGTGATGTGTCTGTTGGGGATGGGGAAGATGATCTCTGATTTTAAACTGGGGCTGTAGTACAGGTGCACCTGCAGGGCAGAGTCACAGCTGGACTTCTGACTGCCAGCCCTTTCGCTCTTCATCAAGGGCACCTCTTCCTCTTCACTCATGATCACCAACGCAATCTTGATTGGACAAAAAGAACTAGATGATTTCTTCTCAACAGATGGAGGTGTTCATTGACCGTTTGTAGCGCAAAATAGAATAGGAAACAAAAGCAACACTGATAAAAATTATTTTGTGGTGTTTGAAGTAAATACTACATAAAACCAAATGTAATTTCTACATTAAATAGTTAAGTTCAGGTAAGAATAAAAAAAGTAAATTCTATATAACCAATAAATTTAAGCTTGTACAAATTAAAGTTGGACTTGGAATTGCTTGTTATGTTTACAAGGATTCTTTAAGTAAATATCAAAGTTATGATCCTGTTTTTCCCATCATGCACTGGGACATGAATAATTCAAAAGGTTATAATTTTCATTGTTTGAGTTGTATTTAGACTGTTTTACGGTTGACTTTGTCGTTAGGTTTAGTAACTTACTATTTTCTACTCAAAATGACCCATTTATACTCAAACACTATCTACTGATTGTCGTCTCTGTGTTCATTTGGATAATAATTATATTGAGTGGACACATTATCTTCAAAGCTGTGTACTTGCTTACTTACACGTGTGCAAGTGAACCACATGCTTTAATAGCATGGTTGTTATCCAGTGCTACCTTGTTTGAGTAAATTATAGAAACTGTAACTAAGGGTAATATACTTGAGTACTGCGTATTTAACAAAGTAACTAGATAGATATTACTCATTACTACTTAGTCATGTAGATTTTACTTAATTGAATATGTAAATTTAACTTAAAATGTATGTGTGCAAAAACTTGCAAAATAAAAATTAAGTAAATCTACTTACTAATCTGTTTTTTTTTTTTTCAGTGTAATTATTTTTATATTTGAAACAAGTTTTAAATTTACATTAGGTGTTTGTTTGACTTTTGCTAATCTTATGACTGATTATGAATACAATGTTCACTTTATTACACATTCTAGAAAAAAAAGTTCAGTTTCTTCTGCTGTGGTTTTCAGAAGCCCAACAACTATAAAAAACTGACCCCTAACAGAAGCAATGTTTCTATGTTGCATAACAGATAAAAGCACAATTTAGAAAAGGTGTATGCACTTTGAGATTCAATAGAAGCTTCAATTTTAATACTTTAAAACATAAACCATTAGGGTCTCTGGGACCCCAAATATAAATACAACAATGTTGATTTCAACAGAACTTGATGGTTGTTAATAATGCACAAATCAGAAGGTGGTAGCATTGTACTGTAAAGCAGTGGATTATTGTTAACACCAGTTCTTGGAACCGTGGTGGTCATATGCTTGATCGAAGTGAGCTCATCCTTCTCATGTTGGCGATCTGTACTTTCCGTAACAAACTAAATCAAGGGTGTTTTCCAAGAGATTTCCAATATTAAGCCACTAAGAGTAAAGAATTTAATATACATTAAGAATTTGACGTTAAACTTAGGTTACACATGTTTGGTTTGGTTTGGATAATGTCATCCCATTACAGAAATACTTCTGTTTCTGTTCCTATTATCTGAGTACAAACAAACAGACAAACACGAAACATACAACACCACACTCACAAAATGTACACTCGTAATCACGTGACTTCCACTGGCATATGCTCTGAAATGGCAGTTACGAGGTATTTTACCGTATTACGATTCTTATAAAGACAACTGAGAGGTGTTACCTGAAGTTATTTAAGAAGAAACGTTAATATTTTGTTCATGTTGATGCGAAGTGCTGCGTAAATTTCACTCAGGCTTGGCTGTTGTGAACCTCTGGTGGGAGGGGTCAAATGAGACTAGTTTCCGGCAAGAGACAAACCACAGAAGCACCTCATTTCCAGACTGCTTTAGCTAGATCAACACCTCTTGATGTTTCTTTACTGGTCGGCCTCATCTGGCATCTCGGTTTCTAGACCTGTGACCAGGTCATAAACTGAACACAGGCCCATCTCTGCATATCATCAAGTGCAAGCGTAGTGTATTTCTAAGTGTGTAAGAGCAAAAGAGGGAGGGTGTTTGCTGGAGCTGCTGGTTTTGTTGCTTTCTTTACGTGGGAAGAGTGAAACTGTGGTTTCCTCTTTCTCTGCTAGTGAGCGCGGGTTTGTTATTTCCGCCTGCAGAGAAAACCAAGTAGGTTTTCTTCCGTTTGGTATGATACAACCAAGTGCTATATGAAACTTTTATTTAAACCATTTTCATCAGAAAGTATTATGCGCAGCTGGTATTAATGTTAACATTTCAGTTTATTGTGAATGTGATAGGGGCACTCCATCATTAAACACCTTTATATGTAATACAGGTAAAAAATTAAACAATAATTAAAATATGCATGAATTGTACTAGTTCAAAACAAACACTGACAAAAATTAATCTGGATTCTGATGACTTTCAGTTTTTCTGGCACATTCAGGTGACTTTTGTAGGTCATAACCGAGAGCTAAGAAATGCTAAGAATGAATATACCAATAATGAGCCTTGTTTTATAGCTTAAGACACAGAAATAATATCCCTGTCTGCCAGAAACAAATGAAATGCATTATTTATTTTGTGTTATAGTTAAAATCTGTTCAATAAATGGTCAATAAAAAGGATCTTTGCAGTGTGTCAAATCATTTCAGGCTACGTATTCTCTAAAACTAATAATCAAACATACTTTCACAGTTAATAATTTAGAAAAGAATCAAGGATAAATCTCTATTAAAAGCATTCAGTTAATTAAGTTACTTTCAGATCTCTTTAGTGTGCATGCTTATGCTTTCTTCTCTTCTGTACTTGGCTAGGAATGAAAGTGAACTGACATACAGGTGCGATGCAGGTGTATGATGAACAGAAACCTATTGTGCATGATTTTGTGCTATGAAAGAAGGCACTATTGTTTAATAGGTCAATGGATCATCTTTCGAATCAGGTGATGATGGTTAGGTATTCAGTAAGGCCAATCAAAACAGAGATAACATTTTTTGATATGAGAGTCTGCATGATGTTAGTAAAGTTGTTCTACATTTCATCAATTAATGCAGTATTTCTTTAAAATTTAGTTTGAAAATAGAAACCTAACTTGTAACTTGCCAATCCCGCACATGTCTAAACATCACCTTTGTTCAGTAATATATCGTGTTTATCAGCAGTGGCAAAAAGTTCTTTCGGACTGAGAAGGATTTCTGTGGGATTGTTTGCCGTAGCTTCATTCTGTAGAGACAAGAATGTGATTTCAGCAGTGCTCTTATTGTTATCTAAACAAATAGTTTTTGTAGACTGAAATAAAGACTGAAATTAAAAATACAATTAGAAATATGCTTTGGCAACTAACAGAAATAACTTAAAATAATAAAATTACAACTAAAACACAAATATACATAAAACACACATATAACTAATAAAAATTACAGAAGCACAAACATTTTTAAAATAAAAACTGAAAATATAAAAATAAAAGCTTATTTAAAATATTAATAAATACTATATTTGTATTAAAATAATGCTAAATTAACTGGTAGGAACAGGGATGCAAGAAAATTAAATGAATTGTCACTAACATGAAACTTACCAAGTTATGACAGGATGCATTGCATGTCTTCTGTTCCAAGTTCCATCGTAACAAACCAGGACTGATAGAATCCTTCTTGGTGGGTCCTGTATAATATGACACATTGTCATTTGAAGGTAAAGTATAACATCTGTCAACATTTTAATTCCTTTTAATTATTGTATTAGTGTAAGTGAGTTTCTCTCACCTGTAATGTAACTAACCACCACACCTACCAGCACGACTGCACTAGTTGACAGGGCTCCAAAGTACAGGTAGGATATCGAATAGATATTTTGAAGGCTGTATGAATTTAGTTGAAAAAAGAAAACTGTGCTATATTTTACATGACAAACATTCTGTAAGTCATCAAAGTCACACAAAACTTTAGTCATTATAAAATGTAATACAACTTTGACTCTCACCCATAATCCTGAGGGACTGATGATGAGATAGAAGATTCAGTGACTGTAATGGTGCTGTTAAGCATTGGATTACTTGCCAGACAGTTACCAGCACTGGTGGGTAAAACACCCATCATTTCTGGTGTAGGAGGATAAATTGTGCTTCCAACAGCAAGCCATAGAGACAGACAGAATCCCACAGCCACACCTGAGAACACCCCCTATAAGATGTGAGAAATATCAACTGCTATTCATCAATTGGAGCAATAGAATAACATGGTGGACTGTTATGTTTATGGAGTCTTACTGGTTTATTTGTGGCTGGAACAAACATGCCCAGCACAAATGCTCCCAGGAGTGGACCGTTCACTACCCCCATGACTGTGAATGAACCCTGAGGTTATTAGAGAAAAAGCTGGTTAGAGCACAGGCACATAGACTGAAATGCATTCTGCCTAAAATGCCACAGTTATTCCAGTTGTTCATATTGTACCTGAAGGACCCCCCAGTCCAACAGGGAGGAGAGCGCAGCCATTGTAATGCAGCCAAGCCCATACAACAGTGCTGATTTAAACAAGCAAACAATGGTCAAACGAGTTGACATTGTAGTCATATTTTTAAACATTATCAAATCGATATCAGCAGATACTTGCAGGAAAACAAAATCATCTTATACTTTAATATGTAGTTACAGCTATGTATGAAAAACAAGTCTCACCAATAGTTTTGATGCATTACAATTTGAATTCATGAATGCAAATAAAGATAGAATTATTTTGCATTAAGAAATGATACCTTTTTAATGAGACCTTTTTTAAATGAAGGCAGCACAACAAATACTGACATTACATAATTATATATTAATATAAATAATTTGTAATAAATTGCAAAATAAAACAAAGAAAAATATTAAAAAAAGAATAAAAATGACAAACGCACATATGAAAGATGAAAAAGTCAATAATATGAAAGATCTTATTTTATCTTACTTTCAAATAAATATATCTCAGATTTGATCTATAATTAAGTGAAAAGCAATATTTGATCTGAATACATGCAATAAGCCATTGCTTATTGGGGCTATGTAAGTTACTAATGTTTACTTGCACCACAGGGAAGAAATTTTTGCATTTGACCGTACATAATAACTTGGAGAGCAAGAGCTGTTTTCTCTGTGAAACAGTGATTAGCCATGGCTTCATTACATCCTCCATAGTAACAGCTGCCATGGCGTTAATGCTGGTGGAGACAGTACTGTGGAAACAGAAGCGGGTGGTTTATTCCACTTGTACCAGTAATCAACATCTCACTAAAGGGTCTGATAGTTTCAAGCACCTTAAAGTTCCACTGTAGGCACAGGCTAGAAAAAGACCTGGAAAGCCTGGATGATTACGGAAAATGTCCAAAACCAGGTATGGCATATACTGTGAAAATAATAATACAGCTGGGTTGCATAAAACGATAACTTCAACCAAATGTGGGCATTTTTGTTGAAATTTTACTCACCCTCAGGCCACCCAAGATAAAGATGAGTTTGTTTCTTAGTCAGAAAAGATTTACCATTACATCATCTGCTCAGCAGTGGATCCTCTGTAGTGAATGGGTGCCGTCAGGATGTGAGTCCAAACAGATGATAAAAACATCACAATAATCCACAAGCAATCCACACGACTCCAGTCAGTTAATTAATTTCTTATGAAGTAAAAAGCTGCATGTTTGCAGTAAATAAATCCAATATTAAGGCAATTCCAACTTTGTTTCTCAAGTGAAAAATGTGTCTCAGAAAATTTTTTGAATCAGGACTCTGACAACAGTTGTAAAAAATATTTTGATGGATTTTTAACAGGGAATGGACTTTTTAACTGATAAAATGTTATTATGGATTAATGACTGGTATTTTGTCCAGAAGTGACGGGATAAAGTTAAAAATCTTAATTATGGATTTGTTTCTTACAAACAAGCAGCTTTTCACTTTACAAGATGTTAAACTAAGTTGTGTGGACAGCCATTCTGACGGCACCCATTCACTGCAGAAAATTGTTGAGCAAATGTGGTAATGCTACATTTCTCCAAATCAGCTGAAAAAACTAATTTACGTACATCTTGGATGGCCTGAAGCGGTGACTAAAATATTCAGCAATTATTTTTTCTTAAATTTCAATAGATCAATTTTGGTTACAACAAAAGAATTTAAAACAGAAAAGGTTTGTTCCAGCCACAAATAAACCAGTAAGAATTATAATATAAATGTCTTTAAAAAACATACTAAAAGTTATTAGTAGTAGTAGGTATAGGTAATTCTGTTTACGTAGGTTTTGATTTACCTGGTCAGGAGCAGATATCCTGCCGGTCTTCAGTGGGTCACAGCTGGAGTATAAAGCAAACATCACAATGCCACATGTGGCTGCACTGCTCACAATCAAACACAGACCCACCTGATTAACCAGCAGCGCCCTGCAGCACAAGAGTGACACTCAGTGGATCTGTATCTCAGTGACTGAGAACTGAAAACATGTCAGAGTTCTTCCGAACCATTACTATATCTTATCATTATTAGGAGAAATTTAATGGTAAAAAAGAAGTTATTTTTAGATGGTAAAAAGATTTTACTGATTTATTCTCTCACAGTTGAGCTTGTTTCTCAGTGCGACATGATATGTAGCGCTGCACTTGAGCTTGATTGGCTCCGTACATGGATAACCAGACCATAGTGCCACCCACTGTGAAACTCCAGAACGAGTAGCGCTTCTGAGGGTCTATAACGAAACTAACACACAGAAGAAGAATGAGCAACAGAATAATAAATATTTAGTTAACTTGAGTATTTAACCGATTTCCAAACATTTGATATTGTTCATACTCATTAAAATTGATGCGGGATCCATTGTTGGCGATCTCCAAAACTCTGGCAGGCCCTCCTGCCAAAATGGTGCCCTGAATGAAGACTGCAATGAACCCAGATAGCATGACTACAATCTGAAACACATCTGTCCAGATCACAGCTTTCATACCACCCTGCAGGCAAACACAAGCGTAATGTTGTATTAACAAATATTTGCATGGTCATACCACAGTCATAATCATAAATTCAAATCACTGAGCAAAATTGGCACTGATTTTTTTTTTTTTATGTATATATTCAGATCTGGAAAGATTTCACCTACCACTGTCGTGTAAAATGTGCAGATGAGTCCAGTTGAGAAGAGAGATGCCCACATATTTAGGCCTGAGGCTTTATTCAGAAAAGAAGAAAAGATTGTGGAGAACAGTACAAAAGCGCAAATAAACTTGCTCATATGGAATCCAAATTGTTCACTGATGAACTGAGATGCAATAGGTATATGAAGCAATTAACCATTTTTAAAAAGTTCAAATCAGTCTGTTTCACTAACCCTGATTCAAGATAACTGCAGGAGCAAAGATCACTATTCCAGTATAGAGGAGCTACAGAAAGAACCAAACAATCTTAGTGTTACACAAATCTAAAACTAAAAAATAATAAAAATAATATGCTCATTTTATGCAAACTAAATATTAGAATTGAAAGTATAGAAGTGATATTCATAGCTTTGTTGATAAGTACTCTACAAATACATTTTATGGTATTGTTTTAATATTATTAAAAATATTATATTTATTTAAATTTGGATGATGAGTTGCTCTTACTGTGGCTACAATGAACTGTAAACTTCCCAAGAGCTGCATCCCTCTGCCAAACCTCATTCCTAAATACTGAGACACAAATACATTTATTAGAACCTGGTGTTCTCTCTCTGTCTCTCACACACACACACACACACACACACACACACACACACACACACACACACACACACAGTGGGGTACATCGTGCATGCAAAAGCACATGCTATACATACTAAAAACTGAAAATTCATGCATATTAAATTAGAAAATAGAATGAGATTCACTGGTAATCTAAACTTTAATTATACGCAGTAAAAATCTGAAATAAAATAATATATAAAAATGCAAATTTCAGCTAGCTTCCAAAGCAACATTTATCTTGAAATAATTAAAACTAATATACTGTATAGACACATTTTGAAGTGTGCTACTATAAAATGTATGTATAAACATGTATGTTTAACATGTTTGTGTTTATATACAGTATATACTGTATATGTATATATATGCGTGTGTGTGTATGCAAGAATTTATATAAAATTATTCAGCTGAACTACTAGAAGAACATAATGTACAAAATCCAAACCTGACATGAGCTGGTGATTTTGAGCCGATAAAACACTGGAACAAACAGAACTGCAGTAATGAGGGAGTTGAGCGCTTGTCCCAGGCACATATAGAGGAACTTAAAACCATATAAATATGCCTCTGATGGCACACCGAGCACTTGGACGGCTGACATAAAGCTGGCACAGAGTGACAGTCCAACCGGCACAGCAGAGAAACCCCTTCCCCCTGTGAAGAAGCTGTCCACATTGGAGCGACCTGGGGTCTTTCTCAGAGACTGAAATAGCCCGATGCCCACCGACACCCCCAGCATAGCAGCAAATACTACGTAGTCCACCAAACAGAAGCCCGGTCTGTCAGAGTCTGAAGCCATAGTGCTGTCTGTTTGGACTCAGTCAGCGCTTAAATGAGTGGAGTCCTTCTCTTCAAGATGCTTTCAGCTGTAACAACAAACCCAGAAATCACAATGCATTCTCAATCAGCCCCCTGTTATGTTCTCTTGACTTTCAAACACTGAGGCTCATGCAGTGCACGGTGTCATTTAAGGTAAGAACAGATAAACCAACAAAATAGAAACAGAAATAGTACAAAATTAAATATATCAATTTCTATCTCTTTACACAATATTTCAATATTTAAAAAACTTACCTTTGACCAAAACAAAAACATGCAAAATTAGTTTATGAGTGTTTGAAAAAAACAAATTCCATAGGCCAACACATAATAAACTCATCCATGACAGAAAACAGTATTGGCTTAAATATTACTATCACTCATAAGTGTGGAAAGTGAGTTGAGCATTCAAGCAGAGCTGGGTTTTTTTTTTCTGGGCTCATGATTTGGATAATCGAAGGCAGTCTGAGGGGAGGGGAATTAGGAATTAATGTAATACAGTATATGAAAGGAGGGGTGTTGGGATTGACATAGCAGAGGCGGAGTTATTCAACACCATAGAGATGATATATATATTTAATGTGTTGATTAACAGATTATATGCACTGAACAGAATGTACCTTGATATAATTTAGCAAAGTATCAATTCTGTATATATAATATTCTATTTTTATTTTCTTTTAATGTCTGAGATCACATTGAAAATCGTATTTTTCAATGTAGCAAAAAAATTATAATAATAATAATAGACTAAATATCTGAGATTTTGTACTATTTCTAGGTCAAACAAGTAAAAAAAAATACCTCTGAACTAAAAGTTAAGATTTTGTTGAGTCCACTGAAATTAAACATTCTCAAATAATGCTGGATAACAAGTCCGAACTAAATGTTATGCTCTTAAGATAAATTTTGAAATAAATAAAAAGGTAACACTGAAATTGTTTAGCAAATTCTATTTTAAATAAAGCATTGAAGGCATATTGAATTTGATTCCAGTAACATTAAGACTTTTGGACCCCAGTCATAGTGATGTTACCCTCTATGCCGAGGCTTCGGACCGTGTTTCGGGAATCCCAATATCTTTCAGTAATGAATATAAATAGAGTTATAATCAAAACCAGCAGCATAAGATTTTTGTTTTTTATTTTATTTATTTTGTTATTCACAATTATACACATTTCTGGATAGTGACAAAAAAACTGCAGGATATTTTGTTGAAACTTTTAACATAAAGTCCAATATGGCGCTGTCTATGCAAAAATGCATTTAAAAAGTAGTGCCCTATGGAATTACATTTGGTTCAATAAAAATTAACGTAACTTTATAAAAATCCCTTTCTAGACTCTTTTTCCTAGTTCACCTTATGGCCTATAAAGCGCGTATCGAGGCTTGGTTTTTTTATTTATTTATTTATTTTATTTTATAATTTTTTTTATTTATGCATTTTTTTTTATTATTTTTTTGCGTATCGAGGCTTGTATCTCTTTAGACTTAGAGCAATGACGTAATTGATGACGTCCGAAGTCTCGCTTGGCCAGGAAGCGGTTCGAATCATGTAAATTCAGTCCTCTGCCCTGTTAAACTTGGCCACTTTCCAGTTTGCCTACTATTTTGACAAAGACTTGATTTCAAGCCAATGTGTTTATTACACAGTTATGTTATATTATGTTTTAAAATCATTAAGAAATACACATTATATTCATATAAATAGATTAGTCTATTTTTTTTTTCACCGTTATTTCTGGCGCAAAACAAAAGTAATCATAGATCACATCAGGTCATCTGTAATGTATCTGCTTGTTTTTACACTCTTTGGCCACCAGGTGCTACTGTGAACAAACGAAGCCTCGAGAAACTAACCCTTTTGTGAACCATTTGGATGAAAAACGTCAATGCTTCATAAGGATTCATCTCGCCATCACTAGTAAATAGCCTGATAACAGTGTCTCTGTGTGATATCACAAATATTTAGATTTTTCTCTAGCCCACGTATTGAAAGAACGGGACACAAGTGTGATGCGTCCCGTTCGCTGTTTGTTTACCGCGTGCACGGACGCAGCTTGCGCGATGACCGTCGAGCCTCCAGGTGGTGCTAAAAGAAACCCTGCAACTGCGTCGCGGCAGCTTGAGAAGAAGAGAGAACAACACCCCAGCAGGCTGGCGAAGAAAACGGTTCGTGCTATTACATTATATATTAGATTCGGTGTATGAAAATGACTTTGAATTAAAAAAAAACTAGATTTTTAAAGACATCCTCCTCTATATCTGGTTTTATTGTCCAAATGACTGTGTCAGATACAAGCTTGAACGGAAAACGGTCATTCTCTGAATCCATAGTGATTAGCAAAAAAGCTAACGAGAATGTTCCTGAAAAGGGAAAGTAGAATTAAAATGTTGCTACAGTTCCAGAATTTTCCCTTAAAAAAGACTTTATTTTAGGTAATTCAGAGAATTAAATCTTCTAGCCACGACTCAAATTATACGTGTGCTGTATTATATCTATATAGACATATATACAAGCAATTATAATCATAATTATTAAAATTGTAGCTAGCTATATAGATAGATAAATAAATAGCTGGACAGACATAAGATAGATAGATAAATAGACATTGACAGATTTTTATTGGTCTCACACGTTTCTTTTTCTTTGCTTGTGGCTGGAAGGAAACTGTTCTCCAAAATTTCCTTTTCTTTTGGAAGTAAAGTTACTGTAAAATAAATATTTGGTGTTTAACTCTCTCCAATAATACCAGGTTATGTTACTGTTAGAACAAGGGCCTTCTGAATTCCTTAATTTTTCTGTTATTTCTGTTGTTTGTGTTTTACTGTGAAATGTATTACTCATGAACATACATTTCTCAGAAACTATATAACAAAAGATACTCAAACCCCAATAGAGAGTCCAATAATCCTCAATCCATCTGGTGCTGAATAAATATTATGATTCAGTGTCTGGCCATTTATTACAACGTGTTTAGTTTTTGTCTTTCTCTCATTAGGATCTGTTTATACACTAAACATCATTATCCTATGTGATCTCAGCACCTATTCTGACACTTTCATTATGGTCATTAACTCAACCTTACCTCCGCAGGGAAGTCCCAGGAATGCCGAAGAAATTCCAGGGTGAGAATTCCAAATCGGCCACGGCGAAGGCCCGGAAGGCTGAGGCCAAAGCAGTCGCTGATGCACTCAAACAGAAGGAGCTGGAGGACGCGCTCTGGCAAGATGATAACAAACATGTCATGAAGAAAGAGCAGAGGAGGGTAGGGGTCAATTTATGTTCTTAAGAGCATGGCGGCTGATATGTTGTCAGGGTCAAATGATAAAATAATTCCAGCAGGCCTTCAATATTATTTCATGAAATGTATCAGTACTGTGATTAGATTTTTGTCTCTAGTGACCACAGCAATTTAGCAGTACCTTCTATGAAATCAGAAGTGAAATAGAGTACAACAGTGCCTTGTGTATGGAGTTTAGCATAAACACAAGGTGGCAGTAAAGATCTTTCTCTCTGCAGACTGCTCCTCCATTTCCATTTAAAAAAAGAAAAATTCCTAATTGAATTAGTCAGTACCTGGTGAGAGTAGTAAGTAGGTCTGTTAGAAGCCACAGGTAAATGACAGCAACTCAAGGTCATTTTGAGTTCTTCAAAATAAAGCTTGTCGCTGTAAAAAAATCTCATATGAAAATATATAAAATATTTTGCATTTATATACTAAAGTAAAAAAAAGGGCTTGGTAAATTTATTTTAATGTTTTTAAGGCTCTTGTGCACACAGGATACATTTATTTGATCAGCAAACATATGTTTTTTTTTTTTTTTACATTTTAAAATACATTTTATTCCTGTAATGACAGCTGAATTTTCATCAGCAATTCTAGAAATCATTCCTGTATGTTAATTTTGTGGTCAAGAAACATTTCGTATTATTATCCGTGTTCAAAACGGCTATTCTGCTTATTATTTTTGCGAAAACTGTAATACATTGTTATTTAGGATTCTTTTAAGGAACAAAAAGCTCAAAAGTAAAGCATTTATTTAAAACAGAAAACTTTTGTAAGATTATAAATCCATTTTGTTGCATATAAAGCATACAAAGTGGAACGATGCTACTGCCCATGTTAAAAAGACAATCTTTGCCTCCTGGTCCTAACTGACATGATAATATGGAAATATTTTTGAGTTCTGTACTAAACATACAGAAAACTGATTCTGTCCGCGCCCATGTTTTCCATGATATGTTGTCTAACATTCCCGCCGTTGGCTGCTAATCTTGTATCTAAATGACACAGCTGTCTTCCTCACTAAAGCTGCAGACATGTGAGTCTGAGTAGCACACAATAGATTAATACATTGCAAGTCAGGTTTAGGGTTGCTCAGGAAATGAGCTCCCCATGAACAAAACGAAAGCTGAAGCCGACTGGGTTAAAGTAACACCGTCAAGCAAGTTCTGATATCCTCTATCAATTATGCCACATACTGATGAGTGTTCGTTGTCAGTAATGGAACTTGATCTTGACATTAGGCCTGGATAAGGTCCATGTGAGAATGTATTGACTGATATGCAGTGATTGGCTGTCTCCTAAGCTATTTTATGCCATGTTCAGTGTCAGCAGACCCAGATTGCAACATGTAATAAAGGTTTCGAGTGAAAGAAAGTGTTGTTTAATTTATTGACTGCCCTGTTGTAATAAATGGATAATCTTAATCATAATCTTAATTAGAATAATATTTAACGATTTAACAGTTGCCAACAAATTGAACAATTAATTTGAGAACTGAATCAGTATGATGCAATGCAGCTCGCAAATGTGTTAAAAGGAATAGTTCATATAAAATACAAATATTTTGCCATTATTCTCTTACCTTCATCTCGTTCCAAAGTTGTATGATGTTTTCTTCTGTTATCTTCAGATATTCTGACAAATTTGTCCATACAGTAAGTCAGCTGGGTTTGATGTTTATTTATTTTCTGGATAAAAATACCTCTCTTCCTTCCCAAAAAATATCTGCTCTTTGTTCTGCTGAACGAAAGACTTGGAATGACATAAAGGTAAATATATGATGCCAGAATATTTTTATTTTTGGGTGAACTACACATTTGCAAGCTGCACTGCATTATAACTACTCAGTTCTCGCATTAATGTTTTGTTAAAATAACAGGTTCCCCAAAAAGAATAATTATTTACTCACCCTCATGTTTTTTCTAAACCTGTTTGACTTTTTCTTCTGGGCAATGTAAAAAAAAAAGCTTCCATCAAATAGGCAACAAAAGAAGGAAGTCTGGGAACTGAAACTGTGTGGTTATTAATATTTAATATTATTACAAATTATTTTGTGTTCCACAGATTTAAAAAAATGCATATAGGTTGTGAATGACATGTAAGTATTTGTTGATGTTTTTTTGTTTTGTTTTTTATAATAGACAGTTTCTTTGGATATTACTGGGAAGAATCTTATAGCAAAGTGCTGTGTGTGTATTTACACAGGAGTTAATATCAAAATTATTTTATTTCAACACTTTAATTATAAGAATATATTTTGGTAGTCTAAATATTTGAAAGGTCTCTGGTGGCCACTGGTGCCTTTTTTCTCCCTCCCCGGCTCTCTCCTGCCTCTGTTTCATACATTATTTAGCCGGTGTTGGCATATGTATTGAGCATCCGCAACGCTGGCATGATGTGCCAGCCTACTTGGTAATGCGCTCTGGTAAAGAGCTCCTCACACCCTGTTCCTTTCCTCCTGTTTCCTCCCATCACTGCCATCTGATCCCCGCCGGCCTATCAGACCCACGCTGGTGTTATCCTGCTGCAGCCATTTTGCTAATTATACCTCATGTCACTGGGGCCGTTGTGTGTGTTCAAGCAAGCTCACCTGCACTGGAAACACTGATTTATCCTTTACATCTTCTAGAGATCAGCCACTGCCAGGGACTCTGTGAAGATCGGGCTCGGTGAATATAAATGATCAACAGTAGATATGCGAGAATGTCAAGAGAGAGGAGCGTATCTTGGTTTGCTCTTGAGCGCGGCCTGTCGTTCGGCTTATCTGTGTCACGCGAATGACATTTCAGCCTCTGCTCGACATCTGAAAGTGTCATCTCAATATTCGTCTCTCCTTACTGTTGTGTCACCATTTCTGCGGATGTTATCAACAGGAAGGTGGCTGGGTGGTTAGGATGTGGACCGTTAAGACCATGTCTGATCCTAGTAACCATTACTTACTCTGAGCGCGCAGGAGAGATCTCTAATTTCTTTACTCTGCTCTGTAGTTTACACTTACATTTGCTTAATGACCATCAGGCTGCCTCGATAACATCAATCCAGTTGTAATTTAAAAGAGTGTGTGTGTGTGTGTGTGTGTGTGTGTGTGTGTGTGTGTGTGTGTGTGCGCGTGTGTGTACAGGATGATAAGGAGAGAAAGCGTTTGGAGGCTCTGGAGAGGAAGAGAGAAAAGCAAAGGCTCTTAGAGGAAGAAGATGCCATGATAAAGGGTAAACAGACAAAAGAAGCCCCCAGTAAAGTGACTCGAGCCCAGATTGAGGAGAGCCTACAAAGTGGGCAAAATGTTAAAGAAACCAAGGAAAAAGGTAAGGTCCAATCCAATGTAGAGCGCTTCCTACAAAGGCAACATGCTAACCATCACAAAACCTCATAAGTGTCAGATTGCTTTAGGCAGTGACCCTGTGTTATATAAAAAAAGCCATCTATATATTTTAACTACATATGCATGTTGATAAATTAACGCCTAATAAGCATAAAGACATTTTGTTTTACATGTTTTATACTATGTTTTATTGTTATACTCTTTGTTTATCATACTGTATCATTTCAATTGTTAAGGAAACCCTGACAAGTTAAAGTTGCAGTGAAACGTAGTTCACATTATAATGAATAAAACAGATTATTGAAAAAGGAAAAATTGACAAGCATGGAACTGGTTCAATCCACTGATGGTTCATTGGATGAAGGTGGATGCTGGTAGTTGATTTTAAGAAAAGGGTAGGGTTTACCTCTTGAGGGAAGGCTGTCATTTTTCTTCAGAACATCGAAGAGAATTTACAACAGGAGTCACAACAAATTAAATTGTATTGCTGGTCAAAATTCCTACCTAATACAGTGCTGTTTTTGTGTTCGGTGTGCATGAATAAAACAAGATGAACTTATTTTCACACTGAGCATAAAAGTGTGCCAGTTGTTTTGCTGTTTTGATTTAAGCCTTTTTGGTTTTGTCATTTAGTCTTCTGTTTCCTTTTGAATCTACAGAGAAAAGCCACTTGGAGATGCCGCTTGAGGAGAATGTCAATCAGATAGTTCCAGAAGAAGGCACGGTTGAGGCCCGAACCATTGAAGATGCCATCGCAGTTCTCAGGTATCCTGTTCTCTAGAGAAAGACATGTTTGGAGAGATTAGGAGACTCTTGTTTTACAAACATTGCATACAGTATACATTTGAAAAAAGTCTACATTTGTAAGAGTCACAATTCTCAGATTGTTGTGCTCTTAAGTGCTGATCTAAAAACATCCTAGAAAATGTCTTTTCTCTAGGCCTGCTGTTTCAGAGCAGTTTGCAATCAGTTAATACCAGGCGTTTATTTATTCATTTACACAAGCGATTTCTTGTGATATATTGTTGAGGAATTATGTAGTCAACGCCCTTGAGTATGGCAATGGTTTTATGTTGTAATATGTACAAATTCTGCTGTATTGATGTGCACGTACCCAGTAGTTTTTGATCTGTCCCTTCTAGCCTTAACCCTTTGAATGAGCTGCTGGAAGTATGAAACATTTCCAAATAAGGGTCCCAGTGTATTTTGGGGGAGATTTAGAATTAAAAATCCCATGTTGTGCAAAAAAATAATTTTCTCTCTGGGCCACCCAGTCACATAAAGCAAAGGCTAAGAACATCATTTAACACATTCACTATATAGATTTGACCGGTTCTGGGGCAGTAATCTTTTTATTTTTTTTGCCTTTTCTTAAAGATGCATGTTGTTCTACATTTGGTTCATGCCTTTGTTTTTCAGCACTAAGGAAGACCTGGATCGACACCCTGAGCGCCGTGTGAAAGCTGCCTACGCTGCATTTGAAGAAGCAAACATGGCGCGCCTTAAAATGGAGAACCCCAATATGCGTCTTTCCCAGCTAAAACAACAGCTCAAGAAGGAGTGGACAAAGTCTCCGGAAAACCCCCTCAACCAGCGAGTGGCTGCCTACAACTCCAAGTAAACCATCACAATGGCACTTAAAGACTGACCCTCGGTGCAGATCCTGACAAATACAAAAATGCACCACGATTAAAATTGGACACAAAATTAACAAATAAACTGCTGATCTATTCACACCCCTCACCTCATACCTGAACTCACAGACAAACTTGAATTATTTAACTAATTATTCAATAAATATCTGATGATTTATGAACAGCATACAACCTATTTCGCTTACCTGCTAGACAATGGCCTTTCAAGAGCTGCTGGGAAGTTTCTCGGTTTGGTTTTGAGTGAACGCAGAGTGGATTCTCAACTAGCACATGCTTCCTCCACGACATGTTTTACTGCTGTGTTGGGTTCATTTATTAATATCTCCATCTAATATATGGAACATGAGCTGGAGTGTGGTTAACCTGAGGCACGTATTTTCTTAATTTATTTAGTGTCTATGTGATGATATTTCGGGTTCAGCTTCTGGTTTGATATTTATGGAGAAGAGAAAGATGATCTGATAAATGCTCTAAATTAAGATAATATGGATAGATTTGGCCTTTTGCTTTTGGAAATACACTTTTGGACCTCGTATGGGACAATGTCTCCACATCCCAAAGCTGAGTGGACTAATAGTTGTTGGATTCCCACACACACATGTCCGCCAGTGCAAACATACTCTGGGCTGTGCTTTGTATCTTTGGAGGAGAACAAATACTCTCAGTGGCTCTTGAGGAAAAAAAAATCTAATAAAAAGGAAGGAAGAAACAGCTATCATCACATTTGCTGGTATCTTCCTTTAAACAAAACGTCCTCGTACTGCAGTTTACTTTTGTGGTCTCTTATTTCATTAATTTTCAGGAAGAAGTTTGTTGCTCTTAAACAAATAGTGTTGTGCTGACTGCATTTGGCAAGCTGAGCTCAACCCTGATACCCAAGTTATAGTAAGAAAAAAAACTGTTAAGACAAGAAACTAAGAACCACAAACCAACATTTGGTCCCAAACTAGCAAATATGTTGCACCAAATGAGTACTTGATCCCTTGTTATATATAAGCATTTTACATATTATATTTATTTATTTACTTATATGATATAATTTATTTTAAATTGATATATAACATTATTTAATTTGATGAAATATTCTAATTATATTTATATAATATAATTTTAATTATATAATGTGTATATAATTTTTTATTTAATATATTGTTTTTACGTTTTTAATCATTTAGATAAATATATTACTAGATAATTATAAATATCATGCAGCTATAATAGCAAAATTTTGTTAACATGGTTGCAAAAATAGAAAATGCATTAAAAATAAAATGTCATATTTAGGATTGCAGGTCATGTTTTGTACCATGTTCATTGAAACTGGCAATCCATTATGACACTTTCCCTTGTTCAACCCTATTCAAAAGGTCCTTACAGCTTACTGATACTTCAGACACAATGAAGGTTGATTTGCTTTTAATAAAGTCTTCAGATTCACAACAACGGACATAAACGGTCACTAACCCCTGTGGGACGTTCCGGAAGGAAAGGAAATTAGCCTGCAGGCTGGATAATTCCCAGTGGCCACCTTTATCCTCGGCAGGAACACTCTTTAGGTAATTTATGGCAATAATGTGTCATCAAGCAGTGTCAGAATAAAAGGACTGTAGGTCATCTGGAGATTGTGCTACACGATAACCTCTCCCGTTTACTTACCTTCCATTAAAACATCACTCCCCCACAGAATGTTTTAATAAATGTGTCCTTTTCATAGCTCTGACATAACTGCATGTTAAACAACAATAATGGCAATTTCTGAAGAATTCAAATACAATTGTGAAACAACAGCGGTTAAATCAACCTAAAGATCTCAGAGCGAGGGGGTTTGAAAGTGAATATATTAATCACGTAAGAATATCGTTTTATTTTTAAACCTATTGGCACATTATTAGTTGTGACCCACTGAGAGTGTTAATTAAAAAACATCCCCTTCCTGCACTCAAGGGCGTTGACTATATTTGGCTAATCTTTATTAGCAGCACTGGTTCATCATGATCGTTTTATTAAGATCGTTTCAGAGAACGGGCTTCTTAAGTGCAAAATTCTTTGCTGAATGAGTGGTCTTCTCGCAAGATCAAACTGAATAAAATAGCTGATACTCAGCATGATGAATCTAAGAGGGAGAGACCCTGCTGTCTTAGAGAGCATCAGGCCTAAAATAGCACGGAGTTCCCTTATCTGCAGGGTCTCAGAGCATCACTGATTGATGACTGTCTGCATCTGCCTACCACAAAATGCAAAGTCTGCCGATATTCTTTCTAGATCAAGGTAGTAATTATCGAAGCGATTTTGCACAGTTAATGCACGTGTCCTTGTCCTATTGGTCATAAATGGAGAATAAAATGAAAAGATTGTGGTTTTGTACAATAAGTGATTTAATGGATTGATGCACCTCAATGAAAGATCAAGCAACGGAAGAGTGTGGTGCAAACAGCTTTGTGGTCCCCAAATCTTTTGCCATAACCCTCTAACATTGCTAAGTTATTTAATGATAAATATTAACCAAAACTAATAAATACTTCCTACATTTAAAATAGAAAATATATTTTTAGAAAAACTGTTAGTATGTCCCATTGGCATTGCAAAGTAAGTAATGAAAATTAACCAGAAATAACAACTACTGTTTAAATATAATCATTTAGTGACAAACATTAGCCAAAAATGTCAGTTCATATTTTACAATTAAAATTAAAAGAAAAGGGCAAAACAGAAGCATTTTAATTTGTCACCCTTGTTTAGTAGACTTTTGTACCCCACTGTATTTTTCCCACATTTTGTACGGTGTCCTTCTAGCATTGCTTAAAAGAACCTTAAAATAACCCTCTATCAATCTAAAATCAAGCCTCCCCACTGCAGTCTTAAAATTAAGCATGAATGAAGGACCATACACAATCTTTAACACACTGAACCCTGCTGGTCGTGTACATGTACATCTCTCGGATCCATGTTTCCATCCAACACTTGGTTGCTCTTTTATCTAAGCTGCCTCTGTGGCGGGAAAGATAAGAGGGTTTGGGAAGGCCTTTGAACTGCTGAGCATCAATCGCAATTTTCTCTCCCCTCTATTTCCTCATCTGCGGACCTCAATGTATTGGATTACCTCAGCCAACCCAAGCAGTGGATGCAATAATGATACCCAACACTTAAAGCAGAAAGTGTGTTGTCTGTGTAACATATAGTGTTTTGCTCTCCCTCTCTCTCTGAGCTGCTTGATTCTTTGTCTCCTTATCCATTTGCATGCCAACCCTTATCAAGCTGGGCTGTCCTTTCTTCAGCCTGCATCCTAATTATGCGTCTCAAAGAGAGACCGGCCGGCCCCCTACATCTGACAAGCGTCTGAGGAAAAAGCTGCATGTCTGATGACTAAATCCCGTTTTCTCGAAAAAGCGCCCATCACTCAAAGCTCACGTATGTTAGGGGAACCAAGTCTAACATGTTCGCCGAAGGAAACGAGGACATTGCTTTAAGGTAAGGATATCTCTGTTTACAGTTATTGGGCTTTTTGAGATTGAGCTTTTTGGAAACATAATTCAGCAATTACAGTTCTAGTCAACAGGTGTCATTCCTGAGGAAATGCTAGAATTTTTTTTTATTAAAATCGGAGTCATGTATTTTAGACATGTATTTTAGTCTTTAAATGGAAGGTTTACTCTTATTTCAGTATTTCAACAAACTGTTTGCTCAAAGCAGATCATAATAACTGTATTAACTAACAGCTGTCTTTTATTATATATGACGTGTGGGGGACAAATATCCTTTATTTTTATGACACGCAAGCCTTTCACTCTTATTTAGTTTTATTATCCACCAATTTGTATCTATTTTATGGCATAAAGAGAGATATTACATCACAAGCTACCTCAAAATTGTGTATTAAAAGGGCCAAAGTGTTATCGAGGATGTTATGGTCCGTTTGTATTATATATATTGTAAATGGCTAAGGTGTCATCCCACAAATTAGCGTCAAGGGTAAAGTAATAACCACTCATCTGCTTGTGACAGCGCCTCTCCATCTCTCTCTCGCTGTTAGACAGGAACATGCATTTCTTCATACAAAGGAGCATCTGCAATGGCAACGAAGTTAGCCTAGTGCAAACAGAAAACCAACATGTTTCCCAGAGTGGTTCTCAGAAATATATTAATCAGTTTTATAGGCTGACTTGAGAATAACACATTTAAGTGTTCAAATTGACTCTAAATCCATTTATTTTAACTGTAAATTAATTTATATTTTCCAGATATCGAATATAATAACACATTTCCATTTACAGACATGTATGCTTTATGCAAATGAATCTGCATTAACACAAACCGCTCTAGTGTGTTTACAACTATTCATTTGTGCCACTGTTCTTAAGGCAGTGTTGCTTTTCTTCAGGCCTGGATTTTTTTTTCCCCCAAGAAAATTATCCAAGATCAGCAGAAAGGCAATTAAAGTTAAAAATCTATATTTAGAGTGTGTGTAACCTCCTCGTAGCTGTGGGCGAGACGTTCAAATGCAGTTTAATGAACAGGTGGAACGGCAGGAGGAGATGCATAAATAATGCACACTGAGAGGCCTTCATATAAAAGCTGTCAGCTTGATTGCTAAAAGAATTACTTATGTTCACTCTCTTGTACAGGTTAAAATAGAAAACAGATGGCCTTACGGTTGTAAAAGTGATACCAGGATATTAAATACCCGATGGCCCATAAAATTGCTCTGTTTGTATGGTGTGCTGTTTTCCAGACCCTGAGTGGTTTTACAAATTTCAATCTGGTCCCTCCGGGGAGGTTTGAGTCTGATATCAGACTACAGAAATGTGTTGAGATTGTTCTATTTAATTTAACAGAAATGACTGTGGACAGTTCTACAGATTCTGTTTGCTGAAAATGACAAGTAGTACTTTGTTAACATCTTACAGTCAGGTTCAGTGTGTTTACTTGCATTATGTATCATGCACTAACAACAAACAACATTTTTAACAGGATTTCAAACTATAATGTACTGTTTGCTTTGACTAATCTTAAGATGTGTAACTTGACGGGGTGAGAATGTATTTGTATGTGCAGATATTAACATTAGTAAATGCTGTATAAGTATTTTAATAACATTTCACAACAAGTAAAACCGCTTTTAAAGCATTTGTTAATATTAGTTAGTTAACGGCATTTAGAAGTACATTTTTTTAAATGAAAAGTGTATGCAGTATGAACAAACAAGGAACTGTTTTTAATAAAAAAAAGATTAATAAATGCAGTAAAATATTGCTTATTGGTTGTTAATGTTTATAAACATTAAACATAAAGTGTTTAAGTATTTTTTATTGACGGTTTATGATACCTATTAACAAATTAAACCTTAAGGGTTATTTATTCATCATTTGAATATAGATGTGGAATTTGTTTGATGGTTAAACAAATTAACAAATATACCTTTCTGGTGTCCATTCAGAAATATTCAGCATGTAACCTCACTTAAAAACAGACTCTGGTATTGACAACTGGAACAAGATGATTTTTTTTTTTTCCTTAGCTTAATTTAAATGTTGTTTCCAAATGACACACTGGGGGTCATTTCAGCAGGCAATCCCACACTTACATCTCTGAACATGGAGTGTGAAAGGGAAATGAATAATTAATGTGGTTGTAAGCAACATTGCCTCTAAGACCAGCAAGCAAATGATACTTAATTCTGCCCAGGATCCCATACAGGTCTCTAGGACTAATTACTTAATGAAAAAGATCAAATTACCAGCTTCATCTGTGCCCCAGATCCACTCCAAAGTTCCGCTCCAAACTTTGGCATCACCCACACTGACATCAGCGCTCAATCCTGTGAAAACCAACACTACTATCCTGAAATCTAAACAACTTTACTCTTGAGTTTCAAGGCTTTTTAAATATTGGTTTAGGTGCACATGCTAACAGAATGAATAAAATAGAATACAGGCAAAGTTTATAGTTTGAGGAACACAGAATGGTTTCATTCCAACCGATGTGCAATTATTCTCTGATCTTTTTGCAGATCACTTGGAGATGCATGACAAGCCGACCATCAAATTGCCCTGGCTATTAAGACTAGATATGTGATCAGCTCACACAAACTTGTTCTTAAAAAAACTTAATTATTAACTGATCACAATTTAATTTCTACACTAAGTGTGTTAATTTTATGTTATTAAAATGGCCAAACTTTAGTTACATTTACATTTATTCATTTAGCAGACCTTTTATCCAAAGCAACTTACAGATAAGGACAGTGGAAGCAATCAAAAACAACAAAAAGAGCAATGATATATAAGTGCTATAACAAGTCTCAGTTAGGTTAACACAGTACACGTAGCATGGGCTTTTAAATAATATAATAAATAAAAAGAAAACGGATAGAATAAAAAAGAATAGAGCAAGCTACACAATTGCATAAGAAGTGGAGAGAAAATAAAATAGAATACAAAAAGATTAGAAAGGTAGTTCTTTTTTTAAAGAATAGAATTAGAATATTGAGTGTTAAAGTTAAAGGGTAAAATAAAGATGATGTAGTTGGCAAAAAAATTACAGCATTGACAATTCACCGTGACCAACTTCATATAAAAGCCATAACATGTTGCCAGATCAGGACTGTGACAGTAATTCTGCAATTTCCGAGTCACCTTTACTGACAGGACTTGTGTTAGCAACTTAGATCATGGGCAGCATGATCGACGATTTTGAATGAATTTAAATAGATCTTGAAGTAATCGACCGAGATTCAGTAATACAGCAGTATTTAACTAAATGTCAATGTTCAAAAGTTTTTTTAATTTATTTTTTATATACAAACACAAATGTTTTCAGTGATATCTAAATCTTAAAGGGATGAATTCTTCTCACCCTTTACATGCGTCAAATCTAACCGCAGTGGAATCGCTCGAGCTGCTTGCTGTTGCCATAGTTACACTTTCAGGCGAACACAACTTTTATTTGTCAGCGTTTGTTCGTTGCACCTCCAGTTATAAGACGATGTGCTTGAACTGAGATGCTCTAATTTTTTGTTCTGATTTCTTTTAGGGGGGTTCTAGCCCTAATTCGGGGCGCATGGGTTGCCCACACCCGCCTCAAGTCGCAACCGCGTACTGAGCACTTTTGTTAATATACTCATTCATATAAACACTTGGACTGTCAGATGAAGGCGGGGCTCCCTGTAACTCCATAGTGACGTGATGAGGCTTGTCTTGGTCAAACCTACCAATGAAACGGGCCTTCTTGACTCCACCGGCGCTGTGCGCAGCGAACGAGTGCCGGATCATTGCAACGCAAAGCGGCACTCCGCCGCAGGTGAGGCGGGGATGCAGCATCGCTACTCGGGTGCCGTCCATCAGCACCACCACCAACACCATCACCACCACCACGCGGAGCACAGGGGTGGCCCTAGACAGACCGCACACCCCTTGCCAAAGCAGAGCCAAGAGAGCCTGCCCAGCCCTTTCAGTCAGGAAGCACCAGTCAAAAGCCAAAGGAGCAACCCAAGTCTCGCAGACTGTTCCAAACCCTCCCTAAGTCGGCAGCAGAGTGTTGGAGGGGCTGCCAAAACTGCGAATTGCCAACAAGATCAGTGTTCGTGCAGCAGCGGATCGCAAGAGCATCAACAGCTGTTGCAGCAGCAGCATCACAGCCCTCCACCTTCCCTCCAGCTACAGGTTCAGCAGCAGCGCCTGCTGAGGAGCAGCGTACCCAACTGCTGCGTGAGGGGATCCGCGGAACCGAGAAGCCAGCAGCCGTCTTTGCTGCAGCAGCAGCACCGTGACAACGACAGCTTGAGATCAGGCGAGCAGCGGAATCTAGCGTGGACGCCTGATAGATGCCAGGGAGCCAGGAACTCCGTTTCGCCGCGGAGTAAAAGCAGCCCGCTGTCCTCTGACAGTCGCTTATGGCTCGATGAGAATAAACACGGACACGAAGGTTGTAAGGTAAGCCCGCATACACCGACTCGTTGAAATGCGCATCGTTTATGCATGCACTCTATGAAGTTTATGCTTAACAGGTGGCCAGTTATAGCAATGCGCCCGATTACGCGGGCAGCGCAAAACTGGGAGGTCATGTTTGAAATCGCTTGCCATTTTTAACAACAAATTTCGGCCATGTGGATGCAGAGGGCTGCTTTGTAGTTGCTAGGTGTTGGTATTCGTCTTAATCTCGAAAGCTTGGAAAGGGGGAACAGGAGGGGGTGCTTGCAACAGGCTGTCCATGATTCCCATGATGGCGTTTAATAGTAAGCATTATGAAACGTTCATTCATTCCTACACCCGCATCATTCATTCATTCATATTTAGTCTACCTGAATATTTCTAACCTGCCTCATTATGTGAGTCACAGATTAAAATGAGTCTATCTATCTATCTATCTATCTATCTATCTATCTATCTATCTATCTATCTATCTATCTGTCTATCTATCTGTATGCCAGTGCATTCGTAGCCTGAAAGGAGCAGGGACCAGAAAAGCAAGGCAGAAAGGCAAATCAGTGTCATTCATTCCTTGTGGGAGAGTCGACCCTGTTTCTGCATAGCTGTTCCATTTTCTGCCTGTGCAAGCCAAGGGAAAGCCCCCCTGAGTGGCACTAACATGTACTTCAGGCCTGTATTATTCATGATGGTTTAGACATCACTGCCAGAACGGAGAGACATTAGTATCAGTTTAGTTCACAATGCACAGCAGATGGAGGTAAAACCCATCAGCGATCTCTTGCCATGAAATCTCCCATAAGTCTTTCCCGTTGTTTGCGTCAGTCTCTGTTTCTTTCTCTGCTTGACTGGTTCTTGTGTTTGACTGCATTGTGTTTGTTCTAAAAAAGAAAAGAAAAAAAAATAAGTGATTGTTCTACCTGTGGCGTTGGATTAATTTGGAATTGTATTCATTGTTTGATGCACAGCATTGGTAAGAAGTAATATTACCCTGGGAGCTCGAAAACCCATTTAGCTGTTTGTACAAATCACTCTTTTAGGAAAACCATATTTATGCAGAATTCCTTCCACAGGGGCTTGTAATTATGTAAATATTTGCGCAGAGTTTACAGTTAGGCTTCTTCTTGATTGTGCATGAGAGGGAGTGAAAGCACTGGCATGTGCCGTGGATGCTGAGGGAGTAACTGGTTCAGTATGAGCGAGCAGACAGAGGGGAGAATCTCAGTGTTGTTCCTCTGCAGCTGGCATTCTGCTGCTTAATCAAGGGTAATTTGTGGAGAGTATAATTGGCCGGAGTTCTCTGAGTTCTCTCGTCTCTGTGTATTTGAACTGAAATTGGCCGAGAGCTCTGCAATGCCTATGGTGTGTGTTTGTGTACACTGGAACTATGTCAGACTAGGTCAAACCCTATAGTATAGGTTATAAAAGAAATAGTTCACGCAAAAAAGAAAAAGGCTGAAAATGACTAGTTTGTTTCTTCATCTGTAAACAGATTTGGAGAAATTATTTTTTACATCATTTGGATTCTCTGCAGTGAAAGGGTGCTGTCAGAATGAGTGCAAACAGCTGATAAAAGCATCACAATAATCCACAAGACTCTAGTCTATCAATTAACATCTTCTAAAGTGAAAAGCTGTGTGTTTATACTAATAATGATGGATCCGTTAATTACAAACACGCAGCTTTTCACTTCACAAGATGTTAACTGATGAACTGAGTTGTGTGGATTATTGTTATGGTTTTTATCAGCTGTTTGGACTCTCATTCTGACGGCTCACATGTGATGCCAAATAAAAAACTTTAAATCTTTGATGACCTGCGAGTGAGTAAATGTTAAGCAATTTTTCATTTTTGGGTGAACTATTCCATTTTGTTTGCTCTGAAACTAAAATACATACATTATTTTTAAGTATTGATGCTACCAGTTAAAAAACATTATGCTATTTGAGGTATAATTCATCTATTTTTAAATATCTATATAGTTTTCTATAGCCTGATGAAAACCACTACAACAAACTTCGTTACACTTTATTTTAAGTGCCCTTGTTGCAGTGTAATTATATATTTAGGTACTGAGTAATTTTAATCAACAATGATTTAGGGGTTAGAGTTAGGAAGATGGTTGGTTTATTGTTAGTTGCATGTAATTATACAGAATTTATTGTTATGATTACATAAAGTACCTGACGTGCAACAAGGACACTGTAAAATATAGTGTGACCAAAAACTTTGATTCTGAAACAATTATCTCGACTCCAGTGCTTTTGTTCTTGTTGTCTTTTAGCCCATGAGAGCACCTGCAGTTATTTATGTGATAGCACACACTAAATTTCACTTGGGAAATGATAAAAATGATGCCATGAAGTCAATTGCTTGAGGATGTAAATGCAGTCTTGTTAACCTATGCAAGAAACTGTCCTACATGTGAAACATTGTAAAAAATCAAGTTTATTCGCTACTTCAATGCTTGAGTTGGATGGACAATTTTGCCAGTATTCCCAGTTTCAGCGCAATTTTTATGTTATTTTATGTTATTGCTAATTGGCCTTTTAATTGGTCTTTTCACAGAAGATAGGCCCACATTCTTTTCCATCATCCCAACATGTGCATTCACTAAGAAATGTAGTAGGTTTGATTTATCATTTATGTTTGTACTGTAGCAGGATAAGTTGCAGGATGAGTTTTGGGATGAGAGCAATAATAATAGTTAAATTGCCTTTTTTTTCTCTCTTAAAACTCAGGGAAGTTGCTAATGAAGGCTTTGGGACTGGGTCCATCATGCTTACATTTTTTTGGAGTTCAGAATGATTAGTCACATGCCATTTATAACTCCTTTGATATGTTCAAAAAGTTCTGTGGTTCTCACAAGCAAGGATTGTAGATTTCTAATCACAAACCTCTCATGGTCCTGCATCAGCCAGGCAACTGGCTTTGAGATGCTAACTGACAGCTTTCTCCAGTTATCATGGTTCATCTACATAAAAATCACAACGGCTGAAACACACAGTTTTTCTTATTTTGGCTCTTACATGGTACGGGCCCTGAGGTGCAAATTTATGCAACACGACAAGGGAAGATGTCTGGTTGTAAAGATCACATTTTGATAGTGAAGAGCAGTTAGAAAATATATTCTTGAATAGCGAGATCTGTAATCAGCTCTCAGGTCTGCTGCAGACATTTCATTACAGAAAGAGACCTGAGGAAAAGAGAGTCCAATGCCATATAATGAGTGCAAATTCAATGTCAAAATAGGTTTGCTGAATTGGAGTTGTACGGACCAAGCGTGCAGAGAGAGGAATGAAGGAGCAGGGAAGGGGGAAATCTAAGGGCCCTTCAGCTTTGACACGCACAGATGAGAATAATGGTTAATATGGAAAATTAGCGAAATGTGAAATTGAGAGGCTGAGACAATGAAAATGCCATTCCAACGTGGTACAGGCCTAGTCTGTTGCATCAAAATGGAGATGAGCAGATGTTGTTTTTGTGACTGATATATGATCAGTTTTGTAGACGTATCCCAAATCAGCATAAAATTGCACTCAGAGCATGCAGCTGTGTGTTTTAACTGCCTTCAGTCATAAGGTCATGCAAAGAATTTCTAGCTTTGTGCGTCTTTGTTGTTATAGCAGCTGTGCTGTCATTTATGTTGGAAGTGACATTGTGGTGCATCCCATAGAAAAAAGAAAAATCACAAATGAGATCTCTGTAATATCCCAATTCGTTCTCTTGACAGCAATGTGATTAAATAGAGAGCAAATGGAGACTTTTGCTTAAAAAATGCAGTAATCAATGTGCCTCCTCTGGAGTTTCAGAATAGATCACTGTCACTAACTGTGCTGATATATTTTTTAAATAAATGTGACTAGAACTATCGATCTATCCATCCATCTATCTATATGGGGTCAGTAATATAATTTTTTTTCCAACTTTTTGAAATTGATCAAAAGTGACAGTAAAGACTTTTACATTGTTGAGCAGCAAGTCAGCATTTTAGAATTATTTCTGAAGGATTGTGTGAGATTGAAGACTGGAATAAATGCCATTGAAAATTCAGCTTTACCTTAACAGGAATAAATGGCAAATTGCAATAGATTAAACCTTAGGATAATGTCGATATTCAATGTTATTTTTTTGGGAACAGATGTTAGTGTATTGTACCTTTTTAACATTTCCAGGAAGAAAGACTAATAACACAATTGACTACTTGCTCTCTCAGGACACTGATAGAAAAAAGAGCTCATTTGGCAACTGGCAGTCCATGCTGGCCTTGGAAAGAGTGGACGTTTGACAGGAGCTTTGCTGTGTATTGCAATTGATCCCTGGAGCTCTTTCATCAGAGAGACAGTCGCTGCTTGTTGGAAATCAGTTCTGAACCTCTGGGTCTGTTTTATTATGTCTATTACTCCATTGTATTTTAAAGTAGTATAGGTACACATAAGTGGTTACAAGGACAATAGATATATTTTTCTCTCTAGCTGAAATAGCCTACAGTGTTGAATATGTTGAAGTAGAAGGTCTCCAAATATACTCCAGTGTATGTGTGTGTGTATTTTCCTACAGTAAAAGCCTGAGATTCCACAGTACAATTACAACGATAACAGCATAGAGGAACAATATCATTGGAATCATTTTCAGAACAGTTTTTCCTGCTGATGAATGATAGAAACATGAGAATCCATCATGCTTTAAAGACGATGTAACTGCAGCACATGCCTGTTAATGGTATCACACTTTGAACACTAATATAATTATCATTTTTTAGGTGTAAATGGGCCTTTTTGTCCTTCTGCGTGGTTGCTTTTCCAACCCACTGTCATTACAAATCCATAATAATTCATAGAAAAAAATTACATTGTGTGTAATGGAGTTAAGACCTGGTTTTTGTTCAAGACTTCCTATTGCAGTGATGGTTAGGTTACTTTTTCATAAAATTAGCTATTTATAACTTCTTTTTTTTTTTTTTTTTACTTTTTATGAAATCATATTGACATTGAAGTAACACAATGTATGCAAAAAAATATAGATGATATAAAACATATATTTTATAGATTAGACTTTCTTTAAACACATTCTTAGCCCTTTTTTTGTATTTATTATAGTATATTAAATTATATTCAGTGTTCCTAAAAGGATACAGACAGTACAAGACTGTACTTTTGGACAAGTTCCCACAGTCTGTTTGTGGAAAACACATAAAAAGGGAGACCAACAAAAAGCTGCATAGAATATAAATGATCTGTTGCCATGTCAGCAGAAAGCCATGTGAAACACTCCAAGAGAACGGTCTCACACGAAGGACCTTGGTAGAAATTTACTTCTGGGGGACCAGAATAGTTTCTAGTTTTCTATTGCTGAATGGTATTATTTGTAACCTCAGTTTAAGCGTCAGTATCTAGTTGCAGTTTCTGCATAGATCTAGTCAGTACAGCCCAGTGCAGTAACATGGATAAACATAATTTTTCCTATAAAAAAAAGAGTTATTCTGAGGATGCTGGAGGTTCTAGCAGTGATTTTGGATTCAACATGATCTCTACCAAGTTTCAGCTAAACCAGGAGTACCAGGTATTTGACAGATAAGGTTTCCAGGTGGTTCCACAACTAGCTTTGGTTAACTATGGCTGTATGCAGTGTATGTTGAATATGTTTGCATGAATATTTTCAAACAGCTGTCATTACTCTCATTTCTAATCCATTGGTGTCTCTTTAGTCGGTTAGAATGTGGGTCTGTGTTGTGCGCTGCCTATCAGAAAATGACATTACAGAACAGAAGTAGGTCTCTGCAAATGAGTTGGCATTGTGTGAGCCCAATAATTTAATAATGTGAGATTATTGTGAGCAGGCTTTTTGCATCATCTTCACAAGCGTTATCGCCAGTATTTTGCCTAATTTGCTAATTAGTAATACAATTAAATAAAATATTCACTAATTGCAAACACTGTAAAGAAATGTTGCATGTTCCCATGCTTTCACGGTTACAGTTTATACAAATTCGTTCAAATCATTTAACTGGGGTCCATTGATAATGGTAATGTTTCTTCTACCTGAAGGGGGGGGGGGGGGGGCTAGTTAAATACATTTTCAGGCTACCAAAATCTGAAGAATACTTATCAGGGATTTCAAAATTTTGTGAGCCCTGCAACTCATTTGCTACTCAACCCTGCAGCTCACCAAGGCTGCATTTATTGGATCAAAAATACAGTAAAAACAGTAATTTATTTGAAATAGAAATCTTTTGTTATGTTATAACTTTTGATTAATTTAATGCAATCTTTACTGAACGACGTATTATTTTTATAAATTTTTTTAATCTTTTGAAATGATAGGATATTTTGGCCATCAGCTGTTTTTCTAATTGAAAATTTCAGTTTGCATTAAAATATGTATTTTTTAAAATCACTGTTCTATGACATTTTATCTTTATTATATCCCTGTGATGCTTTTTATATAAATGAAACTGTAAATAGTTGATTTCACCTAACCAAAAGCTTTTTCAGGAGTTACAGTCACTAGACGATGCTCCTCCCACATGCATTATGCATTTAATTTTATGGAGAAATGTCCACTAAATCAGCATTGCTGCGAATCGGCAGTGCTCTGCCCCTCAGCCAGCACAGAAGGTCCTGGACACAAAAGACAATGATAAAATCTATAAAATATCTTTTCATTTCTGGCAGGTGAATGCGGATGCCAAAAGGCTGAGCCATGCTGGATCGCGGCCTTCCCTGTCCCACGGCGGCCCACAGTATCCTCAGATAGCCATGAGCAGCTGCAAGTACAATGGGGGCATAGTCAGACCACTCGGCAGTCTGGGGGCGTCCCGGAGGAACCTAGCAGAGCTGGACTCTGAGACACAGCCTTTGCAGACCCTGCACACTTCCGGCCTGGAGGTGGTGGTCTCCAAAGGGAACGGGGAAGACCTTACTAAGCAGTCCAGTGAGAACCTTGTGAGGAAAAGACCATGCAGCGCTCCGCATAAGAAGAACAAGGACATTGGGTATAAGCTTGGGCACCGGAGGGCGCTGTTTGAGAAACGCAAGCGCCTTAGCGACTATGCCCTGATTTTTGGAATGTTTGGAATTGTTGTCATGGTGACAGAGACCGAACTCTCCTGGGGAGTTTATACAAAGGTAAAAGTTTTGAATGACTTCAAAGAGTTTTCTGGACATTCAAAAGGATAATCCACCCAAAAAACAAACATTGAGTCATCACTTACTCACCCTCATGTTTTTCCAAGCCTGCATTCATTTCCTCCTGCTGTAGATGATGATGATATTTAGTTGATATATTGAAAAATGTTTGGGTTCCCTTCGACTTCCATTGTATTTTTTTCCATACAATGGAAATCAGTGGGAAATTATTTAGTTACCAAAATGTTTAAAAATATTTTATTTTGTGTTCCACAGAAGAAATTAAGTCATACAGGTTTGGAACGATGTGGGTGAGTAAATGATAACAGAATTCTACTTTTTTTTGTAGATTATCACACAAAAATGTCTTATTTCATTGCAGTATATATAAAAATATCTAACTGAATAAAATCATTGAAAATGTATTATCTTTAAAAAAAAATCAATGGGTTACACTTGTCAGCGTGAAATAATAATAATAGAAACTGCAAAAAGCACAGAACAAACTACTTAAACTAAAAGATGCAAACTGAAAATATAAATATGGAAGTGAACTCATTAATAAATACTATAAACGTATTTAAATAATACTAAAACACCACTCTTTGAAGCTTATATTGTAGCTTGAAGTGTTTGCTTAAAGTGACATGCTGTATTCTCTCTCTTTTTATATATATATATATATATATATATATATATATATATATATATATATATATATATATAACATTGTAAAATAACACTGTTTGGTTATATAATTAGGATTTAGACATTCTATTCAATTTAAGACCAAGTGTCCAATACTTTGAGACATAATAAACTTGAATTGAGTGTTTTCAACCAGCATACATAGACTTGTAGTTAAGAAGGTGGAAGAAGTTAACAAGATGGATATGCTATCCACACGTTTGACCAGCACCTGAACCGCTATTATAATTCATGCTGGTGTAAGATGGTCTTTTTCAACAGGGCAGTGATGCATCACAAGATTTCATTCTAGATAACCTATGCTAGATTAGATGTATACATCTTACTTCATCCTTAGTACTTTGATTCATACCATTTAATTAAATGCTGCAGAATATTGAAGTCCAAGAATGATCTATTTACTGAATGACCGTTTAAAGACACCAAAGGATAAATTCATCATTGACATCGGCTTCTTTGTGTGCACTTCCTTAATGGATATAGGCATCAGAAAGCATCAATCAATGAAATCTTTATAGCATGCTCTTGACAATTTCATCATGTGTAATTTTTTATGTTAGTGCTCTTTTATACCAAGCTCTAGCTTCTATACAGAAAGGACATGAACAAGCTACTAGGCTTTACACTTAATTTTTTATGGGGACCTTAAATGGCTATGGTAAGAGCAAGAGATCTCCAATTGGAGTTGTACTCACCAGCCTTTTTTTTTTTTTTTTTTTTTTTTTTGCCATATAGTAAAGATGGTGATAGTATATTATCACTAACGACATATTGGCACAACAGTAGGCCATCTGTGCAAAATATGGTTCTAGAAAAAAAAAATTAAATGCTTAAACCAGTGAGATTTGCTGGTTTGACATTTAAAATCATTGACTACAAGTTGTCATTCTCATATGATTCTACAGTATATCTGTTTGTTGATTCTTTTGGCCTAAGCGAATTAGTTAGATGATTCTTTTGGCCCTGAAGTTAGTTAGACGATCCCTGGAGTGGCGTTTTGTTTCTTTTTTAACTTCCCCTAAAGCATAGTTTGATGTCTTAGCCAGCACATCCTGTTCCAGTGTATCAGCAGAGTCAGGTAATGAGCTCCAATTGCACTGATCTCATAATGAGGATTGTCATACAGAGAGAAAGAACCAGAGCTAAGGTTGAAAGACAGAAACCAGAAGAGATGATTGTTTAGTTCCTCTTCTAGTCATGATTGTGTGTGGGGGAAAAAGGGACTGGACTGGACTTATGGGTATACTTTGTGTTATATCAGTATTGGCTACATCTCTTGGATTTAGTTAAGAACACAAGCTATGTTTCCCATCTGAAAGAAATCTTAGTCTGAACCAGCTGGTTAAAGTCTAGCTCAGGGATGCTCAACACCATTGCTGGAGATCTAATTACCTGCATAGTTCAGTTTCAGATCTGCTCAAAAACAACTGTCTGTAATTATGAAGTGCTGCTGAAGATCTTAATTGGCTGGTTCAGTCATATTTGATCAGGGTTGGAACTGAACTTTGCAGGAATGTAGTTCTCCAGGAACAGGATTGTGCACCTTTGGTCTAATTGGCTTGGAGCTCCTAGACTGACTTACTGAAAAGTGCCAAAATCCATCTATAACCAAACGGACCAGGTTAAGATGTAAACCTGGCCTGGTCTGTCGTCTGGTTATAGAGGGATTTTGGGCACTTTGCTGTTGGAGCTCCAGGCCAACTAGATCACCTTAAACCTGCTGTTTGACAGTTAAACTGTTGTTGTCTTCTTAGTATGAATTTAGCAGCATTTAGAAAATGCTTAAAATCCAGTTTGATAGTGGGACTGTGTGGTTTTGGTTACATACAACAATTAATA
Source organism: Carassius gibelio (assembly GCF_023724105.1). NCBI lineage: Eukaryota > Metazoa > Chordata > Actinopteri > Cypriniformes > Cyprinidae > Carassius > Carassius gibelio. The sequence continues at coordinate 7,895,551 of NC_068403.1, read as the reverse complement.
GTAACCACAAACCCTGTTTTTTACTCTTAAATCAAGTTCTTCTATTCCCAGTCTTGAAAGACTCCATAACTTGAAAATGCTAATGCTGACTGCTAAAAACTGAAATGCTATATAGAGGTAGCTTTCATGCATCAGAACTGCAAAGTTCAAACTCCTCAAACTGTTGTATGCTTCATCTAGCATGTTTGCAAGACTCTTACCCACAGTAGCCAACAAAAAATGGTGTTTATCTGTCACTTATACATATATTTACTCTTATGGACGACACTTATCCACAAGCAACATGCAGTGCAGTAAAGGCATATGTTTTCTTAGTATGCATGTTCTCTGGGAATCAAGTGCACAAAAAACAATTGAGCTGCAGGAACATAAAAATGTAAACTAATGTCGCTGTTGTTGTTTTTTCAATGTCTCTGCAGGAATCCTCATATTCATTTGCACTGAAATGCCTTATTAGCCTCTCCACTGTAATTCTGCTCTGTCTGATCATTATGTACCACGCACGAGAGATTCAGGTAAGAAGCAGACTCAGCTTCGGAAGCCATAAACAAGAACAGAGACTGAGACACAAGCCTAAAAGATTACAGAGGAAGCACTTATGCCAAAGCCTAATGACTTATAGTAGCAGCAGAATGAAAACTTGCCCTGCATTCAGTGTCTGTGCTTTTTTTTTTACCTATCCATTAAGAGGTCTTTATAGAGAAGACACTGATTTTGATTAATGATGGTATTACAAGTGGAGCTTATGGCAAATAGGAGATATAATTTAATACAGGCCTGTCAATCAGTTGCTTTGTAAGCAATATTTAATAACTTGGAACATCAGATGATGGTCAGATTACTTGAATGAATGACCAATTAAAAAAACCCTTTATTCCTGATTGCAGGTTGTGTACATTTGCATTCGTTGAAACAAAAGAGAAGAAATCCCTATTATAGTCATAATACTAAAACCACAGAGAATGCTTTCAGATAATATATTCTTTATATTGTGTTATGTCAGTTTATATATTATTTATGTATCTGTATACTGTATGTATTTGTGTGTGTGTGTGTGTGTGTGTATACACATACAGACATATATATTTTATGACATTTTAAATTTACATTTATTTGTTTATATATTTTTGTAATTATTATATCATGATATATTCTAGTACTTATTATGTAACATAAGTTTAGACCATTAAATAACATCTTAACGTGTTTAAAACGAGGTGAATATACCTGATAGAACTGTATAGTTTGTGTGTGTGTGTATATGTGTGCTCCCTTCAATGCCTTTAAATTTGTTGTTTCTGTCTAACGTTTAGCTCTTTATGGTTGACAATGGAGCAGATGACTGGCGGATAGCCATGACGTACGAGCGTATCCTGTTCATCGTTTTGGAGCTGCTAGTGTGTGCCATCCACCCCATTCCAGGTCATTACGTCTTCACCTGGACCGCCCGCCTGGCCTTCACCTACACCCCGTCTGTGGCGGATGCAGATGTGGACATCATCCTCTCCATCCCCATGTTCCTGCGGCTGTATCTGATTGGCCGGGTCATGCTCCTGCACAGTAAGCTCTTTACGGACGCCTCGTCACGCAGTATCGGAGCCCTCAATAAGATCAACTTTAACACACGCTTTGTCATGAAGACTTTGATGACTATCTGCCCAGGCACAGTCCTGCTGGTTTTCAGTATATCATCATGGATCATTGCTGCCTGGACTGTGCACGTCTGTGAGAGGTGAGATAAACGTTTAATTTCTGAAGAAACACTGTCTGAGCCTGGAGTAGTTAGTTCTGGGCCAATAAATCGATGCATCGCGAATCGAGAAATTATTCAGCATCGATTCTGAGATTTTCCGAATGCATCGCGATTCTTTCTTGAACCGATTCTGAGATTAGTTTTGAACAGCAGATGGCACTGCATGCTTTAGAAACACCCGTACTCTGCTCGTTTCCAAATCATTACACATACTTGATCCTAAAATAATCATTCATAAAATTCATAAAGGTTGAATCGAATTACAAAGGTGTTCACAGTGGGCTGTGTTAACATTAATCTTTCTGCATTCTAAGATGAAGTGAAATTACATGACTCAGCCAAAAGCACAAGCACTCTTTAGCACTCTTCTTTATGAGCATTTGAGTGTGCAAATAAAAACTAGATTAGCGCGCCATCTGCTGTTAAAATCTAAGCTCAAAATCGATTCCAGAGGAATCGCGATGCATTCTTAAAGAGCACCTATTATGGCATTTAAAATGTTCCAAATATTGTTTTAGAAGTCCCCAACAACAGTTTTGCATGCATGCAATGACAAAAAAGACTTTAGTTTTCTTATAATATGCATTTATTTTTACCTGTTTTGACAGCGATTCTCAAATGATTCGTTTAGTGATTCACTTTTCAAAATCCCGCCTTTATGTGATGTTAGCGAGTATAGCCCAGAGTTCATATTGTAAAAGCACAATCAGTCTTTGTTTGCGTTAACTCGATGCATAAATAAAACTTTTTTACCAAAACAATTGCTTTAACATTACGTTACTACGAGGTATGACTCTATTCTTAAAGAAAACTCAGAAAACAACGACAAACAATTCATAGATCTCAATACAATTGTCACTGAAGACCTAGAAGCTAAACGGTGCTTACACAACAAACCAAACAATTATTAAGCATGCTACATAAAACAAAACATAAAAGCAACAATTATTAATAACACTTACAGGTTGTGATACGGAGGAGGAAGCTGATGCAAATACACTTGGAACTGAACCTTCCTTCAATATCAGCCGGCTGGCGAGTCCAAATTTGATTGCATTTAAGTTGGTAAAGCAATCGTCTTCAAAATGGCGTGAAGCACAAGGCTCGGACTATACTTCTGTGGTACAGTTGTATTTATGAATTGTAGCCACTTAGTCTTCAAATGCTCATCCTTGGGCAGATGAAAAAAGTTTGCTTTTGAGTCGCACTTCAGAATACAGCGTCTCGTCGCCATGATGTTTTCTAGTTTTCACTGGCGTCTTTGAGCGCAATAAGTGGGCGTATCGTATTCAAATAACTTGACAAGTTGACGTCATCTAGTCAGAGAAAAAGCTTCGGTCTTCTAACGATTCATAAAAATGACTCTTACTTTTGAAAGACAATAACTTTATATACGGTGCACTTTCATATTTAAAACTTTGCAGGATGTTTTTGTTCACTTAGATCTATGTTACACACTACATGAAAGGTACATTTAAAAATTCCATGATAGGTGCTCTTTAAAATCTAAAAATCAATCAACAAATCGATTCTGCATCATTTTATCATCCCAGTAAAGGAATATTCCACTAAAAATGAACTCCCCTTTTTCCTTCTACAATGAAAAAAACGATTTGGGGAAAACTTCACCGTGAGGTCCCAATTGTAAACAGTAGTTAACTACACTAGTTAACATTAACTGACAATGAAAAATACTTCTAAAGCATTTATTAATCTTAGTTCATGTTGATTTCAACATTTGCTTATATATTTTTAAAATCAAAAGTTGTGTCAATTAATATTTTATTGACTTGAGCTAACATGGACAACAGCCCAGAGTCGATCAGATGATATATTTAAAGGGATTCGTCAATTTTTTTTTTAACTTTAATAGCTATTGTGAGTAGGACTATTTCTTCCGCATCTTATCCAATGCCTCTTTTGCTTTTTCCAAAACATCATTTTAAAGCTGGTAATGGAGGCTTGAGCCATGATAGCATTCTAATGCAGTTATTAATGAAGTTATTAGAAAGAGAGAAAGAGAGAGAGCTTGTGTGAATTTGGCTAACGTTACCTCTGTGAGTCTCTAACCAGTGCTGTTATTACCTTTAAGTTGCTACACTATATAGGATTACTGATAAAATCGCCAGGGCAGCGGTGACAACACCTTTTTGTGCAAACTGCACGACCATTATTACAGTTAACTATGTGAAGTGATATGGAACTGTTATGTGGTCAGGAGAGCTGCCTGGAACTATGTTTGCCGTGAGTTTCCCAGAAAATAATTGCACACCTCAGAACGTTCATCAGCCAATCAGATTCAAGCATTCAATGGCCCCATAGTATAATGTTAATTATTGCATTAAATATAGTTAACAATTGGAACTTTACTGTAAAGTGCTACAGATTTTCTTTCTTTCTTTTTTTCTTTTGAAATCGCAAAGATTATTGGAGTAGTTTTTACAAGAAATTCTATATCAGTCTTACTACTTTAACATTTCATGTTTAATTTATTGTTTTACTTGCCATCTCTTAAAAATTGCTGGTAAATGTCTCAATCAAAATGTATATAAAAAAAAAAGTAAATGGGTAAAATTTGTTTCTAAATAAATCCTACACCATATTTTTTAGTGTGTGGAAACAATGTGCCATATTTTAACGATCTAAACACAAAGTGTAAAGCGTTGGTGCAGGTGCACTCGGGGCGTGTCCAAATCCACTTTTGCTATTTTAACGGCGGAAAAACGGTCTGTGCGCCGGGACGCATTTTGGAATGGGTTGTCCCTATTCTCTTAATAAGTAATGGGCGTAACGTTCAATAAACCAATCAGAGTGTCATCTCCCATTCCCTTTAAGAGCGAGATGCGTTCGCGCCATAGCGAAATTTGTTGGCGGAAAAGCTGAAAGCTTCTCAAGCAAAGAAACCGATCTGCTCGTTTTCTACCAATGTTCTACCAACGTGCTCTTTAAATAACAAAAAAATATTGTGCCATTGACTTTAGACTTTAGACCAGGTTTGAGTTGGTCTATGGCGCAGTCTATTTTCAGCTCCTTATAATAGCAATGCGCCAGAACACACCTCTTTTTTAGACCAGGATGCTCAGGGGCGCACAAATGGGCGCAAATGCATTTGCTTCTTAAATGACATGGCGCTGGACAGAAAAATGCAAACGGCGCTGGACTGAAACTAGCTAACACACTTGCCTTGAGTCGCATTGCGCCGGGTGTATGATAGGGCCCAATATGTGAAGTTCTGATGAAAAATCTCTGAAAATATCTCTTTTTCATATATTGTAAGTGAATGAGGCCGTCAAATGACAAAAGAAGCGCCATTAAAGTGCCTCATTTCACTCATGTACTATTTTCATGTCTTGTGAAGTCTTTCAATAAGTTGAGTGATGAACAGATCAAAATTATAACCTAGAGCCAAAAAGCTGACAGGCTGTTTTTGTCCCCATTTACTTTTATTATATTAAAACGAGAACTCTGGATATGCTTCCACAGAAAAGAGAACATCTAATGGGTTCAAAAAAAAATTTTAATAATGAAAGATTTTTCTTTTTTGAGTAAATAATTCCTTTATGTAGTTCTTTCCTTCCAACGCAGTTGGTCAATGTTGTTGCTTTTAAATGTGATATCAGTGGCAAGCAGATGTGTGCGTGTTTCATTATTCATGGTTCTGTTCTATGTTTCTCCCACATGGCTGCTTCTGGATAGGGGTCCAAAGTGAGTCTGTGATCTGCAAGGAAAAACTATCACATGGCTCTGAGCTTCTCTTCATCTCTCTTGATGAGCTATACTGGCAAAATGGCAAATTGCTGGTATCCTGGAAATCCCAAATTCTGTTTATATCCAAATTCAGTTCCATGTGTTTCTCCTTTAAATTGTCTGTCATCTTATAACCTCTGATAAAGAGTGGTCTTAGCATTGGGTAAATGCATTTTTGAGTCATTCTTTGGATTTTGGGATTTTCACACCGATGACGCCATGTGTCAACATGGTGGTCATCATGTTCATGGCAGCCTGTTCTTTTCCTAAAGCGCTGTCAAATATTTGACCATTTCTGGTGCTCTAAAGTGCTATTCTTACCAAGATAGCATCTTGACCTAGACCTCGGGGGAGAGTAAAGGATCCAGTATGTTGTAATGACCCATAAACATAGAGAGAGCAGCACAGCTATGCTAATCAGGTCATCCTGAGCCCTTTAGCCAGGTTCTGCGCCCACTACTTACCCATTAGACTATATGTCCTACGTCATCCACCTGCTATTTCTTCACTGCACTGCACCACAACAATTGTATAGTGTACAGTATATATGGGTTTTCTTCAACTACGTCCACATTTAACCCTGACTTATAGAATACAGAGTTTAATTTGTGTACTAACAAAGTTTAAATAAATGCATCACGGGAAAATTGCAGTTTTTTCTTTTTTCACCATAGAGTTTAATAACATTCTATTCTAAAAATTTTTCCCCACACAAAATTACAGCATCTTTGTGTTGATTAGTGATATTTTTCTTTGTTTCACTAAGGTACATTTTTGTCAGTTGGTCATGATCCGTAGGACTGGTACACACACACACACACACACATATATAAATATTTATTTACACACATTAACAAAATAATAATAAAATAGAAATATGAAAACTGTTAAATAATAGATATTGACATATGAAAAATGACATATGTTTGATTATAGATTTGAAAATGCAATATTTTTATTTTTTTCAGATTTTATGACTTGAAAATAATTATTTAAATTATTTAAATAATCTTAAAATGAACCTGAAGTACACAATCACCCCTTTAATTATCTTTTTCTTTTTGCACTTTAATTTCTCACACTTTCTTTCCTCAATATTTAAAGCATGGTTGTGTTAGTGATTTTTATTTGTAAAGTAAAAACTTTATCAGTTGGTCATGATGCAAATAATGCTGCAACTGCAGACTGGCATATTTTTACATTAAATAACAGTTTTTTTTTTTTTTTTTTTTTATGTATTTTTTTTAATTCCATTAACTTTTTAATTGTGTATTTAAAAACTCTTACAAAATGGTCCGCAATTGTTGAAACACCCATATATTGAATGAAGTTTATTTTTCTTGCCCCATTTTTCTTGATTTAAGAATAAATCTAACAAAATGTGTGTGGTTTAAACAGTGTGTTTGTTTTTCAGATAAATTTATCTCGTTATCTACTAAAAGACCGATTTAGAAAAAAAAAATCCAGTGTGGTTGAGGAAAAAGTGTTGAGGACACCAACTAAGCTAATGTGCTAGTCAGGTGTCATGCTAGCTTGTTATTTTTCTGTATTCTCATGCCTTGTGTAAGAGTTACAGTGGATGAATCTATCAGAGGAAGGGAGAGGTGCTTTATCAGCACCTTAAGAACCCTTTGCTTCACCCCTAAATGGCCACAGCTACTTCTTCACTTTAAATCATTTGTCGGCAGGCTAGTCGACTGGCCTCATTTAATAGCACTCAAGCTAATGAGTTCTCAGTTAAATTCATGGGCATAGAAGCTGGACGCTCACTGATAGATTAATTTGAACATTAATGTAGAGTTACTCCGTAGTCAGCACATGGGCATATTGTTCATGCTGATTGAACATGGATTTGAGGCCAAGAGAAGACCTTGTTCTGAAACTGACATCTTCATCATTTAATTGTTTTATTTTTTCCATTTTGTGTTTGGAGTGAGTGTTTCTGGAACTGAGTGGATCATTTTGTTATGAATGCTGGAAGAATCAACATAGATGGTATGCTGTTCCCTTAACAGAAATTTGCAAGGGTAACCTCCAAAAGTGTCTTTTACCTAAAAATACCAAGTAAACAACAGATGTATTCTAGTAGTTATTGTAGTAACTGGCAGTTACCGTAGTAAATTTCTGTATGGGTCCAATCTATGTTTAAGATTCTGTGAGTATGTGCAAGTGAAGCTCTTTGAAGTTTTCTGATTTGAGATAATGCTAAAGTGACTTGGTTGAAATCGACTGCCTGAATGCTCTTATGTGCCCCATATTGACCGAGCAGTGCATCATCTGAGTTCATGGCAGCTTTGGATTTGGTTACACTGCCAGCATGTTTTTACCCTTTTTATGCTCGTGTAATGGACTGTGACTCCCACAATAGTTTTACAGAGATGCATTCTCCACACCAGACTGAACTAGAACACTGGGGAACAAGAGCAAGCCATCTAATAGGCCCTGGCTGCCCTCTCGTTCATACGAGCAGAATATGGACAGCACTTCTCTGAAATTACGTATACAAAGGCACCTTGATTTATATTTGGGCTGTCCACCTTTTTATCCAGTGCGGTCAGGCCTGAATATTGATGTATGCTGCTGCATTTAAAACTTGATATTGCACTTTAGGTCGCCTTTAAGATTACCCTTCAAATGTAATTGGGCTTCTTAAAGACCACTAATGCAAAGTGTTCCTGTATATTTGAGCTGTGCAACACTGTCAATGTGCAGTGCTGCTCAAATTTCAAAGGGACTGTTTGTATTTACAGGTGCGCCCCAAATAGCGTACCTATGCACTATTCTATGATGTTTTGTAGTATAAATAGTGTGAATAGTGCGTTCACACTGAAAAGAACAGCTTTAATTACAGAATGAAGGGGAAGGGGCTATCAAACTCCGATTACGAATGACAAAATAACCTTATATAATTCATACACTACATGGTTGAGTACATAGTGCATAAGTACATAGTGCACGAGTGCATAGTGTATAGTGCGTCATTTGGGACGCAGCTTAAATGTTGTAACTATAATATGGGTATATATATGTAATTAATTAATTTCGATTATAGCCTAAACTGATATACAAGATGCACATGTATTTTTTTACATTTTATTTTATGTAAACTTAACTTTTATTATATGTAATGTTTTATCTTTATTTCACATTGTTGAAATTATAGACCGTAAATAATTTAAGTCATTCATTCATTTTCATTTGAACCTGAACTGAGGTAAAAGAATCAATTCAATTATTTTGCTTTAGTCAACATAAATGTAGCTAAATTGTTTTAAAAATGTAAATAAAGTTAATTAATTTGGATTTTAACCTGAATCTAAAATAAAGTTTTTTTTTTCTTTATTTCTCATAATTCATATTAATTAAAAAAAATTTTTTTTTACAAACTCGTACTTGGGGCACCTTTTGAAGACTTTTCTTTTTCGAAAATGTATCCTGTAGGGTATTGATTAGCCCTTCTTATCAAATGAATCCCAGTATTTTCTTGTGATTTTATCTCATCAGATACCATGATAAAATAGAAGTCACCAGTAACTTCTTGGGAGCCATGTGGCTGATCTCCATTACCTTCCTGTCTATTGGTTATGGAGACATGGTGCCTCACACATACTGTGGGAAAGGAGTGTGTCTCCTTACTGGAATCATGGTGCGTCTATCTTTAACCCTACTAATAATGTACAAATGATACACAAGTCTTACATTTAAGTTTATCTGCATATATTTTTACAGTTATTAGTGTCCACTCTGCCATAACATCATCAGGCCATAAAGTCATTTTGTAGAGGAACTGTATATAAAAATTTAATTTTTGAGATATTTACACCCTTGTGAGTTTATCCGCATATTTTTTTTACAGTAATTAATGCCCACTCAGCCATAACTGTGAAGCCATTTTATAGAGGAACTGCATTTAAAAAGTGATTTTGCTATGATTTGTGTTTGTGTGTATTCTCAGGGGGCTGGTTGCACTGCCCTAGTGGTGGCTGTCGTAGCCAGGAAGCTAGAGCTCACCAAGGCTGAAAAGCATGTCCATAACTTTATGATGGACACTCAACTCTGCAAAAGAGTGAGCATGTTTTAATATACAGAATTGTAGCTAAGTGAAAACGAAGTAAGTATGAAATAAGTGTTAAAAAGAGCAGTCAAACTCGCTGCACTTTGAGTCAAATGTTGAGGCTGCATAAGCTGTGGAAACTAGCCAACATTCCCTTGATGAGATCATTTTCTAGACAAAACCTGGCAAGCACATCTCACCCATATCGCTAATTCACCAGAACCTTCCAGAGTCTACAACTACAGTAGTAGCACTTAATGCTGTATTTCAAGAGCATTCACTTTGAATTTTTTTTATGGTGTAATGAGTTACCAAACATACTGTACGTCTTTCTGTCTGCACTAGCTGTAGTGATGTTTTAAAGGGATATTTCACCCAAAAATTAAAATTCTGTCATTAATTACTCACCTCCATGTTGTTCCAAACCCGTAAGACCTTTGTTTATCCTTCTTTAGAACACAAATGAAGAAATTTTTGATGAAATCTGAAAACTTTCTGACCCTGCATAGACAGCAACACAATTGACACTTTCAAGACCCATAACGGTAGTAAGGACATCATTAAAATGGTTCATGTGATGTCAGTGGTTCAACTAAGAAAACCAAAATATTGACTTCATTCAACATTTTCTTCATGTCAGTTGCATTGTTGTCTATGGAGGGTCAGAAAGCTCTCGAGTTTCATCAAAAAATATCTTGATTCACGTGAGGGTGAGTAATTAATGACAGAATTTTCATTTTTGGGCAAACTGTCCCTTCAAGATTAATATTTAATGTAAGTTTCTTATCTGGACTTCGTTTGTTCACAGGTGAAAAACACGGCTGCTAATGTACTCAGGGAAACATGGCTAATCTACAAACACACAAAGCTTGTGAAAAAGATTGACCATGCCAAGGTCCGGAAACATCAGCGCAAGTTTCTGCAGGCCATTCACCAGTACGTAATTTTGCAACATTTAATCTTTGTCATCTCCCTTTTGCAGTGTGTGCTGTCTGCATTTGTGTTTTATATGAGATGAGATATAAATCTACATTTTATGGTGCTTAAAACTGGATTTAGTTCAAGGTCTCGCTTTCCAATTTAGGGAATCTACTCACATAAAGTTTTTTATATGGAGTTTTGAAACGGAATTGAACCTTTTAGACTGAATAGACTCATCCTCATATTTCCTTTCTAAATAATGTTAGGATCTTGTTTTAACTGTCAGATCATGGAATGAAATCTTGATGCTGATGATGCCGAAAGCAAAAGAAGTTTGGGACACAAATAGTATATCAGAAAAATTGTTGTGCATACATGACTGAATGCGCTTTTTGGTTAAGAATGACTTGGTGAGATGTATACTTAAGTAAAAAAAATAATAATCTAGATTTTTCTCACAGTATCAGTCCAGTGCTTAATAGTGCATAATACTGGCAAAGAAGAAGAGAGAACCCATTCACTGCTGTTAATTAATTATTTCTTTGTTCTTTATTGCTCACTGTCTATTTGTTTACTTAATTGAGATATACTCAAAGGCTAAATGCCATTGCTTTCATTTAATTTGTTTATATTTATATGAATATTTCACTTCAAAAATAAAAGAGTGTGTTTCATAGCATATTAGTTAATGCTTTGAAACTTTTATGAAGCACAATGAAATTACTTTGGTATTGTGACATCCCTAGTGTAGACAGTAACCCGGATGCATGATAGAGAAGTTGTTTTTTATATATGCTGTTCAGTATTATGAAAAAATGACATGACAAAAATGTTGCTAAATGGTCTGGCGATGCAAATCGAATTAGTTTCTTTTAAGTCAGTCATAAAAGTTTGAAAGTCTTTTGGTGTGGTGTGCAACTTGAGGTTTTTAAAAAAATGTATTCTGTGTTCCATTTGTTTTGCCTTAAATCACTGCAGAGCTCAGAAGTAAGTCATGTCTTCTCTTTTTCCTTACCATTGGAACCCTTTTTCATTTTCAGAAGTCTTATTCAGCAATATCAACCAACATGATGAACATTGAAAACATTTGAAGCTGGGCCCCATTTTTATTTAGCTTTGATATCCATTAATGGCGTTTGGATGAATTGCATTTAAATGGTTTACTAACCTGATAAGGTACTTCGAGGGAAAAGTTCTTCACATCATCTCAGCTTCAAATTTATCAGATGCCACAATATCAGAAATTCATGCATCTAGCCTGTACCAGATTTCCACAGAACCTCGCACTGCACTTTTAGTCTTTTAGAGTCTTTTAGTCGTACCACTGTGTACAATCTGCTGGTCTGCAGTGTTTTCTTGCAAACACAAATCTATTGCAAATCATTCTTATGGAGATACTTTCAGAGAAATACCGAAAGTGAATGTTATTAGACTGCATGGGAAGTTTAGACACAAACTTCAGCATTTAGTACTCATTTCCTTTCCCTTGGTAGGTTCGCTTTAAAAAGGGACAAATCACCAACGAAAATAAAATAAATCAATTTTGTCATTTACTCAACATTGTGTTGTTCCAAATCCATATGACATCTTTAATTCAACAGTTTTTTTTTTTTTTTTTTTGTCAAGAACGTGAACGTTTATGAGAAAAATACTGATGTTTAATTAGTGAATTGTTCATTTTAATCAGACTGAATTGAGTTGAATGAACTGGTTGACCATTTAATAAGTTAAAGTGAATATAAATCGTTAAATTAAAAACTAGCTACATTTTATATTGACAAACAAAATTAACTGGACAAAAATCCTCAAAGAAATAATTTATGTACCTCAGTTCAAGTATTTATTTACATTTATTTAAAAAGGTAATTATTATTTAATAATAATACTGCATAATATTTTCTGCATTTACCTTCATAATCAAAATTAACAACAAAAAACTCAGGACTATATCTCAATTCAAGTTAAAATCTGATTTTTTTTTTTAATTATTAATATTTTTTTATTAAATTATTAATATTATTTGTTTTTTAAATATACAATCATAAATAAAAATGTTTTTTGTAACTCAGTTCAAAATTAATATAAAATTTATAAAAATTTATACATTTCTAAAATTTAAATAACTGGAATAAATACATTAGTAGCTTCGTGTCCACATGAAAAAGCGTGACCAGTGCATTATACAGGTGTTTCATTTTGTGTTCCACAGAAGAAAGTCAGTCTCATGTAGTTTTGGAACAACATCAGGCTTATTAACTGTTGAAGAGAATTAAACTAATCCTTTAAGTGCTGTAACATTTTCTGGCCATGTTATAGGTTCTCTGATGTGAATCGCCAGTCCTGCCTCTGTTTGGCATGCGGTCAAAGTGAAAGCGCAACTGCTGAGCACAACAATTCATTTATAATGTATCTGGCCTACACTTTTACGAGACCACGTAGACATTCCCTTGCCTAATGCAAACAATCATAAATTCTATAAATATCTGCACATGAAATGCTTCATAAACTCAACAAATCGGCCTGTGTTCTGGAGAAGGTAACCGTTGCATCTGGAGTGCAGGGAACTATGGAGGTCTGGGTACAGAAACAAACAGACCAATTTTGGCCCTCCCAAAATTGAGAGTTCATCTTTGAAACAGTTCAAGCACATGTGAAAGAGTACAAAGTGTCCACCTTTTATTTTCCATAAAGCTTGCACACTTGAGTTTTTTCACACTTGTTTTTTGTTTTTCGATGGGAGGGGGAGAGTTTGGGTCAAATGGCTGGTTGGGGTTGGTTTAGGTTGCTTGGATAACTTTGGAGAAGACCGTATGTTTGAATAAGTCATAATGCTATGTTTATATTCTGCATGTGAGTATCATTAACAAGCATTTTTCTCAAGAAATTGTTGTAAGATCTGCCAAAATTCCTTGTTCTACTGTTACAAAACTCTCATCGACATCTCCCCTTTCCTTTCCGGGTTTTGTTTGAGCCTTCCTATAATGGAAAGCCCAGTTATGTGTATCTAGAGAGATTCTGGTGTTTGCTTTCTGTATTCATTAGGCTCTGACATTAGGGTAATGCTAATGCATCACTGCTAGCACATCTGTCATTACCATGGAGCACAAACCATGTGTCCACCCATTCTGTGTCTTTATCAGTTCATCTGTTTCCACGTAACACCGGCTCCAGTCTGACACAATATCATGAAAGTTTTCTGCTACATCCTATTGAGTTTCAGTGTATGCCATCACACTGTTGACAAAGTGTTTAGGGTGTGCTTCCACACATTTTACAGCGATCTTGCTACAATAAAGCTTTTTATGACAATTTGTAGGCCTGTCTGCCAGCTGCAAAAAAAAAAAAAAAAACACAATGGGTTTTTAAAATAGCAAATTATAGTTAATGGTTTATGATTTACAATTAAATTTGTCTGTGATTAACAAGCTTGTTTGACTTTCAGGTTTTGTTTGACAATATAAATTCAAACATGAATTCTGGGGCCAGTTGCATAAAATTTGCCTCTATGTTAAGTGTCTTAAAGACTAGTTTAACCAACTAGCAGTTAACCAAGGGGTAATCAGTCTTATATTTTGGATACAGCTTAGACTAATCTACATTTTAATGTAACTGAATTTTTACAATTTTGGTCTTAAAGAACAAAATTAATGTAAATTTTAAGACCAGTCTCAACCTTTTATGCAATCAGCCCCTGACCACAAGCATGAGAGTTTACATAAAAAAAATGTTCTGAATCAAGCCTTTAATATTAAATATAAATTTAAGCCTCTAAGTACCATCTGAAATTTAAAGGACCTGCACATTGCAATGAAAGTAAAATGACTCAACCTAAGCATAGGAGCTTGATAAAAATCCTAATTTTGGAGGAAATTTCACATGACACTTAGAGGCTTTTGCATCTGATCTTCTTCATGCATATATATATATATATATATATATATATATATATATATATATATATATAAAATGAATTGAATTAATTTGGGTTATAATGTATATACATGTAAATATAAATTAAAAAAATTCTACAAAATGAAAATAAACCAACAAAAATCTCAAACTAACGCGTTTTTAAAAATCTTTTTTTTATTGTTATTTTTTTTTTTACAGTATGTTTTTTTACAATATAATATCTAACTGCATTTCATTCCTGTCCATTACATTTTGTTGAGAGTTTCTAAATGCATCAGATCACCATCCAAAAAATTCTGCAGCACAGTTTCTTGACTTTGGGGGTACGGTATGCTTACAGAGTTTTAGGACAATGTCTCAATTGTTGTTCTTTTCGACCCCTTCTTTTTTATTTTACTTCCTGTGGCTGAATAAGTTTGCATGTCTGACTGAACCGAACTGGAATGTAAATGTTTGCATGTGGGCACATCATTTAATGGAAGAACACTATTTACCTCCTAGATTTTAGCCTAATTACCAAACTCTGTTTCTTCCTCTTCTCCCCTGCTCTTTCCGTTGACACTCCATCACAACCTCTTGCACTTGCTTTTGCACTCCTTACTCTGTAAACTCCTGCCTCCTTTGTATATCTTTGTGTCTTCTTTCCTTGTGGCCCATCTCTTTCTCTTTGCCTGTCCACCTGCTCCCTGGCTTATTTTTTTCCCCAGATTGCGAAGTGTGAAGATGGAGCAAAGAAAGCTGAATGATCAAGCAAATACACTGGTGGACTTAGCAAAGGTGTGGACAGTGTTCCTTATTGCTTGTAAACCTTAGTACATTTGAAGTACAGTACATGCAGGAAGATATATTGTAAATTTCCTACAGTAAATATATTAAAACTTAATTTTTGATTAGTAATTTTTTTTTTTTTTGCACCCTCAAATTCCAGATTTTCAAATAGTTGTATCTCGACCAAATATTGTCCTATCCTAATAATCCTTATTTAATCAGCTTTTAGATGATGTATAAATCTCAATTTCGAAAAAAAAATGACACTAGTTTTATGGTCCAGGGTCACATATTGCATTTTAAAACATGCAGGTATAAAACAGTTATTTTAAATTGTATTAATATTTCACAATATTTCTGTTTTGAACTGTATTTTTGATCAAGTAAATAGTCAAAGTAGTCATGGTGAGAAATCTTGCTGACCCCAAACTTTTGTTTGCTTGTATATACTTATTGAATACTTCATAAATTCAGGTAAATTGCACCATGCTCATTTCTAAAATAGTCTGTGAAATAGTATACAGAATGCAAGTGTGTCCGGACCAATATAAACAATGGGAATTTTATTTTATTTGGTTATTTGACAATATACTTGTGTAAATACATATTTTGTGTCTTTTAATTTGTAATATTGTATTTTAAATGTTATATGATTTTAAATATTTTGTTAAAATCTTTTTTTTTTTTTTTTTTTTGTAGTCAAAATATGCTTACTCTCCATGCAAGTGGACAACACAGGATTTGTGGAGTTTTTTGTGTGTACTAATTGTGCTTTTCACTTCTTCAGACACAGAATGTGATGTACGACCTTGTTGCAGAACTTCAGGAGCGCAGTGACGACCTAGAAAAGCGGATCGGTCACCTAGAGGCAAAACTGGACTCCATAAACAGCAGTCTGCAGGCTCTGCCTGGCCTGCTCTCAAAAGCCATACAGCAGCAACAGCACCACCTGCTGGACGGGCTGACCCAGCGTGGGTTCACGCGACCCTCCTCACAGACCTCCGAACGCTCCTGGGCGTCATCTGTGCACCGACGGAGAGCACCCTCTACTGCACCACACACGTCCTCTGATAGCGGCTAGCACGCTCTCACACACTCCAAACCATACTCTAAACCTACTACACACACACTCCAACACACCTCCGTCATCAACTAACACTGCTAAATATACTTTTAGTACTAAAACGTTAACAAGAATGACAACTCCAACACACTGGAATAAAATGTAATGAATTAACACATCATGGTAGAGATATGGTTTATGTTTAGCCATTGTATGGCTGTTTAAAGTTAGCTTTTTTGTAAAGCCCTTGTATAGTATGAACTGGATTCAGACTGCAGGGGGGTGGAATGGCTTTATACAGAGAGATATTGTTTGGAAACAGAATTCAATGGAGCTAAACCAAGGGAAACAAAGAGGACTGAGAAGGAAGGAAAAATGCGAGGGAGAGGAAGTCACCAGACAGGCAGTTATTACAGATATGAGCTTTTTTCTGAATACCTTACCATAATGCTACTACTTCTTACTGCAGTATATATTTGTATACAGTGTACAGTATGCAAGTTTTCTGTATCTATTAAAATGCCCTAGGACATTTGTTAGAGAACATTGCATTGAATACCATATCCCACAATGCAATATGTTCGACTTTTCTTTTTCAGCATTATTTTAAGCAGTATTTCATAGCATAAAACATTTTGACATTACAACAAAACAATTTTTTCCCCAAAATGTAATTAACCCTCATGTGGTCCTCGGTCATTTCAGACCAGAAACATATTATGTTTTGAAATGTTTGAATTTCAGAATGGTATAAAACTTGGTGACTTTTGTGGCACTTACAATATGAAAAAAAAAAACATAATTAAATGAAAATTCACATTTAGGATCTTTGCCAAAGTAAATGAATGGGAAATGCCAAAAATATGAACATACAGAGCTTTTTGGAGGGGATATAATCTCCAAATCATCATTGGGTTAAAATGCCATTAAACACTTTATTTGAGAATAATATGAAATATTCTTTCTAATAATTGTATTAATTATATAGATATAAATGAATAATTTAGAGGTAAATCTTGCTAAAAAATGCTAAATATTAAGGGATTAAACATTCAGTGTTATAAGATCACGTGGCGACAGCTACACATTTGCAAATGCAATGGAAGAAGTAGTACTGTAAACAGTATATACTGCACAGTATGAAGTAAGTACTACGCTGGTATTCTAATCCATTAAATAAAGGCTCATAGAATTGTTGTTAAATTGTCCAGCTCACAGAAGCTGGAGAAGGGCCTTTGGAAGACTGGTATATAAACAATTAGCCAGATATTAAGAAAAGAAAAAAAAAAACGGCAAAAAAGATTAAATGTATTATCAAATGGATATTTTTCAGACTAAAAATTTTAGCTAGTCGAATTCAGCTGATAAATGTTTCCACATTGCATATTTTCTTTATATTACACTGGCCACATTCAAGGTCTAATAAAATAATATGCATTCGATCTTTAGGAATAAACAATATTCAGCACACGTTTTCCACTAGCAGGTGTGAAAGGCTGTTTAGTGCTTTACAGGAGCTGAATAACATTAAACATGATTCCAGCAGAGCTTCCAAAGGTCTTTAAAGCTCGGGCAATCTGTAAGACAGTCTGGGGATGTGATGGGATGGGAATACTGTATCCTCCTCACGCCTTTCAATGCAAATGACGATGGAGCTGACCTATAGGATGATTTTCTCTTAATTTTCCCTTTCTTTTTTATTTTCTCTTCTCATTTTTTACAGAGATTCATTTTTTATTATTTACCTACATTTTTTATAGCTTGTAGAGGATATACAAAATGTTTCCGCAGAGTGGCAGCATATATGAGAACATGCATTCCTTGATCAAAGACTTCCAAAAGTTCACCTAAACAAAATGTGAAGCCCACACTTGGATATCATTACCACTATTGTATTAACCAGTTTGGTTCCCAGTTCTAGGTTTAGAATGAAAGCATCAAGATGTGATTGTCATTACGGGTTTGAAAAACAGCAAACTGCCTTTACTGTGTGTCTTTGGCCTTGTTGACCAAGCCGTAGCTGATCTACATAATGCTGGGCTCCAACATAAAGAAATAAATGAACAAATCAACTACCTGGTCACATTGTATTTTTATCAGTCGTGTATGCGTTGGACATGTTATCTACTTCTTAAATGGATTCTTCACTGGTTCAAATCCACTAACCTTTAACTTGGTCCATTTTTAGACAACAGCAGTAGTAATGACGCAGAATGTGGTGCACAACCTAAGAATAGCAGTCCCTGGATTACTCCCAGTTAACCATGTATTGAACATTTGTGTTGAAGAAAATGGACAGTATTTTTAGGCCACTCTGTACAAGGCCCTTTAAAGCCTGTAACACAAGTGCATTTATTTCTCTCAATGTTCACTCAACCATCTTTTCACTGCACTGCAGAGGAGCCACTGCTGAGCCAGTGATCTAATGCAAAATTTCTCCAAATCTGTTCTGTTGAAGGAGAAACTAATCTACATTTTGGATATTCTGACAGTTAATGTAGGCATATGTTACGTCACGCAAAATACAGTGAATAACATTGCGGTAATGGCCCTCTAACTGTACATTTTCTCTTATGTATGCAGTTTTGAAAGTTGATATATTCAGTAATTTCAAAGGAGTGGGTGCTGTGATCTGGATAAACTTGTCTCATCTCACCCTCATTGATATTCTTTCTTGTATTATGTCTTGTTTTAGTAATTGACTTTAGTGCTACAAAGCACTTTAGTGACATGCACAGCATGCATAAACATGATACATTTACAAAAAAAGTTACATGCAGATTAATAGCTATTTAGAATAAAGATCAGTTTCTCAAATGAATGTAAAATAACTATGGACACCTAAAGTGGTGTAATCTTACAGTAAAGAAATGAAAGATAAATATTTATAAAAATGAAAGAAAATAAAAAATAATTACTTTTCAGAAATTCAGAAATTGCTGCCTTTTGATGTGATTAAATTAATGCATCCAAAAGTTGAAAGTTTCAAAAATAACTCTATTTTTCTCCCTGCCTCTTTTACCCTCATTCAACTGACCTAATTTTTCTCTCTCAAAAATATAGGGAAGGCAAGGTAAGATTATTCTTTGTTTCAGGCTGCTAAACACAAAATAAACCTTGTGACAGCATTTTTTTTTTCATTTTATATGCAGTGAATGGTTGCATGTGGTGATATTACATTTAAAAAGGTATTCATCCCTTTCCACACCTGAGGTCCAGTCAACTGACGAAGCACTTTTTTTTTTTTTTTTTTACACACATTACACTTTAGTTTGCTGGTTCATCTTATCTCAACTTCCTCTATCTGTTCACACTTTCTCTGCCACAAAGCTGTTTTACACTGAAATTTTTCTGTCACAAAGTTGTTTTCCTCCAAAAGTGCTCTGTACTTTCATTGCATTAATATTTAAAGAAAGAAAGGGGGGGGGGGGGGAGCACTTTCTGCTTTGCCCCCTTGCTCGTCTCTACTCAACACTCCTCCCAGGTCCAGTAGCTTTGCTCAGTGAGTATTTATTAATATTTAAGAACCAAAACAAATAAACCTGGCACATTTTTCATGCCGGTTTGTTTTCCCCCTTGTCTAAGAGGGGACACTCTTAGTACCGCCAAGGGCACAGAAGTGATGTGAATAAATGGATTGATAAATTATTTATTACTTTATTTTTTACTTAAAAAATTGAGTGCTTTTTGTCCTTATAGAGGTAAAACACCACGATTGGTCATGTTGCTGTTACGCATCATCAAAAGATACTATTTTCAGAATCCCCATCTTATAAAAAAAAATAATTAAGAGTAAGAACAAAGAATCAGTTGTGTGATTTAAAAATATATATATATATATATATATATATATATATATATATATATATATACATACATTTTTTTGCCTAATTTTTTATTATTGTAAAGTGAGGTTAGAACTATAGCCTGATGCATAAACTAAAGCACCTATTTCAATTGCAAGTTCGTCATCTGTATTTTTCATAACTTTTTAAAGTCAAATTTAATCCAAAAAGTAAAACTGATTTCCCTAAATTAAATGCTAGTTGGTCAAACTACTGTAATTCTTATGACTGTCTTAACACAGTGCCTGTGCAACTTGCCCCTGCTGTCATTCTGACATTCAAATAACTATAAAAAAAAAAAGTTAAACTATAAAACTATAAAAATTAGGGCTTAAAGCATGGCCATTTACTTTTGTCCACGGATGGCCATGGTGAATATTTTAATAAATTGAATAAGAAAACTCGCGCCATGTTTAGTTCTCACCTTGTTTTATTCCCATGCCATTCTTTGATTGTACGCAAGACGGCGCTATTTAACAGCCGTATGCAAATGTACGCTTTAAAAATGTAATAGCCTAAATAAATTGCCATTAAGTATTTTGAAACCTGCATACTTCTAAACACCAAACGCATTCTGACTACACTTAAAAAACAAAGAACATGATTATTTACACACTGAAATAAATTAGTCGAATTATAATGAATTAGATTAAATTAGTCGAATAGTGTAGAAATAAAGAGCTAAGGATATGATGCATGCGAGTTATATTACTGAAAGTCAGTTTGATGTCATATTTATATTAGGCTACTACAACTTTTGATCTATTGGTAATATTATACCAATTTTTATAATTTTATCAACAGATAAATAATGTTCTAGTTTTAGTGTTAAATACATCCCATAACTTATTCCTTGATTGATGTTTTGTTTTTGTTTATATGCAAAAAAGAAAATACATCAAGAAACAGCACTGCATTGAAATATAATAACATAAAGGCAAAGGGAAAAAAAGAAAATATAACACCTCAGTCAGTAGCCTAAGAAAAATATCATCATAAGCTTTAAGAAACTTGTTGTTCTTATTGTTCTTAGAGATGTGCACTTGTTTTCCCAACACAGATGATGTCACTTCTTGTAGGGTGATGTCAACAAGGAATCACGAACAAATAATACCTGGAATATTTCTTAATAAATTAAATGTCTGTCTCTTTGTTTGTTTGTTTGTTTTTTCTTCCCCAAATTACCGTTTTGACGTAGGCTTTGTGATAAACACCTGCTGGATCCAAGATAGAGAAATGAACTAAAATACGTCCTTTGTTCACTTAATTGTGATGTTGTGATGATAGAAATCAAACTAATATAATTTTGATATACAAATATATATAAAGTGAATTTAATAATTTATTATGATAAGATGGACACAAACTAAAATACTTCGTGATCGGAATAACCCGCCCTCTGTGGCTTTTGTCCAATGGGATTAAACCTGGTTTGACTAACTGCGCTCGAGTCACGTCTCTAGATTAGATCGAGTAAGCTTCTTGTTCTCAAGGAAGTTTATTTTCAGCCGTTCACGTATTTCCACCCACATCTTTTGGAGGGGGTCAGTAGTTCTGGTGGATCCTAACACTCAGACGATACAGATGTGCTTCACTGCATGCAGGCGCAGGTGGACCAGAGAGCTTTAGAGAACAGAGACCACTGTCTCAACCAACACTTTTACTCGCACCGGCTTCATTTTTTATCTTTTTTTAACCTAAATCTGAGAATTACATTTGAAGACGAAGAAGAACCATCTGGGAAAATAATAATATTAGAATAGAAGAAATCTTCATTTCTTCAGGTGAAGACAGATTCAGAAAGGTAAATAAAGTTTAGTGTGTTTATATTAGATAAGAATTGTAGGTTTGTATTTTTGACAAAAATACTATATTTATATTTTAAAATATAATTATTTATAAATATTTAGCATTTATGATAGTACTTTGTAGACACACTTTTAGGCCTTTTATTAAAAATCATTGTTGTCTCGCTTAAAACACACACAAAAGAGTGCTTTACAGAAACATGCAACAGTTTTATGATGAAATGCAAAGTAAACAATAACAGGTTTTGTAATCTTTCCTTAAAGTTAACCCACGTTTGATTTAACTATACTTCATATTTCATTATCTGTTTTCGAAAATACTGTTGTACTGTTTTTAGACAAATACAAAGGAAATAATGTTTTACTTATACCAAGGTATCATGCCAAAAGTGTTTGATCATGTACTATGGTACTTTGCTTTGAAATACTCAGCACATACCATACATACCTGTACATAAAGTACAATTGTATTTAGATGCCATGATGGTACTGCTATTTTGTAAAACCAATCAATAAAAGGGTTTTAGCCTAAAAACTGAGTGAATCTTCTATATATCATCTGTTTTAACCTCTTCACCTGTTGTTGGTCATTCAAAAGATTAGTTAATTAATCATAAATGAAATCAAAACTGTTGTGTGTTGATAAATAAGAAAGGATTCTCTTGAGGACACCTGATCACTACAACTGTATCTGCCCTACGTAGGCAGCACCCCCCCCTCCAGAGCGGCCAGACAGTGAAGCTCTTGTGTTTTTCTATCCAAACCTCCCTTTTTTTTTCTTTTTTTTTGACCTCAGGCCTGTATTACCATGGTGACCATGCACAGACCGAGTGCAGCCTTGACTTTTTGCTATAACAAAGGAGAGAAGTTGGGGGAGGCCGGATAGTAGGTGAACACATAGTAACTAGACAAATGGCTTTATCTAGGCCTTTGCCAGGGACTGAAAGTGTAGTATGCAGTCTTCTGTTGTTGTGGTGTCGCACGCTACAGTAGACACTGAGATTTTTTTTATTCTATTATATTTAAAATTCTTTTAAATATTGTATTTTATTAAAGATATATTAACAATCATGACATTTAAAATGAAAAAGAAAACATTAAACATTATAAATGTGAATCAGTTTTATAAAAAAATATGTAAAACTAAATATTTGATATTATATTTAAATTTTATATTATTAGAAAACATTAAAATCATGACATTAAAAGTACAAAGAAAAAATCATAATGATTTTTTACATTTTAAATATCTTTTATATTATGTTTTAAATTATTTTAAATATATTCTTGTGAAGACCGTAAAAAACAATTTTAGACTTCAAACTTCAAAATCAACTTCAAAAATTCAGTAAAAAGGACTTTCATATTACATCTAATAATGAAAGGATTAACCATAACTCTTTTTTTATTACATTTAAACCTATTTTATTATTATTATAATTTTTTTATAAAAAACTAAAACAAATCAGTCAATGATTGTGCTGTGTGTTATTAGAAATGTGTATTCATGGCAACATAAAAGTACATCTACCATTCAACGTATTACCGCCTATAGTGTTAGACATACAGTAATGTATGGCATAGTTTTTGTTGAGTACTTCTTGATGCCTATTCTGTCTGGTTTTGTCCTGTTTGTGACCTCACCCCTAGAGCATATGATCTGAAATTAAACAAACGGCATGTTTGGCCAGAATTTGAATCTATGCATTTCAAAGTGAGTGCTGGACAATGGTTGAGATTGAGTTGAACTCCCACGGTCGGGCCTGTAAACGGTGGCTTTGTGTGGACAGACTCTGAACCCTGGTGCCGATGTCTCCTCTCTACTCTGTGTTGTTACCTCACACTCATAAACAGCACAGTTATTTCAGCACGGTGGTTACACGGCTTGTGGTTTTGGGTAACATCATTTTGGCCTGTGTATTGATGTCACTGCTAATGTGCTGATCTTAGACATTTAAAGGGACAGTTCACCAGTGAATGAAAACTGTCATTATTTACTCACACTTGTCTTGTTCCCTCCCTGTATGCTGTTTGTTATGTTTTCCAGCGTACACAAGGAGTGTCTATTTTGTGTTTGTTTCTGTTTATGATTGTGTATGTATAATATTTCATAGCAGCTATTTTTATACACTACTATTTACTTTTGAAAAAAAAAAAAATTTTTTTTGGCAAAGACACGTTAAATATGTAATATTCACATCAATGAAAAAACTTAATATAACTTGATTTCAGTTTCTTAATGTTATACTTTATAAAATTTATTATTAAAATATATATATATATATATATATATATATATTTTTTTTTTTTTTTTTTTTAATGATGATGATATTATTTTTTTATTTTATAATTTTTTTTCAATTAATAATTACTTAAATTTAGACCTGTTCCTTATGTAAAGCTATTGTAACACTATTGTTCCTTATGTAAAGCTATTGTACAGTTGGGCTACATTTATGGTGTTATTTTATTTATTTATTGATTTATTTATTGTCTTTTAAACAGTCTTCTAAAGAAATTATTTCACAAATTGGTCATAAACAATAAATAAAGAACCTGCTACGTTTTCTATCTGCATGTAACACCTGAGTGAAAAAAATATTAATGTTTATAAATTCTTTTGCTTCATTTAGCAGACCACTTGTCATCTTTGAGAGATGTTTGAGAAGCATTCCTACGACAGTCCCCCGATGTACACCCCACCTTCCAATGGCTTTGGACCACCGGGGAGCTTCCAAGACCCTCGGAGTGAGTTCGATCCCTACCCTCCACCTCCAGGATCCTACTATGTGGGCGAGGAGGTGCCACAGCACTTCTACAAATGGTTCTCCCCTCCCGGAATTGTGAAGATTATGATGGGAACCATTATAATCCTCTGTCTGGGAATCTTCGCCTGTGTGGCCTCGACTTTGGTTTGGGACATGCAGTACGGATTAGGTTACGGATCTGGATATTCCAGCTATCCTGGATACGGAAGTGGATACGGCTACGGCAGCGGGTATGGATACGGAAGCTATGGAAGTGGATATGGATATGGTGGCTACTACAATTCTTACCCGACCCCTTACTCAGCAAAGACCAGTATGATCGCCATTGCTGCCATAAACTTCATCATTGCTTTGGGATTCTTTGCAGCTACCTTCTCCAAAACAAACATGTTCCGCAGCAGGAAGTTCTACCTGGTGGTCCTTGTTATCTGTTCTATAATGGCTGTGATTCAGGGCATTATAAACATTGTGTACATTGTAGGAGTGAACCCTATGGCCCAGAGCTCCACCAGCTCATACTACAACCCCATGCTCATGATGTGTCAGAATCTCTATGGCAGCAGTGTGACAGGAATGGGGGCCGGCTTTCCCATCTATAACCAGTACTTGTACCACTACTGCTACGTGGACCCTCAAGAGGTACCATTTAAAGTTACAGGATGTTTCCAAATGTCTTTAGAGACTACATTTAATTTATGTCTTCTTTATAGTCTACAATCAAAGGATTGCCATAGACCATTATTTTAACTCCTCCAGTGTGTAAATCAGTAGAGGAAGTGCATTTACACTTACAGTGGAAGCCTGATCTAACCCTTAGATTTATTTTTTTGCTGTAATCTGATGTGTTTAGGTTGATTTAGTGATGTTAAAGGAATAGTTCACCCAAAAATGAAAAGTTTTCACCCACTCACTCAAAACACAAATGATGATATTTTTAACAAAACCTGAGATTTTCGTACCTCCATTGAAAGTCGATGTAAAAAACTTTTTATTCAAAAAGAATTTCAAAAACTTAAAAAAAAGACCTATTTCAATCCAAGTTTAATGAAGAAACATGATCACTTTATTCTACAAATGTTTTTGTTTACATAATACATGTTACGTTTATATATAAAATATATTTATACTGTATATGATATGAATATAAATACATACATTTAAATACATGTAAATATTTACAAAATATATGCTGTATATGTGCGATTATTTATATATACATAATAAAAATACACAACACATACACATATATTATGTAAACAAAAACTATTTTAAATGTAATAATATATAATATAAATAATAATATGTAATAATAAAGTATATATATATATATATATATATATATATATATATATATATATATATATAGTTATTAAGTTATTAATTTAGTTGTCACAAAGCACATTGTGTTCATTGTATTTCAATGTATTTTGAAAGTATATTCATAAGAGTATAATCAAGAATAATCAAAAGTAGTCCCTCAAAAGGACAATTTTATTTTTATTTAGACTTCTATTGTGAGTGCATTACTGTAAAAACTAAGCTAAGAAACAAAATAATTCAAGGAATAATCTAAATAATTGTCTTTAGTAATCCATACACATTATGTTATTTATAACCCAGAACTTCTGATTCAAGATAGAACTGATCCTGAGAGTGAGATGATTATAAAGATGTTTATTATAGAGTATTACATTTTAATTCAGTGTGATAAAAACTGTATGTACATATTGGACTTAACACTACAGGTTTGTCGTTTGCAGGCAATTGCAATGGTTTGTGGGTTCATGGTTGTGGTCGCACTGGCTGTGGCGGCCTTCTTCTCCTATAGGACCAGAAGTAAAATCTGGCACTTTGGGAAACCAAACATCTACTGGGATCGACCACTTATGGGAGGAACGGAGGGCAGAGATGTGGAGGATTGGGTAAGTTTCCTTATTAAACCTACGTTGAGACGTGCTGCATGGAGGAAGAAACACATGGTCACTAATTAAGTGGCACACCCAGATCAAAATGGCATGAAGTGCCTTGCCTAAGGAGATGAAAATAAAAGGCCAGGGTCAGGCTTATTGCTAGTCTCTAAAGCAAATAGCATCTAAGTACTTTGCAGTGGAAATGCCCATACGTTTAACTGTCCATAGACTCCTGCATCCCAGCAACCGTATATGGGGCATGCAGTTTAATTCTTCTAAATAGTTTGTGATAGTCAATTTAGACCTTTTTTGTTTTGGTAGACAGTGAGCGGTTTGAAGGTGTATTTTGAAGTAATTTATCCTTTAATAGTTTCAGTGGCCTGTGTGACACTGGTGATAATTCAGTCACAAGGTTGAATGTGTTGCTGATATGATCTGTTTGTTAACAGCCAGCCTAGTTTCACTGTGATTGATCATTAACCGAACTGAGACAGTCGAGTGGCTTTTAACTCCATGGTGGATGACTATGAACTGCTACACTTTTGTACTACCAGTTAGACAGTTAGAAAGCATGCTTGAATTAGCATTTCTTTACAGTTCAAAGAATAAATTAAGTGTTTAGGTATAAACATAATTATTAGAAGCATTTCAATGGTCGAAACGGATGTGGCCACTGGTTAGTATATTACTGATTATTATAAGTGTATCTGAAGAGCAATTTATTTCAAAAATTGACTCGTTTACAGTCTTGAAATGTGTTTTTTTTTGTTAAATATGTTTTCTTTTAAATATATTGTTTATATGAATGTAATTAGACTAAAAATATATATATTAAAAGTATCACTAAATTATTATATTATATATACTGTATAAATGTTCCATACAGCCAATACTTTATTGCAAAGAGAAAAAGGAAATATATTTATCAAATTTATTACAAAATGTACTTTTGTGTAAATGCAATTTTTTTCTTATATATTTTGTTTGTACAACATATTATATAGGTAGTTAGAAAATGTGAAAATATATTATGTTAAAATGGTTAAAAATAATCGAATAACTAAAATTTATTAAAAAATATATATTTATGTTCTTTATCTATTTTAGCAATACTTTTTGAGCCATATTTTGAAAGAAAATCTGAATTTAGATAGTTATTTGCACATTATGTACTGAAAATGTGACAAAACCGTACTTTCTGGAACTGATCAAACTGTTCATCAGCCATGTGGGCTTTTATAAGCTAATGCTGATTATGTGTTTCAGTAATAATACTGTACATTAGTGCTGTTTAAGAGAATGTTAAATGTAAGTGAGTCATGTTGTGTGTGTGTGCACGCATTGCTCAACAACATTGCATTACTCACTGTGACTCTTTCTTATTTGAAAAAGAGAAGCAATTAAAACAATAAAGGTCATTCAAGAAACAGGTCAAAAGAACTTTAATTTAATTATCATCCTTTTATATACAGTGAAATGACAGTGAGACTCCTATCAGCAAAGAAAAATAACAGATGAGATCCCTTTAATATCTTAATTGTTTGTCCTAGATGGATATAGGAAGATTAAATGAGATTAAATGAGAGCAAATGTAGACCTCTATTTTTTCAGAGGGATCAAACGGTGCTCACTGCTCAGATTTACTCAAACACCAGTTCAATATCAAAAGTCAGAGAACTCCGTGTGAACTCAAACTACACATTTTTCCAAAATCATTCATAATTCTATCGCTCTGTACTCTTAATGTGTGTTACAGTTGTTTCTATTTTTAATTCTATGAATTTTAGAAGCAATGTCTGCCACAAGGTTGAGAGTCTTTAGCTAAACTTGAGCAGCCTCTAGTAAATCTTTCATCCAGGTCTACGTATTAATGAACCCGTAGCTGGTGGTGAGGGCTCCGTGGGGTGCGCTTTGATTTTGGATTAAGTCCATTGGCAACATAATTACTACCATAATGAGACTGGTCTGCCTTTCTCTGCCCTGGTGCTTTCAGTAAATCCATGCGTTCTGACAGCGTTCCACACACTCCCTTTGAATACCTTTCCCTCCTTGCCTTTCTATCTCTCCTTAACTTTTTTTCTGGTGCAAAAGGAGGTCATGAACATGAAACGTCCTTCTTTTCTGTGTTCTCAAGCATTCTTTCCCTGCTTATGTAGCGTGATCACGGATCAGCGGTGGCAGTAGCTCATGCAGGGAAAGCATTGTTGGAATTCTTGGATGATTTGAGCTTTTCTGCACAGTGGCTTTTCCCTTCTCCCCGGCTGCAGGGAAACGCTCCTCCACCCTCTTTCCTGCTGAGTCCTCCCACCTAACACACACACACACACACACACACACACACACACACACACACACACACACACACACACACACACAGCCCTTCCAGAATAAAACAAACAATCCCACTGACACGCACACCTGATTTCATTGTTTTAGCAGTGTCCTGCTCGGAATTTATTTCCTTATATCCGTTTATCCATTCTTCTTCTTGTGGTATTATAAAGTTTTATAAATCATATGTTGTGCCAGAAATGTCACGAAACACTCGCTCACATTGAAATCAAACCTCAACAGGAAGAGCAGGAGCACTTTTGCTTCTTATTCCCTACAGTCATTCCCGTACGGTAGCAGAAGGAAAACAAAGTCTAAATAATGGATCTAAAATGGTTTCAGTGTTATAATGTCCTGCCCAGACTGCAGTTTCAAAAGTCTGCGATCAAGACAGAGTGTTGTTAATAATGTGCTTTTTGTGCAGTATATTAACATATGTTATCCTAAATAAAGATGCAATGTTCTTTAAACAAAACCACTTAAGATTCACATAAAAAAAAATCTGTGATCTGCTTTTAGTTCTTCTCACTCGCTTAATTGTTTGTGATTTTCATTATCTGAGATATGTTGCTTCCTGATATTATGCATGTCATACTCTCCATTCAGATATGAATTAAAGTTTGCAGACATTGTACTAAACAGTTTGTTCCTTTTTCAGGTCAACCACGTACAGGATGGACAGAGCGTGCAGGAGGCATCCATGGTGTTTTCCGAGAAGATGGCTCCTGTTCTGGTTTCAGCCCCCAGTGTCGGCTCCATCCCCCTGAAGACTGGCAGTGTCTTTAGTTCTGAGACCAACAATTTTATTGGGTGAGTGAGTGAGTGATCCGACCCTGGGATAGCTGGAGACTTTAAAGCTTAGCTCCATGTGAACAGGCAATATTGCATGCCCCTGCTAAGGAAATGCTGGAGCTAACTTTATAGCCTAAAGCCTTAATAAATCATTTGGAATTGCATTCCAGTTTTCCATACACTCCTGGCAAAAGTTTAGGGTCTCTTATGTTCATCAACAGTGCATTTATTTGATCAAAAATACAGTAAAACAGTAATATTGTGAAATATTATTACATTTTAAAATACGGTAACTGTATTTTGGTATATTTAAAAATTTCATTTATTCCTGTGATGCAGTCTTCAGTGTGCTTCAGAAATCATTCTAATATGCTGATTTGATGTTCAGTAAACAACAGTCTTTATTGTCATTTTAAAATAAAAGTATTATTTTTTTTTATCTAACATTTGGATGGCAATGCACAGTTACTCCTTGTTCAAAGTGGTCCGTGGCTTTTTTGCGAACTTGGTTAGCTGATGTTAAATCATCATCAGTGCTATTGTCTGGATCATTAATCTGTCTAACGGTCTGGGCCATTAGTTTTATGAAGTCAGGTCAGATTACAAAAAAAAGGACTTGGCATGCGATCAAACTTTTAGAATTTTTTAATCAGATGTTCTTTCATTATAATTTGTTTTTAAATCTGGTCTATCCCTCTTGTCTGTCTCTGTCTGCCTTTTTTTTTGTGGCTCTACAAGCTTCAATGATTCAGTATAAATTAATTAATTAATATCATTTTTCTACTGACATCATATAGACAAGTCCCTTTTAAGAGTAAGCAAATAGGCAATGCCTTTATGTAAAAGATGATTGGCTTTGCATTTTTTTTTCATTAAAGAAATAAAAAAAAGAGTATTCTGTAATTTGACCTAACATGTTTATTGGAAATGACGAAAAACATCACAATGAAGAAAACATTAATGCAGTGAAATGTAAAGTCAGTTCAGGTGTCTAAAAGACAGAATTGCAAGAAAATGTTAAAGGTGCAAGATGTAAATGCACAATTGCTAAATATAAACTCACAATTGTAAGAAACAATTGTGATATTTAAACTTGCTTTTGTGAAAAAAAATTGAACTGTTAGAAAAGTTGCAATTCCCTTTTTTTTTATATTTTAATTCCATGCCAGATAAACATGTTCTTTTTCAGACTGTCATATAGTATCTTGAAGAATATTTGCTTGCTCAAATGTGTTTGAATGAATGTTTGCTCATTTCTCTTTTTGGATAAAGTGGTAACAGTTTTTCCACCCACAGTTACCCTGAGCGCTCTTTCAGCCGGCCATCACATTCTACATCCCGGTCTGGAGAAGTGAGCTCCAGCCCTTCCGACCAGACGGACACCGTCCGCAAACCGTCTGCCTCCAGGGGCAAGAGACGCAGGAGGAACCCTGAGCTGGACGAGTCTCAGTACGAAACCGAGTACACAACGGGAGGAGAGACTGCCAATGATTTTGACGAGGATCTATGGACACGGTAAGAATTGTTTGTGGGTCATGCGGGTCCAGAGTTAGTAGCGTATTCCCTTGGCTACAGCAAGGAAGTCTAGATAATCATCTCTGGCACGTATCTCCACATGCTAACATAATAGACTAAATTTGGGTTAATGGGTCAAAGGTGTTTATGTTTACATGTATTGTTTGGTTGGCTGTGATAAAAACAGATGTGGTTTGGTTTCACTTATTGTTGGACTCTGAGAAGAAAATTTTTGCAAACAATAAACTTACAGACGACACGACATATAAATGTAACACTTAACAGTAACAATGAACTATATGTTCTTTCAGCATTTATTACGTGATCTTTGAAAATGTTATTTACTTAGTTACTTGTAATGTTAAAATACTTATAATGTTGACTTTGTTGCAACCTAGAATTAAACTGCTGGTTTTGTCTGGCACATTATTTCGACACACTATTTTCCTGTTTAATACTGTAAAGCTGCTTTGACACAGTCTACATTGTAAAAAGTGCTATATAAATAATAGTGACTTGACTGAAATACTTGTATTCACTACATTATGAATCATGTTATGATTTCTCACTATTTGCTGTTTTCTGACTCAGATGAAAAATACAGGTTTGAAAGTTTATTTAGTAAAAAGCTGACTTACGTAAGGAGTTAAGGCAGAGTCACATTAGCAAAATGTAAAAATAGTGGTGATTCATATTAGCAAAAACAAATGGCAAATGAAGCATTGAATTAGTTAATTTTTGGCGAATAGTAGTATTTCACATTAGCTAGATTTCTGTGAATGATGGTATTTCACATCAACAGAATTTCTTTAAATGGTTGTATTTTACATAATTCACATTAGCGAAATTTTGTGATTGGTGGAATTTCAAATGAGCGCAATTTGAAAATATATGCCCTAACTGTGCGTTTTCCTTTTCAAATGACTGTATTTTCCTAACAGATTGTCACCTTGTAACGGTAAATGTACCTTTACTTGGTTTATGGTGGGTGTTTTTGTTAGTTTTTTTTCTGCGGTGTGGCAACTGAAGAGTTGTCAGTTTAAACTCCACAGCAGTTAATCCATTAAATATCACCACTGTTGCTTTGATCAAGATGCTTACCTCTAGGTCGCTCCAGTCCAGAGGGTCTGTTTATCTATCAATTTGGATAAAAGTTTATTTAAACACTACCGAATTACTATTTACCTTAATTATATTGCCTACTTTAAAGCTCATTATACAAGCTACCATTCAACTAATATCTGTTTCCTTTCCAATCAGTCTGTATCCAGAGATCACGTCTGACACCCAGCGACACGAGTACAAGAAAGAGTTTGACTCGGACCTCAGGACCTATAAAGAACTGTGTGCAGAAATGGACGACATCAACGATCAGATAAACAAGCTCAGCAGAGAGCTGGACACACTTGAAGAGGGCTCGTCCAAGTACCAGGTGAGCGAGCGACTGAAAACATTTCAGATGACTACTTCACCTCCCTGTTGTTCAAATCCATATGACTTTCTTTTTTATCTCATGTTACAGGCTGTAGCAGAGGAATATAATCATCTCAAAGACCTAAAACGGGTGAGCCATGGTTAAAAGACTAAACATCTGACTCATATATGCTCTGCTTTTTTTATGATAAAATGAGGATTTCTTTCTCTTATTCTCTCTGCTTAGATGCCAGATTATCAAAACAAGAAGCACCTTTGTCGCAAACTTCGCCACAAGCTTTTCCATATTAAACGAATGGTTAAGATCTACGACCGCCGTCCGTAATAATGAGCTCCTTTAAACCACCACACCTGCTCTCCTTGTTAAACACTTTTGCATCTAACTGATGGAGCCTTCGAATGACTGTGTGACCGGTTGCCCGAAACTGCTGTAACAATGGCTTCATCTAGAGCTTATGATTAACCTGAGCCCTAAAGATGGTTGGAAAATAAGACTACAGAGTTCAAAACAGGTCCTTCCATTACCTGGAACTTGTTCTTTCACTGGAAACATCTGCTTTATGAATTGAGTGACTTCATATAGCTTGTAAAATGCCATAAAGCATTGCAATGTTGTTGTTGTTTTGTTGTTGGGTGCAGTTGTGAGTGCAAGGTCAGCTGATTACAGCGGTGCATGTGTTTTTTGGAGGAAATGTACTTTGGACAATCCTCTCCACCTGAGTAATTTGCACCTGCTCTGTCACATCTATGCAATCAGTTTCCTTGTGTCGTGTGTTTTATTGTCTATTTCTGTAAAGTTGTATTTGTGGGGCACTGCTTGTTTTTAAGTCCGAAAAGACAAAAGAAACAACTGAGGTATTTAAACTAGCACACCATTACAGAATATTCTTTTTTTTTTAACAACTGACTGCCTCAGTAAACGAAGAAATGGAAATTTAAATCACTAAGAGAAAATGGAATTTCATATTCAGTTGTGATTTTAACGATGAGTTTTGTAGACAAAACAAAATGGTGCCGATGCAAAGATTCAGTTCAGTTATGCTTAAATCTCATTGCATTTGATTCATTTAGAAATATTGTGCTCTTCCTGCTATTTAAAACAGTAATAGCTGCTTTTATCTCTAACCAATCGAATACCTATGCAAGATCAAATATTGAAGTTCTGTTTGATATGTAATGTTGTTATGGACAACAAGTAAGTTTTGTTGACTTTTATTTTTTACTCGTTTTCGTACGAAATCATTTAAAAGTGACATGGCGTTCATTTTTGGCTGTTAATGAGATCATGTTTTTTTTGTTTCTCACATGCGTAACAGCATTTATTTTCATTTGTACATATTTGTTGTCCCTTCTATTTTCAATAAAGTTTTTTTTATTTTAAGTTTTAAATCGGTTTGTGAGTGCAATAAGCTATTTAGAGTCTAAAGCTTTCTTTTATTACAGTTTTTCAGTTGCTTACATTTTCAAAACTTTTCCTTTTTTCAAAACTTTACACACATATCTAAGAATTGCACACACAAAATGCACACACATCTATTGCAAAATGAAGCACTGCATTCAAAACATCACCAACACATCTCATAAGCCAACATTTGCAAACACCTTTGACATAATATCATTTCCTGTTAGATTTTGTGTGTTACATAGAGAGTGTTGTGTTATGCAAAAAGTATTTTATGAAACTAAAAACTGATTCAAAGGTCAAGAATTTGTATGGTTTTGCAGATTTGGTGTGTGTATCTGTTGTTTTAGTGTCAGGTTTCAGAAATTGTGTGACAAGTAAAGATTTTATTTGTAAGCAGTTGAAAAAACTAGTACAAAACTGAAAAAAAAAAAAAGGTTACTCATAATATAATATCATATAAATGCATATTTCGGCTTGAGACAGCAGAATTTTCAGAACTGCGGCGAAGAATTAGAGCAAACAATGTAAGAAATGTTAGAAAACAGCGTCCTCTGCTGGATGTCTTGTAACAAGCTGAGTAAAAGGCACTCGTATCATTTCGGAAATGTAACGGAAATATCCGAGGAGTCGTTCGGGAACGTTACGGAAATACACGATCGGTAATCACTCCGCGACAAAAGGCTATTAACTAAAGTACCAAGACGTGTGAACGGTGATTGGTCACCACGAGATTCATCACACTCCTGTCGTGTCTTGACTGCTGAGGTGAGGCCGTTTAGAGAACGAGCAACGAGATGCACAAACATCAGATGAGGCTGTGATGTAGGAAAACTTTCCGAGGATATTTCAAAAGGATAAATAAAAAGGTATGTGACTTTTATCTCGCTAAACTTTTTATTCTATCATCAGCAACGGTGCTGCTGTTGCTGTTTAATGACTTTTGCATATGCGCGCACCTGCATAATATTATGACTGCATTGCGCTTCTCTGAGTTTGCAGCGTATCATGACGCCTTGGTTTTTTTTTTTTTTTTTTTTTTTTTTTTTTTTTTTTTTTGTCTGTCATCTGCAATAACGTACATAAACCTAGTGGACGAAAATGTATAGCCTATTATTTAGTTTTCTAAATGCTATGAAAAATCTAAATTAAATTGTCATATTAACATGTGATTATTATATTAATTGTAATTTATATCGAATAACAATTACTATTATTATTTTGGGATATTTATTTTTATTAAAATGCAAATACGTGATATATGTATTTTAATGGAGTCTGTCGTGAGCAGGTTTTTGTTCACCAACACCACCTACTCACTCATGCTCAAAAATATACACAGGGCTGTACTGGTTTAATTCGCTTAAAGGATCAGTGTGGGTTTGGGAGATCTGCACCTTGTGCTCGTTCACGTGGTTTGTGTATTTGAATCTGTCAGGACCTCTTTAATCTGTCCCTGTTCAGACCTGACACGTGGTGTGACAATGCCAACAATCTGCCAACACTGCAGTGCACACCAGAAGAACCTGACAAGTCCCTTTGGTTTAGACAGTCAGAGAGTTCTATTGCTTATGCTGTTATACAGATTGATGGAGTAGCTACTAATGTGTCTGAGGCGTTGCTAGGGTGTTGCTTTTCAGTTCTAGCTTGCTTCTAAGGTGCTACATTCTGTTATGTAAAAAAGAAAGCTTATTAGGTCAACACAGACTGAAGGTCTGAGCCATGTTCAGTGGATGTCACTCTAGTCTAAAAGTTTGGGTTTTAGAATAATAAGCTTAACCACCAGTTTGTCCAGCTAACACAATTAATGATTTTATCTTGTGCACATACTTAAAGGTATAGCTGATCAAAAATGTAACCATGTAAATGTACAAACTTTTATCTCCTTCATTAGTCATGTTCATTCATCTAAGTCAGCAGTTTTATTGGATCAGAAAATAAATGAGACTGAATTAATTAGAGCTTAAGTAAATCATATTGCACACCAGAGGAACATAATTGCATTTACTTTGGGCACATAATTTAGTTTCAGATTGTAGCGGATCATTAATTAAACCTTATCAGGTTCTGGCATTGTTCATTCAGTCAACAAGTATAGTTAATCATAAATAAATGCAAGGAAGCTGAAGTAGTTTCTTTGGTGTGACATTGCACTACTGTCCCAAACAGAAACAAGAGAACATTGTGCACCAAAATATCATAGAATCAAGAACTGTACTTAATTTTATAGTGTTGTATGAACGAATTTGTGCGATTATAGTGTCGATACATTTTTATCAGTGCATAATGCATATGGACAAACGTATTTATCAGAAACCTCTTTTATTCTTCATTCTTACTGTCTAAAAACAGGAAGGTATAGTTAAAGTGAAAAATACCTGCTATTCAGAAGTCTAAGACTACATCGGAAATTTGGGATAATTTTAAATCTGTAAAGAAACCGGAAAACATTTTAAAAGATAGAAATATTTCTTGGATCAGCTATACCTTGTAATAATGTATGTGCACAAGATGAATTCATTTATTTTGTTGGCTTGACAAACTGATAGTATTTAAGCTAATCATTCAAAGATCTGCATCTTAATTGCAATTTGATGATGCTGATTTCATAAATCTCAATGAAAATTTCCATCTTGTGCAGTTTTTTTGCTTATTATAAAGTTTGGAGCTTACTCCATTTAATGTCAGAATTACCTGACTTTACAAAAGTAGCATCATGGAAAATAATTTTCTCTCTCAAATTGTCATGATTATAATATAATTTGTAATTTAAAGATGTTGTATTATATTAGAAAATGTGAAATGGAAGCCATTTCACTAGTGGTCTCGGACATTTGGGCCATGTTGTATGCCTAATATTATAAGCTGATTTTTAACTTTGGGGCTGGAATTAGGAATCGACTGAGTGTCGAGGTGCTCTGGCAGGTTGTGTGGGCGTGCTGTTGGAGGAACACTGAGAAGTCGTGCTGATTCAGCACAATTACACCCCCCTCTGTCCCCGAGCACCAATTAAAAGTGCTCTCACTGCTTCCCCGGGTCTCTCTGGACCTGGAACCTCTGTCGTAACGAGCTGATCGGAGCAGAGCCGCAGAGTGATCAAAAAATAATGCGTTGTTGCAGATTGAGCATGTGTTGAGTTTGCTGAGCTCTGAAAGTAAGGCTTTTTCCAAACCCCTCCCATCTTTCTCAGCTGTTACACTGATCTTAAACGACTCCAATCTCTCTCTTTCCCTCTTTTGCTGTTTTCTGCATTCCGTCTCTTTCAGATTTCTAATAGGGTCACATCAGGCTGTCCAACATGATGAAGGATTGCCTTCAGTTCCTCATTGAGCCTGCCAAGAAGCTCAAGTTTCGTCTGAAGGTACAGTGTTCATTCATTCAATTTTGCTGCATCAGAGGACTTGTTACAGTAATTGCATGTTTGGGATAGGCTATGTAAATTGCTAGCTATGAACTTCAACTAAACACACTTATTTCTGATGAGTTTATTTTTTATTTTTTCAAAACTAACTCAGTTGTGGCGTCATTTACACCACAACCAGCAATATTGCTCGCTAATAAAGTAGTGTACTTGTTTATCAGTGAGACACAATGAAATGTGAAACATGTGGCGTGTGAAGAAAATAAGGAAAATTAAGGTAAATATCACTTGTGAATGGAATATATTTTTGTTACTTTTATACTGAATATGGTTATTTACAGTCAAGTCACACTTGTCAAAACATTAAGAAATTACGAAATATGATTTAATAGGAAAATACGTTATACAATAATTGTGTGTATTTAGGATGGACTACATAAAATGTGAGACACAACTACAGTTGCTTTCGTGTCAGATAAATTGACTTTTATTAAAATTAGTTTAGTTGTGGCATCATTTTCATTGCAACAATTTGACCTGCTACAAAATTAAATGCAAGATGAAGAAAATAAGCCACATATATTTGAATATTTGTATTTTATTTTAATTCTATATCCTTTTCTGTCAAGCTGTAACTGTTAAACTTGTGCAAAAGTGTCAAGATATTATTTAATAATTTGTTTGAACCATTTATTTTACACTTTTCCACAAGTTTAAATGAAAATATTATTTAATGGTGTATTTAGTATAAATAAAATGTTAGCACTAAAATTAGTCCGCAATTGTTATCCAATTGAGATGTGATGGAGATGTTCATGACTTTAAGAAGAAAAGAAAAACGCATTTATAAGTAGCTGTTATATTTCCTGGTGGAGCCGAAGTTATTCCATAGATCCTAACTGTCTGTGCAGGAGACGCGGAAGAGAGTGAAACATGCGAAGAAAGAGCCGTTAACCGAGAGTCAGCTGTTTATAATGGAGCTTGCGCGAGAACTCAACAGGATCTGTCAGGTAAGACCAGAGATGGGCATAAATACACGGAAATGTATTTAAAATACAAAATACTGTGTGGAAAAATGTACTTAAATACAAATACAAAATACTGTGTGGAAAAATTTATTTAAATACAAATACAGTATTTTGTATTTTGAAAATACACAAAATACATGTGAAACTGAAGATTCAGTGCAGGTATCCCTATTAGGCTGAAATCTATCTGGGCCTATTCTGAATGCCAAAAAGCATTTAGATGTGTGCAACTGCTTAGAAACTTTCGTTTTAATTTTATATACCTCTTTCCTTCCCCTGCAGTGTAAGAAATAAAAAAACTTCAAAAAACGACAAAACCTACAAAAACTAACTTTTATTATGTTTTATCACCATCATTAAAAGTCAGTGTGACAGACTGGTGTTCCAATGTGGCCAAGTTCTGTTTGTTTCACAATCTTAAAGTATCTGCCATCCAATATGGCTGACCTAACCTGCCCAGTTGAACTAGTTGATGGAATTTTCGATGGGTGATATCAAAGAGTATAGAAGTAACAAGAGGCGAAACTCAATAGAACGTTCCATAGCAACAAACGCACCCATGCGCAGAGCTGCAGCTCCGCCATCTTGGACTGAACGCAACACAGCTGTCATAGAATTGAATGATACCGGTCCCATTTCAAAAGCGGTTGAGGGAATTAAATAGTAGTTTATTGTTTTTAATATCTCTATAGCAGACATCCCATGTCTCTAAAATGTGAAACACAACTTCTTTTTCTTGCAGTTATAGAGTAAAATATATTTTGAGATATATATATAGAATATAAATAATTATATTTTTTAATTTGTACATTTTAATAAACTTAAACTTATATAACTTTTTTTCTGTTTCACTTTCATAATTTATTTCACTTCAACAATAACCTAGCAAATGTCTTCTTTAAAACAAGACCAACCATACAGTAAGTCTATATTCCAAAGCATTCTTGAATTACAACCATTTAAATCACATATTTTCAGAGATATATATGAACACCTGACCTGGCAAATGACCGCTTTATTAATTCATTGTTATCACTAAATTAACCCTTTAACTGTCACCCTTTTTTCGCATAATCATGAAAATCACTATCCAAACTTAAAGACCATTTCGAGTCTTGACCCAATTTTGACCAAATACATAACGTTAGCAAACCGTTACTGCGGTCATGGGATAGCTTACATTAACGTTACAGCACCTGTACTATGCTGCCCGCAGTTGCAATCAGCTTCCAGAAGAGATCAGATGTGTTAAAACACTATAGTCACATTTAAATCTAGACTCAAAACTCATCTGTTTAGGGGTGCATTTATTGAATGAGCACTGTGCAATGTCCGAATTGATTGCACTATATTTTCACTGTTTATTTTATGTAAAATCATTTTCTAACTGTTTTTAAATTATTTTTCTTCATGATTATTTTACTTTCTTTTATGTAAAGCACTTTGAATTACCATTGTGTACGACATGTGCTATATAAATAAACTTGCCTTGCCTTGCCTTACAGACATAATTGTTAATGCTGCAGTGTATACGGTAGTTCTGCCAACGGTTAACCGTTGGTTCAGTCCAAAATGGCGGCAGCACGATAGCAGCGCCATCTAGCGATTGTTGTCAAAACTGCAATGGAGTTTCGCCTCTTGTTACTTCTATACTCTTTGGTGATATGACCAAAATCTTAATTTTACTTTACAGTAACAACATATGGCATGGTTTCACAATTATCAATATCATTTTTGATACCGCAGCAAAAACTGAATTTCAAACTCTTTTGATGCTTTTTTTTTTTTTTTTTTTTTTTTTAACGCAAGTAGTATAGTAACTTTTATATTTGTTAAATGTAAAGTTTATTTGTTTCTATATACATAATTAGAAAATATAAAGTTTATCTAAAATATTTTTTTTAAAATTAGAAATCATTTGGCACAATTTTTTTGGTGAACAATAAAACTAAAAGTGTGGTGTATCATTGTCCTAACAAATGTACACAATCACTGCACTAAACTGATGTAGACAGACAATGATTAACCTAATTATTTAATCTCCACATAAACAAACATTTGCATAGATGGGTAAACTCAATCACAATTTAGAAATGTGTCCAGTTACATTTTCATAAAGCACCATGTTTGTAAAATTTAAAATGATTACAATTTACAAAATGAGCCTGCATATCAGAAATAATGAATAAAGTAATGGTAGGTGTTTAATACAATCGTTAATTGAAATAAAATAATTAATGAATTAAAAAACATATATAACACAGTATTGTTCAATTTAGTGTTATACATATGTTATCATATATTAATGTTTTGTTCTAATGTCACAAGTCACAGTTTCAAGTTTACTGGTTTTAACTTGATTATTTGGTTAAGGTTTAAGAAGTGTAACAAAAAACTTTTTTTCACATGTGTTGTCAAAATTACAAAACTTCTCACGAGACGAGTGTTTGACATAGTATAAGAGATGTTTGACAAATTATTCGGCAAACTACTTCCTCTCATCGCTGCTTTTTCGTGGTTTGGAGAACAATTACTCAGTCGCCTTCTGTCGTTTCACAGAATTATACAACGGAGAGCACGTCAAGCAAAAAAGCCTTGTAGGTTTACTGAGGAGCGCACGCAGTAAGCAGGTTCATGGCGTAGAGCCATGAGAATTGCGAAAGTATAAACAAGCCTTCAACTGCACAAAGCTAAAGAGAAAGCAGAAAGTCCTATGTAAAAGATTTAGAAAAAGTTCCATTGATTCACAATTTATACCATCGCTACGAATCTACGATATTGTCATATGATATCACCCATCCCTAACATGCAGTAACGTTAATGATTCAAACACATTTGACAAGCTACTTTAATCAACTAGTAGCAGATCCTCACTTTATTCCAGAAAAGTTGCCGATCCAAGGCTGGGTTGTACAGCTGCGGCTCACGTGGATGAATGTTGGGGTTGGGGGGGAGGGGCGTGTCTGGTCTGAACTAGTTGATGCATGAAAACAGCACCCTGATTAAGAGGTTGACTGGCTCAAAGTATTTAGAAAATACAAAAATACTCGTCTTAAATGTAATTAAATACAAATTACAATTGATTTTTTCCAAAGGCTTTAAAATACAAAATAGTATTTTGTATTTCAAATACGTATTTTAAATGCATGT
The DNA here is from genome assembly GCF_023724105.1 of Carassius gibelio. NCBI lineage: Eukaryota > Metazoa > Chordata > Actinopteri > Cypriniformes > Cyprinidae > Carassius > Carassius gibelio. The sequence continues at coordinate 7,853,989 of NC_068403.1, read as the reverse complement.
ATCTGAAATACTGCCCATCCCTGGGTAAGACTAATATATGGTTGCATTGTTCCTGTACCTGGCTTTTCTCCAGCTCTTAAGAGTCCGCTATTGAATACGTTTCCACACACATTTTCAAACTCTGTGTATCTCTGTTGGAAGCTCTTATGCTGATGTCTTTCAGAGGTCAGATATTCTGGCTCACATCTGGACCGGAGAGGATGTGTGGCCTCCTCATGCCTGTCGAGAGTTCATTGTGGAGACCGCCAACATCCTGGAGATGAAGGTTAGAACCTGAGCTGAAATTAATCACAGGCAGATTCATAATAAATAAATTAATTAGATTTAAAATGAAGTGAAGGCATTTAGCAGACACTTTTATCCAAAGCGACTTACATTGCATTCAAGCTAACAATTTTCTCCTAACATGTGTTCCCTGGAATTCGAACCCCTAACCTTGCGCTTGCTAACGTAATGCTCTACCACTTGAGCTACAGGAACACTTTTCAGAATTGAACTTAACAGTTCTTAAACTTAACAACTACCTTACTAACCGTTAGTAAGTGGCAAATTAAGAATTTGAGGCAAAAGTCAGTTAACTTTTTGTTAATAATGAGAATTGAACCTTGAAAAATAAAGGGTGATGCTACTTTCCTAGTATGGGATATAATTATAAAAAGCATTCAGTTCATTTCTGAATGATCCACAACCCTGTTGCTCAGTAAATATAGTCAGCTGTGTTTCCTGTATTCATTAAGCTTCATCCTACAAGATACACACTCTGTTTTTCAGACAGCTGCTGTTTCTCAGGATCTGCATGGCTTTAATTACAGGCTGATGTTGGTTGGTTTCAGCCGTGTGTTAAATTTAGAAAAAATCCTGCCACCAGTCCCCATAGTAACCAGCTTGTATGTTTCTCTCAAGCTGACTGACAGCTCCAGTGGCTTAAGGGTTTAAAATTCGGTGTCCGTTTTTAAAGGATCAAGCTTTAATCGTGGCTTGTTTTCAAGTTATAGTATAGTCCACAGTACTTTTGTGTCCTTGAGCTGTAGTTCGCTCCAGGGCATCCGCCTCTTGGATTTAGTGTACTTTTAAAAAAGCTTGTCGTCAGCACATTGCATCTTGAGAAATCAAAGTAATTGATTTGAGTTAGACACAGGGTTTTTATTAAAAAGGTTATTGCGTCATAAATGTCAGCTCAAGGGGCTCAAGTTATTGAGGCAATTATTTTCAGAGTTACTGATGTTGAATCCAAAATGTACTTGCAAAATGTAATTGCATTGAGGGATTTAGATCAGAAGTTCTCTATATGTGGCTATTAAAGACTTTATGTCATAGAGATGATACAGGTGTTGTTAATATTTTTCCCAAATGACTGGAGATCTCAAACTTTCAATATTTGAAAGCACCATAAAATATCATCAAAGTCCATGACTTGCATGCTATATTCCAATTTTTTTTTTTTCTCATTATGCAGGAAAATACTGAGACGCCCATGCAAGTTTATGCTGATCTGCATCCAGAAAAGAGGGACTGGAAGAGTCAGTTGCTCAGCATGCTGGAGCAGGGAGGAGAATATGACTTGGGCCCGTACAAAAGGATCATTTTGGACTGGACCAGAGGACAGCGCAACAGACACCCGGTGAGAAGATTCAGAAGATACATCTGCTAAATTTCATGAGATGCATTCTGGGATTTTCTTAGGAAAACATTCATACAAAATGTTTGTTAAATGTAATTTATTTTGCAGAACAAATTCATAGGCAGACATTTACAGTATTTGTTTACAAAGCAGTCATTTAAGCAGAAGCCTTTTAGATCAAAAGGTGTGTAAGGTAATTTAATCAAGCGTGTACAAACTTGTGTCTGGTAGTGTTTAAATGGGCCTCTATAAAGCAAAAAAGTTTTGGCCATAAATATATTAAGGGTTACAACATTTTCTCATGTTGTCAGATTAATTGGTTTGTTAGTGTGTAATGTTATATCAAACCATGCTGTAAATGAAGCATCTTACTCTCTCTGTTGGTCTTGTCTCGGGTTGCTCTCTGATTAAGAATTAAGATATTAACCTTGCTATGATCCTCTTGTCAGACTGGGTTGAGTACAAACGACCTCACTGACTCACCTGAGAGAGACATGCACAGCCCGCTAAGCCCTATCTGTTAGTCTTACCATATGTGTTATTTGTTATAAACTCTCTCTTTCTCTCTCAGCATGGTATCTGGCCGGGTGAGGCGGTGTTGATGATGCTGGATGACGTGGAGCTGCGGTGGAAGCGGGGTCACCTGTCGCATCTGCAGTCTGCTGTGGAGCTGCTCATAGGGGTCGTGCTTGGAGAACATCTGGACAAGGTGTGATGCCTCTGAAAACATTTACAACATTCAAAGACTTTGCACATTTCGTTTTTAATTTATCTAAAAACCAGCAAGACTGACATTAAGCACAACTGTGTTTTTGTAGGAGCTCATTCCAAGACTGTGGCTGGTACAAAAACAAAAGTCCCAGACGATCGGTGAGAAGGCAATGACATTAATGCCCCAGAATTGATTTTGAAGGATAGTTACTGTACCTGAAATGCTGTAAGTGTTTTCTGCTCCACTAGTGGCGCCAAGTGGAATTACTAAGCTTATAAATCAGATCATCTGGTATTTTCTGGAGAACAATACTGTATTATACAAAAATCACAGACAGATATTTTATTAGTTTAGACATGAAAACGGCTTTCTGATAATATTTCTTTCTCTCTCTCATCTTCTTTAGATTGCACTGGCTACATTCCACACATAGGTGAGAGATTAATAGATTCATCAATCAAATAAAATTTAAATGCATTGACATTCAGCAGCTGTAGACATCAAGGCTGTCAATTCAATAGATAATTTCTAAAATTTATTTAGTAACACAAATGCTGCTTTTCGTTTCAGTGTGGAACTGGATATGTGATGCTACAGGTATGTGTCAAAATTAGATATACGTGTGTGTGTGTGTGTGTGTGTGTGTGTGTGTGCGCGTATGACCTTGGACCACATCGTAAGTGTACATTTTTAGAAATTGAGATTTATACATCATCTGAAAGCTGAATAAATAAGCATATATATATATATATATAATTACTAAAACCATACAGCACATATTTTGTAAATATTTAAATGTATATTCATATATTTAATATATACACTTAACATATATTTTTCTTAAATGTATACATAGATGTATTTTAATTTATATACATAAATATACACAATAGACACATATATTTCTCGGACTATAAGTCGTACTGGACTATAAGTCGCATTTATTTAGAACCAAGAGAAAACATTACCGTCTACAGCCACGAGAGGGCGCTCTATGTCTTCAGTGTAGACTGAAGGAGAACTGAGCAGCATAGAGCGCCCTCTAGTAGCTGCCGACGGTAATGTTTTCTCTTGGTTCATTGATCTTGGTTCATGTCAAATTAATTGTAATAAATAAGTCGCACCTGACTATAAGTCGCAGGACCAGCCAAACTATTAAAAAAAGTGCAACTTATAGTCCGGAAAATACGGTATATGTGATTTATATATTACACACACATAATACATCATAACATCAAAATTGGGCAGTATTTTAATTGGCAGCGTGCAGTTTTTATTTCTCTCCACTGTTTAATTGTTTGAAAACCTCCCACAATACAAATAAGACCTAAATCTAACTATAAGTGCTGCTCTGTTTTTCAGTGGAGGTGACTCTTGACCCAGAGACGGCCAACCCTGCTCTGGTTCTGTCTAAGGACTGCAAGCGCATGCAGTGTGGTCTGGAGCGGCGTGAGGTTTCTCACAGCCTGCGGCGCTTCGACAGCTGGTGGTGCTGTCTCGGCTCTGAAGGCTTCTCGTCGGGACGCCGGTACTGGGAGGTAGAAGTGGGCGACCGTGATTGGCGTCTCGGGGTGGCCAAAGAATCAGCTCTCTGTAAAGGTTACAGACCACTGAATACCCAGAGCGGATACTTGACCCTCAGGCTGGAGAGGGGCTCCGAGCTCAAGGCCCTGACCACACCGCCCACACCCCTGCCCCAGTCACTCATCCCGCGGAGGGTGGGGGTCTATCTGGACTATGAGGCGGGGCAGCTGTCCTTCTATGACACCCAGAAGCGTGCACACATCTACACATACAGCGAGATGTTCACAGAGAAGCTTTACCCAGTGTTTGGGACCGTGGAGATGGTCCGTGAGATGGTGATCAGGCCTGCAGACCTAAGGGAGCGATGTCTATGTAAGGGACAATGTCTTTTCTGCTAATAATGAACGCACAATCCTTATGCACACGGATTGAAAATTGAAATTACACACGCATAAAATAACAATAATTGATCAATGCTTACAAAAAATAGAATCAGAGAGAAATTTGTTTTTTTTTTTTTTTTGGAAGTAGCAAAAGCTGTGAAATCTGCACCACTAGCATCACAAAGACAGTGTTAAAATATTTTTAAAAAGTCTGTCTGAACAAACAGGTAGTCCTGCTAAAGAGCTGCAGTGATGATTTTTTTTCTGTAGGCCAATCTGGAAGTTTAGAACCCAATGAGATTTTCCACTGGCTTTTGTACTGATGGTTCCTCAAAGCCTTTGGATTATTAGAGAAAATAAGGTCTGTGACTAAAAAAAGTTCATATTCACAAATGTAAACACATTTTGAAGCCTATGTACAATCACCAGAAGTAAAAAGCTAAATGAATAGTTTAGAATAGAATAGTTTGTAAGACCATGATTATAAAACCCAGTGTGAAGATGAGTTTACCTGTTTGGTGTGCCATTTAACCTCAATAGTCCCATTTAGCCACTTGTTATCAATCAAACAAGTCAAATATAAAAAATAAAACAAAATCATGTAAATATTTATTACTGATGTATTTTATGTTGTGGAATTAAACCTGAAAATATCTTGAGCTTGTGCTAACTGCAGACCTTATTTCAGGCATTTAACCAAAAACCTTTTCAGAAAACCCACTGATCTCTGGACTGAAAGTATTATAATGCTAAAAATAATTTCCCAGGGTTTTGGTCTACAAAAATACATCATCCCTGATACAAAACATCAATGATACAAAAATATTGCAGATTTGAAGCTGAACCTGTCTACTGTTGCTGTGTGAGACTGGTCCGCATGCAATGTTTTTACTTTTTCAGGAACTCAACCTACAAATGAAATATTTGTCTATGCATATTAATCTGGGATATAATTGATTTTAAAATTTCATTCTTGTGCAGCTACTAAAACATTCTTTAAAAAATATATACTAAGGGCTTTTTTGCTAAAACATACTGATGCATGAGTGCTGGGAATGTGTTCATGATATCACTAAATCGTTTATTTTTGTGAAAGTGCTTGTCACATTTACTCTTGTAATCAGTTTAGCTCGAACTGCTTGTATGCAAAAAAAGTCTGAATGGAAACTGTACAATGTTATTTTTTATTTTAAGAAATTAAACTTATAAAATCTACTCTCAATTTCATAGAACGTTCAACATTCAAAATGTAACTTGACAGTGATTGTCATTGTAATATTTCTGTACTGAATAGTGGGGTTTTTTTTTTTTTTTTTTTTTTTAACTCAATGTTCATTAACGTAGTTTTTAAGCGCATGGCCTAAAATATGATTACAATTAGCCAAATCCTAAAACCAAAATATTATTTTGCTAATCTGAATTCACAATTTTATCTCCAATCTAGTTTTAGCAAGTGTTGAATATAGTCACATTCAGCTCCATGATTTTTTTTGTTTGTCAGTAACATAAGAAACCATATAGAGGGCAGTGTCGGTACAAACTCCTCCAATCAGTGTGAAGCATCTCAATAGGTTCACAGTGTGCTAAAAACATTCAGTTGCAAATCTTTTTCTAATAAACAGCTGACACACAAGGAGTCGACTGTGGTAGGATAATTTATTGTTGTGGAGAACTAATATGCAGTGAGACGTTTTGCATAACTACAAACTACAGCTTGAATATGATGGTGAAATGCAATTTTCTTATAAAACTCTAAAAAAAAAGATGTTTTCCCATGTTAAAAGTACCATACAAATGATTAAAGGCAGTTAAAATGTAATTCAAGGGTACATAGGTGTGAGATGGGTAATCTTTTACAAATTCCCAGCAGTGTACAAACCTGGCAGATTTAATATCATCTGAAATACAGCCACGGGCCTGAAGTTACAACAACACATCTTGCAACCAGGCAGTAAAAAAACAAACCTCAGTAACATATTTACAGTCCTAAGAATCGAGTCCATATGTATGCGCTCATGTGTTACAAGTGAAAAAAACTGATTTAGGAGAAAATGACTTGAGTTAATTGAAGAGACATGGCATACTCGATGTGGAAATACATATAGAAAACATACATGCTCCAATAACTTGATACATCTTGAAAGCAACATCAATGATATAAACAACATGATATGAAACCTGCCAAATTCAAACCTCGTCAAAACGATCGCAATCTAGCTCCAATATCCCACGCCAAATACGACAATAACCTTTCTCGCAAACACTACATGAAACATGGACTGATGCCAATATTTTTAACAAATACCTGTTTGGAAGCGATAAGATAACACTAAAATGTTTTAAGTCTTTACATTCAACAAAAAATCAAGGCTTGAAAATGTGGTCTTTATGATCAATAATCCGAGGAATCCAAGCACGCAGCTGTTCTCATGCTCACATAAACACCATATGTTGTGCACATTGGTCTGTGAATGTTTCTAGTTTGTCTTTAGTGTGTTTTTGTACTGCTGCTCTGCCATGTGATTTCAGCCGAAGGCACTTGGGGAAGGAAGTTCAGTTAGGCCTCGTAGTACTGTCTCTCCACCTTCTTAGTGACTGTGCTGCTGGACATCACTCCTCTCTGTACCATCTCCACCTGCCGCGTGATGGTGCCGCCCGACTCTGTGATCTGCCTGCTCGACATCATCATCATCCCGTCTAGAAGAAATACACATCAGACACCGATACAACGAGCAAAACATTACAATAAAGAATTTAAAGTCTAGAACTAAAAAAATTGATTTCATTGCAATTTATTTTTATCAACAGCATAAAGTTTATAAAAATACATTTTTATAACATCATCATAGACACAACATACTGTATGGTATTTCCAGAAATGTTAGATGACTGATATACCACCAATATAAATGTGTATTTAGTTTAATATATTAAATATGATATAATAGTACTTTGTTATATTTTCTAATAACATTCGGGTAACACTTTAGTATAGGGACCGATTCTTACTAATAACTAGTTGCTTATTAGCATACCTAAAATTAACATATTGGTTGTTTATTAGCATTATAAAACACATATTCTGCATGCCCATATTTTACATCCCTAATCTGACTCAATACCTAAACTTAACTACTATTGTACTAACTATTAATAAGCAGCAAATAAGGAGTTTATTAAAGCAAATGCATGGTTAATGGTTTGTTGATAGCAAGAATTGGACCTTTAAATAAAGTGACCAATATTATTGATGTTAGGTCTCTATTTCATGATTAAACATAAATAATAATCAATGTTTAATCAATATTCACATTTTTTATTTTTGCTTTCTGAAAAAATGTAGTGAACGCGGTGGTACCGTGAATTAAAACATGTGTTAATTCAAATAAAAGATAATGTTTTTTAGATAATATTGGACTTCATTTTATGGAATTGTTATTGGATAAAAAGGTATGTATTTTACATATCACAAAATAAGCATAATCACCTCAATTAATTATGTTTTATAGGTTTATATTGAATAGGATAAAATATCTAGTTATTTGTTTAATTATATTTATAAGGCCAACTCAACTGATATTGTAACACATAAATTTAAAAAAAGGAAAAAAAAACTCTTCAATTGTGAATTTTGCACCCTGGAAGATGTAGTGCGTGTTATTACCTGAAGACACGAAGGGTTCAGAGAATGTGGTGTGTGAAGTAATCTCTGTTGGAAGGTTGAACACCTCTCTCTTTGTGAGTGAATGGCTGCTGTACTGTGACATGGAGCCTGAGGAGGAGCAGAGAGGAAGAGGAGATTATTTAGCTTCAACAAACAAAATGTATTACCAGTTTTTTTTCCTCAAAGATGAAATAAGATATGATACAATGTATTTCGGAGTTAAAATATTCCGCAGAAAGTTGTAAAGGGCCAGACTTGATTTTATCCATTGCGATTTTATTGAACCATAGTATTTTATATTACTGAAACATTAAACATATACAGTACATAGAGAGATACATATCATAAAATGTTCACACGCTATCATATCACTCTCTCAGTCACACTGTTTAAATATCCAACATACCTCCATCTTGAGATTCGATTGTGATGATGCCTTCTCGCTCCGGTCCAAAGCCCTGCGTTGTCTGGGCTTGAACTTTGAATTTGTATGGCATGTTTTCTTTCAGGTCAGACACAGTCAACGAAGTCGCAGCATTGCCATTCACCTGGAAGGAGCGAAGATCTCCTGCAAGGACACCAAACAGAGCTTTAACAAGGAAGCTAAAGAACAGAGGCTGTTTTTGATTATTGCAGTAATGGCTGCTGTGGATATTTATGTGGATTCAAAGTTCAGTTGTCAAAAAAAAAAAAAAAAAAAAAGTCAAATAGAAAATAAAGAGGGTGTTGTCTGACCTCCACCGTGCAGCTGTTCACAGGTAACCACGTAGCCCAGGATGTCCCCGTTGGGTTTGCGAGGTTTCTCCCAGCTCAGCTGCAGCGTGTCTGGACTCAAAGCTGTGAAGATCAAAGGTCCTGGAGCGCTGGGAGTGCTGAGTGTGAATGGAGATCCTGAAAGACAGCACACACATACATTTAGTAAATGATAATAATGAACTACTTTGGCCCTTATAGGTAAGAATGAAGGCGCTCTCACCTGGCATTGGGCTCAGTGGACTCTTGGGGTCGACAGTAGACTCAATGGTGATGACTCCCTCTCTCTCAGGACCCCAGCCCTCTCGACTCTGGGCCTTCACTTTGAAGATGTAGGAATGGTTTGGGAGGAGATCCTGAACCGCCACAGAGTTCTGAGCGGGATTGTTCACTTCAATACGCTTTACTTCACCTATATGGGAAACGAAATTAGTTTTAGCATATAATTTAATATACTTTCATAATTTTTTAATGAATAGGTATGACAAATTTAATTGAGAAGAGATATGGATCACCTCCACTGAGTAGCTGGTAAAGGACGCAGTACCCCAGTAAATCAGTCTCACATTGGGGCTCCTGCCAGCTCACTTTCAGAGCCGTTGGCCCCAGGGCGGAGAACACCAGTCTGCTGGGAGTCTCAGGAACACCCGGGTTGAAGCGTGAGTCTGAGGGCACGAGCAGTGCAGACGGTAAAATGTCAAACCACAGAACAGACATTTAATTTTGCAGCCAAAAACAGTTTTATTGGTTCAGCACTGGTGAAACAGCAGGGATTTGGCGGAGATGTGTCAGTCTGTAGGTAAGTAAAAGCAAAGATGCTTCAAACTGAAGTAGATTTTCAGTAGTATGACAGTAACTCAGCTGCTTCTAAAATAGTTTAAAAAAGGCACTTTCCCAGTAGCAACTGTTTAGCATACTTATTTTTGAGGTCATATTTTGTTCTTACCAGGTGGACTAATAAAATAGTCAAATGTGCTCTCCTACAGTGTAGGATTTTTGAGAAATTCATTTTCATGAACATGTTCATTCAGAGACAAGTAAATGAACCAGTTCTAAAAAAGATTCAATGATTTATTTGGTTCCCTGAACTGCATTTTTAAAATATATATTTAAAAATACATTTGGTGTTCTATAAGTTGCATTTATTGTTAATGCATCTTTTTAATATAATTATGATCAATAAATGAGTTCAAAGCTGTCTGAAATGTTTAGTGCCTAAATAAATAGTTGTATTTTATTTTATTGAAATATATAGAACATCCACTAAAAGATCTGCGCTTAAAGGTACAGGTTGTAGGACCCGCCACTAGAGGGCACACTACCAAAACAATAACAATCGCATGGTTTGATGACGCTAAGGAGCGTGAAATTATGTGATTTGTTGTCTTCTACCCAACCACTGACGGCCATCAATCAGACGGAAAGATAAATCATGGATTTAATGCAAGTTCAACGATTTGCGTGAGTAGATTACATACAAAGTCAATGCAAAGACGCGATCAGACTATGGATCAGACGTGTCCTCACGCGGGTCTAGAGACGCGATGCCCCGCGTTTGGCGTGTATGCCCCATAATACTAATCTTGTTGATTGTTATAATAGCATACGTTTTCTGTAAAGATACTAATCAAAACAACTCACCTGTCGAGTAAAAGACATGCGAGATCTCTTTCTAGTTGAAGTTTGTCGCGAAGCTACTTCCGCATTTGTCCACGACACTGTTGTCATGTGGTTTCTACGTCAGTAAAGGCGGTAACAAAGGGTATAAATAATGTCATTGACAGGCGACTGCACTGCCCCGTGTCACTGTTTAGAATGGGAATTTTCTCATGATTTACAAGTAGTTGAAAACATTAGAGATATTGTTAGTAATCAGCTGGACAAAATATATAACACTAGCCTAGTAGTTTTTGGATATTTTACTGCAAATATCTTACAAATTGTACCTTTAACTACTTTACATTATGAAAGGACGTTACTGTTTCAAAGTACCCTCTTACTGATGCACTGCTGGTGGTTTCCGGGTTCACTCACCCTGAAGAACATTATCCAGGTTCTGCAGTGCATCGTTGATATCTTCAGACTGAGTACGAGCTCTGGAGCTCAAGCTGTAGCTGGTAGTTGTACTCTGGCTGAAGCTAGAGACCCCTGAGAGACAGCCAAGCCACGGCAGGGTGGGGTACGGCAGGGTGTGGCGGGAAAGGGTTGGCAGGCAGCCGTCGCATGACGAGAAAACAGAGGGAGAAAAAAAAGTGTAGAGAAGACAAAAAGCATAAGGGGAAGAAAAGAAGAGCAGGATTGAAGCGAGAGTGAGCCAAGGATTTTTGCCAAAAGCTGCACCTTGCGAGACATTATATCAAATTCCATTGGCTTTGTGCACGCAGATCTATCAGGCTTAATTTACCTAAGCTGTCCAAAAATCCACCAGACAGGTTTCCCATGACAATAGAATCCCTCACACCATCACCGTCAGTGTAATGCCTGTTCTCAGAGCGCTTCCTCAGGATCACTTCCTCTTTGAGAAGTCCGCCATCCCTAAGATCATATCTGTGTGTCGTTGAGCCTCCTGATTGTGACAAAAAAACAACGATTGGTTAAAGAGCTATGGAGGCAACATATTCAACAATTTAGTTTTTAAACCATATGTACTAGTGCTGTCAAATCAATTAGTCATCATTAATTGCATCCAAAATAAACACTTACATAATATATGTGTGTATTCTCTGTATATTTATCTGTATATATAAATACACACATATAAACATATACATATATATTCATATTAATATATAATTTATATTGTATATAAATATATATTTTATATATTTCTTAAATATATACATGTATGTGTGTGCATTATATACACACAGTACACACAAATATATCATGTAAAATTTAATTTTGGATTAAATTAATTGATACGTCACTAATATGTACCAAATAAAAGAATGATTCATACATCTTCACATAAAAATTCTTACTTTCAATGTCTTACTTTCATTAAACACAAAAAAAAATGTTCTGCATAATGTACATGCTGCACTTTTCCACAAAATAAGGGTAGACCAGAAGGAAAATACAAAATGCCATAAAACTATCATAAAAAGTGGTCTAAATTACACTATTCTTTAAAGCTTCTGAAGCAATACAATTGCTTTGTGTTGTGAACAACACTTTTGCTTTTTTTTTACTTTCGATTATCTGTAAATGTCAACTTGCACAACCGTTCAAAAATTCTGAATCGGTGCAATTTTTTTAATACATCCCAGGCATCAATTATTTGGTATTACAATAAAAACAGTAATATTGTGAAATTGTACTACATTTAAAACATTTTTTTTTATTTTGTAATATATTAAAGTTCTTGAATTTTTTAATAGATTTTGAAGAAAATTTTGCTCACCTTGTTGAATAAAAGTATTAATTTCTTAAAAAAAAATACTTGGAATATAACTCTACAATATGTAGTGCACTACAATATATAGTGCCATAGACTACTTGCATTACAGTTTTATGATGCATATTTAGAGCTTGACATACATTGATCATTCGAGATACATTAAATAGTAAGGCATTTTGTGTTGTGTTCCACAAAAAACTAACACAGGTTTGGAATAAAATCAGGGTGACTAATTAATGACAAAATTTTCATTTTTAAGTCAGCTATTTATTTCTCTAATACCTTTGCCAGAAATGTATGTTGTGCTGCTGCTGTTGGTCACACCGAGACGGGGTGTGGAATGGCTGTATGTGGATGAGGAGGAGCTGACGTTGCGGGAAAGGGAACCGCTTCCTCCTGGAAACAGGAAATTCTGGTCCCACTTTCCATTTACAAACTGATCTGTAAGAACATAAGAGAGAAGATGATATCATGAATTAGCACAGCACCATTAGTGCATTGGAATTCACAGTTTAAGTTAGCGCTCAAGAATAGGGCTTTGAACAGTACCCCAGAGGTCTGGAATCACCTCAACAGACCTGCAGAAAACCTCTCAAATTCAGACCAAGAAACACTATTTTGATAGTAGCAATGGAATTAGGAGTCTATATAAAGATGCCAATTAGCACTCTGATACTCTTAATGCCAATTAGCACTCAAGATCCTAGCACAGCATTGGGTTGACGTTGGGTGTAGATGGCATGTTGTCGGCCAGGGACTGGTCTTCACCTTGTGGCAGGGTCTGTGCATGACTATCGATGGCATCTGTGACCGGGCTCAGGCGGAGGGGGATGATGTCAGCAGGCAGTTTCCAGGACACCTTACGGAGATCCAGGTCCGAACCAACTAGCTGGACATGCTTCCAATGTGAGCCTTCAGTAATCATGTGGGGGAAGCAAGCAAGGCACATGTGTGTGCTGTCCGTGCTCAACTTAATTCACCCAAAATAGAAAATTCTGTTATTAATTACCCTTTTTTTCAAACCTCTATGACTTTCTTGAATACAAAAGGAGATGGTAGGCAAAACTTTGAAAAAGCCAAGTGAATGGGGCTTCAAAGCTCCAAAATGCAAAAAAATTAAAAATATTGTGAAATGGTAATTTCAAGGTTTTATCCACCATGGACAATAATTGTGGTAGATTTTTTTTATGTTTTATGTTATTTTGGGAGTGTCCATCCCCAATCACTGTGATTTTATGTAAAAGATCTGAATCTCCTTTGGTAAGTGTTGACAGAATTTTTATATTTGGGTGAAATGTTGCTTTAATAACTACAGTAAGGCAAAGAAGGAAAGAAGTAAAGGTGGGAAGCTGATGTCTTCTGAGGCCATTCATGATGCTAGAAAGATTTAGCAAGGCCAAGGAAACTGATCATTCTTGCCAAATGAGAGCCGTAAGAACCCATATGTCACATTCCTGAACGCTGCACAAACAATAAGTTCAACTTCCACAAAGAGCCCAGTCACCCAGTTTTACAAAGCCATAAGGAAAGAAAACGACATTATTCCATGGCAAAAGCAAGTAGCTGTGGGGTCTTCAGGGGACTAGAAAGAACCTTTTGATTTCAACAGGAGCGGCATACGAATTATGTAAGGACATCATCATGTTACACTGCAGATGAAGGCAGGCAATGCCCATGCCTGACTGCTACTGACCAGTAGATTCTACAGGTCAACGTAGTACGAAAAAGCTTTCGAATGCTTGAAACAATTCCATATACATGTTCAGGCATGCAATACAGACAAGCATTGACATGTTTCAAAGAACTTAAGTCTTCCCTGCTACGCCTGATGAAAAGACCATTCAAAGGATGCTAGTGTGCTGGTGTCCCCTTTCCCAAGAGTTGCATAGCCAACCAGTTTAGCCATGCTGGTTGAAATTTATCCTGGTCATTTCAGCAAGTATGTGCAGAAAACACCCTACTGTTCAAGTTTGGGTGCAGCCAGATTTTTATGTATTTGTATAAAGCCTCTTATGCTTAACAAGGCTACATTTATTTGATAAAAAAGTTGTTGAAAGTTGTTTAAAATATTTCTTTATTTTAATATACTTCCTGTGACGGTAAAGCTGAATTTTCAGCAGCCATTACTTCAGTTAGAAGTGTCACATGATCCTTCAGAAATCATTCTAATATACTGATTTGGTACTTAAACATTTCTTTTAATATCAGCGTTGATTGAAAACAGTTGTGCTGCTTAATATTATTGTGGAAACTGTGATATGTTTTTTTTTAAGGATTCAAGGATTTTTGGATCAAAAGAAAATGTAGAAGAATGGTCTTTTTCTTTCAATTGAAATCTTTAGTAATATTATAGAACCCTTTACTGTCACTTTTGACCACCAGTTTAATGGATCCTTGCTTAATAAAAAATATTAATTTCTTTCTTACTGACCCCAAAACTTTGAACAGTGGTTTCCATTGACTTCAATGTGTTGCAACAGTGCACCACATCACAAAAGATACCCACCTTCAGTCAGATCTGTGACGCTAGGCCTCTGGCTCCCAGTTGGGGATCGCAGTACTTCATTACTGTACATCAGATAGCTATCATATTCATCGCCAGCCTCTGCATCCACAATGGGAATGTCAGGAATGATGGGAACTGTAGGAGCGAAATGAACCAGAACAAATAATACAATCAATTCACAGTCACATCTGCTCAGTCTGAACTTGAGTTTAATTCCATCCCAGATGCTTACTTGACATGGGTCTGGTAGGTTGTGAAGCCAGGTTGATTGTAGCCTCTCTGTACGGGCCCCAGCCCACCTTATTGCGAGCACGCACTTTGTAACAGTAGGTCTGAGAAGGCTGCAGGTTCTCAATGAGCAGCATGCGCTTTTTGGGGTTATCAATCATCACCTTCTTAGTAGGTCCTGTAGGCTCTAAACAGAGAAATAAATGTGCAATCAGAGAAGCACTAAATACTACAATACTGATGGTCTGAACAGTTTTTTTAAGACTCCTACTCTTGTCCTCGTCGATGGGTGTGTAGATAACTTCATATGAAGTAATGACACCATTTGTCTCTGCTGGCTCCGCCCAGCTGACCTGAGTGACAGTGGGGCTGATAACATTGAAAGCCAGGCGACCAGGCTCACCAGGTACTAGAGGGGTAAAACAATGAAGATGGCCATGTTGTAAGACAGTAACTTTATGGGTATACTTGAAAAATCCAAGTAAGAAAATTATGAAATGCATGCTTCCTAAAAATCTGGGAAAAAAAGAGATTTTAAAGAATTAAAATTTAGAACAAACACAAAATCCTGATTGACTCACCATCCTCTAGAGTCTGGCATTGGATGACATCGCTGTAATTGCCCTCTCCAAGTGCATTGTAGCCACATACACGCATCTCATAGTCACAGTATGGGTAGAGATTAGTCAGCTCGGCCTGAGGAGTCTTCACATCCTGCACCTGAGCATCAGCCTCAGGGTCTCCATAAATCCAGTACTTCACCTAGAAAAACAGCAAATCACAGCTCAAGGGAAATATTTAACAGCATTCTCAACAACCATTTTAGCTAAACTTTTGTTTATTGAAATATTAATTTCATTTAATATTGCAACTCAAGCAGAAATGGTCTGTGACTAAAAAAAACAGCACAAGATCTATCCTAATATGACACAACACACAGTGCATAATCTCCTACTTGCTTACAAACAATTCTGTTTAAAAGTTTGGGGTCATTTTTTTTTTTGAATAAAGTATAATTCAGCAAGGATAAGAGCAAAGAAATATAATGTTACAAAAGATTTCTATTTCAAATAAATGCTGTTCTTTTGACCTTTCGGTTTATCAGAGGATCCTGGAAAAAAGCTGTATCATAAAATTATTTAGGCAGCACAAGCGTTTTCAAGATTGATAATAATAAAATAAATTCTTTAGCAGCAGGTCAGCATATTAGAATGATTTCTTAAGGATCATGTAAAACTAAAATCCATCTTTGCCATCATAGGAAAACATTACATTTTAAAATAAATTTAAACCACTAACTGTTTCTACTGTATTTTTGATCAAATAAATGAGCCTTGATGAACTTCAATTTTTGTTTTAAATATCATTCATTTTATTATTTAATTCTTGTATAAATATATTATTATTAAATATATATTATATAGTGAAGAAGGTTAAATGCAGAACAAAAATTCCAAGTATGGGTCATGTGATTTCAACTCACTTCACTTTTTAATATATATGTATATATACACACACATACACTGTACATGAATCATTGTTTTATATATTGTATTCAATATGTCTAAAATAGCACAATTAAATTGAATTAAATTATTTCATACACTATAAATAAATAAAAAAATGATAAAAAAATAAATCTAGAAATAAAATCACACTGTGACTTATAAAGCCTAAATTGTCTCCAGTCACATTCCTGGCATTTGCGACTACAAAATTTAAGTAAACACCATCTCATATTAGTTAACGCTGTGTAAATATTGAAACTTTTACAGATTTTCACATCTCTACCTAAACAGTAACAGGATTACTGGTCAGAGACAGATGTTTGAATAATCGCTGTTGCCCAGTTGCTTAACTGGGATCTTCATTTAAGAGTAGTTTTTGTTTCATTTTTTTTTTTTTACTAAACTTTACAGAGGTAATAACAGACTATACACACTAAATAACGTTACAAAATTGCATTCGTTTTTGTATTATTTCAGATATCATGTTACGTGACCTACCTTGTAACCATTGGCGTTTGCACTGGGGTTCCAGTTCAGACGGATGTTTTTAGGGCCGGTAGGAACAGCTTTGATGTTGGTTGGGGCGTAGAGGCGTCCTCCAGGGGATGCGCTTAGTGCATTAACTTGTTCCACTGTCTGCGTATTAATTTTCCCATCCCCTGAAATTACAATGCAAATACTAAGTAATACTCAACATCTGCAGATTAATAGAGGGTTCGTTTTTTCCATAAAACATGAAATAAAGTAAAATACAATAAATATTTTTGAATTTATTGTTGGTTGCAAACATGAACCTCAAAACTGACTCTTAAACCCCTGTTTTCTCACCTCTACCATCAACGACGTTCACCACAGAGGTTTTCTTCTCTCCAATGATTGCATTGTTGCTGGGGTCAAACAGTTCCAGGTGGAAGGTCTCGGGTATGATTGGAGATGGATATGAACGAGGATCAATCACAATGTTCTTTTCCGTCTCACCAGGAGCAAATTTGAGGTGACTGGAGAGGTCAAAGCGTGAGGCTTTGTTTGTGCGCCAGTGAACAGTGGTCGGACCCTCCTGGTTTCGAGTGCGTACCACAGGGATGGAGTAAAGCGGGTCAGATGTATTGCAAGTCTGAGCACTCTTCTTAAACATCACGACACTGGGTTCTATGAAGACATATGAAACAAATCTAATTTAGGTAAAGGAATAACAACAAATTAGACTTTTAAATCTGTGAGCCTGGTACTGTATATACCTGGTTTATCTGCGATAGTGATGGTGGTGCGTGGGTAACGGCCCAGTTTAGCACCTTGCCGTGGGTTACTCAGATCCATCACAAACTGTTTGACCTGTTTGTCCTCCAGCAGTCCATCTCCCTCCCCAAGCTCCAAGAGTTTCACTGGAACCATCTTCTGAGTTTCGCCTGGTGCATAACTCAAGTCTCCATCAACTGAGATATAGTCCTACGAAGACAAGAGAAAAATAAGCACACATTCAAACAAATAAGAATGACTTCAGGGTGTCTTTTCCCAGCATATTCATATTATTTAATATGCATGACATGCATAAGCATATCACTTATCTGGCACAGTCTGTTTTTCAGAGAAAATCAAAACATCGAGACCCAAGTTGGAAAGTGTGTTTTACCTTCTTGTCTTTGGCAGTGAGGTCACGGGTACAGTATGTGACCTGAGTCCGTCCGTCCTCTATGATCTCACGACTGATCGGGATGTTGGCCACACCATCATGACGACTGTAAGTGTATGACGGCTGCAGGAAGGTGAAGATGCTCCTAGCTAAACGAGAATACATTTTTTTTTTGTGGCAACCCATTTTAAAAAAAATTATATCAGAAAATGCTTGATTTTAAGAATAATCCTTATTGATTTGGCTAAAAGAATAGGCCAGTGGGGTAAGAAAAAACATTGTCTGTAAACAAGATTAATCAGATCTTACCATGTTCCTTAATCACGGTGATGTTGACATGATCTTTGCCGATTTTCGCAATTCCTACTGGAACATCAACAGCTTGAACAAGCAGCTCTTTCTTTTCATCATCCTCATCTTTGATAAAGAGGGGAACCCGGACATCCACTGACTCCACACCCTCCTGAAACTCCACAGCCCCTGCCGCTTCTACAAGACAGACAAGGACATGGATGCATAAACATTCAATTCACATAAACCCAAAATCTTACAACAGGCAACAGACTGCAACCTAAGTGTAGATTGTGGGTTGTGCAGGGTAGCTGTACCTCTGTCTGTGGCTACAGTGTAGTAGCCTGGAACCACCTTCAGATCCCGGAAGTTTCCAGCTTGAACCTGTTTATCTGTCAGTTTCACAATATCTGGGTAACTGGCACGAGGAGCAGATAAAACTGTGTCTACAATTGTGTTGTTCTGTCTGTGGATGCAAATAAGAATTATTATTGTTTCTCTTCAAGTTTTCAGATTCGCAGTCCCTGTACAAATCAGTAATCTAACAAAGAAATATCCAGTTCATATTTCACCCCAATGCTGCATTTATTTGATAAAACACAGTAAAACAGCTATATTTCTAAATACTATTACAATTTAAAATAACAGTATTTAAATATATGTTTTAAAATGTTATTTATTCTGGTGATGGTGAAGCTGATTTTTTTCAGCATCCATTGTTCCAATCTTCAATGTCACATGATCCTTCAGAAATAATTTTAGTATTGTAATGATAAAAAGTTTAATGGGATTTACCCTAATTAATAAACTCAGACTTAAGTGACATAGTATTTGATCAATGCTGGCTCAGTTGTAGCTAATGTACCTCTTTCCAGAATTTCTTTGTGTCCTGAAGAAGAAAAAAAAAAAGAAATCTCAGAATCTGAGACTCATCCAATACTTTAGAAAGAAATTCCCTTTAAGGCACGGCCCAGCCAATTTGAATGAGTCATTAAGAGCTACTTCTCACCTGAATCGAGTCTTTTGCACTCTCTGCGAGCCAGGGATCTGCAGGAACACGTCATTGAGCTGTTTATGATAAAATAAAAGAGAAATTAGCAGTCAGGCATGACGGTTCATGTGGGAACAGTTGTTTCTTGTTTTTTATTGGATGGGATAGGGTGGGGAAATCACACATTTACAAGCACTTACGTTGTCCTCTACTTCTCGCTTGAGCATGTCTGTGTCTCGAGCCTCAGGGTTGGATAGAGTTTCTGAATATTGCCGGTTCAGACGAAGAGAGACAGGGTACTGGACTATAAAGAAAGATACAGAGTAATAAAAGAATATGAATACAAGCTTGTGTGCCTGTGTGATAAAAATTTTTTTTGAAGGGATAATTCACCCAAAAATTTAAAGTCTACCATCATTTACTTTCCTTGTGTCATTCCAAACCTGTGGATGTTTTGGACCCCCCATTGACTTGTACAGAATTTATAAAAAAAAAAAAAAAAAAGATTTTTTATTGTTGAACAATAGAAAAAAGGTCACAGGTTTGGAATGACAAGAATTTAGTATTTTAATACTGAACCCTGTTCACACTAGATGACTAGAAAACTAGTTGAATCTCAGTCTAGACTCACTGGTCTCTTTGGGGTTGGGTTTGATTTGGTTCTGTGGGTGGTTGGGTCCTCGATGAACATTGTCTGTCACTTTCCAGCGCACAATGTCTGTGCTTTTGGGCGGGCCGGTGCGCACCATCGGGGTGTCCAAATGATCAGAGGTCAACAAAGACTGGCGTAGCATGTAGTGATCTTCTTTGAATCCCACCATACGACCTGCCATTCACAAACACATTGAAAACAAAAGAGTAAATCTGTTTCTGCTGATCTCTGTATAGTGTAACTGACGTGTAACAGAGTGAAAGATAATTACCTCTGCCACAGCATGGGAGAAGAGCAAGACATGCCTGTAGGAGACGGAGAACAAACATTAATCAGCTGAGATTTAACATTACTAAACCACAACTTAAACAGTCGCACATAACAAATTTTAAGTAGCAAGTAACTTGAAAAAAACGCTGTCCAACACAACAGAATTTAGAACATATTTGATGTGTATATACATAAGACAAGCAACAAGACATATTACTTTTTTTAAATCATATATCATCGCCTCCAATAAAATCTTGACAGTTCTTTTCCACTTAGCTGTATAATACACATTAAACATGTTCAGATTTGTTCTTTGTGCAGTATATTCAGAATCACTGACAACAGAAAATAACTTGACACTGAAAAATCCTGATGTTGTGCTTGGTTATGGGAAGGTGTTTGTGTATTAAATTGTCTTTTAAATTGTTGTTTTTTTCATTCTCTCATTTTTTTTTCTTCTCTTTTCATTTCTTTTTTTTAGCTATAGTATACAAAATTTGACAACACTTTTTCAGGAATTTTTGACATGCTGTAAAGTTAAAGCAAATTAAAGTAAAGTTGAATAAAAGTGTTTATCTACCTGGCAACAGGCGCAGTATTTCCAGCAGCAGAGCAAAAGCAAACCAAGCAATAGCATCAGAAACATAATGAGAGGAATCAACCACAGGAAACCTGCAGGTGGACAGTCTGAGAAACAGAAAAACAATCGGTTAGTTTAACACTCTTGTTCAAGAGCTATTTTTCGTATGAAATAATACATATGTATCTGACAAATTATTTTAAATGAACTTATAGGTCCACCCAAATGCTGTATAAATCATTTAATATTTGTGTACATCTCACCTTTCTTTTTCTTTACCAGGACGTGGTGTTCCTTGTCTGTGATGTTTAATGGATAATTCACAGTGTAGTGGTATGTGCAATCGTCATCTTCATCACGAAAACTGCAAGTCTCTATTACATTTTTATCTGTGGACACAAGTAAATCAATTCTTCATTGTTTCATATATCCATCAACAAATCCATGAGTATTAACGATGTCTTTTAATATAAAACTAAGATCTGATGCCATACCTTCTTCGAGCTCTTCCACCATGATGATTTTAAAGGAACAGTCATTACATTTCTTTCCTTTGTTCTCGCCGGTGTTCCAGGCCTGGCACTGAACGCAGCTCCTTTTGGCTTCACACATGCCCAGTTGTTGCTGCATTATGAAATACGGTTGGAGTTGGTACAAGTACACAACTAAAATTAACAAGGAATACAGACAGACGGACACACAAACACACACACATCACAGTCGTACCTGAAAGTTTGCTTCACAAGTGTGGCTCAGTGGAAGTCCTGAGTGTTCACACTCACAACGACCGCATTTACACTGACCACGACCATTACAGATGCCCTACAAAAGAGAAGAACGCTTTTATTATACACAGAACTGGGGTTTTTACCAATGTTTTAATTTTTATTAAGAATTCTCTTATTCTCTCCAAGGCTCCATTTATTTAATAAAAAATAGTGTGCATGCATATTGACTTTATATTTCTTTGAACAGTACCCCTTTGCTGTCAAGACATGATTCGTTGCTGATGGAACATTCACAGGCATCTCCAGTCCATCCCGGTGCACAAACACATCTGCCCATACTGCAGCTTCCACGTTCTGTTGTAGCAAACAAAGATAAAAGGTCATAACTCTGGAAACTTAACTATGACGGCACATCAAAGCATGTCTGCAACTAATAAAACATTACTGATCTGCTTGGCTTTTTTTTCATCTTTCATGCTAAATTTGGGATATATTAAAATCCAAAAAATCTTTTCACTAACCATTGCAGAGAAATCCACCAAATCTCTGGCACTGAGATTTGTCAAACTGACAGAAGGGCCCTTCAAACTGGTTTGGGTTATAGCACACACAGGTCCCACACATGCAGTCTCCTCTGCCTGAGCAAGACTCGGTCTTCCCAGGTTCGATGCACATGGAAGAGTCTGTGAAGGCCCCTGATGAACAGTTACAGAAAGGGCCTACCCTATGAGAGGCAGTGCAGAGAAAAGAAGCGGGGTTATGGACTGCAATATAATCGGCACAAACCAAAGATGTCAAAATACATCAAAATGAATACTACCATCCATCATAACACTGGCATTTCCCACAGACAAGATCTCCACGGCTGTTACAGCGCGGTGCATTTTTAACTGGGGTCTGATGTTAAAGTAGAAACAGAGGTGTAAGATTTTAAATGAACATGCATAACAGGAGATGGGTTATGAAGAGGTTGCAGGCCTCACCTTTTCGCAGTCACATGTATGACAGAGCACTTCAGCATTGATTCTCAAGGCAGAGCTAAATGTGGTTGGTTTGACTCTTAAGATTCCTGCCCGGTCAGCCTGGTTGGCATCACACACATGCTGCTCGCCCACCCGATTAAGAGCCTTCAGACGGACTCTAAATTTACCCTTTACAGAGAGAAAACTTGAATTAGTGTATTTAAAAATATGTTTGTAAAAACTGAGAAGCACTGCAGCTTAATAAATAAAATACATAAATCAATGAATTAGCTTGAGGTACAGAGAAAATGTCAGGGCAAGAAAAAAATCTGAATTACTGGCCTAACCTATATTACGATTTTACTTTTTAATTAATATTTGATTATTTAGTTTTTCCTTCATTATATTCCTTCCCTCTGGAAAAAAACGGCTAGTGCGTGAGAGAATACATTTGAAGTTTTCTGTTAAAAAGAAGTCAAAGGCACTCACAGTTTCACCTGGATTGATTTTGAAATAGCCCAACTCAGAAATTGTGCCGGACTGAGAGAGTATCTTGGCGTCCACCGCTTTTGGTCTGTCCTCTGCACGTATACTGATCTTGGAGCGAATATTCTGTTCAAAAAATGATGGTTAAAAAAAAACGTGTTACATCCATTTTGAAAAAAATTCTAATAATCATCTCAGCAAGGTATTTGGTATGAAAATAAATGTACCTGAAAAGCTTTGTCTAAAATGTTCAAGATGTTAGAGGAATCTTCTTGCAACTGTCCCAACTCAGCAATAGGGAAGTATTCAGCGAGTTTCTATAAACAAAGGAAACCATAATTGTGTCACAAGGAAGTTTATATCCACTCTTCAATATAGTGTTTATTCATATTGGGAGAATCTCTGAGAACTTTTAAATGGACGTAAAACGCACAAATGTCACTGAGACAATTAAAATACTATTTAAAAGCATACAAACCTGATAGTAATCGTAGGAGTGGTTAGTAACTGCGAAGATTGGAATGATGTTATGTTTCACCAGAAGTCGCACTAGGGTAGGTATAGATGGGTAGTCTTGACGGGTATCATGTGTGTAATTTCCATCTGAAGTCAGATGGCATTGCTCATCGTTACGATCCAAGATGCCCGCTAGCACATTGGCACCATCTGCTTCATAATGAAATGCTGATTCGGTGGAGAAGACCAGCAAGTGGGTGCTGTCTTTCCTCCAGCCAATATATTCCTGTGAAAATGGGAAACAAGTTATACTGTAGCAGTAAGAATTAAGTTACCGTTTACAGTACTGAAAATGGCAAGCATTTTTCACTTCTGTCTACCGAATTAACTCCTTAAAAATAGATCAAGACCTGGCAGACAGCAGTCTGTAAGATGGCATCAAAACCCCCCTCAGGGGCATCCAGGTTGCCAGATATGCGCTCTTGCTGGAGCTTCTGTCTAAAGGTGCTTATGTTGCTGGTGAGACTGATGACGTTACGGAATGAAAACGGAGGGTCACTGTTGGACCACGGCATTGCTAATCTGTAAGAGGAAACATATATATAAGGAACGTGTGCAGACAAAGTCATACTGTGTGGTGCTGTAATACTGTATTATTCTTACTTGGATGGCCTCATGTCTGTCTGAGGCTCAGTGACTTTGTCTACAAATTTGCCAAATCCGATGGTGTAATCGTTAGAGAGTCTTTTAACAAGCTGAGCTGCATGAGGTGAAACCAAACAATGAATGAATATTAAAATGTTGCAAAACAAACTATTTTGTACTGATTGTGGCACCCAAACCTAGCTTTAATTTAAAAAAATTACATTCAAAAACAGCAAGACAATGCGCAATAGATTCAGAGAGAGTATTTAAAAGTTATAGTTAACTTGACCCACCATCTACGTAAATAATGCAGCACTTATGGCTCAAGATGAAAAACAGTGAGACGTAACACAACAGCCAATGTAAAAATAACTAGAACTCAGACTATGTTGCAGCGTAGCAATACATAAACAATTCTTAAAATCATTAAGGTCTTCATTTTTTTATTATTCATTTAGCAGACACTTATCAGTTATGATGGTTGCATCACTCCTTACAATGTTTGAACTAGGCAGGGCGATATAGTAAAAAAAAAAAAAAAGTTTAGCCTTTTGGTTATAATATATACAATTATTATTTTATATTGGCTATATAACAAACTGTTGAATCAGAGTTCCAGTTTAAACTCGGTCAGATCTAAAAGTACCAACTCTAACAACCATGTTTATTACTGTAGTTTATTGCAAAATTTTACACTGCAAATCATCATATGACAGATCTAAACACTTTGTTACAACAGCCACTTCGCTCACTCACCTAGCTGGTCTCCCATCCTCTTCAGGTTGTCCAGATCATCAGACATAGAGTTGGAGAAGTCCATGAGGATGTAGAGATCCAGAGGGCCACTGATTGGCTCAAACACCTCCATATCCACCTCCTTCTCTTCCCCGGGGAGAAGCGTCATCCTCATTAGCTGAGGGGCCACCTGAGAGTAATTTAGGGATTTATCGATTTTCACATCCTGAAAAAAACATAAAGACACATGAATGCATAAACACACATGACTCCACGACATGGACATCTAACTAAATTGAGGGGCAGATTCTGATAAAACAAACCTGTTGAATTGTGCTACTGCTCTCAATTGTTACCATCCGACTACTACATTTACGGGCCTCTAAGTTTTCCTTCAGGTCACAACGCTCATACTCGTAGAGCTGAAGAGAAATAACAGATGAAAATAAAAACAATGACACAGCTGTGATCATACAGAGAGCTACAATAGGTTGTATGAACATACAAATAACCAGACACTATAGGTGTCATTTACAGTGTGGGGCATAAAGGAAATAGAGTACTTGTCGAAAGTACTGTATTTTTTCTAATTAATACTTTTATTTAGCAGTGAAACATTAAATTGCTCAAAAGTGACATTAAAGACAAAAAGAAGAGAAGAACTGCTCAAATCACTGTTTCATAAGACTGCTGTGTCATAATTGAATAATGAAATTAAAGAAGTTTAAATAGATGTTGGATATTTCTAATCAGATTGTAATGGTTTAGATTTGTAAATCTACACTGGTGGTAAATGTATACCCCATGATGTTAAAGCACTTTGGGTGTACAATACACAATAAAGCGATATATAAATGCATCATTCATTCATAAATGAGTTAACACTCTTACAGACCTGATCTCTGGATCAATACGTCATATAGACTAGTTATGAAGAAAACTTGTTAAACACATATACAACATCAATTCATTCTTCAGCATAAGGATCAGGGAGTTTCACCTCATCTGGGCAGTAAGCACATCCTGTGCCAATCCGGATACATTCTGAGCATGTTTTTGCCCTGGCAGCAGTACAATGGTTCACTATGCAACACAAAAACCATAGTCTTCTTAGCATTATACATTTGGGAAACCTTTGAATTTCATTGCATTAAAAAAAAACATTTAAACATCAAACAAATAATACCAGAGACCTTTTAAAATTTTTGCAATGACTTTCAAACCAGCTATTCTTTAAAAAGTCCAAATAGAAGCAATCAAATACTTTTTCCATCATTATTCTTAACAATAAATCTATTATTTATGATCTATTATCATTTAAACAAGCTAATAAACTTATTTTGCTTGAAAAGTGAAAAACTTGGGCTGTTTTATTATTCAGTGCATTTATATATTTTGTGTGTTTATAATATAGTGCATTCAGACCCCCTTCACTTTTTCAGTTTTGTTATGTTGCAGCCTAATACTACAATTTTTTAAATATTTTTTTCCATCATTAATCTACACTCTGTACCTCATAATGACAAAGTGAAAATGTAAAAAAAAAATGTCTGTACATTTATTAAAAAGAAAAAAACTGAAATATAACATTACTCAGACCCTTTACTCAGTACTTAAACAATTGTAGTATCAGACCGCAACCTAGCAAAATGTAAAAAATAAAAGGGGGTCTGAATAATTTCTGAACTGTGGGTATGCATATATATATATATATATATATATATATATATATATATATATATATATATATATATATATATATATATATATATATATTTAATGTACTGCACTGTATTAGATAATAAAATATCAACCCAAATGACGACATATTTTGGTTGTCATTACCAATTATAGTTAGCAGAAAGTAATCTGATGTTTTTAACTGACTTGGCATTGCTTCTTAAATAAAAGTGATTGTAATTGAGATTTGAGGTTAAGGGAGCTTAAGAGTTGATGTTCCCACCCTCATTAGCATGGCTGGCTGTCACAGCGAGCAAGAGAACGTAGATCCCCACAGCGAGATGTAGTGCCCATCCTCCCATTTCTGTCTGAAATATAAATATAAAAATAGCAAGATCACACATTTTACATAAAGTTAAAACATGGTGAACAGATGTCACACAGATTCACATGCACACATACGGAGATACACACCATAACTGATCATAACTAAACTGAGTAATTCAAGGAATGCAAAATATGTATTGGTAAACACCATAAAACATTCAGCAAAAACCACAAAATGACCAGACACACTGCAGTGGACATTTACTAGAAATCTGCACCATTCATCTGTATGTGTCCTTTACACTTTTAGAGACTTTTAGAGACTTCTGTCCATATCTAATCTACAACAGAATGGCATGCACCTCAGCTGTTATATCCGTGCTTAAATCACAAAAACAGAGGCAGAAATCTGATCCACCTGTCCAATATCACTTTCTCTCGCTTTTCACTCTCTCCCTTTCTCCCTGAAAACATCAAATGAAAGTTAAGCCCGTTTCACCCCCCATAAATCTGAACTCTGACAGTGAAGAAGAGAAACAGACCAATGATTCCTCAGGAATTCCTCTCATGTCCTCTACAGATGAACATGGTGAAAAAAAAAAGCAAATGGAAAGTTTGAGAACAACTTTTTATATATAGTAATGCATTACACTTTGGTCTTTTTTTTGTCTTCTAATTGAAATGAAAAAAATTATTTTAGATTGTATTCTGCATAATTTTATATAACTTTTTTTTTATTAATTACATTACTTTCTTACTTTAATTCCATTTAAATATTTGCTAATTAGAAACAAGACACATTCTTGCATGTGTCAACGCACATACTGTATGCATCAGACTTCTCACTTCTGTTTTAAGCATTTTTAGTCGAATTTTGAAGCCCTGCATTTTTTAAATAAGTGTACTAAATGATCCTTTTAAACTGAAAGCCTTGCTAATTTTATTCAACAAAAAAACTTACCCCCAAACTACAAAACAATACTTCCCCACTCAAAACAGGATGTTCTAAATGTTTTGGACATCCATCAACTTTACATTCACATATAACAGCCCAAGTTCATATTTTGACCAACATCACTGGAATTTCACTCCAGGATGCAAGAAAACTAAATCTCATATAAATATCACTGTGCCTGAGACCTGAACAGACCTTAGCATACTATTGTGAACCTGATCTGGCCTGTGCTTACCTGGGCATATAAATCATGTTTAGTCATACACAGAGAAAAACAACAGAACCCAGAAGTACCCAATACAAATAGCATATTAGAAATTTGGTGTACTTGACGTTTTCTTGTGGCAAATTAAGCATTTTAATAAGACTTACAAGCTGTCATTCCTTCACATTGCAACTATTTGCATTTTTTTTTACTTTAAGGAATAACATTTTTAGATCTCATTTTCTCTGAAAAACTAAATACAAATTTGACTAAGCGTAAATCCATCAGAGAATAATGATGATATTAAAATACAATCAACAAACCTAATAGTCACAATATATACAAAACGATCCAGACACGAATATGAATTGATGTACACAAATGCATAACAACATTAAACAACATTGAAATACTGAAAATTAATGGTGCTTCAAAGCTTCAGACTGTCTTTTGCAAAAGGGGAAACAACCAAAGGCCAAACACTCTCATATATTCAAAAAGATTTACTGGAAACATTTGAGAAGATGAAAACCAGAAACCGCTGAACAGTAGTGGGCAAAATGTAAAGACCTAAAACAAACTGATTCTAAGAGTTCTATTCATTTCTCCAGCCACAAACATCAGCTGAAAAACACAACAAACAAAAAGTGACGAGCAAGTAAAGAGGGAGAGGGAAGTACAGAGATAAAAAAAAGAGCCTTACAAAACACATGCATGACTGTGAGGCTTTACAAAAAGATTGTTGATCTCACAAACCTCTTAGTTTGTTGTTACCCAATCCAAATCCCAGAGTCCAACCAGAAACAGCAACGTTCTCTAAAAGAAAATCCTTAATTCTCTCCCTTGTGTCCAATGTTTAACAGAAGAGGGGAAAGAATCTTGTTTTCCACCTGCGTCTTCACAAATCCAAACAACAGGGAAACTTCTTGTGATTGCAGTAAAAAGTTCCCTTCCTACCCTTCTCGGTGCTGTGCAAAAAAACAACTGAATATTCCCCCCAGATCCGACTTGTGTTTAAGAGTGAATGTGTGTCTGGTCCCTCCTCTCTTGCTCAAGCTGTTCAGGTGGGTTGAAGGCAACACCCTTCCTTTCTTCCTCTGACTTTGCGAGGTAACAAGGTTGCTCCACCTTTCCCTCTGTCCTTTGCTCATTCGTTCTCTGCACATTCCTTTAGCAGCACCCTCACCTGTGTGGACTTGAGAATGACAGGTCAGAGCTCCCCCCCGAGGGGGAGAGGAAAAGAGAGCGAGAGAAAGAAAGAGAGGGAAAGAGTGAAGAAACCCTGCCCTGACTGCTCTCGCACAGGGAGTGGCAGGCAGATAATATTGCCTGCAGGGTACAAAGAATCATTGCCACACTCATTTCTGCACATGCATATGCAGGTACACACACGAACACGTGCCTCGTCACACGTTAAGACAATGTGGATACTTTTGAAAGCTACCGACTAAACTAAAGAGATATGCGTGAAAAACAATCCGACAGACTTCATACACTCAAACAAACTCAGCAGCTCACACAGAGCATTGTCTTTGAAGTGTTTCAAATGTCACTGCCACTAAAATGTGCCCTAATTCAAGAGGGAAAAGAGAGAGTGAGACAGCCAGAGAGGAAGAGAGAGATACAGGGAACAGACAGGGAGAGAGGGAGAGAGAAAGTGGTGAAAACATGCATTCCTGTGCGGTGGGAACAAAGCAAAAGTTTCCAAAACGACCTCCATTAACAACTTGACCAGGTCAGTGACCTCAGCCAGACCAGCTTAAAGAGAGAGAGAGAGAGAGAGAGAGAAAGAGAGAGGGATAAATAGAATGATAGAATGAGACATATAATGACAGACAGAAAAACAGACAGACAGACAGACAGACAGACAGACAGACAGACAGACAGATAGATAGATAGATAGATAGATAGATAGATAGACAGACAGACAAAACGATAGCCAGACAGACAGACAAACAGATAGACAGATAGACAGAGATAGATAGATAGATAGATAGATAGATAGATAGATAGATAGATAGATAGACAGACAAAACGATAGCCAGACAGACAGACAAACAGATAGACAGATAGACAGAGATAGATAGATACATAGATACATAGATAGATAGATAGATAGATAGATAGATAGATAGATAGATAGATAGATAGATAGATAGATAGATAGATAGATAGACAAAGCTATAGACAAAACGATAGACAGACAGACAGACAGACAGACAGACAGATAGATAGATAGATAGATAGATAGATAGATAGATAGATAGATAGATAGACAGGACGATAGACAGACAGATAGACAGACAGACAGATAGATAGATAGATAGATAGATAAAAGAAAACAATCTAGATACCCCAAAACAAACAAAAACACACAAGAAAAGTGTACAGACACCATGGCAACGTAATATCATGGGAAGCACATTCCCGCAGGGCTGATGCACTAACATAACACTAAACACACAATGAGTCAGAAATAAGGTGTGTCCTTCCCTGAGTAACAATCAGACTGCCTGGCACTCAGCAACACGTTAGAAAGGGATGTGTGTGGTACAGCTGTCCCTCGAGAAAGACCCGTGGAAAAACCTAGCTGCTATTATTGCCTGTTCTGACTACCGGACATCAGAAAAGTTCCAACTGCATTTGCTCACATGATTGAACGTTTCCATTGGATATTTTCTTTTAAACATAAATGTACTTAAAGCATTATTTTAGGGCTGCAACAACTAATCGATAAAATCGATTATTAGCAATAATGAAAATCATCAACAACAATTCTCATTATCGATTAGTCGGGTCTGCCCCTTTATTTTAACTTTCCAGCTTTTTAGCATAATGGCGCTTTTAAAGATATAGTACGTGTGTGTCATCGGTGTATAAAACGTTTAGTTAACAATTATATTCTTATCTGTAAATATCACAAATTCACACAAGCCTTTGCATTTCTGCATAAAGGCCCACCCTGTCTGCTTTAAGTTGAAATCTTTACTGAAAAAGTGGCGGGTGCGCGCGTTAACCAGGCGAAACACAGAGAGGCGAAGGAGACAATATTCAGCGCAAAAACATTTATTTTGCTGAAATATCTGTTGCTTAACATTTCTATTTAGTTTTAAAGTAAATATGCCATGTAAGTAATTTATGAGAGTAGGAACTGTGAATGGACAGCAGCGTGTAGTGGTCTGAATATAAATAACAGATGCTTTTAGAAATGAGGAGACTGACTGCGATCAAAGTGATCGTGACGCATGATCCTGCAGAGCATTACTGTGATTTCATTTGTCTTTATTATCTTTATCGTTTTAATTTTTGATCTAGAGATCATTTAAACTATATTCACTATATAGCCTACAGTGCTTAAAACAAATTTATGTAACCAGTTTTTTAAGGTTTGTGCCACTGTTGCTCTTAACTAACAGTATTGGTAATTACACAAATATATATATTTTTTTTAGCTTTCTGTATTGGTTAGACCTCCAATATGCATAGGCTTATTGGTAGTAACAGTGGTAAGCTATTTTTAATGCTATAATATAAGTATTGCTGTTATATGTGAAACGCAGAAAAAAAACTGTCAAGTGCTTTATAGTGTTTTTTTATTCAGATACCCAATTAGTCAAAAAGTATATAAATGATGCCAGCGAGCATGTGAGCTGTTATCAAAGGCAAAGGAGGACATTTTTATTATTATGTGAATAAATACTATTTGGTAGTTTCAGTTTGTTATTTGTCCAAAAATTACAATAACTTTTTTAGAATACATTTTTTGACAGATTCCTAAAATATTTAAGATTTGTCTTATGACAGGTGGTCTAATAAATTGATAAGCACTGTATGTTTTCATAGCATTCAGTTGCCATGTTTGTTTTAAGGATATTGGGCAGAATGTGTAATAGTGTTTTTATTTGTCACTAAAATTTAAATAAAAAAAATAGTGGTTTTAATCTGATTAATCGATAAAATAATCGGCCAGCTAATTGATTATCAAAATAATCGTTAGTTGCAGCCCTACATTATTTTTGGCCTTTAAGGACTTCCAATTAATAATTAATCTTCTTTTCTTTCTAAACACTGAATTCATACAGGCGGTTTAGATTTTTTCAAAATTGGCACAATGATACATTTCATACAATTTAATCAGATGAAATAATAAGTGCCAGAAATTACATGTTTGATTGTACATTACATGTTTGTTTTGTGTACATTTTTGACCTTGGGGAATTTTTTTTTTTTTTACTTTATTTCCTGCCAATGTAATACACAATTTCCAAAATAAATATTGTATTCCTCCTTAACAACCAGGAACATCCCTCTCAGGATTTCCCTTTCCCACCACAAAGACTCAATGTCAAACATAGCTAACAGTTACTGTTATTGTTACTGATGTAGCCCTCCTAAAAGCACCTATCATAAATAGTGTACAAAACAGGGCCCCCGGAGAAGGAATGAATGAATGAATGAATTTTTTTACCTCAAAAAGGTCAAAAGAAGGTTTTGCATCCAAATTTTGTGTCATGAATAATTACTATTTAAATGTTTGTAAATTATCATAAATAGAAATAAACACAAATGAAATAAACACAACAAAATTATTTAAAATAGTATTAAAATATTAACTGACAGGTTTGCAAGTTAGCCTATACTAAGCAGCAGAGTCAAGACATTAAAGACATATCATGTGTTACAACTAGTTGCTTATTTTGTTGCTAATTGTATGTTAGACAACAGGCCACATGCCTTAATGAAGAAGTGTGTAAGAAGCTGACTAAAGACTAATGTCTAATGACAAAATGACTAGTGACTAATACCAATTTACCATGGTTACCATTCTTGGCAGCATGTATGAATGGTTCATTCCTTAATACCTCCTGCATATGTTTTATAACATCGCAGACTTACATAAACACTTCTCCAAAACAAATATTGTTTTCCCACTCAGCGGTCAAAAAATGTCTCTCAGGCTTCCTCCCGGCAAATGCGACCACCCATAAAGCGTATAAAGTCTACAAACAGTTTAAATGTGTTTTTAAAACACTAACCATATTAAAAACTCATTTTATTTGCTCAAAATGATTTAACTCACCAGAGGAAGTCCGCTGTCGACTACAACCGTCAGGCTGTCAAAAATCTT
The DNA here is from genome assembly GCF_023724105.1 of Carassius gibelio. Taxonomy (NCBI): domain Eukaryota; kingdom Metazoa; phylum Chordata; class Actinopteri; order Cypriniformes; family Cyprinidae; genus Carassius; species Carassius gibelio. The sequence continues at coordinate 7,820,969 of NC_068403.1, read as the reverse complement.
CGAGCCCCTAGAAAACATCTGTGGGCATCTTAGGCGCGTTCCGATTCGGCTCAAATGTTATGTATCATACTTCCAAATATTCATGCATTTTCAAATTCACATTTTCCAAGCACTGGCAAACGCCCTGGACTGTGTTACGCACATTTCTGGCAACCGCTCTTTTGTGAGGTGAACGGTTCCATCATTTACATGACAAAAGATTCACTCAGAATTGATTACTTTCTTTTGTTATTTGTAATCAAATGGGAAGTCTATGTCTTTGAAAGCAGACCAAAAACTAGCAAATAAGAAGAGCTGGACAGACTCCAAAGAGCTATTCTAGGCTAGGCTACTCAACTTACCAAAAAATATATATTATACCACAAACTTGGAAAAGTGCAGTAGCCTACTGTGAACAGTTGCAGTCATTTGTGTAAAAATGCTGTAAAGTGAGGATTCTTTTAAAAATAAATCCATTAAGTAGGCTAGATTTCATTTATTGATTAATTTATATATTAAATAAATCTAATCAACATTTAGTGTGACCACACTTTTTGTTTAAAACAGCTTTTGTCCTGTACATTTTCCAGGTAGCTTTGTGGGAAGGAAGGTTTATTTAAGTTCCTTGGAGACGTTGCCACAGTTCATTCCAGACTGGATGATGGTGAGATGGTGAGCACCGGCTGTTGTCAGACTCATTGTGAATACAATAATCTCACTGGATTATTACAATTCTATCCTGACAACTCTGAAGATTTTAGCCAGGTAGTGGATATGACGATGTTTATGTATTTGGTGTTTATGGAATATATCTGCTATACTGCTGCTGCTGCTGTTGGTTATTGCTATAGTTGTAGATTATTTCTAGTGCTGCTGCCAGCAGGAACTTGCTTGGCAGAAGATATTTCCTACTGACACCACAAAAAAAGATAGAAATAACTGTCTCAACGCCAGTTTTTTTGTGAAAATACTGCACGCGCACACACGCATAAATATATTACTCTTCAGGGTCACATGATCCTAACATGCCGTTTTGCTTCTCAATAAACACTGTTTTTATTATCAGCATTTATTGTTGTAATAATTTATTGTAATAACAATAATCTAAATTACAAAAACAAAGACAAAATTTTTGAGTTCATAAGTTCTTCCTTCACAACTAACACAGGAAGGTAAAAAAAAATATGGTCAAGCTCTGGGCTTATTCACTGAATCACTATGCATGTTTAAATACTTGGTAGCAACATTACAATTATGTGCACTGCATGAGTAAACCTTGTTGCCTGGATTCACAGAAGATCAGTGGAGTCAGGGCCTGTACAGGGTGTGTCTTCAATCTGAGTCACCCTGACGCACAGTCAGCACATACTGCACTCGCACAGTGTTTTCACCTGGGGCCATGCAAAAGTCAAATAATAGAGAAAGCTCTATTTGTTATAACTAAGTCTTGCATTGGATTAAAAATAATATCTTGGCAGGCCAGAAGAAAAGAGTGGGGTAAGATGTGCAACCAGAATTGTTCTCTAGATATGAAAATTGACAAACGAGCTGAAACAATTGTACTTAAATATTATAGTATTTTATATATTATAGTATCATATTATTTTATACTATATTATAGTCAATACTTGGGTTGTTGGGTATTTGCCAAACCAGATAAAAACACATACATTTGAGACCAATGGTCAATGTTATGCTCTGAGGGGAAACTTCCTGAGAGAAAACTTCCTGAGGGGAAACTTTCTGAATGAAATTCAGGACAAACAAAGTACCATAAAAATCATCCAGGTAATAACACAGCATTAGGAACTTTTAAGAAACATTTGAACGGAGTAGAAATTCAACTACTATTTTCTCTTGTGGACTGCATGTAAACATCTTTTATGTGTAATATCATATTCAAGTCCTAAATGGAGTACTAAATAAAAAATAACATGCGTTTTGTATTATGCCTTTTATTTTGGAAGAATAATTAGCATTTTGCAGATATTACAAACTAAGTAAGTAAAATTCTGACCACAACTGTAAATTTCTACAGACCAAATGGCACGAGGTAAAGCTGTATTTGATGTAACTTCAGTCATGTTAGGATTGGACAAAATTTGGCTGAGAAACTACTGTTTGAAAATCTGGAATCTGAGGGTGCAAAACAATTTAAATATGGAGAAAATCTCCTTTAAAGTTGTCCAAATGAAGTTCTCAGCAATGCATATCACTAATCAACTTTTTAAATTAAGATTTGGTATATTTACAGTAGGAAATGAACTGAACATGAACTGTTCTTGTCCTATATATACACAAATCTGATTTTAGAGTTTTTTTTATTTATTTTTTTATGAAAAACATTCAATGACTAACCCTGAAAGGGTTGTTTTTAACCCAGCATTTTTAGTGTATATTTATTTAAATATTATAATATGTAATAAGAAATCATCCAACGTATTACAGTTAAGTTGAGCCATTTAAAGTGGTAAATTGGGGAGTTCTACAGCATTAAAAACTTTAATGTAGATTTTTAAAAGAAATTAATCTTTATTTATTAAATTGATCAAAAGTGACAGTAAGGACTTATCAACTAAACACTGGAGTTTCAAAAGTATGTGAAAAATGTAAAGTTCGTGGCATAGAATCTTTTGAATACGTCCGAGAGTTTTACACACCGGTCCGTTATTGTGGCGACATTTCCATGCCCCAAAACATGACGCTGAACGATTGTTTGACATGTCGGTCAACTGGCCTCATGGGTGGGCCGTGGCCAATTAAAGCTGCCATGAAATCCAGACATTCAGTCGTCAGTCTGAAGGTCTGGCTACGCGAGACTAACTAAAAGGTAATACAGATCCTAAGAGTTAAGAGATATTTTGCTCACTGTAGAGGGTGTGCCATTTCATAATGTCTTTCATGCAAAATACATTTTGTCTCAAGAAGTTGTAAATAAATGACCAATGCAAATTCCAATTGTTAATTCCGGTCTCCATCTCGGGGGAAGTTTTTCTTCATCTGAAGTACTTCAAATCTTCATTTTTGGGTGGAGTATCCCTTTGTCATTAATCACTTACTCCTACGTCCTTTGTCAATAGTCTCCTCTGTGCAGATCACAGAATGCTGTATGCTCTTCTGTATCAACTGCTAAAAAAAATACTGTGTATTTTTCTAAAAGTCAGGTGTGCAACTTACTCTTAGATTCATCTCTGAGAATTTGATGTCTTGTATTGATTTGATTTCTTTTAACTTAGTAAGTAATTGGCATAATACATTTTTACCTGACTGATTATAAATTGTTACATTTGATTCTATTCTGTTTTACTTCGTAATTATTGATTTACACTGTATCTTTGTTACTTAATTGTTACTTAATTTCCTGCGTCAGGTTAGTAATGGACTAAAATTCAGCTGAGATGGAGCATAGGGTACACTAACTTTATCTTTAAAGATCCGACTAACACTTGGTATTAGATCAAGTGTACTTAGATTGTAAGGGCTTATAAGGAATATCCGTTTAAGTCAACTGAACTGGTTGTTCGACCAACCTAAATAGGGTGAGCCTAACCTCTTTAGTAATAAGACTGACAAGAATGTGACTGTATGATACGCTAAGGCCAAAGCAATATCTTTGATCAACATGAGCACCCGAATGAACAAGTACAATAATATTAAAGAATAAATAGAATAATCAAATATCAGAATATTAATAATTAGGAATGATCAAGCAACCAATTCGTATGACAATCTAAATTCAAGGTCATATTAAAATAGAGATTAGAATCAGATTAGAATTGAACTTAAATTGAGTTACATTGCACATTGAAAAGTGTGAACATGCAAGAAACCTTTAACTACCACTGTATACCTTCCCTTGGGCCAAGTACGTGGAACTGTTCTTTTGAACTTTCTATTCATCAAAGAATCCAAAAAAAATACACAAAAATAACCAGTAGAACTGTTTTTAACTGATGATAATTATCTTTAATTATAATTTCAATTGTAATATTTCACAATACTGAATATGCTGAACAAAAGACGATTCTTTCAGAAAACAAAAAATATAATACAAACACAGAACCTTTCTAAATGTTCTAAATGTTATTTTTAAATAAGTGTCTAGCTCAAGGGTAGAACCCACAACATTTTAATTACCAAGCCCAGATCTATAACCACTAGGCTGCACAACCATATTCCCAGCGGATGGTTTTAAATAAGACCAAACAAATCATCAATGAACCTCACTGCCCAGCATTTCTTAGCTAGAATGAAAGTCTGGAAGGTTCAAGTTTAAAATTAAAAAACGGTATTGGGTGAATATAAATTAGAGCTCCATCTAGTAAACACACACTATCTTCCAAATTCAGAACCTGATAGACATTCCTCAATACTACCTGACATCACAATATATGGCTGTTCTTCATTCCAGAGGCAGATCCTTTCAGATTTGAATTAAAGATAGCAATTAGTAATTAATGCAATAAAATTCAACAGATTTGTATTTATACAAAAAAACTTTTATTTTTACACTGCTGAGCTATAGAGAAGCCAGAGTCATTTTAATATATACATGTTAAAAAAAACTACTTGCATTGCTAAAATGACATAAAAATAAACTGTAAAAATGAACTTGCACCAAAATATAAGTACATAATAAATGCAATAATACAGTCAGATAACCCTGATTAGTTATTTTTATAATAAAATTACTCCTTAATGAATTAATCATCTTGTGATGTTTAATTGGTGTTCTGTGTGACATGACCTATCCAAAGCATTAAAATGGAAACACAGATAGTAGAGAGACCAGACTGAGTATATATTAAACATTGAATGATTACTGAAAAGAAAATTCTAATTCACTGATAAGCAATAAATTATTGCAAGTTTCAGTTTTCATACGTTGGACATGAAAGTTCAGATGGCTTCACTGCAACAGACACATATGATCGTTTTTACATACAAAAATCATGAATTCAATGGAAACCATCTGAGCTAAGACAACCAAGAAGTTTAAATCAAGGAATCAGCCATCAGATAAAGGTATATGAAACAGCTAGTCAAAACCACAAAACAGAGATGTCTAATACCAATGGAAAATATCCAGAATTTTCCATTTTCTGAAAAAGAGAAAACACCATCTATTCCAGTTGACAGACTGTTAAAACCAACTGTTGCTCAAGCAAAAACAGCAGAACTTATTATGTTTGCATGTGCAACAGCCATTCATTTCGTCTGGCAAACTGAAGTGAAATCCCCCAGCCTTTTGTGTGTCATTGCTTAGCTTTTTTGAGTATGGTTCCCACTGCAGAGATGACTGTGGTCTTGGTGCCGCTGGCTGTTGTGGTCACAGAGACGACTCCAGGGAGGGTGGCTGTGGTGGTGAGGAGGGTGGGTTGTGCCAGGGTCACTGGTACTGCGGAGTCCCACTTGCTCTTCCTCTTCTGAGCATCTGCTAGCTCATCGAACTCAAAATTAATTAAACTAGCACTAACAGTAAATTTGTTACTATAAGCTTGCATAAATGTCACATCCTTTTGAATTTCCAGGCAAAACTTTCCTGAGACCTTCACATAAAAATGAGCCTATAGGATTAAATTGACAAACTGGGAAGTTGAGCAAATGTCTGTTTTTGTTTTTTTAAGTTTCATTACTAGCTCTTCACACATTGACAATACAAAAGTTATTAAAACATGAACATTCACATATATAAAAATTACATATAGCCTCTTTAAATTCTTTATAAAAGACCACTTTATGTCAACTAAAATGCACACAATTGAAATATAAATAAAGTAAGATTTGGACAAGAAAATGAAAGAGATCTCATTTGGTCCAGTTTAGTAATTGATTTTGTAGATTTCATTGATTTGATCAATGTTTTTAGGAACTGGTACCATCTAAATATTGTCTTGCATATTATTACATTTAATATGTAATGATTTACTTATAAAAGAGACTAAATTTACATACATTCAGATTAAATATTAAAATATATTTTCAAAATTATAATTCAATAATAATAATTAAAAATTAAACAAAATATATAATAGTAATAATAATAGGCTAATAATAATTTATTCTTCTTATTATTGAAGGCTATTATAATAAGAGAGTAATTTATCTTGTTATTTTTTTCTTATTTTAAAGCAGCATTAAACCCTCAAGTCCTCATTATCTGTGTCAAACACACTTGTAGTGTACCTGTGGAAGACGCAGTTGTGTTCGTGGCCAAAGCTCCTGCATTTGTAGTGGTACCTTTTTTGGTGCCCGTCACAAATTCAATCTACAGAAACATTGGTAAAAAAAATAAAAAAATAAATAAGACCACACATTAAAAGTCGGTGATGTTGTGGCCCAGACAGTACAAACAAATGTTGTAATATAATTTTTATTTCTTTTTCATAAGTGGAGTGCCTCAGGGCTCTAACCTTGGTCTTTTCTTTTTTAGCTTTTTCCAGCTTATCCATCTCCACTTTCTGAGCTTTGGCTGTGGAGAGGACAGCACACAAACAGTTAACAGATGTAGTCATTTCAAACCTTATGAGTTTAAACGTCAAACATTATTTAGAGATAAACTTACCTAGTGACTCATAATACGAATCCTCTGACCAACCATGGGGATCAAACATGTCCTGTGGAGAAGTAAACACAAAAATATTATTTTTGTAACAGAATAATACACAACATGTATTTATGTGGTATTAACAGGTAAACACTACCACCTACTTTTGGATAATTGGTTCCGAGTTCGTCAATACCACAGAACTGGATAAGCTTCTCATAAATACTATAAACACAAACACAAGGTTAGGTTGCAAACAAATAAAACATTATCAAAAGTTAATTTACTTCATGTTATGTCTGGTGCATTGTGGGTCATAAACACTTCTTATCTCCAGACCTTGGATTGCGAAACTCTTTCTTCTTTTGAATATGGCTGTTTGTATCAAAGTCTCCGTGAAGCTTCCGCTCGTAAAGTTTAAAGATCTTTTCCTACAAACAGAAAAGGAATCATCATTAAGAATCATTATTTTCCCTTTCATTACTGATATTAAACACATGTATGATATTGCTAAATGAACAAACTCCATTTTAAGCCCACTTGGGTCCATTTTAAATGCAAAATGTGCTGTACCAAACAAGAGAAAAACTGCCTCTTTGCTCCAAGTGTTGTGAGACACGAAGAATGAATAAAGTCTTTGTGCTAGTGTGAGTTTCTAGAGCTAAAGGGTGATTTTTGACAACCAGACTCCAAGAAGCACTTGGAGATGTGCCATTTTCAGCTCCTCGATCCGTTTTCCTTCACATTCCAAGTAATCAAATAAATTGAAAAGTCCTTTGTTGACGGTTTAGACACTGATATTAGTTAATTTGTACAAAATGTGCAACAAGAACGTTAGCAGCAAGGCCAACTCAGATGTATAAGGAATGAGGATCATGTCTGAGCAGTGATTGAAGCATAGCCACAGGGACAGGATATTCATCATAACATGGAAAAAAAAAGAACCCAGCCCATCTATCAGTACTATGCTGTACTGTACTGGAGTGTGAAAACCACACCCTTGTTCACCTGTCCCGACAGCTCACGAGAGAGAGAGAGCTACAACAGGAAGTGGTAGGATTATTTGGATTTGATAAAAGATATGAATAAATACTACTGCACTTAAACGAACAAAATAATTATAACAAAAATACATTCAAATATGACCTTGGTTTCAACACGGTCTAACATCGCTGACCTCAAAAGTTTGCAACTCTGGACATGTAGTGACAACATGATGTAAGTTGCATGATTTAGGGCGAACTGCCAGTTCTTACCTCTGGGTGGGGCAAAACACCTGAAAGACACCTACAACTTTCCACCCCCTCAAGCCCTCCAGTGCCACACCCTGAGATAAAACATGTCAGCCAGGATCTGAACATGTGCTTTAAACAGCTTGCCAAGAAATAAAACAATGAAGCCATAAGAAATCTCCTTTTATGATGGTTGACAAGGAGCAGCAGCCCAACCAAAACAAAGCAGCTGAGAGAATGTTTTTCGGCTGCCATATGGGAAAAAAACAGCAGGAAACTGATACTGTTGATAAAAATGTGTTTGCATTAAATTGTGCCAATTTTTAAAAGATAAAAATAAAAATAAATCTGTTAATGATAATACACCAACAATTCAACCATTGTTTTACATTCATGTTTCTATTTGCATCTATTACAGTTTTCTTTTCTCTCTCACGCTGTTTTTCACAAGTTCATCAAACAACAGTCATCAATCACGGTAAGTAATGTCTTCTTCTCCTGCTATTGTTATTTGCACTGCTTGCCACATGTTCAGTCTACTGAAAGTGGTGACATTGAAAGTCGTAACATTTGGGAATTGTCAGACACTGTAAGATGCTCTGGTCTAGTGGTTGACCGATATATTGCCAAAGCCAATATATCAGCTGTTATTTGCATTTTTCTAATATCGGCATTGGCCGATAAGTTTTTCCTGTTTGGCAGATGCGTTCGAGGTGGGACTTTTATTTTACCAGCACTAAGAATGGCAGCGCCTGAACACACAGTGCTCACAATTTAAGTGTTCCTGTGGCTCAAGTGGTAGAGCATTGCTTAGCAATCGATTCACAGGGAACACATGGTAGGTAAAAAAATGTTAGCCTGAATGCACTGTAAGTCGCTTTTGCCGCATGTGAAAGCACGTACGTGATGGAAATTTACAGCTGATTACAGAACCGGCTTTACTGACAAGATGCACATTAAATATCGCATGTGATTTATCGTGCAGCTCTAGTTCACAGTGCATTAACTAATGTCAATGGACAACCTGTTATTTTAATTAAGTATTAATAAGTTAAAATTAACATAACCAATATGCACAATGCTGGCCTGGTAATGGTCAGTCGACAAGCTTTTTGATAGGTGAGACCAGGAATAACGGCGTTTAAAAGAACGGCGTTAGGTAACGACGTTATTTTTTCAGTAACGGGGTAATCTAACTAATTACTTTTCCCTTCGTTATAAGGCGTTACCATTACTGAAAGTTAAATGTGGTGCGTTACTATACATTGATTTAATAAACTATGCAATCCGAACGCACCTCTGGCTCACACACAGCGAGTGTGGCGGTGGGTTAAAAACGAGATAAGCGATTATGATTGGCTAAGGCAGAGTCATGTGTTTCATGGTAGCCAATCAGAGCCATTGTTTTTACACACATGCCGGCACAAGCGCCAGCGGCGCCAAACACACACACCCACGCAACAGCTACACAGAGATTCGCAGCAGTAGCAGAAATGGCGAGTAAGGAGCAATCCGATGAAAAGTTGGCATTTTCAAGGTGGAGATATAAGCGCTACTTCAAATTCATTGTGGTCAAAGGCGAGAACGTGCATGTAATGTGTAGCCTACATGTAATGTGTGACACACGCATCTACAAAGCTAGTGGCCCAAAACACTTTTCTTACAAAGATAATACTTGAAGTGCAGGATAAAACTCTTGCTGTCTTTTGACGTGCAATAAATATCGAAAGTTATGTACGAACACCTGTCTGTTCTACTCATTTCAACTGACTTGTGAAAACTGCTGAAAAAAAAATATATATGACATATAGCAACTTTTTTTTTTTTTTTTTTACAGTAACGCAAATAGTTACTTTCCCTGGTAACGAGTTACTTTTATTATAGAGTATTTCAGTTACTAACTCAGTTACTTTTTGGAACAAGTAGTGAGTAACTATAACTAATTACTTTTTTAAAGTAACATTCCCAACACTGGGTGAGACTAGTATCTATCAGAAAACAAGCACAGTGAACAAGTGCCCTCAAGATTTCTTTCATTGGAGCCCATGGCAGCAAGTCAAGAACATCTCAAACAGAATACAGCAACCATCTCACCTGCAGATGACTGGAACAGCGCCCGGGAGGTTCAGGAGGAATTCTGATCTCATCTGGAGACATATTCCGAACCTTCTCCGAAAACTGTGCTGTGAAGAAAGAAAAAAAAAAAAATACTCAAAGACAGCAAATACCTACAATTTACTTAAAATACTGCAGTGGAGTAATGACGGTGTAAATACAGCATGTGCATAAAACTAGATTTTTATATTTTCTCAAGAAAAAAGTAGTGCTCAAACATGCAAACTTGCTGTAGTTTTTTTCTCTCATGTTGTTAAAATGGAAGCTTATTTATTTTGTTTAATTTTAGTTATACATTTTATAATAAAATAAGATTATTTGTTATTTTTTTTTGATCGAAAATATAATTTTTTTGCCTTATTTATATAAACCAAGTTGTGCACTTACATCAGTTTTCTCTGATATATACTTTTACATATTTCATATAGGCAGAAATAAACTAATATAACTATATAAAAAAAAGCACATGAAGCACATTTTATATATAAATAAACATAGAAACCAACTGAGGAAAAAAATACTCCCATCAGTGGTATGAAGTTTCCAAACACAAACATTCTGGATTCTGTATGCAACTTTAACCTCAAGCTATATTTCTTTTTTTTTAATGACACTGAACTACTTCAATTTCGTAAGCATTTGCAATAATTTTTATTTTATTCCCTCGAACTAGAAGCATCCATCACTAGTCTTTGTCAGACGTCTCTCTGGAGCGAATTACCAAGAAATGGAATTTGTGGTGGCGTACACATGCAGCAGTGAACACTATTCAAACCATACTGGTTGGAACAGGCTACTGCCGACTTCTCTTTCACCTCAACTCCTCTAGTCTCAATCCCACACACTCCTCCTCCCCCATCTGCCTCTCTCACACCCCCTGGCTGCTGTTCCGGGCAAGTCTGAGGCAGTGACTGTGGGCCAAAACATGCCACCTTTTGTTAAAACGCATGCCAGACACGCACACACACACACACACACACACGCACACAGAAGCAGGGAAGGGCTGGGTGGGGCCCTCTAGATGTGGCATGCTTCCCTAAGCAATGCAGAGTATCTCACACAGACATAAAAATTTTAAAACAGGCCCTCTAGCAATGGAAACTTGCCGAGGTACTTCGGAAAGGTAAAAGCATTTTTCAGCCAGAACAGCCTTACGTAAACCGTACTTATGAAAAAAACCCTGTGGCAAAACAGATCATGCACACTTGTACTGTACTAACGGGTTAGAGATTTTATACTCCGTATTAAACTATAACGCATAAGTCATCTATAAATGACACCTCAAATTGTTATCAGAATTATTTTTCACCTGGTGGATGCTATAGTTACACTGAAGGAGGTACCTGTGTCATAAAGACTGCAACAATCCCCATCCACTGTTTTAGTGGCCTTGGTTTTGGAAATTATTTTTCCCATTTATTTTTTCCGTAGGGATTTTCAAGTAGTCTTTGCTAAAGCCATGAACCGTACCAACCAGCTACGAATTGAATAACAACATACATTTCAGACAACAAAAAAAGTACATTTACATTTATTATTTTATATCGTGTGGGCTCTTTTGACTGCAAGTGACCACCTAGAAACCACCCAGAACACCCTAGCAACAAAACCAGAACAACAAAGACAAACACCGCTCAAAAAACGTCAGTATTAAACTGTCAATTTATGAGACGAGAGAGTCTGATTATATTTGTGGCGGTCAAGGATTCAGCTTCATGAATTTGGTCTGAAAGCTGTGTTTTATTAAGCATTCAAGCATATCCTAACAATAACAGTGTGATTAGAGCAAAAGTGGTAGCAGCAGGCAGCAAGTGAGCACAGGAATGCTGGCAAGATGAGGGTCTTCTTAAAAACCCTCTAAAAACCCCACTGCTGCTTTCAGATTTTTTTTATCCCTGACCTGATTTACACTGTGATCTTAGAATAGTAGATCTCTCTCCATCGGTCTGTTTTTGTCATTTCCTCTCCATCAGAGTAATCATGCGTTGACTGTAAGTGACTCATTTCTCTGGCATCTTCAGGGTTGAGTGTCCACCCAGACAAGTGGCACAATCGCACACAAAGCCCATACACCAACTCCCATCTCAGAAAGAGTCCAAAAACGAGAAGGAGGGACAATTAGAGACAAATCTAAAGAACTTCTGTCTTGCAACCACAAAGACAATCTTTGAGTCTTTCCGACAAGACCTTTCTTTCTATGGTCTATTCTGATACTTGCACATTTTAACGAGAAGAAAAGACAAAGTGGAACGTTCAGTTACTCGCCCTAGTGTCTTGTTTACTGTACTCGTTAAAAAAAGAATATTCAGTCTCTAACTGCATCAGAAAGATATGCAGCATTATAAATACAAATTTTACACAAATTGTTAACAGCACAAATGTCCAGTGCAGCCTCCATGTGTTATGAATGTTAATAATGATGCACATTGTAAAGCTTTTTTTTTCCCACTCCCTCTATAATCAGGATGAAATAATAATACCAAAAAGACATTAATGTTGACGTATAGTATATTAAAACAATTTCCTGTTTCAACTTCATTTACAAAGTAATTCATAAGCAAGATTGGTGTGAGACTACCTCTTTCATTCAGAGCTGCTGTGGCACAGATACTTGCACATGACAGCTTTCAGTACAAGACAATTACTTTTTACAAATTTGAGTATAATTTTTTTTTATCAAATTAATGATAAAATAAATAAATAGGAGATGAATCACAAAGGCCTATTCACACCAAGGATGATAACTATAAAGTTTTAATAACTATTCTAAAGCGAAGAGAACAGTCAAGCCAATGACACAATTATAATATGATTATCATATTAAAATTGTGCCGTTGGCTTCACTGTTCTCTAATTGTGTTTTATAATTGTAATTATCATTATCATATAAAAGTATTAAGGATTCCACCTGATTTTAAAGTGCTTGAGCATTTAAAGCAGCACATTACAGAACTGCAAGTTGAGCTTATTATAAAAGGGGCAATATGAAGCACTTTTGCATCCCTGATTTTTTTTTATTGTCAGGATTAGATTTTTCTGCAAAATTCTCCATAGATTACATGATTACTAAAATAATAGCAGTCCTTAATAAGAAATCATTGTTGCCAGAATCAACCAGGACTATACTTATTAGGTTTAATAGAGAATTGATGATCCTGAGGTCTTACTATTACGTAATCAAACTAAATCACACAGTATTTCCATAAAACACGATTGAAGCAATCCAACCTGGATCACTCATTTCCTGGGCACAGTCAATACTCACACACCTCAGCCACTTTCTCACAAGGCGATTACACAATGTTTCCTGGAGCACATATACACATCTGTGCTCTCTACCTTATCGAAGCTAAATTTGGGAAAAATATTCATTTTGAAGATAATTTATGAGTATAATTTATTAATTTTATACTTACCAACAAGCTCATTGGGGTCTTTAACCTCAACTTCAGTGACATCCTACAAAAGAAGAAAAGGTCAAACATGCATAATTGAAAATCAATAACACATTTTACTTCGTTATGTCGTTTCAAGTCAGCATGTACGTATACATAAGATGAATTAAGACAGACCAAGTAAAATATTGGTAGAACGGATTAATACTTGGCCATTTTGACAACATCAGCATGGGCTTATAACAGTGTATGTTTGTTCTTTGTCGGGAAGTCGTGGCCTAATGGTTAGAGAGTCAGACTGGCAATCGAAAGGTTGTGAGTTCGAGTCTCGGGTCGGCAGGAATTGTAAGTGGGGGGAGTGCATGTACAGTTCTCTCTCCACCTTCAATACCATGACTTAGGTGCCCTTGAGCAAGGCACCAAACCCCCAAGACTGCAAATCGAATCATCATCCATGTGGGGAATGATATTCAGTCAGAACTCCTTAAGAAGGACTTCAGTGAACACTTTGAAACACTTCGATGACTCAAAGTTCAGTCGTTCATCAGTGGACCACTCCCAGCAAGGGGAACAAATATGTTTCAATGTTGCTTGGGCTGAACACATGGCTACAAAGATCTTGTAATATAAAAGGAGTGAATTTCATTGACAACTTCAATCTTTTCTGGGATCATAGACAATTGTTTAAACCGGATGGCCTCCACCCAAACAAACTTGGCGCTAGAGTGTTTAAGGACAATATCTACTTTTCCCTCCGACATCCTTCAGCAGAGTGTGTCAATCCATTCAGCACACACACACCGGGTCCGAGCCATCATGTGGTTGACATATCCCACAAGGACACTGATAACACCATGCAGCCAAAACAAGCACTGCTGATAGACACTATCCCGGCTGAGCCCTGCCCAAAGAGCTCCTCACAGAGTGACTGTGATGTATCAAATCATCTACAAGATTCAACACCCAGGGATGACTTTCTGGAAAACAGCCAGGGAAGCCAGGGCAACATATCACAGCCACCGGAAACAACAGAGACACAGCCCATCTCACCCGACACATTATCCCTTTCTCCAGCATCTCCACTTCTGTGCTTTTCACAGAAAATGGAGGAATTGGTGTATGCTGGGACTAAACTCTCTCACTCATTTGCTGCAAGCCTGCAGATATCAACAAAAAAACGGTGGGCCCCACAACCACCAAAGCCTGTGGTCCCTGCTCCTGCGAGAGCTCTTCGACCACTGCCTCAATGCCAGGGCCCAAACCCTCTATCTGCTGAAGGTGATCCAAAAACAACTGATAGCAGCTCTCAGTGATATGTGTCGGGTCCCCGCTATAATAACAGCAACATTCACAAATGTTTAAAGAACAAGCGGGAACCCAGTGTGCCTGTAGCTTTCTCCATTTCAGTTTTATCACGTGATAGAAAGTCTAAGGCCATCTCAAGCCGAAGGGCAAACTCATCTAATCTGCGGCCTATTATGCATCAAACTAAGATTGATGTAAAGACACAAAGCACAGCCATCAAGTTAGCATCTCTAAACATTCGCTCACTAAAAAATAAATAATTTCTAATCAATGACTTTATAACCACAAACAATCTGGATTTTATGTTTCTAAATGAAGCATGGCTTGAAGACAGCTGCAATGCAACAAGCAGCCCCTCCTAACTTCACTTACATAAGTGTCTGCAGGACTGTTAGGAGAGGTGGGGGTGTAGCTGCTCTATTTAAAGATGTCTATCAATGCAAGCAATTGTCATTTGGTCAGTACTTGTCTTTTGAATATCTAGGGATTGTGCTGAAAGGTGCTCCACGCATTCTGTTTATTATTATTTACAGGCCTCCAAAATACTCGCCAGCCTTGTTGAAGAGATCACAGAAATGTTATCAATGAATTCATCAGAGTTTGACTGTTTTGCTATTGCAGGGGATTTTAATATTCACATAGATAAAGAAGAAAACAAAACTACAAAAGAAATGATAACGGTTCTAAACACTTTTGATTTGACTCAGCATGTTCATGGACCCACACACAAAGGTGGACACACTCTAGACTTAATCATCAGTAGGGATCTAAACATTTCATCCACTGTTATTAAGGACATAGCACTATCTGATCACTTCTGTATTTTCTTTGATATTTTGATGTCTGCTACCACTGAATCTAGATCGGTCTCTGTCAAAAGGAGACGCATTAACGAGAACACAAGTGTACTATTTATGGAGGCTATATTAACATTAATTTTATACCAATATCTAATCTTCCTTTTATAGGCAAAATTATAGAAAAGTTAGTTTTTAATCAGCTGAACAAATACTTAAACTCAAATGGATACCAGGACAATTTTCAATCTGGTTTTCTACTGCATCACAGCACAGAGACAGCACTCATTAAGATAATTAATGATATTCGCTTAAATTGTGACTCTGGCAAAATATCGGTGCTGGTATTGCTCGATCTCAGTGCTGCGTTTGACACAGGCGATCATAACATACTGTACTACTAGAGAGACTGGAAAACTGGGTCGGGCTTTCTGGGATGGTACTCAAATGGTTCAGGTCATACTTAGAAGGGAGAGGCTATTATGTGAGTATAGGAGAGTCTAGTCTAAGTGGATGTCCATGACATGCGGAGTCCCACAAGGGTCAATTCTTGCACCGCTCTTGTTTAGCCTGTATATGCTCCCACTAAGTCAAATAATGAGAAAGAACTAAAATTGCCTATCACAGCTATGCTGATGATACCCAGATTTAGCTAGCCTTATCTCCAAATGACTACACTCCCATTGACTCCCTCTGCCAATGCATTGATGAAATTAATAGTTGGATGTGCCAGAACTTTCTTCAGTTAAACAAGGAAAAAACGTTTTGCATTTGGAAACAAAGATGACGTGTTCAAGGTGAATGCATACATTGGGTCTCATTCATGAAACACGAACAAAACAAATTTTTGTGTAAATCGCGTGGAAAGTGGTTTTGTCGTAAATTTTCGGATTTATTAAAACGTTCGTATTTTCCAAATGTTAGTTGGTACGAAAGAAATCTACACCTGCTCCCAGCCACGCGTAAATAGTGCGCTTAACGTCTGAACGTTTTGCTCATTAATACGGCTGCATTTTAATTCACCTTAATCGGGTACATATTTACACAGCATTTTGAAAAAAAAATTATATATAGTATTTACATACGGTTTTTCTTTGAACTTTTATTATGAGAGCCAATAATAGGATCTGTAATATGCTGCTAAACTTCCTTTTTTTATGACCTGATACGCCACTAGTACGCTTGAAAATAAAATGTGGCGTTTTGAATGAACTTCTAATAATAAAACTTCAATTTCTGCAGCTGAGAAATGTTTCTTTTTCAGCCGCTTTTGAGAAGACATGTTGATATCCTTCGTTTGGTGTCATAATATGATGCTCATATATAGTTGTCAGTCAGATTTATTAGGCGGGATTTATGGTAATTGAGAATGAGCGTGCACGCGCGTCCCATTTACGACTGATTGGAATTCATTAACACACACACACACATTTCACTATCACATCTGACGTTTACGAAGTTTTTGTGAATCAGGAGAAGAGTTTTTGGGAAGTTCTCTTTACGCACAAATCCCTCATATATTTACTCATATATTTACGAATGTTTCATGAATGAGATCCATTGACTCTAGGGGTCAAACAACTAAAAATCAAGTCAGGAATCTTGGTGTGATTCTGGAGACAGACCTTAGTTTCAGTAGTCATGTCAAAGCAGTAACTAAATCAGCATACAAAAATTAGATGTTTTGTTTCAAGTCAAGACTTGGAGAAACTAGTTCATGCCTTCATCACCAGCAGGGTGGACTATTGTAATGGGCTCCTCACCAGCTTTCCCAAAAAGACCATTAGACAGCTGCAGCTCATCCAGTTCAAGTTCACGTTCAAGTCTGCTTTATTGTCAATTTCCACATGTACAGTACATACATACAGAGAATCGAAATTGCGTTACTCTGAGACCCCGTTGCATACAGATAACATTAACATTAAAGCCTAAAAAATCTAGATCAAATATAAAATGTAGATACAACTATACAATAAGGGAATGTAAAAAAATGGCATATTATAAAATAAAAAATAGTCAAATGACAGATATCGTGTAAATCAATGAACTGAACAACAGTGCAGATAAAAGATTTTTAGTGCAAAAAAAAATCCCTGATTAAAAATATCTTATAAAGTCTGATTAAAGTGACAAGTGACAAAGGGGTCAAAAGCAGTTATTTTATTTAAATGACTGATGAGGTAGTGGAATGACGTCAGTTCCATGCTGAATGAGGTAGTGAGCAGACCAATGCTGCACAAAGTGACTAGTGCATGCCATCATATAATTATTGTGTTGGGGGGGGGGGGGGGTGTTCATAGTTCAGTGGTGCCTGGGGCAGAAGAGGGGAGGGGGGGCAAGTTTGTGAGGGAGTTCAGCTTCCTGACAGCCTGGTGGATGAAGCTGTCCTTCAGTCTGCTGGTCCTGGCCTGGAGACTCTGCAGTCTCCTCCCTGATGGCAGCAGACTGAAGAAGCTGTGTGATGGGTGAGTGGGATCACCTGTGATGCAGAGGGCTTTGTGGGTGAGACGTGTTCCATAAATGTCCTGGAGGGAGGGGAGAGAGACACCAATGATCTTCTCAGCTGCTCTCACTATGCGTTGCAGAGTCTTTCGGCAGGACGCGTTGCAGGCGCCATACCACACAGTGATGCAGCTCGTCAGGATGCTCTCGATGGTGCCTCTGTAGAAGGTGTACATGATTGGGGGTGGGGCTCTGGCTCTCCTCAGTTTGCGGAGAAAGTAGAGACGCTGATTTGATTTCTTGGCCAGTGCTGTGGTGTTTTCAGTCCAGGAGAAGTCCTCTGTGATGTGCACACCCAGGAACTTGGTGCTGCTCACTCTCTCCACAGTCGCACCATTGATGGTCAGAAGAACGTGCTGAGTGTGTGCTCTCCTGAAGTCTACAACAATCTCCTTTGTCTTCTCCACATTCAGAGAGAGATTGTTGTCACTGCACCACTTGGCCAGGCGGTTCACCTCACTTCTGTAGTTTGTCTCATCTTTGTTGCTAATGAGACCCACCATAGTCGTGTCATCTGCAAACTTAATAAAGAGGTTGGAGTTGTGTGATGGTGTGCAGTCATGGTTCAGCAGAGTGAAGAGGAGTGGGCTCAGCACACATCCTTGGGGGGCCCCAGTGTTCAGTACGCTGCTGCCAGGATTCTGACTAGAACCAGAAAATGAGCATATCACACCAGTCCTCAGGTCCTTACACTGGCTTCCAGTTACATTTAGGATGGATTTTAAAGTACTTTTACTCGTATATAAGTAACTAAATGACCTAGGACTGAAATATATTTCAGATATGCTCACTAAATATAAGCCAAACAGACCACTCAGATCATTAGGATCGAGTCAGTTAGAAATACCAAGGGTTCACACAAAACAAGGGGAGTCCGCCTTTAGTTACTATGCCGCCCGCAGTTGGAATCAGCTTCCAGAAGAGATCAGATATGCTAAAACACTAGTCACATTTAAATCTAGACTTAAAACTCATCTGTTTAGCTGTGCATTTATTGAATGAGCACTGTGCAATGTCCGAACTGATTGCACTATATTTTCACTGTTTTTTATTTATTCTATGTAAAATCATTTTCTAACTGTTTTATATTCATTTAAAATAAGTAATTTTTTTTATAATTTTAAAAGTTTTAAAATTGCGTATTTTATTCTTGTTATTATTTTTCTTCATTATCATTTTACTTTCTTTTATGTAAAGCACTTGATGAAAACAACACCACAGCGGAGAAGCCCTGAAAATTAAAACTGTGCATAAAAATACACCGTTCTCGTTTACACAGTCTCACACAGTGTCACTCAGCAACAGGATGTGCAGATGGAAGAATGGTCTCGTAAAAGCGCCCAAGTAGAAAATCTGTCTAGGACAGCAGAGAAAGAGAGATGTGACTCACTAAGAGATGAATCTCTTGTAGCCAAAAGCACAAATTCTAACAAAAGTCCATTCACTTGAAAACCCAGCATGGCAAAACAATGCGAGACAAAAAAAGGACCCATCTATCTCCACTGAGGCAGGGGCCTGCCCTAAAAGAGGTATTTTTCATTTAGATTAGCCTAAAAATGGGACCATGGGTTAATGGACCTACTTGCCATTTCACTGGCATGCACTTTTACAAGAGCGAAGACAAAAAAAAAAAAAAATAGTCTGAATCATAAAGTTATGACGCTTAAGTGGAGATTACAGCCTGCATTTAAAGGAATTGTTACTTTCATGTTATTCCAAACCCATATGCTTTTGTTTTTATGCAATAGGGGCATAAAGATTCTTCAAAATTCCCCTTTTAAGGTGATAAATGACATTCAAAAAACCATATCGTCTTGTTTAAAACAACAAGAGAGTGAGTAAATGTGAATTGTAGTTTTTGGGTGAATAACAATCAAAAGGACAAAAATGAACTGAACCCACATAAAAATAAATAAACTGCACCATAACTCTTATATTTTAAAAAGCCATTATTAAGCAATCAGTTTAATCAAATTATTCTATTACAAAACATGCTTTGATGCGCTTTAGCAACAGAATGACGAGCAGTGTTCTTTCTTTGGGGTGTGGCTCTAAATTTATCGCAAGCTGATGATAAAAAGTAATGTTAGTGCATGAAATAACTTGCCACTGCAGTGCTTTGCACATCTGAAATCCTTTTAGATGGAATTGGAATTTAGATTCTTGCTCTTGGAACTTATAATCAGAAAATGCATTATAAAACAACAACATAAATGTGCTTCTCGACACTTTCATGATAGTGCCATATGAATTCCATATAGACTACTATTGAAAAGTTTGGGGTCAGTAAGTAATGACAAATTAATTATTTTATTCATCAAGGATGTATTAAATTGATAAAAAGTGACAGTCAATACTTTTGTATTGTTGTTCTTTTGATCCATTTCTCAAAGAATACTGGAATAAAATGTTTGATTTTTACAAAATACGAAGCAGTACATATATGAAATGTTTCTTGAGAACCAAATCAATCACTGGAATAATGGCTGTTAAATAATTTTAAATCATACTTTTTTTTTGTTGTTGTTGCATTATTACTGTTTCGACTGTAGTTTTGATCAAATAACTTTTAAAAACATCTAATACATTCAACTGTCCCCAAAACATTTGAACATGTTTTGTACATTTTAAATGAATGTATAACAAAAGTAACCGTGCATAACCCTCATTTTCCATAAATATGCATGAAAACATTGAGGACATGCTGTATTACTCTCATATGAACCTTCTCTGCAAGTTCAAACACACATGTTGTTCCTCATTTGGAATGATGCTGTTTTGTGCTCCCTTGGTTTGAGACCAATCATAACACTGCAATAAGCTGAGGAAGGTGTGTCTTGGGTTTGATACCTTGAACCCCAGAGCAGTCAGATAGAGAATTTAGGTGGGGTCACATACCTTCAAATCATCTTGGGTCCGCCCCGAGTCTGACTCCTCCTCTTCCTATATAAACACAAATTAACAAGGGTCACCACAGTCACATTAAACCCAAAAGCAAACTCAAGAGCTCCCCCTACAGGTGTACAAAGTTTCAACCATGGAGCTCTGAGAATGACTGTGAATAGTGTTCTGAATGTGGACTTTTTCTGATTAATCTAATTATAGTTGATATCATACCAGTTATATAGGTGATCCAATATCAATTATAGCCCATGCCATATAACATCCTTGACACAGAGAGTACGAAATGGCATTAATCAAATAATCTTTTAGTTTTTTTTAAACAAAGCAAACATTTAACGTTTGATTTAAAAAATATATTTCTACCAAATATCAGAACTATTAAATCATAACCTTTATTCAACAAATCAGTGTTTTGCTAAATTATGGAACTTTTTTTTTTACTTTTATATGGCACGCCACTAATCCTATTAGCTGTCAAGAACAATGTGCATTAAAAACTGATAAAAATGTGTATATACTTTATAATTATCTGAAACAATAAAAAAAAAATTTATTTAAATGTTCCTTTTTTTATAAAGAGGCCTGAAAAAAATAATAATTATATACATATATATAATTATTATTTTTTATCATATCACTTGATTTGAGAGATATATAAGATAAGGTCCAATAAAAATGTGAATTTTGTGAATTACATTCCATGTGAATGTAATGGTCTGACACTTCTAGAAAACCCCTGGCCTGAACTGAAAGTTGTGGTTAAGACTGACCGAATTTCTGGTGCTGTCATCATCACTGTCTTCATTCCCAGAGGGCTTCTCATCTGCCTCCTCCACACGACTCACATCATCCTCTCCATAACCAGCCCACACCAATCCACCATGAGATTCTGACAGACAAGCATAAAACAGCTCTTTCAATTCCACTGAGGCCACAGTTACAACTGTATACACCATAATTAGTTATTAGTTATTGTTGCTACTGTAAATCCATAAAACACTTATATGAGATCTTTTGTTATAACAGCTGAGGCTAACTGTCCTGTCAATGAAGGTTACAAGAGTAAAGTTACATAGTAGAAGTAGTAGAAGAAGAAAATATATATTTTTTACTTCAACATTAAGTAAATATAGCAGAAATAAATACGTTTTACATGAACTGCCTTCTACAAAACTCAATAGTCAACTGTTCATCATAACAGCATCCGTACAACACGTGACGCTTTTAGATGGGATAATTGTGCCTTTTGCTCTTCGTTTTGCACTTTGCAGACGGTCCCAATCCTGTACTTTTACATTATAAGGTCTATCAGTTAAAATACCTTAAGGTAGATCAAAACAAATAAAACACATTGTGCGTTCTTTTCTACATTTGAAAACAATAAGAACATAGTATGTTTCTTTAACGTACGTTAAATCGTTAAAGAACTACTGAAGATTTCCGAGGGTGAATTTCTGACAAAATGTCAAACGTCGAATCAACTTTATATCGGTCACTAAGATTTATAGCGACGCATAACGTTACATCGACAACAAAGCCGCCAGCGTTACAAAGTCCCAATATTAACATGCTTTTCCTAACACTAACGTAATTAGAGTTTATACCTTGATCATCTGTGTCTGGATCAGAATCCTGCTCAGAATCATCTCCATAAGCCGCTAGTGAAGTGAGAATAGCATTCTTTTTACCGCTCGCCATCTTCTGCGCTGGCGCACAATAATGACGTCATGCTATATTCAGTGTGCGCATGCTTAGCGTTTTGAAACGCGCGACGCGGGGAATACGCAGATCTGTGTGGTTGCCATAGGTTACCACGAAGCTTTTGGAAACTTTGTTACCACTTTCAAGTAAAAGAACCACAACTAAAAATAACATAATGGTCGTATTTGTTACATCCGACGTTATACTGACAGTGGAAATAGTGAGTTTAATGAAGTTAGAGTGAATATGCCCCCAAACGGAATAAAAGTGCTAACGTTACTCCATCCGGGGTTACTCCAGCTGGGCCACTAGCTGCTGCTAATAAAAACAGGGAAACAACTCTTACTTCTGTTTAGAGGTAACATATAAATGATCCCCGGGAAACCGTTGTTTTGTTTCTTTTTCCTCCGCTTCTTCTTCTTCATGTTGTTCTATACATTTTGACTGAACGTGTGACAAAATGTCGATCTCAGTCACCATCCACTTACACTATATGGGAATATATCAATACGCAATGAAAGTGAATGGTGACTAAGTGACCAGTCACCTATCACTAATCTACTAAACTAAAGTCATACAGGTTTGGAACCACGTAAGAGTGAGTAAATGGTGCCCTAATTATCTTTTTGGGTTGAATTATGCTTTTAAATAAAGAAGCAGACGTTTATTGCAACCAGGCATGTCAGGAGCAGGGTTAGTTTAGTTCTAACCCTGCTCCAACACACATGCCATGTTGTTTTCAAGTAAGCCTGAAGGACTAGCTGGATCAGATTAACTCTAAACACTGCAGGGCTGTGGCCCTCCAGGACCTGAGTTTGACACCCCGTAATAAACCATACAGATTGTTTTCTTTTAATTATTATTAGACAAAAAGTTATGTTTTTCCCCTCTATGACTAGAATGACTGGAGGGCCAGTCTGTCTGTGGTGCAGGCAGAAAAAGCAGAGGACGAACAGCTCATCAGCGCCCTCCTTCAGGCAGTCCAGCAGCCCCTGCGCAAGCTCTTCAATGTTCTGTCCTGGGAGGACAGAAAAGGTCCGAAATATGGTTTCTGTTCTGTGATAATTCACATTAGATCATTAGAAAGTATTATTAATGAAATGTATGGGTGTGATAAAATGAATTACATTTAATTGTGTTAATCTTCTTAATAATATTTCTGCTTCTGACAATCAAAAATGATGACATTGCAAAGAGGGCTGATGAGCAGAATGTGAGGGCTTTTTACAAATAATTCTATTCAAATTGACATTGCATATGTGACAAATTCTAATTAAATATATAATGCATACTTTTTTAACATGTCTCATATGAACATTAATACAGAATATGTGTATTTAAGGCTGTAGAGGATAAAGCCTGTGCTAAAGCAGGACTGAGTTCTGCCAGCATGGACTAGGGGGGTAAAGAAGCAGCAAAGGGGAAGAAAGCTGCCGACCTTCCAGTTCCAACCAACGACACCAATCTCAGTTTTATTATGGTTATACCTTTCAAATTATATTACACATTGTATGCAGAATATGCAGGCTAGCTCAAACTGGAAGACTAATGTTATATTTGTATGCATGCAAAATCAAAATGTAAAATCATTCCGTATTAACTTGTCTTGTGTTCAGAAGTAGTGACACTTAAACAAAAGAGGCAGTGGGAGCTAGATGCATTCTGGAAACAGCTGGATCAAGTCTTGAACAGTGGAAATATGGGATCCAGGCACAATGATGTTGCCAGGTTGAACTATAATGTGAAGATTCATGTGCTTCCCCAGGAAGAAGGCAACACTGAAGCAATGGTGAATGGAGAACAAGAAGTACACCTTCTTCTACCTGTGATTCATTTTTTTCTGTTTAATATGTGTTGTGTGTTGATTGTCATAATATATCTTAAACCCTTGTTTAAAAAAAAGGGTTGCACATATTACATTACTTTATCTACCACCACTGTCTATAGCTGGCATTTGGAGCTGCTATATTTGAGGGGGTGGCATGTCTTTTATATGACAGCGTGGACTAGAGGAGACAGTACAGCCATTATCTCAGCTGTATAAGGTTTATCCAGGTACCAGATGCTTGCAGATCCACCAAGCAGTCCTGTCCGCAGAGCTCCACTGAGGTACACATCAGCCTTTATTAGTGTTGTTAATATGACAAGGCCTTTCCACAATTTATGACATTCAGTTAATAAAGTCATGACATTAAATGCTGCATGCATTACAAAAAATGAATACCTTCTTAAAATGTCTTTAGTTGGTATTAAAAAAAGTCTAAATTTTACAATCAAAAAACCGGCAGAAACCCTGATTGTAGCAAATGCAGGTTTTTTTCTTCTCAAATGCAGTACCTTTTAGGAGAGACTTCTTGTGGCAGGATGTTCATGTTGTTTTTTTGGTGGTGATATTTTTTGTGGTTTATGTTTTAGGCTGTACAAACCCCAAGGAAGAAAATTAGCATCAGAGGTAGACCCAGGTAATAGACATGATACACTATTAATGAGCTTTCGTTTTACATCTAAAATAAAATCACAATATAAAAAAATTTACATAGAAATGTAAGATTTAAGTTACACCTTCTTCCATGGATGTTCATGCAAAATGTAATCTAACAACAATAACATTTATTAAAGTTGTCATTTAATTAATGCTATGTTATTTAAAGTGAGACCACAAAATACTCTGCAAACTCGAATATAATTTTCACATGGTGTCAAAATATCCTTAAACTGAGCCTTTGGGTTTCCTCAGCAGAGCCAGAGTCTCCTGTTCTGAGCACAGAGGTGGATTTGAGATTCTACTGGCCAGGATTCCTACTGAAATCACATCTGTGCCTTTTATACTGCATTGCATGCTAGAGCAGGTAAGGGCACTTTATAGGATTCAACATAGTCTTTAATTTGAAATAATAAAAGACTGTTGAATGCATCACTGTATGAGCATACAGACTTTATAAAAAAAATTAAAAAAATTGCTACTACTTTTTTATTTGATTAACATTTGCACATAGGTTTTACACTCAAATGGGTACACATGCCGTTCTGAGCGAGGCACATCTACTACAAGATGTATATTTCTTTGAAGATCTGGCTGCTAAATTTGTCTTCCTGTGTGATTTTTAGGTGGTGGCTTTAGAACAGGAAGGATCTGTTGATTCAGAAGAGGACTGTGATAAAACACATCAAGATCTAATCAGTTACATGCTCTCATCTGTGCTGAGTCTGCCACAGGTTGAAGAAGTGCAAAATGTCACAGAGTTTCAAAATCCAAATCTAAATAATTTTGTTTTTATTATCTCTGCTTGTGTAATAGCAGGATCTCATGAATGATCTTGAGATGTAGAACATCTCAAAGAATACTGATCAGAAACACCCGCTCCTGCTCAGTCACCATGATGAAAGAGCGAGAAGACTCCATCAGCTTCCTGTGAGCATGTGAACATATATTCACAAGGTTCATGACAAAAATGTTTGAAAGCACACACAAATGTTTTATTCTGTGCATTCGCCTTCCTGGATACACTGATAATGCTTTTAACCCTGAAGTCTACTGCATCATATTAAGGCAAATTTCTAAGTCCTCTAAATTATCAACCAAAAGTGTTGTAAACTTATGCATATTTTACAGGTCCTATATGGTTTTGATGTCATCAGAATTGAAGCAGACATCATGAAGAAAAGCCATGTGTGGACCAACCTAATGTCCAGATACGCTGAGAGCCCCATTGATAGACTGACCAGATCACAGGAACTACTGCATTTCTGCACAGTAGATGAGAACGGCTGTATCAAAGGATCTCAATCAGATCCTCCTAAACCCACACCATGGGACAACCCTGTTGAATTCACCAAGCGCCTGTACTTGAGCAACAGAAGGACATCAGGTGTGACGAGAGAGCACAAGAGCAGCCATAACATTTTATTTCAAGTGATACAAATACATTTAAAATCCAAACAAATATTTTTAAAGCAATGTTGAAGTCTTTTGTTGTACACATCAGTTTTTATTATTTCTTAAGGATCAGCAAAAAGCAGTGCTGGGACTGATGCACACATGGTATGACTGAAGTTTTAGGGGAAAAAGCAGAAATTTAAGATTATATAATTTCATTAAACATATCATGAGCAAGTGATTGGTTTTCAATATATTAATAAATTTAATAATAGCAAAGTAATTAAAAAAATAATAATAATAATTATCGATTTTCAAATATTGCACCTGTCAAACATAATCATTTTGCCGTCAATACTTTTGACGGTGTCCTTTATCAGTAGGCGTAGGTGTAGGTTTGTAAAAAAAAAAGTATATATTGTTGTAATGAAGACATGAGCCTGGTCTGTCAACGGTCTCCCTCTACAGCAGCAGCGCGCCAGCGCCGCGTCAGGCACGCTTCTGGTGTGTAAAGACACAGAATCCGCTTCTGGGACGCTTCTGGGACGCTTCAGACACAAGGCGCTCACGCCACGCAGCCAGTGTGTCACCGGCCTGAGTCTGCGCAGTACGCTGGACCCCAAGGAAGTGCGTGCTTCTAATTTACCTCATTTTGCTCCTTTGAATCCAATGGGGTCGCTGTGTCCATTTCTTTTACTGTCCATGCTCCGAACTGACTCAAATGATTCGCGAACCCGCTCCGAACTCTCGAATTGATTCAAATGATCCGCGAAGCCGCTCCGAACACTGATTCAAATGATTTGAGATCCCCAAACTGACTCAAATGATTCGCGAACCCGCTCCGAACTCCCGAACTGACTCAAATGATTCGTGATCCCGCTCCGAACTCCCGAACTGATTCAAATGATTTGCGATCCCCAAACTGAGTCAAATGATTCGCGATCCCGCTCCGAATTCTCAAACTGACTCAAATGATTCGCGAACCCGCTCCGAACTCCCGAACTGACTCGAATGATCTGCGAACTCGCTCCGAACTCCCTAACTGACTCATGATTCGCGATCTTGCTCTGAACCCCTAAACTGGTTCAAATGATTCACGCTCCATACTCCGATCTCCCAAAATAACTCAAATAATTTGCAAACCAGCTTTGAACTCCCAAACTGACTCAAATGAATCACGCTCTGAACTCCCGAACTGAATCAAATGATTCACAATCTGAAGTTCCCATCCAAATCAAATGACACCGCCAGCGCTACTATTGAGTTAGTTCTCTATTTTCATAACATTTACTGATTTTAAGGTACGAAAAGTATGTTTTTACCGAACTCCCAAACTGACTCAAATGATTCGCGAACCCGCTTTGAACTCCCGAACTGACTCAAATGATTTGCGAAGCCGCTACGAACTCCCGAACTGATTCAAATGATTCGCGAACCCGCTCTGAACAAAAAAAGGTCCCCAAGATGTCCCCTAAATGGCCTCTGCAAACATCCCCCAGACGTCAGCGTCTAGGGTTCGCTTGACGTCGAGTGGACGTTCGCGAAGACATCCTCCGGACATTCATGGGGACGTTCATAGGAAGTGCAGTGGCCATTCAGGACGTTTAGGGGACTTTCTCTTTAAATCCTCTAAATGTCATTTTATTGTACTTTTAAGCTAATCAAAAACAACAGACATTCTGTATGAAGCAAAATACGTTTATTTTAATTGAACAATCGTAAAGTTGCAGGGCTATTTTCGTGTGTGTGTGTGTGTGTGTGTGTGTGTGTGTTTGTTTTGGTGGATGGTGTGTCCGCGTGTCTCTGGTTGTCAGCTGTGGTTAGTCGATGGCATTTCTTCCCATTGTCTTCTAACCTAAAACAACAAAATGAACATTTTGAAAGTAGTGTTATGACTTTACATGTCAGGGTCTATCATTAATCCATTGACAAAAGATTTGTAAAGACTGAAATTTAGCGGACATAGCGTATGCCTTTTTGCCGCATATAGGCGTCTCAGTGTGTATTTTTACCATATGGAAATTTTAAATTTAAGTTTAGTATCTGCCAATATTATATACGTTTAATCATTTCAGCTTTACAAGCTAACTTTAGCTTTCAGCAGCCGCGCGGGACAACTTCAGAAAAGGTTTAAAAAGGTAAACTTCATCAAATGTAAGCATTAGGAGATAAACAGTAGTTACGGTAGCTATGATGTCTAATAATATAAAATAATAAATACCTTTCGACCAAACAAAAGCGAAAACTCAAGGCCATGTCTGAGGAAATCACCGGATGACCGTTAACTGTCACTAGCGGCTGAGCGTTGCCATGGATACATGCCGCGTGCCCTAAAGTGACGTCATTAGGTCATGTGCTCTTTTGATCGACAGCTGCTTGGATCCTATCTCCAGTGTGGCTATATTACTTTTTTATTAGAGCTCCATGTAGTATAGCAGTCTTAAATGCAATAACTAAAATAATTTATTTCCTAAATAACTTTTCTTGTCGGCTTACCAACAGTTTATACAATACAAGTTTATTTATATAGCACAAATAAACAGTTTAATACGTAAATTAAAATAATTTATTTGTCTTACCTGTTATTTTTCACTTTCTTTTCTTCATGTTTTCCTTGGCATTCACTCTATAACATTCTAGTAGAGCTCCTGGGATGCAAACATATTTTCTTCATTCATGCATAAACCTAATTGTAGCTATGTTCAATTATATTATTGAAAGACATCATGATTTTGATGTTTAAATGCTGAAAACAGACTCCTGATTTAATGAAATTTTTCATTACAGAAGTTACTCCTATTTTCTTTTTCCAGAAATGAAAATTATTAATTTAACATTAACTTTATTTTACAATGTATTCAAATCTATATAGTAAAACAAATAAAAATATCAATCTTTAAATCAAAACAATTTTTTTAAATTTTGCAATCTGTTATTATTACAGTGTTTTTTTTTTTAGAATTTTGTTTTAGGAAAAAATAGCCTTTAAAATCCAATAAGAGTTTATATTAGTTTGATTTTGTCAACTATCTTTGAGTTGCAAGGTGTCAGGTCCAGTGTTGGGAAGGTTACTTGGAAATGTTATAGGTTACAGATTACAAATTACCTTATTTAAAATGTAATACATAGTGACACTGTTTCAAGTGACTTTAAGTAATGTAACTGATACATTTTACTTTGCAATCTTTTTTAGATTATATACAGATTTAAAATCGTAAGATATAGTTTAATAGCTATGATACTGTTTTTAAAATTAAATCTTTGCATAGCTATGACAGGAAACATTTGCATCTAGCAATGCCTTGGAATAAAGGCAGTTAATCTAAAAATAAAATAAAATAAATAAATAAATAATATAGGAAATGAAACAGTTATGGAATAAGCATGTGTCATATTCTGTATCTTCAACTCCAGAAACATTGGTGTCTCATATTTTAAATATGTATATCTGTGAAAATATTCAAATGTAACTCCCTTTGTAATCATTAACAATATTAACTGTAATTTAATTACAGTTTACATTACATTATTTTGCAATTAAATACGTAATTTAGTTACATGTAACTAGTTACTGCCCAACACTGGTCAGGTCTGATGATAAAAGATAAAGGACTTAATTGTTGGTGTGGAATGGAAATGGCAGATGAGGGACGAAACAGGCAGTGGCGTAGCCAGGGGAGGGGCCATGGGGGCACTGGCCCCTCCTGAAAACTGATTGGCCCCCCAGTGTGCCCCCACCCTTCTACTTGTCTGTCACTCACAAATTCAAATCATAATCTTTCAGTTTAGTAAATAACTCATGATTGCGTCGCGATGCTTCTCAACGAGGACCAAGAATAGCGAGCTGCTGTTTTCCAACGAAAAAAAGCACACGATAAGTTGATCTATTTTACATAGCTTATGTTTTTCGATTAGCGAGATGTTGCAGTGCAAGAAGTGTTTGGTACTAACATCTTTCGGTGTTTGACAGACCAGGTTCGATGACGATGTTATCTCCTAGAGCAGACCAAGATGCTAATCATTATATTTACTATGCTCCTCTGATGCTGAATGTAAAAGGGGTTTACTGCGTTACGATTTACTTATTTTTCGTCCCAACGCGCCGATATAGGCAACAACGCAATTTAAAGCAATGGTTTAAAAAAAAGTATAATTGCAATTCTAATAAAGTCATTATTGAATCATGCAGTAGATTAGCGACTTTTTCACTTAAGTGAGGTGACGAAACAAATCGTATGATGTTTATCTAATGCTCCACACTTGAGAAAAAAAAAAAAAAAACGCTGCACACTTGAGACTTTTTTTCCAGTCTATGGGTGAGACACATGCAAAAACATCGTTTTTTTACTGGTCAATTTTGAGATTTGGGGCTGTTTGTCTTCAATAACATGTCTTCTTTCAGACTTGTGGTGAAAAAAAGTCCAAAATACACAAATAGGTCTTTATTTTTCTACACCTTTAGTCTATTTGCGTCTGTAGATTTCTCATAAATTCAGTTGGCGTTCTAAATCACCATGGTGCTCCGCGATTGCTGTCTGCACCCTGGAAAGCTCTCTCTCCCTCCCTTCAAAGAAGTTATTGACAAAACGTCATTTGATGACACCCAGAAACATTCTCAAATGAAAAAAAATCATACATAAATATTTATTGCATGATTAAATTAGCAAAATAAATAACTAATACTAAAATAACACTGGACTAATTAAGCTATTTCTATAGGATCCACATATTTTACTTAAACTAAAGCTACCTTTTTGAACAAGTAGCTATCTAACAAAGTATGGATATATGATATTTTTAAATCAATATGCTCAAGATTAATTAGCCTTAACATAAGTAGATTTTGTTTATTCATCAATGCAAATTTACTGCAACTGCTGCTATGCAAATTGAATGGGATGTGGATAATAAACAAAAACAATTTGTTATATTAAATTTTATATTAGTTATATTAATTAATTAATTGTGTATTTATTTCTATGAATTATTAATGCTATTCTGCATTTATATAAATAAGGCTATTATATATATATATATATATTATATAAGGCTATTATAAATAAATTATATTATTATTATTATTTGTGAGTCGTACACTATTCATACATTGGATTCATTTATTTATTACAGTTTTTCTTTCACTTTTGTAAAGTGAAAAGTGAATACAAATTGTATTTGATTGTTTTGATTTAGAGCAGTGAATAACTAATAATAGGGTAACACTGTTTATTACTGATTTTAAAGGTTACTGAACTCTTGAAATGATTTGGATATACAGTTCAAACAACACAAGATTGGCCCCTCTGTATTAATCGTGGCCCCTCTTGTGCCCCCCAGTTGAAAAAATCCTAGAATCGCCCCTGGAAACAGGGATGTTCACAAACTGACTCAGACGAATGTCCTCCAAACGTCCGCCAGCGAACGTCAAAAGGCGGACCAAATCCGAACGTCCGCCAGCGAACGTTATAAAGCGGACGCACTGCGGACCTAAGCGACGTTCGGAAAGTCCAGGGGACGTCCCCTGTTTGCTGGGGATCTGACTCAAATGATTCGCGATCCAGCTCCGAACTCCCAAACTGACTCAAATGATTCGCGATTCCGCTACGAACTCCCGAACTGACTCAAATGATTCGCGAACCCGAACCGAACTCTCGAACTGATTCAAATGATCCGCGAATCCGAGGAGCCGCTCCGAACTCCCGAACTGATTCAAATGATTTGCGATCCCCAAACTGACTCAAATGATTCGGGAACCCGCTCCGAACTCCCGCCCTGATTCAAATGATTCGTGATCCCGTATCGAACTCCCAAACTGACTCAAATGATTCGCGAACCCGCTACGAACTCCCGAACTGATTCAAATGATTCGCGAACCCGCTCCGAACTCCAGAACTGACTCAAATGATCGCGAACCCGCTCCGAACTCCCGAACTGACTCAAATTATATCCTAATTAGAACCAGAGGTGTCAAGTAACGAAGTACAAATACTTCCTTACTGTACTTAAGTAGAAATTTGAGGTATCTATACTTTACTTGAGTGATTATTTTTCAGCCGACTTTTTACTTCTACTCCTTACATTTTCAGGCAAGTATCTGTACTTTCTACTCCTTACATTTTAAAAATAGCTTCGTTACTGCTATTTCATTTCGGCTTGTTTTCATTCCGGCTTGTCATCATTCAAAAAAAAAAAAAAAAAAAAAAAAACCTATCCAGATAAATCGCTCCATCCGGATGGAGTGAATTTGATTGTGGTTGGATGAGAAGTATAAACATACACCATTCCGACACCCTATTGGTCTGTACGCGATCCATCGCACCTGCACGTGACACAAATCACATCACAGTCCAGCCAGGACATAGACAGTTTTGGGTTCGTTTATCAAAAAATATATTTCTTAAAAGTAGGGTTGGGTATGGAACCGGTATCCCGATTGCCTCAGAGTCAGTCCGCTTAAATTTCACATGAAACCAGCGTCAGACCGGTCTCCTCCCGTCTTTCAGCGCGCTCTTCAATCCGCAGAGGCGCAGACCGCGAACGGAGCAGCGCATGCGCACTTAAACAAACAGAGGACACAAGGTATGTGTTTATCGATAGATTGTTAGAATATCCATATCTGTGCAGTTCTTTGTCATAAATACAGTTTACAAAAGGTCACGAGGTAGTTTTCGCTCATTACACACCACAGCCGTTTCCTCCAGCGAAAATCTAGTCCTTAACACATATGAACGAACACATACTTTAATTACACTTACTTAAATATACTTAATTTAATCATACATACTTTATACATACACTACTGTGCAAAAGTCTTAGACACGTTAGTATTTTCACTTAAAAGAATGGTGTTCGGACAGTTATTTATATATTTTGATGCAGTGTGTCAATATAAAATATCAGTTTACATTTCCAAACATTCATTTTGCCGTTGTCAGACTGCTTGTGCATTCAAAATCACACTAGATTATTATTAAAATTAATGGCAAACTGATATTTCCTACT
The DNA here is from genome assembly GCF_023724105.1 of Carassius gibelio. Taxonomy (NCBI): domain Eukaryota; kingdom Metazoa; phylum Chordata; class Actinopteri; order Cypriniformes; family Cyprinidae; genus Carassius; species Carassius gibelio. The sequence goes on along the minus strand of NC_068403.1, from coordinate 7,787,613 downwards.
GACACACTACAGCAAAAGATATAAATAACTGGCTTAAAACTCTTTTTGGGGAGAAAATACTAATTTTTCCATAAGACTTTTGCACAGTACTGTATTTTAAAAACGACATTGTTGCTACTTTATAAAGAATGACCATACAGTAATTCACAGAACTGATTTAAGACAGTGACAGACAGCACTCATCTTAACTAAATATCAGAGTGACAGAGATACAGTAGAAACATTATGTGTGGTTTTGTATTAAATAATGACCCAGATTGTGAAATACATTTATTAGCCTTAGATTAAGGGAAGCACAACTTGCTCAACAAGCTATGGATTTATTTTAAATATTTGTAATGTTCTTTAAAGTTATCCATAGTTTTTTTGTGGTTCTTTTTTTTAAAGTATCGGTTCAGGCACCGTTTAGGAGCCGGTACCATTTTAAAAGTATTGAAAAGGCACTGGACCCTACTTAAAAGTTATTATTTCTCACTGGCTCATTTACCAAATGAGTGTTTTTTCTTCATCCTCCACAAATTAAGCTACTGTAGGTAGTTCGGTAGCGAGACGTTTTAATAAATTAGCGTTTTCGATTGACGATGCGATTGACAATGTTGTGATAAGTAGGCTATACCAACTTTGTAACTCGCCCCCCCCCGAACACTGGACATAGCAGACGTATGTACCGAATACAAGAAGCTATCAATCAAGAAATTATCAGGATTATGATTTATTTTTCAGTTTTAGTTTTTGATTAATCACTTGGATTAATCATTCATTTTGACAGCACTATAATGTTTACTGTAAATAGACAACCATACAAATAATTGTTACTAAGCCTGCACCAATGTTCTTGTCCATTGCCCTCGCAGATTCCTGCAGCTAATCTTGGATGTACATTTACATTCCATTAAAAGTTATTGATGAGAAGCCTCTGAAGTTTGACTTTTTGCACCATAACAATACTTATTGGCAACTAGTCATCATATCTCTAGTCCTTTAATTTATTTGCATTGTACTAAAGTGCGTTCATTTTAAATGGGCATATATGCGGCTGATGAAGACCTGAAGGTCGAAACGTTGCTTGATTAAATTCCTCTGGAGCAGTAGTTTTCAGTGTTCAGACTTCACTTCTTTATTTGTCTATATAATTTAGTTGTCTCGCACCTGCGTCCTATTGGATGTTTGGGATGTGCACACCATTTTTGTATTTTCATATATGCGGCTGAAACAGGAAGCCTAGTGCATCCCAAATTTTTCAACATGAACATTTTAATATAACATTATAGTCATTATGGCCTATGGCCTTTAGAAAAATGTTTTTTGAGGCGGTGGGGTAGTGCACAATAGGCCACTGTGGTGCGACCTAAGCTTTTGTTCTTAATGGCATTTTTTTCCCCTTACATTACTTTTACTTTTATACTTTAAGTAGTTTTTTAAACCAGTACTTTTAAACTTTTACTTGAGTAAAAAGCTTGAGTTGATACTTCAACTTCTACAAAAGTCTTTTTAAACCCTAGTATCTATACTTCTACTTGAGTAATGAATGCCAGTACTTTTGACACCACTGATTAGAACCTACTAGAACCTAACCAACATTTTTCCATTATAGCTACTACTCCGTCCAATTACCCGTTCCTGTAGTTGCTGGTCTATACAGATGGCATTGGCCACAGGAAACCAGATTGTGAGACCGATTAATTTTGCTCTTTTCATATACAGTAGCCTTCTGGCTTTCAGCTCTCCTGCAGTCAGAGCAAACTGAATAAAACAAGAGGTCAAACTCTCCAACCTCCTGTGGCCAATGCCATCTATATAGACCAGCAACTACAGGAACTGGTAATTGGACAGAGTATTATAATGGAAAAATGTTGGTTAGGTTCTAAATTAGATATGCATTGTTTAGCTTGGCATTCAATTCATCATTACTAAATCTCCAAAACCAATCTCTCCTTCACAAATATGTGTTTCTGAGGTGCCTGAGGTACGTTGTGAGCCCAGAGACGATTCCTCTCTTCCACTGTTCCTCAATCTGAATGTATCTATTCCCAGTGGACTTATCCTGCACTTTGATTGTGATTGCTGAGTAGCAGGTGAGATGCTTTTTTGTGTACAAAACTGATTCATGCACCGTAAGGTTTATCCATTTCTGCTCTTTATTAATCATAATAAAACATTAGTAAAAGCACACTGAGTTGTCATGACTTTTACTGGGATTGACATAGTGATGGTGATAGTGGATAGTGGATCACGATGATGGGACGCGTATTAGCACCTTCTTCCAGCAGGGGGAGCTGCAACAACATCTGAGCTCAGGTGCAAGAGTACCTTAATGCAGTAACATTATAAAAGATTCTTACAGTGTTGACAAAATAGTGATTAAATCTGATTTCAGGAGAGAAACTGGTTAGTGTGGAAAAAGCTGAATTTGCAACGGTAATAACGGACTATGAGGGAAGAGCATGTGATGTTATTTTCCGGGATGGCACCTCCAACAGTGCAACTGCGCATGGATCGTATAAAGTAAGAGGATGGATGGAAGAATAGGCCTATGTGAGATTTAGGTGTCAACATCATGTGTAAACCTCTCCTCTCTTCAAATTAATTGTAGGTATTTGCTTGAAAAAAAATCGCTTTGCATTTTGTTTGCTTACCAAGTGACGTTTAAAATTGAATAACTGTTGTGTCTCTGAGATTGTTTGTGGTGCATGAGGACTGTTCAACCTCAGATCTGCTGAGAGCTCAAGATGTGGAAGAGCACCATCCACACTGACCCACTACCAGACTCACAACGTCAGGACACTTTGCATTCATCCTGTGCATTATGTTACTGACCATCCTTTTAAAATGCAAGTTTACACAAATGCAGCACTAAAATACTTCAAGTATTGGTATCCTGATTGATTCCTCTTCAGAATCATTTGGCATAACTCTGCTAAGGCCCCAGGCATCAACACTCATTGGCTCTCATCCATGCCAGAGGATGACATCATGCCCACACACCTCAAATCCAGGAAATGGGAGTCATTCCCGGCTGCATCTGAGGTAATTCATAATCATTGTAGGTGTAAACATCCTTTTTGTATTAACCTGCTGTGGCACAAAGAACTCATTTGCTTTACATTCTCAAAACAAATCCACATTAAATATCCAATCATGTTTTTGCTCCCAAACATGTTTGGAAACGTCTCTGTGTTTTAAGCATACAGTTTAGTATGGATTATTAACTTTAATGCCTCAATGGTTTGTTTTCATGACTGGTGTTTAGAAGAAGACTCCAGGACCCCTTTGGGGACTACCCTTGGTTGTAGTCTTGAGTTGAAGGAAAAACTGCCAAAGTCTAGTTCCATCCGCATGCATCCGGTTTTGGAGTGCCCTGATGTGCTGCTTGTGCGTCAGATTACCCAGCATCCACCTGTTACTGAAGAACTGCGCAGGAACCTGCAAGACAAAGTCAAGGTGCCCTAATTCCTTTAACACATACTACTTTAAAATAAATATGGTTTAAAGTTAGGTTATCTCTTTATTACTTTTCTGTGATAGTATAGTGTGAAAGTAAAACCACAATATTTTCACTTCCCTTCAACATACATTGTTTTGCAACTGACCAGCTACTGACTGTGATTTAGTTTTTTTTTTTGACCTAGTGGTTTGAATATACACATTTATATTTATGCATATTTATATATCATTATATTCCAGAATATATTTTAAATATATGTGAAATATCCCTGGCTTTATGCATTTTTCAAAATAAACCTTCAAATACCAAAATATACTACAAAATATATCTCAAGGGGCAAAAATACATGTTGTGTACATGCAAAATGTAAAAAAAAATATATATATATATATATAATTTTTTTTGATAATATATTTACATTTAGATTGACAATAAATAAAATGGCCCAAAATATGTGAGGAAATACAAGTAACCAAAAAGTATTAAAATATATATTTATGTAAATATATTTTCAAAGAGCAATATGATTTTTTTGCATATTTTAAAATATACCAGAAATATACCTGAAATGATATTTTTGCTCCATGGGTCTTATCAAACAGACGTATTTGGAGCAGCTGCTGCAGAGAGAGAATCAGTGGGAGAAGATGGAGCTGAAGGACCCTCATACAGCAGAGGAGAAAGTTCATCAGAACCATTTACTGCAGTTTGTACTGGTCAGACAGGATCTACATTTATTTATTTATTAATGATTTAATATTCAGATGTCTATAGGTCATATTTATATATTGTATATGCTGGCTTGAGTTTAAATACATTTAAAACATAACGTTTGTTTTAGTCCCTGCCTGATGCTGTAGATCCTCCAGTTGCAATGGAGATAAGGCCTCTGTGTCACGGGTGCGTACTGGACAGAGGACTCAGATGCAGAGTAAAGAAAAAGGAGAAGCTTTATTCTCGCCACAAAACACAAAATAACATAAACAATAATGAAATGCTCTGGCGCACACAGAGATTTCCGAGCTGGCCGGCACACTGCGGACCACTCGCGCTGCCGGATCTCCGAATTACGGATCCTTTGACACAAGAACAGAAGGTGAAACTGATACTGAGAATCATGCAAAACATGGGCAAAGACAAAACAATCTACTCACGACCACAGACAGAAAAGCAGAGACATATAAGGGAGTGGGGGAACGAGCGACAGGTGGGGAAGAATCAGCTCGTGATCTGCACAACCCCGCCATGATCAGCGCTGATTGCCCAGACCACGAGCTACTGAACAGACAGGACAACACAGACCACAGGGGAAGCTGAGACGGCACCCTGCACCGTGACACTCTGTCAGGTGAGAAAATTTAAATAAGAAATATTAATAGATTATTCATGAATATTTAATTTAAATAAAATTCTATTTATTTTAACTCTTAATTTATAGTTATTTAAATCCTCTGATGTACAGTTTACTAAACATTTCAACACTAATAATCATCAAAATATAATCCTCAGAGTTTCTTAAATTATGAATTATGAGAAACTTGTTCACTGCAATATTAGATACACTCTCTGAAAAAATGGTACAAAAGCTGTGGTACCCTTTTAAAAGGTTCTAATATGTACTTTTAAAGGACTATTATAGCTTAAGGCACTAATATGTATCATTTACGGGTAAATTAAATTACAAAGACCCAGTGACAGCTTTGTACATTTTTTTTTCTGAGAGTGTAGTAAATAGCAATAAAAAAAAGTAAATAAGTAGTGACGTTCTCACTGTTTGCCAGTTTTTGTTTCCTGTGGCAGCTAATGTGGCTTCTCTATACTCAAGCAGCGTGAGCAGTTCTAAATACCCACAAGCTACAGGAAAAGAGAGAAGAGAAAGTTACCAAGTGGTAATCTCCTGTCTTATCTACCATGTAAAATATACACCAGAATAAGCTATTAATAATATGCTTATTGTGGGTTAATTAGCTCAGCCAATGGACTGGTATTTGTAGATAAAAAAGCAGACCACAGATAGTGTTAAATAAGGTGTGAAAGAGCATAAAGTGACTAATTGCTTTTACACTGTTTGCTTTCAACTTCTCCCTTTGCAGTGTCAATAAAAATAAGCAAAAGTCACTGTGGAAAAACAGGATTAATCAGCACAGGTAAACAGTTATTCTGTTCTTCTAATGGTTTCGTTTTTAGAAGGAAAGAGGGCGATGCAAGGATGTTTTGTTTGGCCAACCTTCAGGCAAGAACTCCAGGAGCAGAGAAGACACAGAAACGGACTCAGACACCATATCGTTACGCCATACTTTCACCCTGAGCTGAAGGAAATGCCACTCTTTACACATGAGGCTAGTACAACCACCTGAATATTTCTTGAGAGCTTAATAGCAACCAGTTTGTCTGCATTGTTTATTTAGATCAAAGATTCCTAAACATTTTTATCAGTCAAACCCTAAAATATTTGCTTTAATATTTACCTTCAAAAATGTTACGCATTTGCATTTTCATGATTCTTGTATGTTAGTAAATTGCCATGTGACATGCAGGTAAACAAATGAAGTAAATATGTTTTATTTGTTAATTATTTATTTTAATCTCACATTTTAATGATTTTAATTATTAGTTCTCACAAAACCCCTCTATATCAGAAACCCTTGTATATAAATGGCCATATTGACACCTATAACATATATTATTATATCACCATGCTAGTCTTCTGTTAGGATCTAGACTTGAGCTCACTCTCCCTAGATCTTCCACCATTCCCCAGAGCGCAGCGCTTCTCCACGGCTTCCTCATCAGGAGGAAGTAGTTCATGTCAGCTTTAAAGAATAACAATAATATTTAAGTTTTATTTTTAATGGAAACTCTTCAAAACTCTTCATAAACTTTGAGTACTTTAGCTGATTCTGCAAATACTGATGCATTTAAAAACTTGTGACAGCTTTGCCAAGGCATCTGTTATTATTCAACATTTGCTGGAAATATCTCACTCCAAAAATAGTGAAGTGCATAAGCCATTAAAATGCCATATCAAAAGTTACACAAAATAAGTAGATCTTTTTTAATCTCACACCGATCCGCTCAATAAAAAAATATAGGCAAATATTTCCACCCAGAAATATGCAACTACGATTGCTTAATGCCAAGGGCAACATAATAAAGTATTTATAAAATTTCTTTACCAATAGTTGTTCTCAGACATTCACAGTATTTATTGGAATAATGGAAGCAGGTCTGTCAAGAAATGAATAATAACAGCATCTTGGGGAAAAGCTCTAGGGGAGAATTAATAATGAAAATGAAAACCTTCACTTTTAGAAGTTCATAAGAAAAAAAAATCATTATGTGGGTGTGAACGGAAATGCTTATTAAGCATGTGGTAAAGAATGATTCAGCAGTTGTTTAAAAAAAAATGCTTGCTGTTCTGTTAACCAGTTTGTATGCAGTTGTTTAAATCACATCTCAGTGATGGTAATATTTTTATCATCTGTGAGCAACATTTGTGTGGTACAGTTTCGTTTATTTCCGTAGGTACACCTGTAAGGGAAAGGCCTGATGGACATTAGAGTTTAAAATTAGGAAATCCCCTCCCTGCTGTTTGACAGTTCACTTCAGCTCTTCTGTTTTATGAGCACTTCCTCTAAATGAAAGCAGAAGACTTGTACACCAAAGCAAACACACCCACAAGACAGAAGCTGTATAGTGACTTAGAAAGGACAAAGACAGAGTGAAAAGAATCACATGGTGGTAAGAGCTTGTCTGGTTCCAGGAGGGTGAGGAGAAAGTAAATAGACGAAACTGGTTCAGCAGGTTAACTGGCACTGAACGGCAGTTGCGGACTGCTAGCACGCTCAAGTGATGTGGTAAATATTTAATCAAACCAAAGATTTCCAACCTTCTCAAACTACAAATTGGAGACACAAGAGAAAGTTAGCACTGTGGTAAGTCACCTTGAACGTGTTGTGTTTCTATACTACAAACCACGAGGGTGATGTCCTTTCATGTCTATAATGCTGCTAGCTTTCATTCTGTAAAAACACCTGTTAGCTGTTGGTACACCGCCTTAAGGTTACTGTAAATGAACAAGTTGTGCTTATAACTGATGAACATGAAACATTACAATTTTTATGAGAACAGGTGCACAGCAAAACTTTTGAAATTCAAACAAATGTAGAAGCAGAAATCGTGTTCACATTTACCTGAAACAACATATGTGCAACAATAAGTGCATTTTAATGAAATAATAAACATTTATTTACAATGTTCAATGTTTTAAATATATATATATATATATATATATATATATATTTAAAACATTGAACATTGTTAATAAATGTTTATTATTATATGGATACATATATAGAGAGAGAGAGACATTTGCAAAGAAATTTTACATGCAAAATTAAGTATTTGCCTATTTTACGAGATGCAGCATTTATGGAGAAACAGCCTGATGAAAGACTTGAGTTTCCTGAGTTTCAGACCTGGTAAAGTCAAACTAGCCAAAATAACTCATACAGTGCATGTAAATAACAAAATACATAGGCTATGATATAAATAAATTAGTATAATTCCATTATTTATTTATTTTCTAATTAAAAATTTCTTTTTTTATTTTTTCCGTTTTAACATGTGTTACTCTCACTATGTGGCTTTCTTTTATTTCCTGTGGTGAAAACTGTGCAAGTATAATAACTTCCTTATAAGATAAAACGTATTAGCATAGTGTTTATTCTAGAAGCTCACTGTACACTGTAGTGGAAAAAAGTGGAAAAAAGTGGAAAATAACATTGCAGGATCTCAGAAGGCACTTTCAATCGATATCCCTACTAGCTCCTTCATGTATTAAAGTTTGTTACCTTACAAAACTCAAAATAATGGAAAATAAGAACATAAAGTAGCTCGAGTCATATGCTAGCTATATTGTGCTATATTGCCCTCTAGAGGTTGGGGCAAGCTGGTCCTGTGTTTCTTTAGTGTTTAGGGAAGTAGTCTAAAAAATAACTAATTTCAGTCCCCTTTCTAGACCTGTAAGGTAAGAGAGCTTATTGTAAAGTTAAGTACTGGCCTAGACTTTTTTTGAGACCTGCCAAAATGACACTGGGGTGAAATGCAAGAATTATGTCCTGTTACAAGCAGGATCTTTACACATAAGTGTATAAAAAAACTAAACATATGACCTGATTTAGTCCGTGCCGTGTTGAACAACAGCCCTCCTGTACAGAAAGGAGACACTCTCATTAAATAATAACCCGTTTTAAGGTAAGGGTGTGTAGTGTGCACGTGTTGATGCTTGTCTGGTTGACGTTAACCGCTGCATTGCACAGTCAATCCAGAGAAGATCTCACATTCCAGTTTAGTTTGTCTCGGTTCTGTGACCGAGTACAAATCTGTATGCATATACCTGTACATTAAAAGCTCCATGTCAGTCAGCAATCATTAAATTACACAGACAAACTGATTTTGTTATTGCTGTTGTTGTTGTTGGGGTTACTTGGGGAAAAAATTAAAGACTGACATAAAATAAAACATTATTGTGAATGAAAATACAACAACTTTCTAAAACATCACCAAAAAAATCAAACCAAAGGACTTGTGCCCTCTTTACACAAAAAACGAAAAGAGAAAAAAAAAAGTCATAAGTTGAAAAACAATGTGTGAGCAATCCCTTTAACTGCTAAAAGTTAGAACTTAAACTTAATCACAAAAAGCATTGCCACCTGGTTAAAGTGCGTCTAAATGAACATGTTGTTCTAGTAAATGTCTTTTTAAGGGTCAGAGTGTGTTTTTGTTGTATGAGACCATCAGAAACATCTGTTTTTAAGCCTTCTTTAAAAGAGAATTGCACTCCTCTGAAGTATTCTTGAGTCAACGTTACCTTTCACAAGACTGATCCTTGGTCAGATCTAGTCATCGAAATTTCAGTCATTGATGCAATGCAATCTGATTTGTATTTCGATAAGAGACAACAACTGGAGAAAAAGGAATAAAAGTAGTTTGAGAACAATGATGAGGAGCTGTTTAAAACAGCTGTGCAGTACAAAAAGATGTCAGCTACTGTCCCACCACATTCATCACATGATGAATAATGAGAGAGAGAGAGAGAGAGAGAGAGAGAGTGAATGAAGAGTTAATGACTGATTGATGTGTGAGGGAGGAGTCATGGAGGAGCATATTCTCCTTTTCCCAGCAGCCAGCACAGCCTCTTGTCTGTCTATTCAGTTCCAAGCCAAGTACACCAGGAAAAAAAAAAGGATTCTTGGACACCTTTATTTTATTATTTATTGTTATTTTAAACATTCAACAGGGTTCCGTATTATAGGAATGGTGGAAAACTCTATCCAATTTCTGATGTACATTGAAATTAAGGCTCTGAACAGTATTTATGTAACTATCTGGATCTGAAAGAACATAAATGAGCTCTTTAAGGACCAAATCTACAAAAGGTTGAAACAACAGCAACATACAAAAGTCGTGAAGTGCATCCTCAAAATATTCCCACATAACTGCTGAGACAGAGTCACTGGGGCAACAGGAAGGCCTACTGATGACCCGAGGTCGTCCTGTGGGGAATACAGTCAGCTATAAAAAGACTCAGAGTATACTAACGACCACGTCTTTCACGAAAACATGGCAATAAACCTATGGGAGAGGATAGAGATTCATGTTTGAAAGACTATGAGTAAACATGAGTTTTATCTGGACAGAGTTCTTGATAAGGCAAAATTAACTATATTTTAATAGATGACACAACTTTCTAATTATTATTCAGTTGTTAAAATAAATATTAACAATAATATAGTGAAAATGTTTCAGGTATTTTCGAAAATAGTTATTTTTATTGAACTATAGTTTACAGTAAATTACTAGTTGCATATAACAAGTTTCAGTTAGTTTAAAGGGTTAGTTAAGCCAAATATGAAAATTACCCCATTATTTACTTACCCTCAGACCATTCTTCTTCTTTCAGACTAATAAAATCTGAGTTTTATTAAATAATGTTAACGCTAATCCATGCATTATAATGGGAGTGGATGGTAGCCCAAAATGTAAACGCTAAAATATTGCACTCATCCATTATAAAAGAAGTCCACACAGCTCTGAGGGGTTACCAAAGGCGTTCCGAAGTGAAGCAAAGCAATACATTTGTGTAAGAAAAATATCCATATTTACAACTTTATAAACTTTAATCTCTAACTTTTGCTTACTGTTTTACATGCGTTCACTATAGAGTGGCGTCCATGCAGGCATAGCGCAAACTACAATGACAATATGCTAATCTCGCGAGAAACAAGTTTTGTTAACAACAAAGGAAATGTAGTGTCCTCTTGGCTTATATTATTACTGTAAGGTCCGCGCACTCTGTCCAAGAAAGATATCCTGTGCTGACTGAAGGATTTTTGCGTGTTTGGTCTTTTCAGCGCCCAAAAAGTTATTAAATTTAATTTACAATCAAATCTGACTCCATTTACGTATGACCTCGAATTTAGGTTGAAAGGCAAATTGGTTTCTTGACCATTTCTAATTATTATTATTATTATGATATTTGATTATTCAATATATTCTCTAATATTATTGTACTCGTTCATTCGGGTGCTCGTATCACTCAAAGATATCATTTTAGCCTTAGCGTATCTTACGGTCACATTCTCGTCAGTCTTGGTAATTGGCTAATACTTTAGACCGCCCGCACCTATGTTTGCTCATTTTAAATGTACTTTTAACTAGCCCCAAAAGATTTGTACACACTTGAATAAAGTAACATTATTTATAGTCAGAGGTCACCAGGCTTGGGAGGGTTACTTTAAAAATGTATTCCGTTACAGTTACTAATTACTTAATAAAAAAAGTATTCAGTAACGTAATCCAAGTACCACAATAAGAAAGTAATGTAACTGATTACTTTTGGATTACTTCTGGATTACTTCAAGGTCAAATATTATTTTTTAAAAACAACAACATTGATTAATTAAGAATTTCACAGCCCTGAATTAATATATTTGTAAAGGACTATACAGACATCGAGTGCATGGTATTGGTATTACAGATTATTTTGTTTTATTTGGAAGAAAATATAATAAGAAAGAATTTTAAGGAAATGTTTCTTCAACAGGAAAATAGAGAATACAAATTCCTTTTTTTGCCCAAGTAAATATAATAAGAACACAATTTTTTGACAATGGAAAATGTTTATTCAACAGGAAAATAGAGAATACAAACTCATTTTTTTTTTCAATGAAAATATAATAAGAACAATTTTTAGACAATGGAAAATGTTTCTTCAAAAGGAAAATAGAGAATACAAATATTTTTTTTTCTCTTTGCAAATATAAAACTAGTTTTTAAATTGCAAATGCTTCTTTAGGTTTGATGTCGAATCCTTCGATGAAGAAAGTGTTTTCGTTGCTGGAAGGCACAGTTTGCACTGTACAACGTTGTTTGCATTTTCTTCTTTTTAAACAAAATAGCAGCGGAATTTCCGCGGGCATTATATCGTTTAGCAGCAGTGATTCAATCTGCGTCTGAGGAGATTGTAGACAGCTGTTATTTGCGCATGCACCAGCGGGTGGCACACATGACTCAGTCATTAATCAAGCTAAGCTTAATATAGTGTTATTATGCCAAAATACTGATTTATTTAGTTTTAAATGAAACCATTGTAATCCTGAAAGTATTTCCCCCTTTTTCAAAATGTAACTATAATCTGATTACTACGTCTTTTGACGTAACTGTAAGGGATTACAGTTACCGGATTTTTGTATCCTGATTACGTAACGCCGTTACATGTATTGAGTTACTCCCCAACCCTGGAGGTCACGACCATTATAGATATAAGACGACCAACATTACTTTCCCTGATAGTAGTTTTGGTATGGTCAAGCCATGGTTTCCCCATGTACACTTAACAAGAGTAATATTACAGTAAACAGAGGTTAGGCTCATCCTATTTAGGTTGGTCAAACAACCAGTTCAGTTGACTTAAATGGAAATTCCCTATAAGCCCTTACAATCTAAGTACACTATAACTAATACCAAGTGTTAGCCGGATCTCAAAAGATACAGTTGGTGTGCACTATGCTCCATTTCAACTGAATTTTAGTCTGTTACTAACCTGACACAGGAAATGCGGTAACAAGAATACAGTATAATCTAGAGAGAAGAATCCAATGTAACAATTTATTATCAGTCAGGTAGGTATTAGGCCAATTACATAGCCAGTTCAGAGACATCAAATTCTCAAAGATGAATCTAAGAGTAAAAGATGCATACATGACTTTTAGTGAAATACACTTTATACCAAGGGTTCATTCCAGTTACAGAAGGTCCTGATCCTTTTGCTGCAATCCTTTAAATACCAAATCAAGAAAAAACATCCCCTAAATGGAGGCATGTACAAACAATTGGAATTTGCATTAACCCAGATCCCAGACAGGAGTACTTTACACCTCAAAGGGAACAGAAGTTAATTTACATGGAAGACCCTGGAAAAGGGCACTCCCATTACAGTAAGCCAAATATCTCTTAACTTTTAGGATCTGTACTTTTAGTCTACTTTTGTAAGATTGAGACCATTGTACCACTTGCCCTGAGACTATTCAAATACCAGACATGACTGTAAATATCACTTACATCAATGTAGATTTAGATTCTACTATTGACCATTCTGAGTGAGCTGGGCAACGGGAAAGTTGGGGATGAGGAGGAACCAGTGCTTATGTGAGAGATGTGTTTCCTGCACCTCCACTCTGTGGCGTGTCTCGAAGATATGTCCGTGTAAGTTTGTATTGTCTGTTACTCTAGAGATCAAGGAACTGTTACATTTGGAGAGAGGCTTTTCCACATTTTCTCTCAGTGAGATGTGGGAAAATATATATCTGTATTTTAATGCACTTTGTGTCTTTTGTATGTCTCAGAAGATCAAAGTATCTTAGTTTCTATTATCCTTACAGTACTACTAATTTGTGAACGGTGTTTTGCTCTCTCCCCTGCGTTTCCACATTCATCACTTCCGTGTTTGTTGCCTACGTCATCCGCTGGACACCTCTCTTTCATAAATGTGCATTACAGTTAGTGGAAGAGATTTAGAATCATTCAGTTGTAAATATGGAAATTTTTCTTATACAAGCACATCGCATTGTGTCGTGTCGCATTAGAAGGCCTTTTTTAACCCCCAGGTGCCGCATGGACTTCTTTTATAATAGATTGGTTTAATTTTTGGGGATTTCAAATTTTGGGCTACCATCAACTGCCATTATAAGGCTTGGAAGAGCCAGGATGTTTTTTGATATAACGCCAATCGTATTCGTCTGAAAGAAGAATGTCATATACACCTAGCATAGCTTGAGGATGAATACATTTTGGGCTAATTTTCTTTAAAACAAAAAGTCCAAACTTTAAAATAGTTATCAAAACTTTACTTATTAGTTAATATATTAATGTAATTATTGGAATTATTTTTTACTTCAGTATATATAAATGTAATTTAAATGTGTTTACATGTAAAATTTTCACTTACAATTATCCATTGAACACATTTTTACTGATGTATTTTTTTCCATCTTATTTCTATTAAAATGATTACATTGCTAGATTATAACTAGATTATTCACACACAAACACAGATAAAATGCGGTTTAATCAGATTGTTTTAACAAGTGCATGTTGCTGCATGCCATTGTATATATCATGTCAAAGATGACCATGTGAATAGAACTTCTGGCTTAGATATACAGTTAGCGCAAAGTTCATGTGATGCTACTGTTTGACCCCTTTACAACAAAACTACCACAATTCTGATACTTCCTGTCGTAGTGTGGCTGTCACAGGAAATAACTTTGAAGAGTGCAAGTACTGCAGTTTATCTAAGCAAAAACATGTTGGTTATATCATTTCGTTAAGCTTGCTTCTCTCTAACTGGTGCAAAGAGACTGCTCATAAAGTATTGTTTAGAAGCACAAAATCATTTAGTTATAAGCTTTTCATAAAAATAAAATCTCTAAATACAGGGGTAAATGCATAAAAATAGACTTGTTGTTTATTGGCGATGGTAACAATGAAGCAGGTATGAGGTTACACATGTCTGTGATCACGGACACACGTGCAGTCAAGGGAGTGTCAAGACTTTTTCCATTAATGTCAAAGAGACGGCAAGTTAATATTTACTCAAGGACCCAAAGGACTTTAACCTTGGTCCTTGGGAAAAAACCTTGGAAGTTTCTCACATTTAAGGAGCAACGAACTTGACATAAGGTTCTCTTTTGTTACATTGCGATGAATTTCTTTCTGATTGTGATTGAGATTATAAAATATGGAGGAAACTTGAGAAACTTGATTAAGTGTGTATGTGTTTTTTGTAGGTAACACAATGACGTCATCCAGGAAAACCTGGGGGTTCTCCTCTATGCGTTCAAAGAGTAAGTCGTTTAATATAAATAAATAAATTAAAAATACAATATTCTTATTTTTAATGAATATGTGTATGATTAAAGTAGTAAAATATACTTAAAATCTCAACATATTTGCATTCTGGAAAGATTCCTGATCATTTCAATTGTAATTTTGACCACTATAGCTAGAGCACCACTGGATGAAGCGGAAAATCCTTTCAGAAGAAGACTGTTTTCTTCTTTTAGAAGTGATCGACGTGAACGTGAGTCACTCACACACCTTGCCATCCAAATTTGCTCTGCTATGTAAATAAACTGCAAGTGTACAGACGAATTAACACTTCTAGGTACTAGCACAAAGTTCAGTTGTCTCTGTCTTGGTCTACAGAAAGATCTCAAGAAGAGGAAGATGACACAGATAAGAGAAGAACTCTCTCAGATACAGAAATTGAGACCAACAATGGTAAGACCTCTTATAAGCCAACTGAAGTTTTCAACTAATGCATTATTTTTCCCATCATTTGATATGTGCAATAAATACTGTTTTCAGTTTGCACTAGTAGATCTGTAAACCAGTTTATTCAGAAATAAAACTATTTTAGTCAATACAAATGAGGCTGTAACTCTCTGAGAATTTTCTAGTGGATATTTTTACCAAAGTGAATCAACCTTAGGATGAAGCCAGCAGATGCGTTATTAGCAAGTGTTAATAAGTTAGCAAACTTATTAAGTTAGCTCATTGAGATTACATTTATTTTTTATTTTTTTTACAAGAGTCAACTGATAATGAAGGCATCAAAAGACAAACAAACGCGGACTTGCAAAGTATAGTGTCATATAAATTATGTAATTTACTATATATATTCTGGACTAGCTGCACTGAAGAGCACTCCCACCGACTAAAGAAAATATTTTACATCGTTTGAAGTGTCTTCCGAGCTGCCTTTTACATCTTTTCAATGATTCGGTTTGTTCGGACAGTTTATTTCAATAAATCATATGGTTTTAGTGACTTTACCAAGGCGCCCCGCACCGTATCGTTATACAAACAAACGTGTTTGTATAAATATATGTATCAGTATATTTTCGAATTCGTTTTAGAAATCAAACTGTTTGACTCTCACGAACGGTTTGCGAATCGGTTCGAATGAACGGACGTTTTTCAAAAGAACCATTGATCGGCGAATCAGACATCAGCAGCCTGAGCGCGCCCACACATGTTGGTATTACACCCTCAGTCTCTACAGAGCAGAGATCTTGCGCGTCCATGGGAAAGATTTCTGTGAGAACACGACATAAATATCATTTTAATTGACAAACTTCACGCAAAGAGATTCGAACATGAACGGAATTACTTCCTCGAATGTCAAAAGAAGAGAAAAGAAGGCAAACTCACGTAAACACCGAAGTAAGTTCAAACAAACTGTGTTTTAGTGATTCTGTAGAAATTGTTCATATATTAATATTCTTATTTATTAATATGAGATTATAACATTTTTCAATATATAAACTTTTTCCTTGTATATTTTAATGTGCAATTACTTACATTCTATCTATCTATCTATCTATCTATCTATCTATCTATCTATCTATCTATCTATCTATCTATCTATCTATCTATCTATCTATCTACATCATTGTCTAAGACATTAATAGTTTTGTTAGTTAGATTTATCATGCTGTTGATTTTTTTGAATAGTTGCTGTCACAATATTGAATTGGGGATATTTTCATCTTTACAGTTAACTATCTGGTATAGTATTTAGATGACAAACAAAGCAGGATAAGCAAGAGTCTTAGTGGTTTCTTGCGGAACTCCTGAAAATATAGTCACGCGGGAAACAATCAATTACATTCGTTGAATTCACAGTTTACATTTCAGCTGTCAAAGCGACCCTCTTTGGCTAAGGAAGTGAATAACCAAACATGAGTTAGCGTTCAAGCCATTTCTGGTAACATTTCTGAACGTTTTGAGCATTTCTGTGCGGTTGCATGTAGATTAATTGTTCTGTTTTGTGCATTTTATTTCTCAGGTGTCTTTCTTTCAGGTGAAGATCAATCAGACATGGGGGCCATGAAGAGGTTCAGTACCTTATTTTCGTCCTTCCGAGGAAAGATCAGCAAAGACAGTGAGAAACCTCATTTAAAGTACTGCTTTATAAAACACATACCTTGTTACTTAAAGAATCTCTTCAGATCTGTTTTGAAGTTTTAAGTGACAAAAAAAGCATCTTCAATGAAAGCACAACAAAACTTGACTTTTTAAAACGTTATCTTTAGCCGTGGTCACTGACTTTATATTGCATGTAAAAGTAGTTAACCTTGTCAAAACATTTCAGCACGACTCATTCCGGTCTAGTAGTGTAAGTAGGGCAAAATGCCTAAACAAATTACTCTTTCAAACTTCAGTTTTAAGCTCAAATATTCCAAATTCATATGCTAAATATGTTGTTAATTTAAAATTCATTTATGAAGTCACAAGGAGGTGCACAAAGTCAGTCAAAGCACACAATCTGCATCAGTCCTTTAGTGCACGTCTTGTCTTTTCATTTACAAGCAGCAGTTATTGTTCTGTCCTTTACAGAAAGGCACATTGAAGGTTGTCATGGTGAGGCAAGTCAAGCTAGAACAAGACTTTGTGACCTTGTGGACTCCTATGGTATTCCTCTCGGCTTTATTTGCTCCGTGTTGGGGGAGGCTGCCAAAAAGCAGGCCCAAAAGGAAATGTTAAGGAAATTCACAGAAGAGCTCCGACTTTCTCATCTCTAATTTGTTTGTACTTGTTCGAGGTTCGGCATTCCCTGTTTGATCAGCATTTCAAGTGCTCTTTCTGAAGAGCAACATTTTTAGATCGTTCAGAAATCAAACATTTATAAACAGCTGGTTTGGTAGTACTGTATCAGAGTCAGAGCATTTGTGTCAGAGCATTTGTGTTGATTTGTTTTTAAAAAGTGGTAAACATCACAGAAGCTAACGTGTGTATGTGTTTTGTAGGAACTGGTAAGGAACCAGATCTGCCTGCTAGCACAGAGCTCTCTTCCGTGGAAGAAAAGGCAAAGGAGCAGCGATACTCTAGTGGGCAGTTTTTCTTTGAATATCTGGTGGTGGTTCGGCCTAAAAAGACCAAAGATGGAATATACGAGCCACAGATCATCTATCAGTTCCCTAAGGTGACATACAAACCCTGTGATCTGCATGCAGCCACATGTAGCCTTGAGAATGTATTCAGTGCTTCTGTAGCATCATAGCATTATTTACATTCAATAACAATTCAGTAAATTTTTTTAATGCTTGCATTAAATTTATTGAATTAGAAAATGCTTAATTCACAATATTATGTCTTCATTAGAAAGTGCGATTGTGTCTTCAGTTGTTTTTCGAAGACATTGAAGTTTGGAGTAAAATTTGGGTGTTAGGACAAACTTCATCAGAACTTTAATAGTATAAATCTTGCAAAAGGATTTACTGTTTATACGTTTTAAGTTTATCTATTTTAAAGTTAAACGTTTTCAATTTTAAAGTATATTAAATTGGTAGATTAAGTCATGCAGATGTTATATACATATTTTTTATATGTATATATTATTTATTTGATTTTTTATTTGATTTTATATAGGCCTATTTCTTAAGATGAAATAAGGTAACCAGTTATAGTAAAAATGTATAATGCAATACCCAAAATAATATAAGTAGAGGTTGCCATAAATTAAATTGGATTATTGGACTTTTATATCAGAAAAATACTATATTTCTGTTTGGTTAATTGCATCATAAATTAAATCACATATAACTGCATTGTATATATACATACAATGCATTGTATATATATATATATATATATATATATATATATATATATATATATATATATCGCGCTCTCTCTCTCTCGCACGCGCGCTCTCTGGCCCATACAGTTAATGAATAACGGATCAACTACGAGAGCCTACATCGCACATCCTGCGATGTGACTATTGTGGATTCGTACATCGCGATATCGATGCTTAAACGATATATATATATATATATATATATATATGTATATGTAAGGATGAAAGAACCTCAGATTCTTTGATCTCCTGAGAAACAGACAATACAAACATACAAAAGCATCTTCGAGACACCCCACAGAGTGGAGGTGCAGGGAACACCTCTCATTCATGTTATCAGTTCCTTCTTATCACCTTCCTTACCCATCCTCCCTCCACTTGGTTCACTAAGAACGGTCAATAGTTTAATGTTCTACATGAATGCAAGTGATATTTACAGTCATGTTTGGTACCATTTTAATAATTCTTAGGGCGAGTGATACAATGGTCTCAATCTTACAAAAGTAGACTAAAAGAAAGTACAGATCCTAAGAGTTAGTTCCTAAGATATTTGGCTTACTGTAATGGGAGTGCCCTTTTCCAGGGTCTTCCATGTAAATCACTTTCTGTTCCCATTGAGGTGTAAACTACTCCTGACTGGGATCTGGGTTAATGCAAATTCTAATTGTTTAATGCAAATTCTAATTGTTTAATGCAAATTCTAATTGTTTAATGCAAATTTTAATTGTTTGTACATGCATACATTTGGGGGATGCTTTTATCTTGGTGTTGTATTTAAAGTGTTGCAACAAAAGTGTGGGGGCAATTCTTTAGCCAGAAAGCCCATAGTGTGGTGTGTGTCCAGCACTCCATACTATGTATTTTCCTGAAGTCATGTATGCATCTTACTCTTAGATTCATTTTTAAAAGAACTTTTAGAATGAGCAAACATAGGATCGGTGGTCTAAAGTATTAGCCAATAACCTCTGTTTAATAACCAAGACTCACAAGAATGTGACCGTAAGATACGCCAAGGCCAAAGTGATATCTTTGAGCGACACGAGCACCCAAATGAACGAGCACAATAATATTAGAGACTACATAGAATAATCAAATTTCAGAATAATAATAATTAGAAATGGTCACGCAACCAATTCGTATGACAATCTAAATTCGAGGTCATATTAAAATTAAACTTAATTTGAATAATTTTGCTATCTGAAAAGACAGAACATGCAAGAAACCTTGAGCCACCACTGGATACCTTACTTTGGGCCAAGTGCATGGACCTTACCTACATATATAAATAAATATATATATATAAACAGTTATATAGCTTTATTGTCATTCTCATATTGATGAGACCTATATGAATGAAAAAAAAGACCATTTGCATTTTCTGTTCCTGATGCATATTAATATAGTCTTATTCTCCATTTGTCTTTTTCTCTTTCTGTTGAGTACAGAAGGATGGAATGGTGCGGTTTCAGAAGGAGGAGGAAGAGAAGACATTAAAAGCGCTCACACTCTTTTGCTTTCCAGAGGGGGTAAACTGGGCACCCTTAACAGAATATCCCAGGTACTTTAACCACACGCATCGTTTCTCCCAGCATGCCTTGTTTAGGCAGAAACTGTATTTTCATCATCTCTCTTTTTCTCTATTTCTCAGTGAAACATTCTCTTTCGTGCTTACTGATGTTGATGGGACGAGGAAGAATGGATACTGTAGGAGGCTTCTGGTAAATAATGACTGGGTTCATTAGTGATACTTCCTGTTATTTATGCTCATACTCATCACTGACCATAACTCATTCGAATAAAGCCCTATTCCTATCAATGCACTAACAACACTCGAGTAAAAGGGAAAGCACCACTTACCTTTTCTTCAGAAAATGTTGTTATTTTGTAATGCCTGAAAAGATGAGATAAGGTCAACTCTTTCCAAAGAACTCTCACTCACATGCAGTTAAAAGTGTTTTATAGTGTTTCTAAAGCTTGCTTCTCTTGTCATTGCTCTTTTCTTAATTAGCCTGATGGGAAGGGGGCTCGTCTGCCTGAGGCCTACTGTATCATCAGTAATGTAGCCTGTTTTGGACTCTTTTCCAAGGTAAACATCTTAATTTATTGCACAGTCATCTGTATCTGCCTTTGGGCTTTTTATGATTCGCATTCAAGAGAATTGGCTTTTGTTTTTCTTGATTTGTATTAATTCAGAGTTGATTGTCAGTTAATATGAAGTAATTTACTTGTCTGAAAAGGGTTGTGTAATGATTGATCTCTTCGTTGAACTTTCCGTTTGCTGTCCGAGCTTAACGCTAGTTATTGGACCGTATTTTGTTTGTTTGAGCTGAACTTTGTTCAGGTACTTTTCTTTTTTAGGTGAATGCTTTCTCATGACTGGAAATGAGTTTGTTTGTTCAGGACAAACATCACAGACTAACGTGATGTGACTAATGTGATATGACTTAAGCTAATGTGATCTTAAAGAAATGGACATATTCAGAATTCGGGTGTTTGTTGATGCTTATGCATTAATAATATATGGTGTTATGTGTTTTCTGCTCTCCCAAATAGATTGCACATAAACTAAGGCTGCATTTATTTGATCAAAATTACAGGGAAATATGGAGAATACTGGGAAATATTATTACAATTTAAAAATATATTTTCTATTTACATAGACTTTAAATGTAATTTATTCCTCCTATTGCCTTTACACATTACTCCAGTCTTCAGTGTGACATGATGCTTCAGAAAAAATTTTAATATATTGATTTTGTACACACTTATTATTATTTTACAAAATTGAAACAGTTGTGTTGCTTAATATTTATGTGGAATAGAATCTTTTGTAACATTATAACTGCATTTTGATACATTTTTGGTCATTTTTAATGTATCCTTTCTAAATAAAAGTAATTATTCAATCAAAAGAAATCCAGCCTTTTGAACTATACTATATTATTCTGTTTTTACCTGTTATTTCCATTAAAATCAATATATTTTCTTTCTTGAAGTTTTCCCGTTTGTTCAATCTGTCTGCTTGGTGTTTTAGATCTTTGATGAGGTGGAGCAGCGCAGAAAAATCTCAATGGCAATGATTTACCCATTTATGCAGAGCCTGAGGGAATCTGCGTTTCCTGCGCCTGGACACACTGTTAATATCAAAAGTTTTATTCCAGATAGAGGCACTGAGGTAAGAACTAGTGTTGAAACTAAATTTTTTCAAAATCTTGAGGGTTGTCTTGAATGGCTCGTCAGCCTGAAGGGGAAGCCCTTGTATCTTTAAATCCATCCCCTTATTTAAAAAAAATAAATAAACGCCATCTGGTTGAGACTATGTTTGGATGGTTTCCATATTGTACATGCCACACTATTACTCCTGACATCGCTGTCTGAACAATGACTCACAACAATTGTGGTTGTTGTAAGATATGACTTCCAGATGCAGTGTCGGGAAAGCCAGCAGCTGCTTCACTTTCCATTGATTTCCACTGTATTTGCAGCAGTTGAGTCAACAGGAAGATAAAAAACTGATGTTAGCCCGTCCTTTCATGTTAAACAAAAAAAAGAGGAAAGGGAAGTTGATTAAGGGTGTGAAATCGTGGAAGAGAATAAAAGCTGGTTTTCCATGTATTTTTCCCAGTAATTTTGAACCATAGAGTGTTAAGTAATACGTATCTAATTCCAAACAAGCGGCAGAGCAGGCAGGCAGAGACACGCTGTCCACAAACACACACCTCCTAAGCTCTGAGAAAAGAGCAGGAAATTGAAGTGAGTGAAGTAATAGCTCAGGGAAAGGTCAAAGATGAGTTTCTTCATGCAGGTATGTCCTCATGCTTTGTACCAACTTGATTTAGTTCTGCTTGAACTTCTCCTTCAGCACATTTTCTATGTAACATTCCAATCAATTGATCTATCTATCTATCTATCTATCTATCTATCTATCTATCTATCTATCTATCTATCTATCTATCTATCTATCTATCTATCTATTTGAAGGTACTCAATTTTAAGAAAAGTTAGACAGCTGCATAAATGACTATGAGAAAAAAAGAGGATCGCAATTAGGCTGAAAACATCAAACAAACATTTTACACTAAATACAACTAATAAAACTAAGAAACAACCCCAATTTACATCACTGTATGGACATTAGCAATGATTCAAATGAATAGCTTGTTCATTGGAATAAAATGTCAGAGCACACAAAATTGCTATGGATGAATGATTTTTTTAAGCTCTATTGCCTGCGTTCACTCTGTAAACCATAGTCACATACTGTAAAAGGCTACAAAAATTGTTAAATTAGTAACAGTTACTAATTAGAACAAACTCCTAAAGAAAGGAAATCAGCCATTGATATGCCATCTTATGCATTTGCATTTGTTTGTTTTTTATTGTATCATGAAGTTGATATGTCTTGTCTTTTGTTAATGGGTTTGTGCTATATACGCACCAACCACTGTGGAAACAAATTTCCTCCCCGAGGACCAATAAATTATGTGTCTGTCTGCTTCTAGTTAGCTATCCCAAAACTGTTTTTTTCTTTTTTAAATAATAAAATATGTACTGTAGCTATAATAAAGTATCTATATGTTTCTCTGTAGATCATCAGTTTGACTCGTCCGACAGACTCCTGGCTGGAGCATGTAGATTTCCGCACATTGTTCAAATGCCTGTCAGATGATGAGGTGCTCAAGGTGTTTGCTGCTACTGTGCTAGAGCGGAGGATCGTCTTCATCGCTGACGAGCTTGGGTACTAGAACAGACATACATGCGTGCACACACACACACACGTGTTCGGTCTTGCTTTGATTTATATCCATACTATAACCCATATTGATCAAAACCATGCCATCTCTGCAGGACGTTGTCTCAGGTGATCCATGCAGTGGCTGTTCTCCTGTATCCATTCATCTGGCAGCACACGCTCATTTCCATCGTTCCCGAAATCCTAATCGACGTCGTCATGGCACCCACACCGTACCTGCTGGGTGTCCAGAAAAGTCTTGCAGAACAGGCCACAGACCAGACCGAGGTGAGTGGTCATACTCACAGACTCACATGTTGAAATATTGCAACGATTTACATTTCAAATGCTGCAAGCTGACATCTAAATTCATCTACTCACCCAGCTGCTAGTTGTTGACTTGTCAGAAGGCAGGAAGGAGACATTCATCAAGAGTGTAAGTTCACGTTTAAATCATAGAGAGCATCTTTTAAATTGTTGCCTTGAAAAGTGACTGATGGATATAGTGTGGGTGACTGTGGTTGAAATGTTTCTCCAAACAGATGGGAGATGAGGACACAATATTACCTCACAAACTCAAAGATGAAATCAAGCAGGCCCTCGGTGCCAAAAATGAGAATTCAAGTGAGTTTAGTCCATTTTCTCATTGCTCATAAGTAGTGTTGTATTTGAACAAACCCTAAATAAGGCCCAGATATATTTTGTTTTAAAACCTAAGTTCTGTTTTGCGCACAGTTGACTGTGTGGATGGATGCAGCTGGTGAATGTTCACTATCTAGTAGAGCTATCTTTTTAAGTGCTCAATCACTCGAATTTGCAATGGAAAGACTGGATCGTTTTACTGGCTTCATCTATAAATCTTATTGAGCCAAATCAGTCTACATTTTTAATCAGGTCATTTCATGTTCATTTGAGAGTGGTATATTTTCAATAATCAAATTCTACATGCACAATCTTGGATGATATTTTGAATAAGGAAATCAGTGTAAAGCAGCCAAGGATAAATGAGAACAACAACAAAAAGTATAATTACTTTCCCTAAATCTTTCATTCGTCATTTGACAGACGCAAAGAACAAATCACTATTGCATGAATGATTTACTTAAACGCTGGCATGTGACGTTGTTCTATATCATTGGTGCTATGGACATGAATGATCAAATCTGGCCAAATATTATATGGTCTTAAGATCGTTGCCAGATTTCACTAGAAAACCCAGCATCTGTTTCTAACAACATAGCTGGAAAATAAGCTCCTTGGCACTAGCCACTGCAATTAAATGACATTTTATTAATAAGATTCGGGAGGAGCGCGTCAGATACTTAGCCTAATCAACACAAGTGGACCATAATCAAGTAATCAATCCCATAGTATAAATATCACTGACTTACCTCTATCCATTGACGGTTTATCAGCATCCCTCCTCCACCCCATCTCCTCACTTTGAGTTCACTTTATAATTAGACGGGGAAGGGGGGGTACTCTAGGTTCGGGCCATTCCCGAGCTCGGAGCCCTTCCCAGGACAGCACGCCAAATACACATACCATACCTCAGCTAATTATATGTAAGCGTGAACTAGTGAAACCTAAATTATCTGAAATATGCAGCTCAAAAATACAATCCGCAGTTGGTAATATTTACAAGAGATATTATAAAAAATAATCCCAAAAAAATTATACTAAGCAGACATGGCAACACTGCATGTGCTGCATTATAACCATAAACAAAACACAGTGCCTCTGTCACTATTAGAAATGTTTGGACATATCATGTGTCTTCATTCGCTAATATTACTTTTTGAAAATGTATACTAATATGTTGTCGTTAATGTTTCACCTTCATAGCTGCAAAACACCTTGACATTGCAATGTAAATAATCGCAGTTGCACCTCAGAAACAGCATATCATTTTCTCAGAACGATAACAGAAATGTCAAAATCTAGTTTATTCAGATCAAGTATTTAAAACTAATAATAACCCATATATTTATATATTATTTATCATCCCTTCAGGTCTTGAGGAGTTGAACCGGGTGGTCCCAGAAGCTTTCCTGCCGTTCTTTATCAAGACTGTCGGTCACTTCCAGAAGTACATAGTGCGGAACGGTAAAGACCAGCAGGCCGAGTTCCAGCCAACACATTTCTGTAAAGCATTAGAATCCAAGAGCACACGACGGTTTGTGAAGAAATTTGTACAGACACAGATGTTCGATCTCTTCGTTCAAGAAATGGAACAGAGACCTGCCTCTCAGGACGGCACAGGTGAGACACACACTGTGACCTAACATTAACATTTATATTCATTAATAGATTTTGACACTGACTCTGAAATTAATGTAGAAATGACATAAAAAATAAGAAGTAATTTGGCATATTTTTATGATGGCAAGCATCATAACACGTCTCTGTTAAATGGATTTGTTTAATTTAAGTGAACTTAAAACAATCTTCACATAAACCCATTATAATAAATGTCATAATTTAAGTTTTAATCTTAATGACTTGAACTTTGATTTACTTTTGCGTAAGAAGAGAATATACACATTTTCTTGAATAGTAATAAAAATATAGTAATAAAACGTATGATTAATATTGTCTCCTTTTTCCCTCTTTTTCCAGGGTTTTTTGACAAAAAGATTGCTGAATACAACAAAAAGATGAGGGAGAAAGCCAAGAAACACTAGTGGAAGCACTCTCCAAAGTAGCTGGTTGTAAATCTTGTGTGAAATAAATCAGTCAGTAGTAAATAATTTTACGGAATGTAGATAGAATTAAACGTCAGATTGTTTTTATTTATGCTGTCATACTCATACATCTGTTTGTCATTTGTGTCAGGGTCTTGTTGGGGGTCATGGGTAACTGTATTGTGATAAGCTGCTGTATTTAATGCACATAAGGCTTGTTTTGACCAGAAGGTTCGATGTCACAGAAACTGAGCCAGTGGAAACATGCTGAATTCAACAACAAAACGGATCCAGTGAATGAAATGAAACAAAAACAATACATTCCATCTCCATATTTCAAGAATAATTGTAAAAGCACTGAAATGTGTCGAAATATTGTTTCTTTTCAAATTAAAAGGAAAACGCAGTGTGATACTGTATTGACTTGGCTTGTGTAAAAATGTTTGTACATAACTAGACTTTCTCTCAATATTCTCAGAATAAGGCATAAAGCTTAGAGCGTACAGAAGCTTCTCTTGAACGTGAGAAGTTTGTGTCCTCTGAATATGAGTGCAGTGCTGGATGTCAGACACACAGTGGCAGTGTCTCACATGGCACCAGCCAGCAGAGGTGAGCGTTCTCCACGCATGTGCTCTCTCTCTTCAGAGTGAGGAGAGTCGTAGAGATGGTTACTCTGGAGAACAGGCTGAACCCGCAGAGTGATTTTCTGGAGCAAAAGAGGTTTAAACAGGGAGCAAACTTTATGCAAATTGTATTTTATGCACATACTAAGAATAGACAAAAATATGTAGAATAGTACATTATACAATAAATTGTGATTAATTAATTCATGAACCACCATAGTAATAGATCATACCTGGAAATCATGTATGTATGTGAGGAAGAAGCAGATGAAGGAGAATGCCAGAGACCACTCGGCTGCAGCACTGACCTGGTGTGCTAGAAAACCCTAGAATACAGTACAGTTCAGCTTGATATTTACATCTTTACGCACCCATTAATAATGCAGCAGAACTGTAGTTTTAGGCCAGTTTCAGAAACGGGAAGATGTGATGCTGAAGCAGGTATAGGGGCCACATCACTACTCAAAGAAATATGATTATTTGGCATTTTTTTGGTCAATTGTCATTATATTTAAATTTAAAATGCTGTATATATATATTCTGTATATATTCTTTTATTCATCAAAGAATCTTGACAAATGTTTCCCCAAAATAATAAGCAGCAAAAAAATTTAACATGAATAACATTGAGATGCATTATTAATAAATGAGCCCCAAAAATAACTGAGCAGCAGATTTCTGAAAGATCATGTGTCACTGAAGACTGGAGTAATGATGCTGAAAATTCTGATTGCATCTCAGAAATAGATTACATCTTAAAATATATTAACATAGAAAATAGTTATTTCAAACTGTAATAATATTTAACAATATGACTTTTATTGATTTTATTGATTTATTGATTTTATATCAAATAAATGCAGCCAAAAGACATAGTGTTTCCATCAGAATTATTTTCATGATACCCAAACTTACCTACACAACACTAAACTAATTAAATTTTTCCTCAAATTAAACTTAGGAATTATTATTATATATTATTGCTGTATTATATTAAACAAGTGTATTTTCATGAAAGCTTAACTTTCCTTATATTATGTTGACTTAATATGATTTTTTTTACATTTAACATACCTTTACAAATGCAGTTAAAGTACATACACCCCACCAAAAAAAGAAGAGCATTGGGATTGGCGATTTCTATTTCACAAAAAAGCACCTTCTCTTGTACAGTGCATAATTTGGCAATTATAGTATGTCATTTCCATGCAGAAAATTTACATAGAGGTGAATTATATATGTAAGTACTATGGTTGAAATATTAAAAGACACTGAACAGTAAAGTCTTACTCTCTCTCCGGGCTGCCAGTGTAACTTATTAGCTACAGCCACGCCAGGCAGTTCATCATACATTAACACAGAGGATATGAAAACTGACAGATTCAGTCAAAGAAGCAGAACAGTTATAAGAGTACTGACACAACTGGACTATAAGGAATATAGAGAATCATTACAAACGGAGACAAATGCACATATATTGGGAAAAAGGATACGTGTAATGATGCTAATGAGCGACCACATTCCCACAGTCATGCGCGCCCACAGAATATCCCTGCCATGGAAACGCGGCTGCATGCGGTATGACATGCCAGTCTGGACCAGGATGTACAACGTCCCAGGACCAAAGGTCAGGCCTGCTCCGAGAAGGTGGATGGATGTCATATCTGTTTTCTGGAGGAATATAAAAACAGTTTCAGAGAACCTAATACTAAACACTCAGATCAGAGAATGAAACTGTGGGTGTCACCTGAAAGTTGGCCACAACACACATCCCGACAGTGCTGGCGATGCCCATCAAGAGGCCTGTGTAGTTCAGCAGCTGTAAGCCTGACTCAGAAGACGAAATCAAAGCCTGAACTTGTTTATGTCGAACATACATGGTGCCCAACCCTGCAAACACACATACAGGAGAGCAGGGATGAATCAGTCTTCTGCTTCTTCCCAAAATAACCACAAACTAAATATATATAAATGGAGAAAGTCCAAATCCAGAAGAACTGTGGTAATATCTCCAGTTAGTATCTTTATTTATCCCCTATTAACTATCAACTAACATCTTTCCTACCCATCTTGACTGCATGTGATATAAAAGACCCCCACCCCACCCACCATATTTTTTCAAAACACCAGTATCCTAAATTTTCTACCAGCAACCAAAAGCTCAAACTCATTATACAGTAGGTGCCAATTACCAGATATAATTTTCAACGTAGGCCTACAATTGTTTTTGTACATATAAAACAGTAAGGGTGAGAGGACACAACCTTGTGGGACACTAATATTGGTGATTTGTTCCTCAGACAATGAGGTACCCACACACCTTCGTTGAACTCAGTTATTTAATAAATCCAGCAGAGATATCAACAGATAATCTTTCAACCAGAACAGATGGCACAATATTATTAAAGCCAGAAATAAAATTAATTAGCACATGATTTTCAGGTGTGAGTAAACAATATGCAGCAATGTTAAAACAGCATCATCTTCTCACATGTTTGTCTGACAAGCAAACTGAAAATAATCCAGTAAATGCGTTTTATATATGTTCATTCAAAATCTACATAAAAAATAACTGGGGACCTCTTGTTGACTTGACATGCAATGAGCCAAATTGGCTTTCAAAATTCATTCTGAGACAGAATACAGAACTCAGAATGAAAAAATGCAGATTTACCTAGGAAACCTGAGATTGACAGCATGAAGCCAAACACACAGCGTTCGGGAACCTCAGTGCCCGTGTCACTACAAACAAAATGATAAATGCACAGTTTGACAGATGACAGAAATAAAACAAAGTATGATTTTAATGCAGTCTCACAGAATGTCCCTGATTCTACAGCCATCAAAGTGATATTACATTAAAAAAAAAAAGATTTATTCCAAGTATTCAAGGTCTCTCTTCATAATGTTTCTCCAAGCCTAAAATGATGCATGACTGGCAGGACATCTAGTTCAAATGTAACTGAAAAACGTACCTTATGTATGGAACGAGTAGATCAGCATGGCCCAACACGACTGCTGTGGCATAAGAGATGAGGAATGTAGCAGATGACCAGATCACCAGAGTCACCGGGAGAGCACAAAGCCCCTGCTGAAACCACCACATGCTGCCCTCACATACAGATATTCACTCACAGAGATCACCAACATCAAGAACAATCAGTAGCACATGCAACATCAGCTTAAAGGTCAAATCAACCCAACAGACAGAAAGTTATACATAGACATACACACACACTGAGAGGAGGATCCACATCAAAACTGAACAAACACAAGATTCAGAACCCTCTCATGCAAACAAAAATAAGGGGACGTGTGGTCAGCTGAGACTCAGCATCACCCAGTCAAATGGACATCATCATCATCTGAAGCCGAATTAGTCACACAGAAATGAATGTACACAAACACAGACATATAAAGAGAAAGATCAGACGTGTTGAGAGTGGGTTAGTGCCTGAATCGGAATAATCGCATGAGGTTTTTGTGATGCTGTCCCTAAAGTCCTGTGACCAAAGTCAGCTGACATTCATTCAGCGTGATTTCACTTTCTGCGCTCACAAAATGTATAAGTGTCCTCTGTCCTCTGCACACGGTGGCTTACATATTAGGATGAACTTAAATATACTTAAATAAACAATAACATGTACAACAATATAAAGATAAAAATAAGATATTATATTTTGCACAAACAAAATTGAAGGACCGTAACATTCTTTTGCATGGTGATATTATTTTAATGGCAATTTAACAATAAACACATGAAAAATGTGTGATGTACTTTTCAAGCAGACACAAAGCATTACCGATTTCATTTATGTATAACCAACAAATATGCATTCTCATTAAGTTTATTACTTCAAAACATAAACATTGTCCTAAAGATTTTGAGTGTGACATAAAAAATTAAATAAAAAATGTATGAAACATTTTGTTTTTATCACAGTTATACAAACATAATTAATATATATTAAATTATTCTATTAAAAGTATTTTTGGAAGTACAATTTTAAGCACGCCATGGAAGAATTGTATATGATTTTACTGTATGCTGATCGGTGTTGTTTTAGTATAATATATATATATATATATATATATATATATATATATATATATATATATATATATATATATATATATATTTTTTTTTTTTTATTCTTTTTTTTTTCATGAAAATGAATTTAGTTGATTTAGTAATTTTCATTAGTTTGTTTTCATTAGTTCGTTTAATTATGTCTGTATAGTGTTTATTCTTTTTTTCAGTTAGATTATTAGTTATTTGAGAAATTGTTTTGCCAACTAGCTGAAATAAACAATATGTAAGATTTATTTTTCTATTTTATTTGAAGTAACAATAATGTTTTTATTTATTTATTTTTATATCTTATAATGAACTTTAATAACCAGAATGGTTTTAAATAAAAATAAAGCAGAAAACATGATATATTACAGAAGTGAGAATTATGCTAATATAAATTCTGTCAGAAAATGTCCTAATCTGTATTATATGCATTTAGACACACGATTTATGAGTTTCAGTTTTAAGGGGTTTAAATCCACAGTTTTACAGTAACTGTAGCTAAAGTGCATGGATTTAATGTGGATTTAAAAGCCCCATTTGGAAAAGCCCCACTTTGGTCAGAAAGACAACACCAAAAACTGTTAGGTTGGTTAGAGTTCGGAGGCGATAAAGAATGCATTAACTGCTGCACAATAGAGATGATTCATTATTGAATACTGTATGACTGTATATGAAAGATACACACTGTTCATTTACAAAAAGCACAGCACTGGAGTTCTTATAAAAGACTTAAGGGGTTATGAAATTACCAATGTGACTTAACAAAGAGAATATTTACAGATTTTCTAAGCATATATGTTAGTAATTTTGTTTTGTTTGCATTTTTATATTCTTTTTAATGTGTTGATATAGTTTTTTTATTTTATTATTTTTTTACCCATTTGAAAGTTTAAGTCTTTTTTTATGGTTTTAGTTATGGTATGTCCAAAACCATGGTACATTTTTGCCAACATAACTATATTAAAACTAAACTGAGGCAGTGATCAAGAAATCGGTTAACATAAATATGACAATCTTTATTTCATGGTCATTAGTCGATTACAAAGTAAAGTTTTTGCTGTAAATCAACAAACAACAAAATTGACACATGTTTTGCAGATGCAGTGACAGACAATTTTATTTAACTGTGTGTGTATTGCAGCTTTGGTTGACCTCAGAGCGGCCCGGGTGAACGGGTGACGTATTTAAAAAAAAAAATTAATCAAAAGGGAGAAACACAAATACACAGAAACCCAGTTAAATAATGTTCACAACAGGGTTAAAACATTTTCAATAAAAGTCTCAAACCGAGAGACTAAAATAACACGTACAAGCAACTGCTCAGAGGTAGATGCAAAACATATCTTGAGAAATTTGCATGGAGTTCGACCCCTCTATTCATATTCTACGCTTGGAAGCATCCCATACAGTACCGCATTGTTTTGCAATATAAATCTGTCAAAAAAATTCCAGTTTTCTCTAAAACTAATTGGCATGAAGGTAAAAAAAAAAATGACATAATGACTGATTTCAGAATACTAATTTAATAACGCAACACACAGGAATATGAAATTGCATCCATGTCGAGTATGATGCTTACAAACAAAATATGATTTACACAAGAGGTTAAAAAAATATCAAAATCGCTGAGTCCAACTTATACTGTGCATAGAGGAGTAAACCGACAAGGCACAAAAATAAATTAGCACAAGTTCACATCAACGAAGTATTTAGACCACAAGATTTTTAGGTTTTAATGTCTGTTATTAAGGGTTCATATGTGTACAGTGTACTCACTTATAACCATTCTAGATGTCTATCTTAGCCCCAGTTATTATTAGGAAAATACAGCACCATCAAAATACTGTTTATAATACAGTGTTTATCATTTAGTGACATTGGCATACCTAAATAATAATAATAATCCCCTTCGAAACACTACAAACACAAAGTAACAAATGCATAGAGAGTAAAATTATTCATACTGTATAGATTAGTTTACTGAATGACATCAGAGAGGCTGAATTGAAATTCTCGAATTTCTGAAACATTGATGGAAATAAACTCTAGGGCCTGTTTTTCTTGTCATAAGGTCTGATGTTATCTCTTAGCTCTCTCTGAATGCTCTCCGCTCCTCTCAGACAACAGCACAGCTTTGTACTGGCAACAGTGACACTGGCGTTTAAGTTTCAATCTTGACATTTCATTTTGTTTCCAGTTAACGCCTATAGCGTTCTGTAATTACGAAACGACATTCAGATGGATTGTTGTCTGTTAATGGAATGGATTCTACACTGCTGGGCAAAATACTAGGTGCAAAACAAAAAAACATTTAAACTGTAAAATATTTTTTTTCAACATTCATAGTTGTGGCCTCTGTGGCAAATCTTCTAACTATGGTAAACAAAACTGGTCATGTAACAACAAAATACTGACAACTGAATGCCTGAATTCAAACCGTAGGATGCATATTCTATTTAATATTCCCTTTCGTCCTTCAAATATGCTCGCTCTTCATTATGAGAAGTTCATAACTTCAGCCATTTGGACTCTGTGAGCGGTGTTTTACATTCTCTGAAGTGCGTGACCTGTGGGAGGTGTTTGTGGGAGAGGGGACGCGAGGTTAGTGGTGATTTCTGCCATCTGCCTGAACTCTGGACGGAGACGGAGGCTGGATGCTGAACACACGGATGTTTAAGTGTGTGGCGATCTGGTTACAGACACTCACGCAGTACCGCACCAGATCAACCGCTGACAGCACCTGCAAACACAAAGCAAAAAGCTAAAGCATGGCAAATGCATTTTTGATAAGTCAAGATGAAAAATTTAAAAGCAGCAAATTGCATGAGCTTTTTTAAGAGGCATGCTTTTTTGGGTTAAAGGAACACTTTCCAACAGTTGAGTTTTACTGTTCTCGAATCCATTCAGCCGATCTCCGGGTCTGGCAGTAGCACTTTTAGCTTAGCTTAGCATAGATCATTAAATCTGATCTCACTCAGAAATGACCAAAGAGTTTCTATATTTTTCATATTTAAAACTTGACTCTTCTGTAGTTACATCGTGTACGAAGACCGATGAAAGAGAATTAAAGGTTGCCATTTTCTAGGCGGATCTGGCTTAGAACTATACTTTCATTCCAGTGTAATAATCAAGAAACTTTGCTGCCGTTCCATGGGTGTTGCAGGCACAGTGATATTACGCAGTGCCTGAAAATAGTACAACTAGCTGGGAGTTAGAAAATTAGCCTATTTTCAAGTGGAGTGCTCCTTTAAATAAAGGTGAAGGTCATGCACTGTGTACAGTTAAAAAGATCTACACTTTTATACAGCTTGTCCCCTTCAGATAATAATGTTAGTTAAGGTTTCTAGAGCCAAAAACAGTCATTAATTTTTTCCACTCGCTCTGACCCTTAGAGCTATATGCTACTTTAACTTTAAGACTTCTATACTTCGGATATGATTAACAAGTATCTTCACACGTGATATGAGTAATAAGGAGATGAATACTAAATAAGTGAGTGAAATGGTGAAATGGTAAAGTCAGTGTGAAACTCCATTCACAAACCATTTTACTTCTTTTGTCAGACATATTTCAAGGCGAATCAGGATGTTCAGTGAGAAAAAATTTGAATTAAAAACGCAGGTGCGACTTAACTCAAATCATGCAATTCTGTGAAAAAAAGTCAGAATTGCAAGATGTTATGTAGTCAGAATTGTGGGATACAAATTTGCAATATGTTAGTTTTATTCAATGGCAGAAACGGGCTTCCATACACATCTCAATGTGTTTGTTGAAGAGCTGGTTATTATTTTACAGATTTCTTTTTACATTTGAAATGATGTGCATAATTGCGCATAATATGACCAGGAAAGTTTATTATTAATGTAAATCGTGGCAACTCTGATATCATGTTGACTTGAATGTGCTTGTTATTGTGACGTCACGACCGTGAGAGTTTCTGAATGACCTTTGTTTCGACTTCGTTTCAACAACTAGACTCAGCAGGCCGTGTAAGAAGCCATGCGATGTGAAAATCAAAGTAGATCTACATACTACACTGAGCTCTTTATATCAAAAGAGCGAGGAAAATCCATGTTTTCAGACAGATGTCACACATACCAGAGCGACCCATAGAAGACAGTACTCATTGATGAAACTGTTGAAGTACTGGTTCAGGAACAGCAGAGCTGGTCCGGTGAAGGCCAGGTCGTTACAATGCATTTCACTCTTTGTCATATGAGCAACCTAAAACGCAAAGCAGATGTGACTGTAGAGACCTGTACACTAATTAATGCTAATGCGGTTTGGGCGTGACAGGTGACTAACTCCAGACAACAATGATTAGTCTTTATATCAAAATATGCATAAAATCTTACCAACAATATATTTATGATTGCATGCAAGCCATAATTCTTCCTAAAAGCATGCAAGGTCTAAATGTTCAGGTAGAGATATATCGATCATCTGCCTACAGTATTAATAGAGAATGTCTTAAAAGCAGTTTATTTAGTAAAGTATACAGTATACTGAGGTCTTTTGGGATCTTACCACCAGTCTGTTGGTGAGTTTGGCTGAGACACAACCAAACGCTAAGATGTAGAGACAGGGATGTCTCTCGAATAGCTGTACTGATGACTTCTTATAGATCATTAGAGCAAGTGTGATTACCACTCCTATGTGGAAGGATGGAGACAAAACGCTTGTCCCCTAATAAAAGAAGAAAAACAGCTCTGTCATTAATATATAGAGATATGTAGTAACAAGATTTGTTTTGATAATCAGATCATGTATGTTTAATAATGCATATGTCTGATCCATACTAGAATAGAAAAAAAATTCTTAAACATATTACATGAAAAAATATGCTTATTCATAATTTCACAGCAGTTTTCATTCTTTTAGTCATACTTAACATGCTTTAGCTGAAATATATATATATATAAAACATTTAGGTCGGTCCAGTCGACTTAAGTAAACTATTTTATTTCAATTAAACGTTTAGAATTAAAAATACATTAAATAACACAAAATTATGAATTTTTTACATTCAAGTGTTTGTCACTATGAATTTTGTCATTCTTTTTAATTTTCATTTGTTTAGTAGTGTAAAAACCACCCACACTTTAGTTTGAACTTACCGCGATAGTAGATCCATTTTTGCCCATTCCGCCCGTAAATATAACCCGGAAATAGTTTGTGCAGGAGAAAATGGCACCCAGAAGAGTCAAAAGGCCGGGTACTTTTTTAACCTCTATATTTATCACAGGGATCTGAAAGATTGAAAACAAATCTCTCATATCCTGTTCCCAGGCATCACATTTATGAGAGCTTTTCACTGGGATTCTGCATTTCACTGAACACATGAAGCATGCAAGAGAATCAGAGTTCCTGACTGACCATGATATGCAGATGGTCTAATCATATGACCAAAACATGAAAGAATTAAGATTGATTTAAATTACCACAGATTCCCAAAAAGCCGTTCCTCCAATGGCAGCCAGTAAGTAAATGATTATAATGTAGATTTGAACCTCAGTCACATCAATTCTGCACAAGCAAAAAAGTGATTAAAAGATTAAATAAAATTAGTTAATTATTAATCTGACTCAATTCTTGATTTTCCTGTTCTATCTGTAGTACTTTATCTACCGTGCAACAGCAGCTGTCTGAAAGCTGCTGGTTTCCCATGAGCAAAACTGAATGTTCAAATATAATATCTGTGAACTGAACGTGAAGTACAGGTGCCACTGATTATGATTAGGAGGATAGGTTTTACTCACATGCCAAAGCGCATCGTTCCAGAAACATACGTCTGCCAGTGAGCACAATAAAACATGAAGATGCCCACAAAACAACAGAAAAACATCCAGTCAGGGTGAGTGCCCAGCTGCACTGCTATACAGGTGCCCAGGACCACAAACACTGCATCAGAGAAAGACAGAAAACAACTGGTATTTTAACATCCAATAACAGAATCTTTCAGATAATAAACATGTGCGTACCGTATTTTCCAGACTATAAGTCGCACTTTTTTTTCATAGTTTGGCTGGTCCTGCGACTTATAGTCAGGTGCGACTTATTTATCAAAATTAATTTGACATGAACCGAGAGAAATGAACCAAGAGAAAACATTACCGTCTCCAGCCACGAGAGGGCGCTCTATGCTGCTCAGTGCTCCTGTAGCCTACACTGAAAACATAGAGCGCCCTCTCGCGGCTGTAGACGGTAATGTTTTCTCTTGGTTCTTGGTTCTAAATAAATGCGACTTATAGTCCGGTGCAACCTATATATGTTTTTTTTCCTCGCCATGACATATTTTATTCTTAGGTGCGACTTATAGTCCGGATAATTACGGTACATATGGAATTGGAGCTAATAAAATTGTACATTTAGATGGATGATACATTGCAGAAAAAAAGTCGAAACTATTTTTACACACTATTTTTTAAAATAGAACACCAGTCCATGTTATTTTAAATAGTAAAAATATTTCATAACATTACTGCCTTTGCCGTATTTTGGATCAAATAAATGCACACTTGGAGAATAAAAAAGAAAAAAATTATTTTGCCTGTTAGTGTATAGAGCTCAATCTTTTAAATAAATTGAATAATAAAGTAATAAAACACAGTGCCATGGATCTAAGTGTAATATAGTAGCTGACTGTATTTGCATACACAAACGTGAGCAGACCTGTAGAGAGAGAGTCACAGCCGTGGTCAAAAAGCTCTCCAAGTGGTGTGCTGCTGTTGGTCCGTCGTGCCTGCTTTCCATCTATTGCATCCAACGATTGATAAATGAACAGACCCAAAGCACAGGCTAAGTATGTCCACGTCGGTGCCTGAAAAAGATAAAACAGGCTTAAATTTCTGTCAACTTTGATGCTTTGCACTGCACTAATGATTAACATGCAACTTCATACTTAATGCCACAAACGTGGATATGAATGTGTTCTCTATCTCTATAAGCCTTATTGTGAATTCAAATGATATGGAGAGAGAGGGTGCTGTATTGCAGACTTGAACAATGCAGATGCTTTCCATAACAGCAGGAACCATAAGACTGTTATAGCTGATAAACACAGGCTGTTACAGCGGACAGAACGAGCTGTCTCTGACAATACACCGGGTCTTAGTGCACTGTTTAAACAGACCACAGCAATTATCTCCTCTGGAAAGCTCAAAATATGCTAAATTATGGCCTTCATAAACTATATGCAAGGCAGGGTAAGGAGAACAGACTAGAATTTACCACAATTGCAACTTAATAATTATAGTAAGTTACACTTAGACTGATATTAAAAACCAGCAAAAAAGATCACATCCTACTGCATAAGATAAACAAAACTGATTTTAAAGTTGATAAAAGATCATGTCCATAATGGTAACTGCTACAAGTGAACCAAATCTAAACCTGATGCATTAATCAACAAAGACGACTGATGACCATTGTAACAGCTGTTAAATTTTAATAATCAAATAAAACTGATTTTAAATAATCAAAAAGGTCATGCTCTAATGGTGACCACTGTAATAGCTACTAAACATATAAATAGATTAAAAATGTGTCTTAAATCTGATTAATTATAAGTAATCAACAACAAAAAAACATAGGATACTGTAATAGATATTATATACTGAACATTTTACTAAACTGATATTTAAACCACCAAAAAACAATGATGACCACTTTAATAACTTTTAAAACTAAAGCTAAAAACCGATATTCAACAATATTCAACAGCTGTTAAATATTCATAATTTAAATATAATCGATCCAAAAAAAAAAAAGGACCAGAAATCTACGGTAAAAGCTACTTAGAATTCATAAATTGACTGAACTGATATTAAAAGCAATAACAATTAAAAGTGTCCTGATAGTGGTCACTGACTCACTGCAAAAGCTACTAAACATTCGATTAAAAACCGATAATAAAA
Source organism: Carassius gibelio (assembly GCF_023724105.1). Taxonomy (NCBI): domain Eukaryota; kingdom Metazoa; phylum Chordata; class Actinopteri; order Cypriniformes; family Cyprinidae; genus Carassius; species Carassius gibelio. The sequence continues at coordinate 7,748,927 of NC_068403.1, read as the reverse complement.
TTAATAAGAAGATAATATCTTGATAATGACCACTGCAACCACTGTTTGATTCTAAAATTCATAATTACTTTCAAACCGATATTAAAACCAGCAAAAATGACCAGTGTAACTGCTGCTAAATAATAATAACGCCACTAAAACCGATATTAAAATAATGAATAATAATTAAAATAACTACATATTTACATATATATACACATATTTTTCCCATTGACATTCATTTGAATCTGTACTATACCACTGTTAGCAAGTGAAAATAAAATGAATAAGGATTTGCAGCTGATCTGTTTAAACCAGTATTGGAATCTCGTGAAGCAGTGGAAGTGCACGATACCTGTTCGGTGGCAGTAGGGCAGTAGTATACCAGTATCAGAGTAGTTATAATATTAGTAGCGAGTCCCACCATGGTGATGAGGTTCGGTGCCACCCAGAGAGGCACTTTGCTCACAAGCCAGCACCAGAACCTCTGCATGAAGGGCTCCAGGATGGACTGTCCCGCACTGCTGTACCGATGATCCTCCAGCCTTTTGAGCTGCTGCCGGGACAGATGAGCTACGGGGAGCTCCATCAGCTTGGTCAGGAGCCCGGGGCCTTCTTCCACACCTGGTGCGTTCAGGTCATGGGCCACGGAGAAATTGTTGTCGAAATCGGGCCGAGCCCGGACAGGTCTCTTGTGTGAGCTCATGCTTCTCTGTGTGGACGTGGTGAGCGTTGAATCCACAATGAGATTATGGGATTAGATCTATGGGAGAAAATCCAGTGGCATGCATAAATTATTTCTGAACAAGAACTCTGACACTCCTGAAAAACTGGAATTTATAATTAACAGAATGTTTTTACATGGTGGTGTAATAGTTAGTTAACTGCTATTTAGTAAATGATTTCTATACGCTACAGTCAAGCTAGACTACAGTCTGGAACAATCAACAAGCTAAATGTATTGCTCAAGGACAACAGAGAATTTTAAAGATCAGATGGGACGAGGACTGTTTTCTCCCACTAAAAACAAAATGATCTGTATATTCTATTTGAATTCAATTATAATCAATAGCAAATGCATAATTATATGCATTTTACATTTTAAATAAAAATTACAGGCTTTGAATATATCTTTACATTCTAGCAGATGTTCTACCAGTGCTTTTATACTTTAGAAATTTTTTACAGAATAAAATGAGAAGCAACATTAGATAAATATAGAATCATAAGCTGATATAATACTTAATTTTATTTAAATATGTTTTCATTTTAAAATGATCTAAATTAAAAATTATTGGAAGAATATTCAATAATAGTATAGCAGATATTTTACTGACGTATACTTTATATAAATTTATACTTTGATATGCTTTTAAAATACTTCGCTCTGTCTTCAACCTCAACTTAAAGATTTTGTCAGCCTTTAATGTGTACAGAAGAATATAGTTGATCTCACAGCTATAAAACAAAGAACATTATTTTTGTAATTTAATAGGGTTTTCAGTCCCCATAACATTTTACTTTAGGCATAACAAAATTTAGATGTGATATATTTATTTTTTGCAACTATAATTATATTAAACTCATTTTAGCGGAGTTGTGATTAATACAGTTCGTCTGTGATCAACAGTGCTCGAGTTCACCCAGCTCCCTAAAATACACCTGACATTACAGGAAGAGGGCAGTTACAGGAAAGAAAGATAAGAGCACGATGCACTGGGATTTAATAAAACGTAACTCCTGAAATATGGCTTTGATCTGTCGTATGTTTTATGACGTACTCACCAGTTAACTCTATTCATAAGATTTATAACAGCCCTTTAAAATCTGGAGGATGACGTCAGCTTGATAACAATCCCAAGAGTGACGTCGTCAGCTTGATAGAGATCTGTCAAACGTGTCAGACAAGATTATTAATGTGGTATACATGTTCAATTTTAATTATGTTAAATAAGTTTTTAGAGGCAACGTGATTAATGAAGTTGGGATGTGATAAATAGTAACGTTACCTTTGTTTACGTGGTAAAGATGTCTTTTCTCCCCGCAGCATTACACTGGAGATGCCCGTGTGATGCCAAAAGTTGAATTCCTAAAATGAATTATAGATAAATAAAAATGCCTGGACGAAGAAGGTGAAGGATGGTTAACCGACCGGGTAAACGGCGTGAATGAGAAGCGGAGGTGCGAAACGCGCAACTACAACGTCTTCCTGAAGTTAGCATTTCAAAATAAAAGCAAGCGACAAATGTTATGGTTTTTTTTTTTTTCATTAATCAGATGTGTTAATTTTTCAAATCCAATTATTTAAATTTGGAATAATAATGAACAGTCCTTCATTAAACCCATAGTCTGTATAGATTATGCCCCGGTGTCCTGGCCAAATTGCCTTCACTGGCCCTTGTCAATCATGGCCATCCACTGAATTGGCTCTATTTCAATACATTTGTATTGCCAAAGCAGTTGCAGCTGGGCTGCTTACAAATAGTGCACATATTAACAGGAAAAATAATAAAAGTAATAGTAATAATAAAAAAGTATTAAGCATGTAGTGCAAAATGAATTAGTGTATAAATTATAAATAAAATAAGATAAAGTATAAAATTTACAGAAGCAAAATATACATCCCAGTATTATAATAGAGTAATATGGTATAATATAATCTACTTGGAAACATCGGATCAGGGCAGATTGAGTGTTTTCTCTTCAATGGTGACAGACACACATTAAGCAGCAAACAAACAGTAGTTCTTGTGTTCTCCTAACAGATAGGCTACAGCAGTTTCTCCTGGTTTGAGAGTTTTAAATGTTGGATGGATCTGCTGTATTTTATTATAGAACACTGTCCGTGTATGTGGGGCATTCTGTTAGAAAGTACAGTTCTGTTTCCACCTGATTCAGATCAGTGTGAACACACGCTCCAGTGGCAGCCATATTTTCATGTCTGCCTGTCTCTATCATCAGCTTGTGATTGCTGAGTCTGTATAACTGGTCAGATTGCTTCTTGGTTTCTTTACTTTACACATTTTACTGTTGTTGTGTTTGGGTTCACCAGTGAGTGATGTAATCCTGTTTGTTTTGTGCAGTGATCTGATTGATTCTGATGCTGTGATTCAGAACAGAAAGGCCTCTGTCTCTCTCTCCTCTCCACATGCAGCTGGTGGGTGATGAGCGCACTGGCACCGTTGTGCTGTGGCATCATCCAGGTGGATGCTGCTCACTGCTGGTGGTTGAGGAGAGAGCCCCCTCATATGATCGCAAAGCACTTTGGGTGTAACAACAATACACAATGAAGCGCTATATAAAGTCAAACTTTATTATTATTAAACTTTTATACTTTCAATCTTAACCTCTAAGACAAAATGTTTTAATAAAACTTTTTTTTAAAAAACATTTTACAAACATGAGAAATCACGATTTCAGTACTCGTAAAAAACAGGAATAAAAAAAAAAATAATAATAAAGTCAGGAAACAGGATACAAAGGATTTTTTTGAATCATTCTTTATTTAGCAACCGCTGAAGTGAGAGGTGCCAACACTGAAAACCTCAGTAGCAGGTAAGTGGTGTTCCCTATTTGTTATTAGAATCTTGCTGAAAGTTATAACATTGTACAAATATTAATAGGAGATGTGAGAATGTTGGGAAGTTTTAAAAGCAAAACACTAAGTTGGTGGACTGTTAACTTCCTTTCCACAAGGAAACATGATATGGCACGAAAGCATTCTACAGATGAACAGATGAGAGAGACGGTACAGAGAATATCATGTGGAAAAGTGACAGCAGTCATTGATAAACCAACAAAACTAACGGCTGACAATTCTCACATTCATTTACATAACCTCAAGATTTTCTCAGAGTGCATTTTATGCTTCTTTGAGAACTTATTTAACTTCACCTATTAAGCCTTCAAGAAATGGCGAAGTGAAACAGAGCTAAATGCTGTATCAGCCAATCAACAGAAACATACACCGTGCCAATTATAGTAAACGGACCCCAAAAATAAGGTTATTTAAAGTGCAGATGAACCAAGTCAGTCATGCTAGGAACGGAGTGATAAACTGTTGCAGAGTGTTCATGCATACAATTTAGAACAACTTCAAAAGGAAGGATTTCAGTGGTACAAAAAACTAAAAATCCCAAAGGGTAGAAACGCGAGTATCAACTGATACAAGTCTGTACCCTTAACCTACAATTAAAAAGTAAATAAATAAAATCGATACTAATAAAAAAATTCTAAAGCTTTCCTCTGAATCATTCAAGGGTTGTATTGATCAGGAAAATCCCCTTATTTTGTCTTCTGCTGATTTGTTAGAGAATTACCTAACGCTTTATTTCACATGTGAAAGTAGGAAAGTTCTCTTCAGAATACTTCTGAATACTATCAAGAAGCCTACACGACTCTTGTGTTTGTCGTTTCTCCGGAAGCGTGTTCCAGGCTACAGCGCGCGGGGTCGCTTGGGGTTAATCTGCTTGCTGGCTTGTTCCTCTTCTTGGAGAGTAGAACGGAATGACCTCACTTTATCTGACAACAGAGCAGACACACATCCATTAATAATCATTCCATCAGGGGAAAACTAAAAGGAAAGCACATTCTAGAGGATGCTTTACCTCTGAGCTCAATAAGAATATCAATCTTCTGGTCAAGAATCTGCTCCAGCTGAGACGAGTAGGAGTCCACGTCGTAGTCCACCTCCTCAGTCATCTCCAGGAGCACCTTCTCATCCTCAAGCCACCTGATAGACTCCTGTCAGCACATAAAGTGTGAACATCATCATTAGCAATTCCCTTTTTCAGTTTTGGGACTGAACTTTATCGAAGTACAAACGAAAGAAAAAAATTCAGAACAAAGAAGCACAACAAACCAACACTGACGTCAACTGGGAAAAAAAACGCTAGTGTGAAAGGGACCTCAGAGGAATAAAGACCTGAAACACAGCCCTGTGGTCTTCCAGAACCTGCTCCTCCATCTCCACCAGCTGAGAGACCGCCTCGTGGAAAGTGAAGAGCTGAGGGGAGACTTCCTCTTCCTGTCAATATTCAAACATCAGCTTTTATCCTCCCTACATTAAAAAGCCACAATATCTAAAACAACAAATCGATTGCCTTTCTAATTTTCCTGTTTATGGTTTCAGCCTTATGCTTATAAATGGTATGCAATATATAAAGCATGAATACACTGAATAACAAAAAAATAAAACCTTTAGAGGCACATACAGTTGGGGTCAAAAGTTTAGATCGCCCTTTTAGAATCTGCAAAATGTTAATTATTTTACCAAAATAAGATGGATCATACAAAATGCATGTTATTGTTTATTTAGTACTGACCTGAATAAGATATTTCACATAAAAGATGTTTACATATAGTCCACAAGAGAAAGAAAATGATTCACAGCTGTTTTGTTTATTTGTGATAGTTGTTCATGAGTCCCTTGTTTGTCCTGAACAATTCAACTGCCTGCTGTTCTTCAGAAAAATCCTTTAGGTCCCACAATTTATTTGGTTTTTCCAACATTTCTCTGTATTTTAACCCTTTCCAACAATGACTATGATTTTTAGAGCAATCTTTTCACCCTGAGGATTAATGAGAGACTCATATGCATCTATTACAGGAGGTTCAAATGCTCACTGATGCTCTAGAAGGAAAAAAATATGCATTAAGATTATATTAAAATAAAATTACACATCTCCATTCTGTTCTGTTCGGCTCTTCATGCATGATTTTTCCTTCTGGAACATCAGTGAGCATTTGAACATCTTTCATGTGAAATATCTTATTCAGGTCAGTACTAAATAAACAATAACATGCATTTTGTATGATCCCTCTTATTTTGGTAAAATAACATTTTGCATATTCTGAAAGGGGGATGTCAACTTTTTACCTCAATTGTATAAATGTATGAATCTGCACATAAAACAAACGTTTTTTCTTTCTTTCCTTTTCTTTTTATAAAGTAATATTTAATATTTTGCAAGGATTTATTTAACAGATCAAGTAACATTTAAAATAAAATTTATGTAAAAAGTAATAGACACAAATTGCACTTCTAAAACAAATCACTGGAGTAGGTATCATTACTGTATCAGCATGCATGCATTTTAAAGCAGAGGAAGTACTAGGAACAGATGTGTTTTTACATTCTGTTCACAGAGCAGTTTGAGGTCATCTCTCTGAGGGGAGTTTCCCAAATCCCATTCCTCATCCATGATGTTCAGCTGGTTGATGGCGTTGACATTGGGGCGGCCTCCCTCTGTCACAGCATTGGGATCCACGGTCAGCTCCTTCACTCTAAATGCACAGATTGACAGCATTTATGATGATGTTTTTAAAGCAATCATGCTGACCTAAATGACACCATGCACAGGTCACAGAACTCTTATTTTGTGCTTGTTTTGGCTGCGACACTACATACTCCTACCTTATTTTTTAAAACAGCCTTACATTAATTCAAAAACATTTATGCTTTAATAAGCATTTTATGACAAAATCAAGAGCAGTTTTTTTTTTAATACAACTAAATATTACAGACATCAGAATTCCCATAGGTGCACTTAGGCATATAAATTGCAGCAATTTGTGCAGCTAACACAACTGTTTATGGTGTCATCTCATTTTTATTAATTTAGTACAGTGTTTGTGTGTATTAATATTCATATTATGAAATATTTCTAAAGGAAAAGTAAGGACGACAGCACCACAGACATGCCAGACATTCCCAGGGTTAGAGAAATGAAATGACAGCAGATCAGAGGGGAAATGAAAAATGTTTACACCAAAAGCACAGCCATTAGTCTGAGACGTGAGTGCAGCCAGTGTTTCTAATAAAATGAAACAGACTGTGGTTATATACACTGCAGTGCATGAGTATTTCCATGCATTGGTTGCAAGCCAATGCGGGATGTTGGTTGCCTACTGAGCAGTGCTGGGGAAGCTGCATTGAAACTGATAGCCAAGCTACAGTATAATGTAAAACATTGTTCCCTACACTACAAGTTAGTAACAAACAATAAAAAAGAAAGAAAGATTGAAGCTATTTAAGATGGTAATATATTTATAATTATGTAACTTTAATAATAATAATCATAATGATAATGTTGTATCTATATTTGAAATCAGAGCATAACTAAAATAATAAACATCTCAATTAAGGTCACAACAAGCACTAATTTATCAAATAGCACCCTTTTTTTAACAACTCTACTGAAAACATGAATAAACATCATCTGAAAGGGTCATATGATGCAATTTCAAGTTTTCCTATCTCTTTGGAGTGTTACAAGCTGTTAATGTATAGATAAAATCCCTAAAGTTGCAAAGACTAAACTCTCAAACCCAAAGAGATATTCTTTATTAAAAGTTAAGACTCATCCACTCCCTCCTAAAATACCTCGTTTAAATACGCCCACCTCAAATCTATGTCACTGTGTGGGAAGATTTGCATAACACCGGCCAAATGTTCATGCAAAAAAGCTTTGATTCTCGCTGTGGGGTTGTTGCTGCCGTCATCGTAGAGATGCTGTGTGTTTCATTGTGAAAGTGAAACTAGTTTGCTTGGCCTTCCAAAAGAGGACACAATTAGAAATCAGTTGTATTTACAACACTGTTTCAGAACAGTTCAACTCAAATATTCAGATGTGTGCCGCACATTTTACGGAGGTCTTTTTCCTGAACCTGGTAAGGCTTTGCACAAAGGTTGTTTTTATAAAGTAGAGCGATTTCAATTTTGCAAGGACAGTCAGGCGCTTCTGACTCACAGCCTGTAAGTACATTTTCATATATAAAGAATTTGCCACTGTTGATTCAAACACAAGTTTTGAGCAGTGTAGAGTAGTGTTTGTTGTTTGTCGTTTCTCCAATTACAAAGAATTGGTTTCATGTTTACGCAGCGTGATACACAACGTGTAAAAAGACAGTAGAAGTCCCACTGGAGGCAACAAAAGCCTCGTTTGAAATGGGTTTATTCCTTTTGTCATTTCGAACTGGGACTCGGCATCACAGTATGGTAAGGGGAATAACATTTCTGTCACACGCTTCAGGTATTCAGCCAATCACAATGCACTGGGTAGCTGGCAAATCAGCGTACTCCTCTCTTTTCAGAGCGATGAGCTTTGTAAAAATCGACATGTTTCAGAAAGGCAGGGCAGAGAGGAGCAAGAATAATGTACAGTATGTGGAAAACTTTTAACTTTTTTTTTTTTTTTTCAGGTATTGATGACACAACTTTAAGGCTCTCTGGTTTTCATAAAGTTAAGTAGTTGAGCAAATAGTCAATAATATTTTTTAAGTAGTGATACTTTGGATATGCCCATAAAGCAATTTTTTTCTAGCTGATGACTGATAAAAACAAGGACAGCCGATCAGAATCCATCCTGCTTAAAAGAGTTTGAGTATTTAAAGTGGCAGAAGACATAACTGCACTGCGTGCTTATAATAAACGCAGTGGACACTAATATAGTTATTATTGTTATTGGTGTGATGGGCCTCTCTAAAGTGTAACAAAAATAATGATGTAGGGGTTTGTCTTTTTTCACTGCTCGTTGAGAGGGAAAAGAATGTTTGTTTGTGTAAAAGCTAATGTTGAAAAAGAGTTTGGTTACTATTACGCTACTGAAAAATGTTAGTAACTTCTATTACTAGTTTTAGTTAGTCCCCAACACTGCTGCAGTGTATCTGACTAAGAGTAAGGTGGGAAGCTGCATAGACATGTGCTCATACTCATAGGTAGGAGAGGGTTCAGAGCGACTTCCTCCCCCCTGAGAGAAGGGGATGTCAGAGGGGCTAATCCCAAACTCCTTTACTCTGAAGACAGTCAAGACAGAACAGAGAAAAACAGCAAGACAGAGAGAAGAGCACAGCCAATCAGGATAGATATGAAAATACTTTTTCCCATTGGCACTAGCTTGTCAACTCATTGGTTAATACAACAACTTGACTGAGATTGCCTTAAACAGTTAGAAGCTACAATGGCAAGAGTTCTACTCAACTTCTATTTTCATAAATGCACAACAGAGTGCCATGTTCTAACCTGTTGGCATATCTCAGAGTGTTCAGCGTGTTCTCACAGGAAGCCATGCCAGGAGAAATGGTGGCGATCTGATCAGACAGAATTCAATTAGAGCTGTACAAACAGGCAAAAGTCAACTTAACCAAATCCCAATGTTCAAGAGGGATATCTTAATCAAACTTACCATACATGTCCTGGAGTTCTCGCCAATGAATGAGTCTCTGAGGACTTGTGTGAGCTTGCTCGCTCTAAATGGGGTATGAGGCTTATTACGTCCCAGAGCCCTGATACATTCCTAATACACGGAACATTGCAAGATCACAGTGATTTACTAGGCAATTTCAAAATGACACTTCATGACCAAATGGTTGCTGACCCCTGCTCTTGGGTGGTATTTTTAAGGTGCTGACCTTCAGAGCCAAAAGACTCTTGTTGATTTCGGCTCCCTCTAAACGAGTCTGCCGATCAGCGCTGGACGTGTCCGCTCCACGTTCGTTACCCGCCAGATCAATGAGTGAGAATTTGCCATGCATCTTGCCCTTCTTTCGTAGAATGATTTGGAAGACGGCATGGCTACGGGACGAGTGGGCATTGGCTGAGGTCTGACCTGAGGTCCTAAAATGGAAGAGAAGAAGGTGAAATTTAAGTCAGGAGTGTCTGATTTATGTACCAAGACATTGAGTGGACTAATTACAGATCATCAAAAATCATGAATTGTTAAAGGGTTAGTTCACCCCCCCAAAAAATTCTGTCATTAATTACTCACCCTCATGTCATTCCAAACCCGTAAGACCTTCGTTCATCTTCAGCAACACAAATTAATTTTTATAATCTGAGAGCTATCTTATTCTCTTTAGACTGCAAGGACAGTAGGATACTATCACGATCAACACGCAAAAACGTAGCAAGGACCAGGGTTCTTACAGAATCGCTAAATTAAATTCCAGGACTTTAACCATTACTTTTTTGGTTTTCAAGGACTACAATCAGGGTATAGTTACTATCTTTCACATTCTAATAAATAAATAAAACAAAATGGTACAAATAAAGTGCAGTACATGCAAAGCTTGCAATGACTGTGGCAACTTTACCATTTGAAACGATAGTATGGCAAAGTTACCAATTTCCTTATTCAAAGTGATGTTTTTTTCATGAATATATGATTAACCTGAAGAGTAAAAGCTTCATTGTGCACAAATATTTTTCACTAGAACGACACAAATATTTTAATACTATTTTTAAGAATTTTTCAATGAAAAAATCTTTGTCTTTTAATCACAAAATCTGAGCTCCGCAAAATAATGTAGTTGCATTTTGAAATATTTTAACTAATCTAGAGCTGTAACTAACATTTATTTTGGTAATCAAGTAATGTACTGATTATTTTGAGTAATCTGATTTTTTTTAATAATAAAAATAGATTTAAGTGAAAAACAGCTTTATGACTACATTTAGATATATTAAACTAATGATGAGACAATAATAACTGGTTCGAATAAAGTATCAAAACCAAGTAACCACATAGTCCACTTTCTTACAAAGTTTAGCTCCAACCCTAATCAAACAAACCTACCAGTGATTTTCTAATGATCCTGAAGGGTTAGCGCTAAACTTTACAGGAAAGTGGATCTCGCAAGCTAGATTTGAGGATCACTGCTTTACAGCGTGATTCAATGTTTAAAACCAAATAATTTCAATATTTGGTTACATGCAAACTCAAAGCGAGGGTTAAAACTTTTATTTTGAAATCAAGATGTACAACAAATCGCATACAGATATTTTGAGGTATTCTCCAGTGTTGGCATAGGTTTCTAAATGATTTTACGTTATAAATCTAGTGAGATAACGTGCACTGTTTTCCCAAATAAACGCTAAGCAAACCAACAACAAACGAAATCCAAAATAACAGCCAATGCAATAAAGACAGAACAATATAATGCAAGCACTATCAAAGGTTGAGATTAAACTGATATTGCGAGACCGATAGGAGTAACATCACAAGATCTTGTGCGCTCCTGAAAGCCAGGTGAAATGGTTCTGTATTTAAATCAGACACGCTGCATCGTTAATTTTGCAAGAAAGTACTGTTTTCCATAAAGTATTCCATAAATCCAAAATTAACATTAACACAAATTTCATAAATCAACATATGCGTGGTTTACGTTCAGTAGAAAGTGTGCGCATGGAATGACATGAGGGTGAATAATTAATGATAGAATTTCCATTTTTGTGTGCACTAACAATTTAAAGGAAAGATACAGCAGCAAACAACTAGAGCACTATTCAGTGAACATGATTGTTTTATCCATCAGGTTTTACCTGCAGCTGTTCCCCATTTCAATGAGTTTGAGCACATCCTCGGTGCATCTGACCTCACGCTCCTGAAGCCCAACCACCTGGACCTGCTGCTTTCCATCTTCTAGCACTCGTAGCTTAGCCTTATGATTCAACAGATCAAATACCTAAAGAAAAAAAGACTTTGAAAGACTTGTCCTATTTTTTAAATAGGCTTTAGTTTTTCACAGCCATTAGTCATCAATTTTGCCTTTCCACTTGCCTTTCCACTGTAAATTTCAAAGAATGTTGCGTAAACCTGAAGATCCAGCTTCTTATAGTTTGGTTTCTTCAGCATGAGAAAAACATCTCGAGCTGTTTGTGTAAAACAAGTACATGAATGAGTTTGCTTGAAATCAAAAGACTAAAGAATTTACAGGACCAAAAAACATCATTTACCAGCTAATGCATAGATTCCTTTTGAACAATCCTGGTTCTTTCCTGAAAAATCTCCACCCATGGTCTAAAACACAAACCATTTCTTATTACTCTAATATGTGAAAAAACTAAAGCTAAAAAAGTTGTGCCCATTTTCAGTACAAAAAAAAAAAAAAAAAAAAAAAATTAATATATATATATATATATATATATATATATATATATATATATATATATATATATATATATATATATATATATATATATATATATATATATATATATATAGTAAAAAATCTCAATTACATGAGTTTTTCCACTTCCTGTTTGGCCATAAGCAAAGCATGTGGCCATTCCTCTATCAAAGATGGTTTCCACAAGGGGTCTTGCAGTAAACCTGTGAAGAAAACAGTTGAAAGATTTTTTTCCTCCAACAGTGACTAATTCCTGACGTAATCTTAAGTTAATGATTAATTTATAATGAACAACGAAGGGAATCATCCTCTACCTGTAAACCATTTCATTTGTTGTGCTCTCATCAAAGGCATAATCGAAGCGGAATGTTTGGTTCTCTAGGTATCGAGTCAGGTCCACCTTCTGTTTTGGTTCATGGACCATGACAACATCTTTACTTGGAATAGTGATCACATCTAGGTCCTTTACAGTCAACTCTATAACACCAATGAGAAATAAATTACAACATATGAAGTGCAATCAAAAAATAAAGTATAAATGTCTAAAGAATTACCTTTTTTATTGAGGGGACGTTTCCTAACACAAACGCATATTCTGTGCTCCTCGATCTGTTGAAAAAATGAATTAAGTTTTACTTATCTTAAAAAAAAGTTTTACTTCACATCCAAAAATGAAGTACTTTTTTCTTACTAATAATGTATTAAAAATATTATTCATGTAATTTTTGGTATTTCTATTATTATTATCATTAAAATGTGGATCTCAAATGTATGAACATGGACATGTCTGGGTTACATCCCCCACAAAGATCATGAAGAAAAAATTCAGAATAAATAAACATTATAATAAAAACAAAATAATGAAGAAAAAAAAAAAAACTAACAATAATAATAATATAAATATTGGGGAAAATTATGATACGGGATGGCTGTGTTTGTTCAATTAAATTTCATTAAATAATTAATTCTTGTATTTATTATATTTGAAATATGCCCCAGACATTAATTCATCAGTACCTACCAAATCTGTCGTGGTTAGCGGCCGGTAGTCCAAACTTGCTCTGAAGTCTCGGATCATCTGCAGTATTTCATAGTTTGGAATCGTTGTATCAGTTTCCTTTAAAACAAAACAAGCACATTCAAATCTGACAAATACATTATAATTAAAAGCTGAGAGAAAAGGCAGAGGGATATAATGACAGAAAGATGAGAAGTCGTACCTGTGCTCGCTTTTCTCTCAGTTCCTGTTGCTGTAGCCTGCGTCTCTCCCTCTTCTCCTGCAATTTTTCCACTTCCTTCACACAGTTCGACTTCCTCCTTGCTGTTCGAGAGCAGAACAACACACAATTCCATTTTAACAAAGGCAACAACCATTTCCTCTCATTCAGCCCTCCTCCTCCTCCCACCCTGTATCTCTCTGTCTAATATAAGTGTGTATGTATGCAGACAGAGTGGCTATAGAGGCAAGCCAGAGCCCCTGGCAGCTGGCACATGGTAGCGCCAACAGCCCTCTCTATCTTAAAGAGCTCTATTCTCTGAGCAGACCTTTTCCAAAGTCATTTATCCATGCACTCAGGCTGTCTGCAACACACCCTGCTACTATTACTTTACTACTTGCTACATTACTATTAATTGCAAATAAAGCCATATCATCAGAATCATCAGAACATGGATTAAAAGATAATAAAGGCATTAATATTCATCTGACTGATTCATTTAATCTACCCAAAACAGTGTGTAGTTTAAACACTATCTCGTCTTCACCAAACACCAAACTGGGGTGGGAATCTTTAAACTAGATTGGATTAGAAAGAATAGTTAAACCCAAAATTAAAAATGTATACATCCACGAAGTAGGCGAGTTTGTTTCTTCATGGGAACAGTTTTGAAGAAATTCTGCGTTAAATCTTTCACTAATGGATTCTCTGCAGTGAATAGGTGTCCTAAAAATGTCCAAACAGCTCATGAAAACATCAACAATTTACAAATAATCCACATGACTTCAGTTCATCAATGAAAATTTTGTAAAGCAAAAAGTTGAGTTTTTGTAAGAAACAATTCTTTAATCCGTTTTTAACTTCAAATGAATACTAGAACCATAATATTGCATACTTCCAGTGAAAAAAATCTAAATTAGCAGATAAATATGCACAGGTCAAGCACCATTTACAAATAAATACATTCCAAAACAGTTCTAAACAAATGTGTTGAAGGATTTTGATTTGGGAGGACAACAGGGAATGGAGTTTTTCTCTGGAGGAAGTGTTAATTTGTTATTACGTACTCGTATTTTGAATAGATATGACAGTGTAACGTTAAAACATTAATGATGGATTTGTTTATTACAAACATGCAGTTTTTCACTTTACAAGATGTTAATTGATGGACTGGAGTCATGTAGATTACTTGTGGATTATTGTGATGTTTTAATCAGCAGTTTGGACTCTCATTCTGACGGCACCCATTCAGAGTGCAGAGGATCCAATGGTGAGCAAGTGTTATGTATATTATTCCAAATCTGTTCTGATGAAGAAATAAACTCATCTTGGATGGGCTAAGGGTAAGTACATTTTAAGCAGATTTTCATTCTTTGGTGAACTGTAATTCCAAGAAAGAGTTACAACATATCTGAATCATTTTTGCCCCAAACCCGCAACTAAACAAGCAAATTAAACCGAACAATTGTAATTCCACCCAAAGGATGGGCAGCATCATGCTGCACATAGAAAACAGCTTCCAGATTAATGCAGCAGACAGACTCTTGTAAGCTTCATAAATTCAAAGCAAGAGGATTAGTCCGGAAGGTTCAGAGTCAGGACAAGCCTGCCCGGTCACAAACAGTCACTGACATTCAGAGGGGCGGCTGGGGGTAGCCAAACCACACCCCACAGATTTGAGCCAAGATACAGACAGATGAGCAAGGTTTAGGTTTGCTGCAAAATTCAGTCTCTAAAAGGTTGCTTTATATGCATCCTGCGCAGGAGGCCTCAGTCTTTTCAGCGTTTTCCTGTGGGGAAAAGGGGGTTGACAGGAACACATTGAAAAGCACTGAGGAGTGTCATATTACCGTTTTGTTGTTGCAGAGCTATCTGACTTTGGGTCTGGCTCTGTGTGGGCTGAGAGGGCTGTTGTACTGGTGGAGGGGGTGCTGATTCTGGCTGTTGCTGCTGGGCCAGCCGTCCCCGAGTCGAGCCAACTTCAAAACAGAACACATAAGAGTCAGCAAATTACAACAGGACAAACAGAAGGCATAACAGGAGACTGAAACATGCCTATGATGGACAAAAATCCTGCTTAAAAAGAGCTCCCCAACTTTTCAAACACAGTCATCTTAGCATGCGAAGTCATGTGTAGTAAAAAAGTCACTATAGGTAAAACACTCTGGCTCTTTTAAAACATCACACTATTTGTCTGAGCAAGCCGACTCAGCAAATTTGTGACTATTTTGTCTCATTGGTGTCTATGATTAAAATTTCTTTCAAGATCTTTTCTTCTATATTGTAACTTACTTTCAAGTAAAATGGATTATAGAAGAAAAAAAGATTGAAGAACTTGGTTCAATCCATCAGTTGTTACCAGCACAGAAGCAGATCTGAATGCAATACTTCAATCAACTGCAAGAAAGCGGCAAGGTTTAAGCTGTCTAAATGACTGAAGAAGTCCGGAAAATGTTATCAGAAAGAGAATATTTTGCACTGGAAGACTGACATTTTCATAAAAATTACTGTCAATAAAAAATAAATATGTGCATAAATGTATTGTTCACAATAAGATCAATAAAATGCATTTAGAAAATAGATGAAGAGGTGGAACAAAATGACAAAAACAAAACAACAAAAGTTGCATAGTAAAATTTAGCACTATAAATGTCTAGAACAGGGCAAGAGAGGAAAAAAGTTGTTCCCAGTACATGTTATAACAAATTCAGAGTACCCTGTTAAAATGAAGTGCTTGTGGAGTGTGCGCTCTCTGAAAACACTGCATCATTAGCCTGACACGTACATGTGCCGCCTCTTCCTTCTAAAGTACCCAGCACGTGCATGCTACTTTTTTTCACTTTTGCAGATTAATAATTGCAAATGGCCATACTGCATTTCATAACTTATTTTAATTTAATGTGCAGCCCTATTTGTGAGTCATATAACAACAACAACAAATATACCTCTGTTGTCTCTGGATGGGATTTCACTCCTTCCCGGTGCAATAGTTCTACGATTCTGCACACAAACAAATGTACAAAAGGGTTAAAAAGTTGCAAAACAATTAGAATGCAAGTTCAACATTTAACTCTGGCCTCATACAAACCTTAGGGATTTTGTTGACCTTGACAGAGTTGGGTGTAGGAGGCGGTGGTGTAACAGGGCTCAAGGAAATCTCCTCCTCTGGACCAACATCTGGATTTAGTGAGAATATGCACTCCAAATCAATCTGTTACGAAAAAATGAACAAGCTGTTAACATTGCAAGAAATCAGATCTTTTTTCCAACACATGTAGGATATCCTAAAGAGAAAAATGGTACAGGGTACATGACAACATAATTCATATTTGTAAAAACACAGCATGTGTCCACATAATATCTGAAAGTTTCATACTGTACCCTAACAACACCTGAATGCTATTCTATCCATTATTAATTACACAGGCAGCTGAGAGGCTGCTAGACTTACCTCTTTTCCTTTAGTGTCTCCATTTTCTATCCATTCCACAGTAACACTTTCATTATCTTCGTTTAAAGATGTCACCATGGCCTGGTGTACTCGCCCTGTAAGAAACCCAACACCTCTAAGTGTGAAAGACAAATTGAAAACATTCATGTATCCATTTTGAAATTTTACACATCTAATTGGAACTTGAAAAGAGTTTACGTACAAGTTGGCAAGTCAACAGCAATCTGCTTCTGAGGACACTTCAGAAGTTGCGCTAATAGCTATTGAAAAGTATCAGAGCATCACTGAAAACAAACAGCCACAGTTCCGTATCTATTATTCAGAGCTATTCCTACTCACACGTCGACATCCCTGCAATTATTCAACAGCGGCATCAGCAAGAAAAAGCACATATTATCCTGACATAAAACAAGCTATTTAAAACCCCTGCATGCAACATCAGGCCAAAAGAAAAGTTGAGACCCAGTTTGAAGTAAAGGCACATCTTTATGACATTAGAGACCTCATCTTTTTTTAAGATGTCACAAGCACTGTTCATCTTCAGAGAGCATGTCAAGAGTCATCTCTATTATGCAATAAATGAAACTTCCCAAAGAGACAGGAGTGGATTGTCTAACAAGTCAAAAGACCCAGGCTCACTTGTTTCTTTGCTACAAGCTGAAGTTAAATATAACACAGCCTTCTCAAAGAGATAAAATCATAACCTCTTCTGACAGTCTTGCAAATTGTATTGATGCCAATACCAATGAGAAGCCACTGAATGCTCACGAGACACTAGATTTATGAACTCTGTACCGAGATATCATTAGGCCTGTCATGATAACAACTTTTTGTTGTGCAATATATGACCCCAGAAATAATTGCGATAAGCCATATTATTGTCGTTTTAAAGACCATTTTAGGCCACTGAATATATAATCATGACGTTTCAGCATAATAACGCAAGGAGGCCTACACATTTCCAAATTTCCAAATGACAACAAACATTGAATTTTTAAGAATATTTAGATATTTAGATTTAAAAAGTGCAAATTAACAAAAACAAAAAAAAAACTACAATGCACAAAGAACTTGTTTGGATTTTTTTTTTTTTATGAAACTTTTTGTAGAAGCATTTTTTAAATTTGTACTAACATCTCGTTATATACAAGAAGTTGCAAAAGACACAGGTGCAAATGGAATGTGAATTATAATGTACATGTATTACGCGATATACTAATTATTGCGACAGGCCTAAACATCATTAGCAGAGATTGATACTTTGATCATTAAAAATTCAGAACAAGTGTATGTTTATCTTCTACTTTTGATTCCCTAAATTACAATTAACTTACACATATTTAAAACTTAATATTCAGTGAATTATGTACTATTATTAATGATAATAAAAACAACAATAATGATAATTAGTGCAGATAAGTAGAATTGCTAATGCTGTTATTTAAGGTGGTTGTTTGTTTTCTAAATGGAAAGATGTTTTCATCTTTGTATTTAATCAATTATTACCCTAACCAAAAAAAAAAGTTTGTTACTTAGAAATGTAAGTAGTTGTCCAAACAGTATATCAAACAGGTTATTTCACATCTGAAAGCTAGAGTTTGGAGCTATTTTTGAGAGACCGGAGTGTGAATATTGGTAATATATTTATATACATCTGATAATAATAATAATATGCATCTAATCCCAAGCAGTTACTATTTCCTTTGGCCATTAGGGTGGAGTTTAATCTCTGAATCCAAAGAATGACACATCGCATAACTTCAAGGAATTTACTTGTCATCTTCAAAGCATTAACGTTACTTACAAACCATTCAAATTATTACAACTACGGATACTGTCTAACGTCACTATAATCTCAAATGAATGACTAATGTGAAGTGAGTGGCATCCAAACTTAAACAGACCAGCTGGTTTGAATGAAACCAGCAACTTCCCTCTGTCCACACTTATTTACAACCAATCTGTAAAACAAAACATTCATTTGCAAGTGACTTAAAAGATGGCTAACCAGCATTAATCCAGAATCTACAGTACTTGCATGATTATATTCCCTACCAATACAATACACAAATAAATCCCCACGAATCTTCATTATACCGGGTTGAAATCAAATACCATCGGACACATTATGAATCTAAAACAAACTCCACCCGGGTTTAGCAGGTGGCTAACGTAAAGCGTAAAACCGACAGTTGCACTGTTGATTGACACAAGCTCGTTAACTACCCGGGCAACCAACACCAACAGACCAAACTTAACGCCAAATATCGATTTATGCTAGGCCCGACCACCTTAAACTATCTTTTCTGTCAGGATTTTTGAGTGGTAACGTTAGCATCCGTTAGCCGAACCGGGGAAACGACTTTAACTGACGGTTACAAGCGACCCAAATATGAACTCACCATCGCTGCGCTTTATCTCCACATAAATCCCCACGACGATCTTGCCGAAGTTCACCGACATGGCTCATTTATGGGAAAAAGGGAATACTCAAACAGACTGACGTGTGAGAACTAGAAACAGTGTTTGTGTTTGAATTTTTCACATTTGTTGTTCCGTGTTGCTCAAAACCGGGAGGCGGCCACAGCACCAGACATAAAAGAGGGGGACAGGGCGCGTGCGCGCGGGAAGCTCGACTTGCGCGTTTTTTTCCTCCATAAGCCCCGCCTCCTTTGTCAGGATTGGCTAGAAGCAGCTGAGCTCAGACAGTTGACCATAGCAACCACAATAAGCGGAGGAAGCCGGGTATTGCTGTATGGCAAAAATTAACAAAAATGTTGATGGCTATGGTCTTTTTTTTGACAGTAGGCACGCTGAACTTAGTTTTCAGCAAGATCAACATAAAAAACTACCAAATGTCCCTTAAATTAATATTCGTTTGATCACAACAGTTGCGGGATGGTAAACTATGAATGCAGAAAACCTTCCTCTGTGAAACTGCTTTGCCGTGATTTTATCGTGAAAAGCGCTATACAAATAAACGTGACTTGAACTGAATCAGTTAAAAAGGCACGAAGTAGGCATTATTAATCCGCTGGTCAAAATTATACAGTTTTGTATCTTTTAGTGTCAAGTCAAGTCACCTTTATTTATATAGCGCTTTAAACAAAATACATTGCGTCAAAGCAACTGAACAACATTCATTAGGAAAACAGTGTGTCAATAATGCAAAATGATAGTTAAAGGCAGTAGTGCTGAATTTGATATTTAGTGTTTCATAAAAGTTCACTTGAACAAAAAGGAGAAAATGCAACGAGCCTGACAGACAGACAGACGTATATGTATATGTATGTGGTAGAAATTTGAATAAAGTAGCCCATAATACTTATTTCGTTCGTGAAAGACTCATTTTTAATGAATCATTTTAGCGAGCGATTCACTGAATCACTTTTAACACTAAAGCTCCGAGGGGCCACCAAATGAATCTTTTTTTAAATTAATTGATTAAAAAGATTCGAATAATTCTGGATGATTCAAAGGTCACACCAATCACGCGAAAGTAGTGTGTCAAAACTCTTTCTGAATGGCGTTTGGTGGCTGCTGCTGGAAATCACAGGTTGCTAAACACATCACTCTAATCTGAGTTGAGGAAGTTCTGACGTTTGCTTCCTTAATCTTTGTCTCCATCTAGAAATTCCAGGATTACGAAAATGGGCTTATACTTTCACTTGGTGGCAGTTATAGCCTACCCATTCGAGCATTAAAAGCAGTTCATTCTGAAGGCTGAAGCGGAGGAGAGATGGGAGACAGTCCGGATGAAACCACCGCATTAATTAAAAACAAACCAGCTCGACTCAGGTGACTCAATCGTTCATTTGTCCTTCTTTGTTTTTGATGTATGATGTCTCAATCCAACTTTATTTTATGGGTTTCGTGCATTCATTCGACTGTTTATACTTTCTAGAAATGGAAAGCTCTTCCTTGCAGTGTTTTCAGCTGTTCTGGGCAATTTCAATTTTGGGTTTGCCTTGGTGTTCCCCTCGCCTGTCATCCCCCAGCTTCAAAAGGGTGATGACCCTCGTCTACAAATGGACACCCATCAGATATCATGGTTTGGTGTAAGATCATTAATGTAATAATATATAAGATATGATTTTTACATACAGTAAAAGTACATATTTGTAACTAGCTTCTCTTTTGTTTATTAGTCCATTTTTACCCTTGGAGCTGCCTTAGGGGGTGTTAGTGCCATGTTTCTGAATGACAGAGTTGGGAGAAAAATAAACATCATGTTGTCAGGAGTACCATCTGTTGTAGGTCTCCTTGTGATGGGGGCCGCACAAAACTTTTGGATGTTATTATGGGGCCGATTTCTGACTGGCATCGCTGGTGGTATCACTGCTGGATCTATTCCTGTAAGTTTTCTGTCAGTCCATCTTGTTTATAAAGATATCAATATTAATTCTACAGTGCCACTGCAAAAAGTAATATTTTTAGTGAGTTTTCAGTCTGATTTTAAATCTTATGAGATAAAATGCTGGAAGGCATTTATTAATGATAATATTGTCAATAAGCATGTCTGTTGGCAGCATGCAAGAACAATTTTATTTAACATTTTATTTAAAAAAATTCAATTTATGAACAAATGAGAACTGAATGAATCATTCGACTCCCAGAGACTTAAATGTGTGAGTTATTATTGCAGGTTTTAATTAGGGTCTTAAATCAAAGCAGAAAGTATTAAATTGATAAAACCATGGCATTAAATGTTGATTGCATTGCTTAAAATGTTTCTCTTTCTGCAGTATTTTTCTCTTTCTTTCTTATATAAATATATATAAACATCCTTAAATGAATTTACATTGACAAGATTTAAAATGAAGAAAGTAAGTTTTGTTTTCTGAGAAATTTAGTTTGTTTAAATCAATCTAAATTGTAAGTTGCTTTGGATAAATAAATAAATGTAAATGTCATTAGCTGAATCCATGAGACCTGATTCCCTTACTGACTGCATGTTTGTGTGACGTGTTGTCAGATATAGCCTAGATATAAGAATTTAATTGTAACATATGGGATTTTGATTAAAGAAACATCATGATACATTAGCGCTTGCAGTTTTGTGCCTAATGGATCTCATTAACATCAGCTGATATCTTTTCACACAGGTGTATGTGTCAGAGATTTCACACCCGTCTGTGAGGGGTGCGCTGGGTTCATGTCCTCAGATCACAGCTGTCTTTGGAAGTCTGGCACTTTACGCTTTTGGTGAGAGAGCTAATATTTCTCAGGTTGTTTTGGGTGTATGATGAAACACACTTTCTCCAACACATTCAAGAATTTCCAAGCATTTTTCAGATACATTTTCCTATATGTCCTTTAGAATTATGGTATTTTATCTTCTCTCTCCAGGCTTGGTTTTGCCGTGGAGGTGGCTGGCTGTGGCCGGAGAGATCCCTGTCGTTATCATGATGATTTTGCTTTGCTTCATGCCGACTTCCCCACGTTACCACATCATGAAGGGAAACAGAGAAAGAGCAGTTAAATCGCTAAAATGGCTCAGAGGCCCCGATTCTGATTACATGACCGAGTTCAGTAAGATTGAGCGCAGTATCAATTCTCAGGTAAAAGGATTACATCATGTTATCAGGGTGGTTTGCCATAGCATTAAAAGGTCTTGCAGATAGAATTCAATAAGAGAAAATAAGATCAATTGTATTTCAAAGATTTTTAAATCAGATTTTTTGTTGCATATTAATATAGCAAGACTTATATCCTATTTCAAAGATGTTGGTAGTTTGCTGCAGTATTGCAGGGGGCTGCCAAATATTACTTGGAATCAAATAAAAATTTAAATATGCATTATCTAAAAATAGAATATATAGAATATGACTTGAATGTTATCTCCCACAGGGCGTTCAATGGAGTGATCTTAAAACACCTTCATACTATAAACCAATACTGATATCAGTTGTCATGAGATTCCTGCAGCAGATGACTGGTATAACCCCAATTCTGGTATATCTGGAGCCCATCTTCCAGTTGACAGCTATATCACTGGTATGTCTCAAAGATTCATTCACTCACACTGTGAAATACCTGAAAGCACATTTATCCATCTAAACAATTATATTTTTTCATTGCCATTCAGGAACCGAAATATGACGCAGCATTAGTGGGAGCTGTAAGATTGATGTCGGTTGCTATCGCAGCCAGTTTGATGGACAAAGCAGGTCGAAAAGCTCTACTGTTCACCTCAGGTTTGTGTAGAATTAACAATAAAAGTATTATATTTGGTAAATGTAATTGCTTGGAAAAAAATATCTAAAACACAGTCATCTTTTATTCCTTCAGGATTTTTGATGTTTCTAGCCACGCTTTCAATGACAATGTACACTCACAAAGCACCGTGCAGCCATGTCAATCTTACTGTAACTGAGGGCTTGAAGAACACTTATGGAGGCTTAACAGGCCCTGCGTTCGATCCAATAACTCTAATTCCTCTAATAAGCTCTATGGTCATCATATTTGGTGAGTTTCACTTTGACTTACTGTAAAATGTTTTTGTGGATCTCATAAATGACAAATAAGGAACCTGTTGATTATTACAACACTTCAGTTAGAATGAATAAAGTGACACATAATTTTTTTTTTTTTAAATAGAGAAACAATCATTTTGGCAACAGGAGTGGATTACATCACTTTTAGAAACAGTTCTAGTTTTATTTCCTCTTGTAAAATAACATAACATCACTGAAATCTCCCATGCAGGTTATGCTATGGGTTGGGGTCCAATCACATGGCTGCTAATGTCAGAGATTCTACCTTTGGGAGCACGTGGTGTAGCATCGGGTTTGTGCGTTGGTGTTAGCTGGATCACAGCCTTTGTTCTGACACAACTCTTCATGCATGTGGTGGTGAGCTAATGTTCTTTTTAACGCAGATGGAAACAGGAATTGGAAAAACACCTATCTTTCACTTACCTAATAGCACATAATACATGATCACTGAAAGATAATACAAGCTTCTCTTGAGAATACTCATGCTATACATTATTATGTTTCTTCAGATATTTTTTTCTTTCTGATGGTTTCATTTTCTATTATTTTTCATATACACAGTTGTGCAAGCTTTTCCCAAGTATGGCTATAAAACGCAAACTTGATAACATATATCTTTTCATATAGGTGGCCTATGGACTCTTTGCACCTTTCCTGTTCTTCTCTGTCATCTCTGTAGTGAATATAATTTTCACTGCTAAATGTGTGCCAGAAACTAAAGGTCGGACTCTGGAGGAGATAGAGAACTTTTTCAGGACTGGCCGAACCTTCACCATTATTGATTCTTGAAATGTCCATTTTGGACTTAGCGGCAATGCTGTGGCACTATTTAATCTACAGAGCCACAACAAAAGAAATTATATCTTACTCAAGATGTGAATGTGATGAGATAAAAGGACTGGGTGATGCTAAATAATACACATTTCATGTATATTTAGATATATGAGCTATATAATGGCTTTATGAATGTTACTCTGATGTAATTAAATACATTAATATGTAAAATATGTTCAATGTACATTTATTATAAGGATGTACTACTGTATATGAGTGCACAGTCATGTAAAGTATATGAATAAATGTTTGTATGTATATACTGAATATATAAGTTCTCAGTCATTCTCTCAGTTATATGAACATGTGACTGGACACTTCACTTCTCTTTCACTGTTCCGCATTGTTTTCATCAGTGTGACCATAACCAAACTAAACCTATATTGCACAAAATGTGTTTGTCCTGGAACAAAAGTACAATGACACAGAGAAGTTCCTATGGGTGTGGACCATTTAGAATTGAGCAAGACTTCAGCTAAATAAATTCTGGCCTTTGTCATGTGCTGATACATACATAAAGATTTTTGATCATTAACTGTTTATCACTTGTACTTAATGTTATAGCTAAAATAATTATCTATTATTTATATTTACAGTTTTTTTTTTTCAAAACATGAAATTATTATCCAACCTCCTTACCAATTAATTCCATATGCTTTCTTATCAGTAAGCATATTATTCAAACAAAACGTTTCAGTTTGAAAGAGAACAATGTTTCATTTCATAAACAGGTTTGATAAGATTCATATAGTATGATGGCGCAGTGCTTCCTGTCAGTCAACACGATTTAGGCACAGGCAATATAATATTTTTAATATATTGTTACATTTTAATTTTTATATATATAAGAAAATATAAGAAATACAAGTTATTAACTATTATTTGTTGGGAAATAATAAAAAAGTTTGACCTCAATATCTCAATGGCTCTGATCCAAGTGTTAAGTTGCTTACATGCACAAAAAGCCTTTTATGAAAAATCATGTGATAAATGTTTGGCTTTAAGCTGATTTATTGGTTTCCATTTAGTGAAGGGTTCCCAAAAATGTTAATATATAACAACGTGCTTAAGACATTATATATGAGTTTTAGGCTATAAGGATGTTATTTCTTACATTACCAAACATTACATGAATATGTATATTAACAAGGGTATATATAATTTATTTATCCATATAGTGAATGTCTTAATGTTTTATTTATAAATAAATAAATTGTTTCTTCATGCGGTGTGAGTGAACATTTTAATTAATTGTGAAACTTACGTTGTGAATATAAATAAAATAAGTGTTGATTTAAAATAAATTATGATTTAAAAGTCTAATAACATATTTTTAAAAGCCCTACACACGTTTAAAACCTCATGAAAATCACTATTGCGCTGTTTGCTGATGTCCTGTCTTCACGAACTCAACGGATTGGGTCCCACGTGAACGTTTTTATTCCCGTTGATTTTTACGTAACACTCAGTAGAAAGTGGCTGCAGCCAGAAGAAACTGAAGTTGCCATCAGCAGCAGCGGGTTACTCAACAGCACTGAGGAACCCCTCCAGTGAGTTTCATAATTAGGTTGTGTAAGGGCACGTTACGTATGAGGACTTTAGAAGCCGGCGGGCTACACATGCAGTTCCTTGCCGCACTGAAAACATTGATTTAACCGCCAACTCGAACTGTGAACCAACCATGAAAACGAACAGGGAGAAAGTAATTGGAAGTCAAGTAATTTCAGCCGAACTTGTGGCTGGACTACTGCTCAGCATGGCGTATAGGATGTGTTCCAGTTTGGCTTTTTCCTTAAAGGTGGGTCTTTACATGTGTAAAATCATGGGAAAATATAATGTGTTGTTTGTAAATGTAAATAAGCGAAAAGTAAAAAAATAATTTTGTTTGAAAACTTAAAATATTACTTGGGGTCTGAATGGAACAGAACGGATGGGTCTCGAGAGACGCATTGTAAAACGCGACGCGTTCCATCTCCAAATCGAGACGGAGCTGCTAAGTTCATATTGTCTGTTATTTTAAAATGTTTATTACATATGTTTTTGTAGTAGACATAACCGTAGTAATTATTGGGCATCTTGGCGTAAATTATTGTTAGTGTGATAATACTTTTGTAACTCTTTTGTGTTGCAGGGGGAAAGCGTCAGTGACGCAAGCGCGCAGTTTGAAGTAACGCGCTCACTCGTGTGTGTGTGGGTTGCCAGTAATATTAAGTTCATTTTCTTCAAAAGCAATAAACATCCACTTTCTCTGTCTGCTCATTGCGTCTCGAGGCTTGTTGTAAGTGCAATGCAAATACACACACATATCATATGCCTGAATATATTATCTTGAAACTTTAGGAAAAATATAGTTTCTAGGTAATCTAATAGTTCATCCCGTTTGTCAGGTGATCTACAATGTACTTCACATGGTTATATTCGAATTAAAATATTATTTAATTTGGCTCAGTTAACAGCTATATCAGGCTAGATTACACAGCAACAAATGTATTTTTAAAGTTGGGACTTTACTCCTTACAGTTACTCAAGGCAAGTTTATTTATATAGCACATTTCGTACACAATGGTAATTCAAAGTGCTTTACATAAAAGTATGTAAAATAATGATGAATGAAAAAACTATCACAAAGATAAAGCAAGGAATTTTAAAACTTTGAAAATGATTAAAAAATGTATTTTAAATGAATTTAAGACTGGGGTTAGTAGGGTATATTGTTTTTATATAAAAATAATTAATACTTTTATTTATCAAGGATGCATTAAATTAATCAAAAGTGATTTCTGAAGGATCATGTGACACTGAAGAGTAACAGGGTAATGACTGCTTAAAATTCACCTTTGCTTGACAGGAATATATTACATTAAAAATATATTATAACAGTAAAGTTATTTTAAATGCAATAATATTTCTCAATATTACTGTTTTAATCAAATAAATGCAAGTTTCGTAAGCATAGGAGACTACTTTTGAAAACATTACAAAACGATTGAAGTGTACATATTTAAGTGTTGCATTATTGCACCAGTTTGATATTTATTGTGACCTTTTGTTTACATTTTTAAATATAAATAAAATGAATGGTTTTAAATGTCTTTCTATACAGGCCTTCCTGTCACTGTTGGGAGTCTGCAGAGAGGCACATATTCAAGGAACAGACTCCAGACATGTGTGTACTGTAACATGATGTGTGCATTTTAATATATTAAGTCATTTTGGTATAGTAATCATCTAAACATAAATGTAAAATGCAGTGCTCTCTGCTGTTATGCCATAAAACATCAGATGTCTGTTACATGCCGGTTAAATCCATAAATCTTGACTTTTTCTCTCCAGCTTCCCATGGTGGATGTGGCGGTGTTCTTGTTCTTTCTTCTCAGCAGTTTGATTCTTTTGATCTTGGATCACAATCAGTTGAAAGGCTCTTTGAAACGATCTGAACTGCTTCTCACTAAGCCCCAGAGGTTTTTCTTTCAAATGGATTTTTTTGCCAACTGCATTTTTGGCCTCATGTGGTTGGTTTTTCCAGGATGGCTTCTTGGGTCACAGGTAAAAAATTTACTTAATCGCAACTGTTGTAAAAACTTGGACTATATTTGACAAAAATATATCAATTATAGTAAAAGTGGTCATGTTGGCTAAAATGCTTCTAGGTGGCATTGCCCATCAATTGCATTGTGTATTCATCCATTGTAGATGAATGGATCTGAGGATAATCTTTATCTCACTCGGGCATTTGGAGCCATGATGGTTGGAGACAGCTTTGCTTCTTTTACCACACAGAAACAAATGGGAACCAATGAGGTATCTGTCTTCAGCAGCCGGGCTGTGGTATGTCATGTCAGCAGATCATATTACAACTATTTAACACTGATTTAGCTCCAACATGATTACATATGATTAACAATCATTTTGTGTTCAAAAACTGGGTACAACTTCTTGGGGGTCAAAATGACTTCCATTGGTTTCTCAAAAAAAAAATGGTTTCTCACACCTTCCTCAGTGCTACAACAGTTCATTCTTGGGGAAAGTTACTTTTAAAAGCAATGCATTACAAGATTGCTTTATAATTATGTTACTTAGTTACTTTTTATGGAAAGTAATGCATTACGTTACTTTTGCGTTACGTTTTAAATATGAGCATGCTTGATTTGTTTTTAATATAATAAGTTATATTTATAGCAAATATAAAGTCAAACCAAAAAGTGTTATGAATAAACCTCAGGCAGAAGGAAAAGTAAATTAATGTCTGTATAGTATAACACAGGAGAAGAAGGTTCAACACTCTTTGGCAATAAAAAAAAAGGAAGAAAATGAAGCACAATTCACTATTTTGAATACTCATCTAAAGTCATTTTATCTTATTTTAATGGTTGATCTGGATCATCAAAGGTCAGCAACAAAGACATTAGTTAATAAAATGGGATTAGACACATTTGTTTTATTAAAAATTATTGCAGGTTTGCGTCATATTTTGAGTTTGTGTTTTTTACCAATGGGGCTCAAACGTTGTAACATTTGTCCAGCCTTTCCAAAACACTTATATTTGTTAAAACTTTGCATGCACATTCACGACCTTAAATGAAAAGTATTCTCACAAGTTCAAGAGGAAATGGGTAGATTAACCAATATTTCAGGCATTTTGAAAAAGTGTGGGACAAATGAACCTCAGCACAACAAAAGGGTTAAGCTTGTATGAATCTGTACTCATTTAGGGAACTTCGGCGGTTGTCATCTTCATGATCCACACCCAGCTCACCACATCGGCATGGAAAATCCCACATCTCTGTTTGGGTCTAGTAGGGGTCAGTCTCTGGGCTGGAAACTCCATCCTTGGCTACCTGAGCTCCAAAGACACGACGACAGAGTCAGTGAATGATTTATACTGGCGTGCTGTACAGAGAAAAGACAGAAGACTTCATGTTCAATAGATAATTTATCATATGCAGATTGACATACAGTATTATGACATCATTGTGTGAATTACAATGGTTTGTTTTTGACAAACTAGACTGTAAATATAGTTGTTTGATGAAAATAAATAGATGTATTATTTTGTAAATAATGGTTCTTTATAATTTGTACTCATAAATATTGTAAACATTTAAAATATTACTTTCAATATGCAATGTAGATATGCAAATAAAGACAGAGTTGTCTGGTGACTTGAACAGCACTTCATATAAAGTAAAAGTGCTTTGTCAGCTGCATATGAACGGACTCCTTTCACACATTTAGGTGTCGAGTCAATCTCCTGCAATATGCACTGAACCATTTGTTTTATAACTTTGGATGCAACATTTAATGTTCCCACAAACACAAAACTGAAAATATATGAACTGTGCATCAGAATCTTCTATCTGTCTCTATTTTTTTATGTAACATCCTGTAGTTATTTAAATGTATGTTTTGCTATTTAGTATTATTTTAAATGTGTTCCTTTCAAAATGTTCTTTTTTCAAAATTGACAGAACATTCACTCTGTTCCTTCTTTCTTTCTTGCCTCGGGCCAAGTGTCTCCATCTTCTATGGTCTCATTCTTGAGTTGATTGTCACTGGCAGCTTTATAAGTGTTTGGCAGTTGTTAGGTCTCTTTGGCAAGACCTGTGCGAGAAGTAACATTGACCTTAATTGAACTTTATTCCTCCTGCAATGGCCATGATGTTGTCCAACTTAACAAGGCTGTGCAACACCAAATAAATAGCTTTACTGTGCAGCTGAGATCTATTAACACCTCTGACAAACTGTGCCCAGTGCCTTGCACAAGAAATCTGCTTCAAGAGCACAATGTGTTTTAAATATGACCACTTGATGGTGCTGTATACACGGAGATTAAAGCCTCTGGTGTTCCTGAAAACATCAAGATGATAACAGTTCTAGTAAATTTACCATGAACTGCTGTTATTAAAATGTCATTTCTAAATTACAGTTGGATAATCAGGACCAAAACTACTTTTTGCTGTAGCATAATTATCCTAATAAGCTCTATATCTTAGAAAATTAAGCAGTAAGATGGTTTTAAAGGCTTGGTTCAAGTTGGCTGTTAAATACAGCTCCTCTCTTTCTCATACATACTTCAAAAAAAAAAAAAAATTCTATCAGTTACTCTCGTTTTGTTCCAATTTTTTTTCTTCTGTAGAACACGAGGAAAACTTGGTCTATTCCATGCAATTACAATTAATGACGACTGTGCACAAAGTGCACAAAGAACCTTAAAAGTACCATAAAAGTAGTCTATACAAGTCTTCTGAAGCCATACAATAGAACATTTATGTTGATTTACATGAGGAAACACAATATATTCAGTTTTGCCAGGCATTGTAAAAACTCCAAATGTAATATTGCATTTATGTTGTATTTAAAAAAATAATATTTTATATATTTTTATGTACTGATATATATACTAATATATATTGATATCCATATAAAATAATTAATATTTAATCAGATATGCTGTATTCATGATCGACCTCTACAGATAAATATACAAAAACAAGCCCCTTTAAGAATAATTGCATTAATCTCACACGTCATATTTTCTCCAAAGGACAGCAGGTTCCCACAAATCTTTCTTTGTGCAACAGCTCCAAATTCCTTCCTGATTTGTATTTAACCCTTTAACGGAGCACCCAGCCAATTTTCCACTTGCAAAGGATGTTGTAAAGAATTACAACGCATTTACTATTTTACTATTTAGTCAATTTTATTGTTACTGACTTTTTAACAAGACCTATAAGAAATCATTTGGGCACCCTGCATCTCTTCTCCACTGTTACATGCAGCTAGATCGCTTTTTGGTGTTGATTTAAACAGCTTTGCAGGCCTGCCTCCACATATAGCATGTTAAAGGGGTGGACCAGACAATTGAGGGGTGTGTCTTGACTGGATTGCCGGGAGACCTGTGATACAAATAAGTGTTAGAGAAATACCAGCACTTTTAAAGCACTGGGTGACACTTTTGTCTCAATGGGATAATATAGCTTAATTCCCTTATGCAAACCAAAATTTCAAGGATGTGATCCTTTCAGTGTGCCATCACATTTCACTTATTTATAGCTGCATATTTACACCTACAGTTCTACATTTTTTAATGAATACAGTTCTTAGAATTTTTCAGGTAACGACCCCAAAGTTGGAAAGCTTGGATATTCTTCAATAAATCTGTAATGTTTTGTTATGTAAATACAGGATGGAATCAGGCAGTCAAGCACAAGCTGTCTGTTTGGACAGTGTGGCCACAGACCCAGTGCACAGCCAACTAAACTTCTCCATGAGAACAACAAAATGACTTTGGCTGGAGAGTCCAATCTCTATCAGATTAAAGTCTTCACTGTAACTACTGAGCTCAGAAAGGGAAAGATTCATAAAGTCCAGCCAAAGCTGACATCAACGAAAAAGAGAAACAGTAGGCCACAATGTGTATGTTTCAAAGTGGCTTTAACTGACTTTTTATGTTTTATTTAAAATAATTTATTCTCAAACTTCTGTTTAAGACCAAAACATTGTTTTTAGGAGACTACTTGAGAATATACTTCAAAGTAAAAAATAAATAAATGAATGAATGAATTAAATAAATAATAAAAATCTGTATTTTTATATAAAAGTATGTGTTGTTTCTGTTGGTCAACAGAGGGCGCTGGTTGATGAAGCGGTTAAGTGATATCGTTAGTCATCTTCCACTAACTAACAGTTAGTTCGTTTTCACAAAGTCCTTTTTTATCTTTTTTTTTATATAGTCTTTGGTTTGCACTAGTTTGGGCATTGGCAGTTGAATATGGATTTAAAGTGAACGATCATAACAACAATTTTATAATGTAAGACACTATAAGCAACTATCATTTGAAATGCGATTGGCTGATTTTCGTTGTTTTACATGACAGAAAGTGCGCGACGGAAGTTCATGGTGTCTAGAGTTTCAAGTTAAGAATATTTCACAACCCTCTCCGAGAATTATGTGTTTGTTGCATTCTTTCAGACTCCATTTAATAATTGTTGTTAAATCAAAAACGTATGTGCACCCGATATGAATATTTGAACAATAAATTGAACAATATTGATTTCTAAATATTTGTTAATGTACCACACCTTTACAATATAAGCAACTCTTCCTTTTAAGCGAACGTTGCGTCACTTGATTAATATTCATGAGCAAATCCTTGTAATTGCGAGGTGGCGTGGTCTTCAGAAGCAGTGTTGTGGGTAACGCGTTGAGTACTCTAATTACTTTTTTCCTGAAATGTGTAACTTAACGCGTTAGTTTCTTGTGTAAGTAATCAGTAACTTCGTTATTTTTTTTAAAAAAGTAATCCGTTATTTTAAGGAAAGGAAAATCCCGACTGCAGCCTGCTTTTTGTCAGACAGTAGTCCTAGGTCTACTGTGCCACCTGCGGATGTATCAGCGGAGCCGAAGCTCTGTGATCGTAAAGTCAATGGCTGTGATGCGTCTGTGCCCTGCGCCTGACCCTGTGTGTGTGTGTGTGTGTGTGTGGTTTTTTTTTTTTTTCGAACTCCCGGCAAGATAGCAGAGAGGACAGCGTTTGGTTTATGGAAGTACGCACATTATTTTCAATTTGTCAACGAAAAAGAAAAGAACATAACGGTAAAATGCACACTGCTTTGGTGAAAAGCTTCTGTCGCCAAAAATTCTACCTCAAATTTAACGCTACGTTTTAATCACTACTTTGAAGAGTAAATGTAAGAGGACTGTGTTAAAGCGAATTTAGGCTTGTGACTGTGAGTGACACTTTAATAATAATTAGTTCGGCTATTAAGCGATTTGTCATTTGCCTGTGTGGCAGTGAAGGATTTAATTCGGTTTGTTATCATTTTTGTTTGACAGGCAGCTGTTAATTTCTGTTAGATCATTGGCTGGCTGGTTGTTCATCATTTTTAAATGGTTTTAATTTTTAAAAGCCTGTTTAAGGTTGTGTTTACAAGTAAGCATACTTGGTTACGTTAGGTGCGAATTTTGATTAATAATATGTTCTGTGATAATAAATAAATAAAACGCCATGTGGAATAGCCGATTGCCGACTGTCTTTCCTGTTATTGTTATCCTGCAGTGTTAATTTAGTCGGATGACTGACGTTATTCATTGTCGGGAGTCACGACTTCTAGGTGCATTTAAAGGGGCCGCGGGCTATGTCTGTCGTGTGTGAGCCGCTGCAAACGGCTTTTAATTTTTGGTAACGCATGAGTACTCTAACGCGTTACTTTTATGAATAGGTAACGCTGTATCATAACTGATTACTTTTAATTGATGGTAACGTTGTAACCTAACTAACTACTTTCCAAAGTAACTATACCCAACACTGTTCAGAAGCTATACTCAGGGCAGTGGCTGGGGTTTGTTGGACCCTAGGGCAGTTTGTACCAGTGGGCCCTGTTCGAAATTGTTTCATTTGTATCTTCGTTCTGTTTATTTATTTGTACTATTAGTTTTTTCAAGTTTGTAGCTGTCCATTAAAGGTAAAATAGCACTGCATATTCTTCACTGTAAAAATTAAATATACAGTCAAACCAAAATTTATTCAGACATCTTCAACACTTCTCACATTATCAATGTTTATTTGCTATAAATTAGAAAATGTTAATAAAATATGACATGAGCTCAGAGTTAAACTGTGTCAGAACAAATTCATCTTGATAATGTCAGATAACCTTTATAGAAAATTATGTAATGATCAACTAAAAATTTTGATAACTGTTAGTATGACAATATTTACACAACTATCAATATTTTGTTGTTGACCAATTGCCAAGCAATGTTTGATTTTGTTCAGTCTGTGGTGTAAAAATTTTGTATTAACAATTAAAGAAAAAACACTTAAGCAAAAATGGTCAGGTAAAAGTGTCTGAATAAGTTTTGGTCCCAATTTGTTTATACATTTTACTTGTAGTTCAATGTATCAAGAATTTCAGGGTATAATATGTGACAATTTACTTTATTTTGCTATACTCACTTACATAAATGAACTTTAGTGTCCTGCAACCACTAGTAAAAATATAATAATAATAATTTGATTGTTTTGAATGTTTAAATAGGCAAGGCTTAAAAACATGTGCAAATGATAAGCTTGATACATAGACGTGGCCCATCAACTGCCCTGAGAGCTTTTTAGGCTGGCCTCAGCCAGTCGGTTTAGATCTCCTTGGGGCCTCCCCTCAGCCATGGGCCCCTTTAATCACCACCACCTTTCACGCCAGCTACGGCCCTGGCTATACTGCTCGTAGAAGCTATACTATAATATATTATAAGCTATACTCTATTAAATGCTTGTCATGTTTATTATTTTTACATTTTTATTTTTACATTAAATAACATTAAAGCTTAAATACATTTTGATGTATGAATTTTTGATTAAATATTACCACATTTTATAAGACTTGAGTGTTTTGTCACACATTTGAATTTGGTGTATGAAATTTTGTTTATTCTCACAATTCACAATGCTATTTCAGTTTTCCCAAACAGTTTTTCAGCATGTTATTTCTGTTTATCCGCTGGTCATTTTCTGACTCAGGAGGAAGGAAAACGATTCAAAATTAGACTATAATTTTTCATGGAATTGCTTTTTAAAATGGCAACCTTCGTGGTTCTTTGACACTGTGCGACCTGACAAAATGAATGAAAATCAAATGTCAGTGTGCAAACAAATTGGTCACTCACAACAAGGTTGATTTTTATGACAGCGAGCAGCTTCTAATTGATCTCTGCTGATTTGCACTTTAGTCATCCATTTATGTCCTTTCAATCGGATGGATTTATGCACACCGTTTTATCACAGCTGTGGATGTCTAGTGGCACATGGATCCGATTCAGAAATTTTCTTGTAAAATTGCAGGTATTGGTGGCAAAGCGCTTCAATTAGAAATGCACAGTTGGCTGACCTTGTGTCAGTACAGCTTTTGACTGTAAGAGTGAGAAATGTTTTTCAGTAGACTATACAACCTCCATGGTTGACTCCTTATTTCATAATTAATAAGCTCTGTTTCCCAAACCTTGTGAGCCGCCACTGTAGCAGCGTTTTAAGGAATCTTAGAACTAAAACCTGTTCCAAAATGGCAGATTATTAAAGGAATATTTCACCTAAAGATAAAAGTTGGCTGAAAGTTTTTTTCTTCATCAGAACAGCTTTGGAGAAATTAAATCACTTGCTCACTGCCGTATCCTCTGCAGTAAATGGGTACCGTCAGAATGAGAGCCCATAGTGCTGATAAAAACAGTAACCCATAAATATCCATAAATATACCATCGGTACTGTCTTGTAAGTTCCTTTAGTGAAAAAGCCAATCCCCTGTTGTCCTTTTACATCAAAATACAATGACATGTTTGTTTAGGACTTGTGCTTGATCTGTTCATATGTCTCCTGATTCAGACAAGATTACTTTTTTACTGGAGGAAGCTATACAATGGGTAGAGGACTTATATTATGGTCAAAGGCAACAGTTTTAAGAAAAACAACACGTTACTTCTGGATTGTTGTGATGTTTTTATCAGTTGTTTAAACTCTCATACTGACGGCACCCATTCACAGCAGAGGATCCACTGTTGAGCAAGTGATGTAATGCTAAATTTCTCCCAAGTTTTTTCTGATAATCTAATTTACAAAAATTAAATTTTTAGGTGAAGTATCATAAATATGCCATCACACAATGCAGATCACAGCACATTCTACAGAAGAAGATTAAAAACAAAAAGTGATGCCTGTCATGAGTCATGAGTATTTGTTGTCAATCTTGTTCATCTCTGTGCCAGAGCCAGACCATTTCTTTCTTTGGCTCCACATCAAATAAACTTCCTTCGAAGCTTATTGACTGTTCATTCTCACCAAGGAGCACATTTCCTTTAAAGCTGCTTCTTTCAGGGCTACGGTTATGTCCTTCTTTGCAAGCAGTAGTCCAAAATAAATAAATACAGCTGTAGGTTTTTTTTTTTCTGCATGGGAAAGGAAGTGAATTGGTGATAGTTTTACAAGAGATAAGGAATGAGTTGTCTTTTTTGTTGGTCTGTGAAAGAAGGATCCCCTGAGTCAAGATGTGCTTTTCCTGATAACATCCATTATAGTGTTCACCTCACGTATCTCCAGATGTCATCCAACAATGCAGATCTTAGATAATTGGTAAATAAAATCGTGATCAAATCACAATACAAAATCCAGCTCATGTTCCACTTCAAGAAACATGAGCAGTATGAATTTCAACACTGAAGAATTCATGCTTAGATTGAGTAAATAATATCTATTACAATTTATTTGCTGTAAAATCAGCAGACCAATTTGCCTTCCTCCAAGCATGCACTGGGGCATGGATAATTATGCTTGCAGCGTTTGACCGTTGGCTAGTTTTATTTCCAGTTGTTGGTTTTATTGTCATGTTTATTTATGTGTAGACTTTTGATGTTAGGATGAGCCCGTTTCTCTACTTAAAGGGATAGTTCACCCAAAAATGAAAATTCTATCTTGAATTACTCACCCTCATGTCGTTCCAAACCCCTAAGACCTTTGTTCATCTTCAGAATACAAACTAAGATATTTTAAACTTTTTGACCCTGCATAGACTGCAGTGCAACTACGTTCAACAACCAGAAGAATACATTTTGTGCACAAAGAAAGAACAAAAGGTCTTATGGGATTGGAACAACATGAGGGTGAGTAATTCATGCTACAATTTTCACTTTTGGGTGAACTATCCCTTTGAAATGTAGTTAATTCCCACTCGTTAGTGCTGAAGTTTTTGTGTGGCATTTTAAGAGGACTTTTGTCTTATAGGATGTCAACTTAAGCAACTTAATACAATAGTAAACCGATAAATAAAAATTTTGTCATTACTCACTCATGTCACTCCAGACCTGAATGACTTTTTTTTTTTTTTTTTTTTTTGGCAGAACACAAAAGAAGATATTTTTGTATATGTGTATGATCTCCACAACATATATTCTTAATAAAGTAAATAAGATAATGGGGGGGGGGGGGGGGGGGGGATTAAAGATCGCAATCTCAATCATTTTCACATTGTGAGCATCAGTGGAGCGTGAGGAGCACGTTTTTTCAGTTTTCTAATCTTTTTTTCTTCAAAATCTTAAGAGAATCGTGATCTCCAATTTATATATATATAAAAACATGATTCTCAATATATCCGAAATCGTGCAGCTCTAATTTACATGTTTATAGCTGCATATAATTAATTTAAATAGAAGTTTAGTTTCACAAAGTACAAGTCGATTACAAAATGCACCTACATTTTTTTTTGCATTTTTTTTTCAGTTGAATAAAATACTATTTTCCCCTATATATACAATTAATATCAATCAATATACAATTTTGAATTAATTAAATATATATTTTGAGTCTAAAAATTTTGTCTTGTCTAGCTCTCCTGAACCCAGTCCTGTGTCTCGTCTCGTGGGATAATGTGTACCTCTAATGTGTATACAACTGAGCAAAATATAGGATTGCTTTTCCAGAGAGTTTTTCGATCAGAAACAATACAAGGAGCAAGCTGCTTGTATTAAAATGCCATTTGCAAAGGCAGCACAACCAATAGCCACAATCACTGGCAGTGTCCAAAACAATGCCCACAGATTAGCCTTTAATAGTCATTAGGCTTTGTTGGCTCTTGAAAGCCCCAGTGTGTTATGGGATTTCATGCGGCTGCCGGGAGTTTTCCCAGTGTCAGCAGAAGGGGGGCACTTTTTCGTAAGCCGAACAACAGTAAACAGATTATATGGCAGACAAACAACAGAAAGTGTTCCTAACTGATCACCTCATTACAGAGGAATAACAAGGGCAGCTAAGATTAGCAGCGGGGGAATGAGAACTTGATTGTGGTGGTATTACAGAGGTCCCTTAACCCGTACTGCTTATTAGCCGCAGGTTGAAACGCTCCTGTGTGGGTTTTAAATGGAGTCGGGCTCCTCCTGTAGGCAGGCTGTAGACGTTCACTCAGTGGGATCACATTAACCCTCGCTGTGAGCAGCATGGCTGCCCTACAGAGCTCTGGAAGTAGGACTGCTAATTTAGCTTATTATAATTCAAAGACGTATTTCACCGGTTGCTTGGTTACCGAGAGAGCTCACTGCATGACCAAGACCTTGTTTTATTTAAATCAACATTTGCACACTTTGTGCCATTTATTTCAGGCACCACAAAAGAAAGGATATTGACTTTTTTGTGCAATAAGTGTTTAATGTTATTGATGTCGTTGAATGGGTCATTTAGGCTCATTAGCCTGTGTCTGCATCAGTAACTATTTCAAAATGACTGAAGCTGCATTTCATACGGAAAACCTGGATGTGAAAAACACATTTGTTGCACTGCTCTGGCCCAGATGCACTAATTTATATCATCCTGTGCAGACGGTGTTGCCTCTCGCAATCGATACCTTTAAACTATGTGGTGGCTAATCTTTAAACAGAATCACAGTGACTAGAATCCCACGAAAACATTTCCAGGTGATATTTCATCCTGAAAGCAAAAGACAAAATCAAAAGAAATTAAACTTTTCAAAAGGAAGCATGTTTTTAGGATCATTGCTAGCTAGCTTTTTATTTATTAATTTGCTTACTTATGTTTTTATGTGCTTATTTATTTACCAGTATGTACTTAATGTTTATTTGCATTATTAGCAAACAGGTTCTCATTACCATAATACATGAAATAAAACTAAACTGTATTGTTTTGCTCTTATATAATCTTATTCTCAGAACTGTGATGTGTACAGATGTTTTTTTATATATATATTTTTTTTTTGGTAATTCCTAATATTCTCATTAGCTTCTCTGTA
The DNA here is from genome assembly GCF_023724105.1 of Carassius gibelio. Taxonomy (NCBI): domain Eukaryota; kingdom Metazoa; phylum Chordata; class Actinopteri; order Cypriniformes; family Cyprinidae; genus Carassius; species Carassius gibelio. The sequence continues at coordinate 7,710,261 of NC_068403.1, read as the reverse complement.
ATACAGTATTGTATTATTATTATTTTTTAATCAGCAGAAATTATATGTAGTACAACAAATACTTACACGATAGACTTCAAATTAATATAAGATTGTGTTTTTTATATTACAGTATTGAAAATGTAGATTTTTTATTTTGGCAATTTGTTTGACAATTGGGGTGAAAGCTTTATTTTATTTTATTTTATTTAATAATACAATTGTATCTTATCTTATTTTATCTTTATTTTATCATAATTTTAAGAAAAAAAAGATTTTAATAGATTTTGAAATTCTTTTTATATTGTAAGGAAATATTGGCACAATCATGGTAAGTTTCTACCCCCAAAAAATGATAAGCCACACTTATTTTCTGACTATTTCTCTGTTTTCCCCTCCAGAATTTCCTAATCCACTGGTTAAAGTAAAATTCATCCAAGACAGTGAGTAACATATGTTTTCACCCATGCTTACTCCTCTCCTTGACCACTCACAGAGACAAATAACCTTTGATTTGGAAACCAGGGTCGAACAGATTTCCTGGGGAATCTGTCACAGTAGAGGTCTGTATTAATCACTCGCTCACTCGAGCCCCGTCACACCTGGTGTGTAGGTTACTAGCATCTCTGCCGCTCTTCTGGACAGCAGCCACTTCCAGCTGTCTGAATGTCTGGTGCAGTTCGAAGCCTTGCCACAAGAGATGCTTCAAACCGTCTCAGCAAATTGTACCAAAGTCTAAGGAAGTGGCAAGAAAATAAGGGATGGTATAAACTGCGACAGTCTTCCCGTTTCCATTTTTTAGCAGTCTGCACAGTCTTAAATGTCCTACCAGCAACATATTTCCAGCTCTTGCCATGCAAACTCAATCAAAACTTCATCCAGAATGCAGACCGCATCTGTGCCATGCTAAAATGCATGCTGGTCCTCTGCACCCAGGGATTAGTCAAAGAATATTAAGTATGGATGCAATTTCCATTACAAACCTCATGAAATATGCATAACCGATATGAATTATAAAGAGAAAGTCTTCTGAATGTATCACAGAGCAGGACTGGAGGTCATTATGTGGTCTGTTAACGTTTCATATTGCTGCTTAAAGTTGTATTTGAACTTTGAGTGGCTTGCCCCCCCTTCCACAGTCCTGTCAGTGTGTTTGGCAGGCGTCGCTTAGCCTGCACAGCTGTCTGCAGGCAAGCCTCTGTTAGCGTTTGGCATATGGACATCAGTAATGGCTGAAGAAAAATGGAACGTGACATTTACCGTGAAACACGAAGCTGGGGATCATCAGAGGGGAGCCAGAGGTTCGACAGGCCACTGGTAAAGCTGCAGTCCATAGGTTTTGCCTCTTTGACACCATCTCTGTTTGAAAACCTGCAATTGCAGCTGTTTGGGGAATTATCTTCATTGCGTGGGTTGTGCGCTGAATCTAATGTTTTGAGGAGCATGCGCGGCAGTCAGTGTGGATATTTACTATATTTACATTGCGTTACAGGGCCAAATTATCCAATAGGCATTATGATCGCAGGCCCAGGGGCCTATGTGCACTTGGGGCCCAAGCGAGGGGAAGGAAAAAAATTGGTGTGTTTTTTCATTAAATGCAAATAGTGTGATGGCGTAATAATTCAATGGCTTCAATGGTGTAGGCAGTAGAGGATCAGACATCACATTCCACATCATAGCAACCAAATCTGCACCTGGCTAAAAATGCTTTGATGGACACGTTCAATTGAATATTTTATGTTAGGCATATGGCCTGTTAGTCTTTTTATTATTAACGGCCTCTTCATGGCCTCTTTTACTGAACGGAAGAGGTAACGTTACTTTTAATTAGAGTGTCTTATGTCATATTTACAAAAGATTTTGCAATTAAAATTTTTTTTGAGGCCTTAATATAGTGACTTATTTAGACTAAGCTTTGTGTACTTTTTTTTGCATTGATTCTTCATCATCATCTGCTACTGCTACGATCTGCTACTGGCTGTAGTCAAAGACAGGTGGTATTTATAATTTATTTTAGAGAGCATTTAGCTGGACGTGAATTAGTTTATGCACCTGTGAACAAGATGACTCATCCTGTTAATACTAAATGCATGTGTACATATGCTAAAAATTCATTTTGTAAACTTTGAGTATGGTACGCTTGCACACAGAAATGTTTCTGCAGCAAGAGAGACAACAAGTCAAAGGAAGCAAGACGGAGAGATAAAAATACAAAAAGAGGGAAATGGAGAGAGGCGTTTGCGTGTCTGTGCTCTGCAGAGCCGCGCACAGAATTTGTGCTCGTCTCTTTCCTACCTAGGTCCTCTGGATTTGGTGAAGGTGAAGTGTCAGTCACCCGTGGTGATGTGATGTGACGTGTCATTGCCGCAGGTGCCGGTGCACTTGTCACAGCCTCAGCTGGCTCGCTCCATTAGTGTCTGCCAGATCTCGAATGTCGCTGCCACACACCACCTTTTCAGACCAGTCGTGCCTCGTTTGCCCAACTTAAGCCTGAGGCAGAGAACTGCCTGTATGCACCTAATATATGATGGACACCAAAGCTGTCTACTGTTGTAGTCACCATTTACAGAACAGCACACAGGGTCACAGTGGCATCTGAGGAGTCGGGCTGAAGAAAGACAATAAGGATAAGCCTGACCTCTAGCTTTTTTCACATTTATCCTTTTTTCCACTGTGTGGCCTTTAAATAATCCAAAATAAATTTTTCTCAGGGCACATATTTTTTTTGCTTTGCTTTAAAATGAGGCAGTGCAATGCAATTCTTGAGCTTTTTATGCAACCTAATTTCAGTGTTTTCAGTACTCTTACAGTCCTCTCCATTTTACAAAATGTCACTTTTGTTGAACTTCGTTGAACTGGTAATTCCTAGCATGATCTTCATGGGAGTTTGGGGGGAGGATAAATGTGTAAGTGAGCAAATTAAGTGTTGTTGTTTTTTTTAGGAAAATGAGAAAGGAGAAAGCATTGTACAGTATGTGATTAATGTCCAGTTATGGTAGAATGTAAAAGAGTTTTTGTGTTATGTTGTATTGGTGAAGCAGGGAATTTTGCTTTCATAGTAGCTAGTAGTTATTTAGCTGGTAGAATCTACTAATAAAAGTCACAAAATTGTTAAAACGAAGAAACCAAATGATGAAAGTTTTTTTTTTTTTTTACCCCATATTAGAATGATTTCTGAAGGATCATGTGAAATTGAAAACTGGAGTAATGATACTGAAAATTCAGCATTGCCATCACAGGAATAAATTACATTTTAAAATATATTTACATAGAAAATAGTTAATTATTATTTTTCTTTTTTTAAGAAATGTAGCCTTGATGAAAATATGTGATAAAAAAAACATTTTAAAATCAGTCATTCACCTAACACAATCGCTTAAGAAATATTGAACTAGGGGGGGAATTGCTTGTGTATCCTAATTGGTTATCTTGGATCTAATGTATATAAATAGTATTATTGGTAGAATCAAGGCTTTTTGAATCTATTGAACCAATTGATTTGCAAAATGATTCACTGTTATGAAAAGCTTGAAACTGCACGCTGAGGACATCTGCTGGTTAAAGCAGTGTAAATGCAATGAAAACCCCGCCAAATATTCAATATCATGTTAATGTGCTATGTCAAAGTTTTTACATGAATTTATAATTTGTTATATCAGTGAATACAGAGATGAGGCTGGGAAAGCACCACAAGCCACAGGACTCGAACTTGGGTTGCTGCCCACTATATTTAGTCTTATGTAGCACTTTTTTCTAGGTGGTACAAATTAAGGAATAATAACCAACAGGCCGTTGAATTATTAGAAAAATTATTAGCATTGTGGTTGCATCACCACCTCGGGTTTGTATTATTTTTCTGATAATTCAACGGCTTTGTCCAGTTTTTGTACTTAAATCGCTATTGTGAATAGGATTTCTTCCGCATCTCATCCAATGCCTCTTTTGCTTTTTCCAAAACATCATTTTAAAGCTGGTAATGGAGGCTTGAGCCATGATAGCATTCTGATGCAGTTATTAATGAAGTTATTAGAAAGAGAGAAAGAGAGAGAGCTTGTGTGAATTCGGCTAACGTTACCTCTGTGCGTCTCTAAACGGCGCTGTTATTACCTCACTAGCGAGAAATGTCATGTGTAGCCTTTAAGCTGCTACACATATAGGCTTACTGATAAAATCAACCATTATTACAGTTAACTATGCGAAGTGATATGGAACTGTAATGCGGTCAGGAGAGCTGCCTGGAACTACGTTCGCCGTTCGTTTCCCAGAAAATAATTGCACACCTCAGAACGTTCATCAGCCAATCAGATTCAAGCATTCAACGGCTATATATATATAATGCAAGTTAAAATATAAGATTCCTCAAAGTTTCCTGAAGCAGTTTTTTAAAAGTGTCCATTACTAATCATTAAATAGGCCCAATGTTATTTCAAAACTTTTTATTTATTTATTTTTTTTACACATTTTAGAAGGCTGTAGCGTGGTTTGTTCTGAAGGCATTTATGTGCCAAGATGGTGCTCTTGTGTCCTTATTGTGTGTTACCCCTGAACTGAAGCAGTTTTAGCACCTTATTTCTATGTAAAAAGACTTAGAACAGATGCTGTTAGGGAGTTGTATGTTAAGTGGGAGAAACTCAGTGGCCTGAATGTAATAAGGCCTTGGCCACTACCCTATAGTACAGAGAAGTCATTATGTAAACTTCATCTGACAGCATTCTAGAAGCGGAAAAAAAACGTGGCTTTTTTAGGGATCGCTTTGTGGCTCTGCAATGAAGCTTGTTACGTATGTGCTGCCAAAAATTCCTCCTCCAGAGGGCCGGAGGCGGCATCTCTGAGGCAATTCTCAGAGTTCATTGCAGACGGCAGTTGAGATCAGGACCATTTATTGGTCCCTTTGGTATGCCTAGATCTTCTGTAATGCGTTTTTTTTTATATCTCATATGGTGGTAATCTACTCAACTCCCAGACCCCGGCGTCCCCTGCCAGTTATGTGTTGATGTTGCACTCGACTGTGTTAAAACAAAACCACGGCTGAATATTAACAGATGAAGAACAATATCCAAATGATTAAATCATTAAAAAAGTGATTGAATAAACATGAGCTCCGTTCAGAAATCTAGTAAGATGCCTCATTGCCTAGGCAGCTCCCTAAGAAGGCACCAAACAAAAGTCACGGAAACTTAGTCGAGCAAATTCCCACTTTAGCAGCACTATAAAAATGCTAATACTTGACTCTTAATTAATGTAAAAAAAAAAATTTTTGTAAACCAAAAAATATTGGAGTATGTTACAAAAGCCTATAACATCTTACTTTTCCTCAAACATTTCACATTTAAATTCAATGTGTTACTTGATGTTCCTTTGTAATTGTTTGTAAAATTACTATACAATAGTAGCATTTCTTTAACCATTTTTTTTTAAATATATGCAATTTTATTTATAATCAGCATGTTTCACAGAGCTTGTTGCATTGCATTCTGACGTTTCACTGCCAAGGATATTTGCAATCCTGCTGTAAAACTTGGCAAATGAGTGATCTAGGAGGTATAATTAAGAAGCCTACCTTCGGGAACAGCTTTGTCTGCGATGCCTTGAGACGCTGCCTCTGTAGGGAGCTCAGCAGGTTTTGGAACAGAGCAGTGATCTTCCAAGTGTAGCTGGCTCAGTGTTAAGATTTGTTTGGAAAGCTTTAAGGAAACAGTAATGACAAATGTTGCTTGTGGTAAATTCAGCTATGTGTGGTATGTTCTCTGTCTGTTCTTCTGATGCAGTTAGTTTGGAAGAAAAGTGATTCATATTTTTAACAGCATTGTTTTTACAGTGTCTGAGTTTTAAAGGGTGAACTGAATCTCTGAAGAGTTTTGTGTCTATTTTGAAAGGACCAAATATTCCCACAAAAATTGTAAAACCCGGCTTGTTTTTTCCCCACCTTGAATACAGTTTCATAAACAGCTCCTATAATATCTGACAACTTATTGTAAGGGAAAAACAAGTAAAATACAAATTATATGTATATATATATATATATATATATATATATATATATATATATTTAGTCCTATTTGTATATATACACACATATATATATATATATATATATATATATATATATATAAATTAAAATAGTCACATAGATCGCCATCTGTGTCTTGAAGAAACACCAGTTGAAAAACGTTAATAATTATAAACTTTATAAAAAAGTTTTCTCTTAAGTGTTGAGTTTGAGTTGGTCAACTATAATTAATAAGCTTTATATAAAAACAAAAGAAGTGTATGCCCTTGTGCCCTCAATTAGATTACATCTTAGATAAACATGTGTGTGTGCTCATTCGCTTCGGCTTCCTCCTGTGGAAAATGAATGAAAAGATGTTTTTAATGTAAAATGGCTTTATGAGGCAGCCAAACTCGTTTTACCAGGTGTTGTGATGTTATAAATGGTCTCTGCCAAGACACACTTAAGATACATGCAGTTGTTGGAGCGCTAATGGGGTAGAAATCCATTTTGCTGATAAGGAGGTATTGTAATTACCTGATAACTGATTTAAAAAGCCACATAAATTAGGAAAGGAGCGGGGCAATTACTCAGCGTATCTGTCTAACTGAGAGCCAGTTGCCTGCAGTGCTGCGTTGAGAAAATGACAAGCAAGACACTGTGAAATAAACTGTGATTTTCCAGGTTTCACCTGCATTTTAAATCAGTCTTTTATTAGCTATATTATGTATGCATGAGCATAACAGGGGAGCAGAAGCTAAGCATGTGTTGTCGTACCTATTTAGTTTGGTAAGTGAGTCACAAAGCTTTGTTTATTGGCAATTTCTGTTCAAGAAACAAACGCTTGTCTACATCTACTTTTGATTACTTTAAGAAAGATGTCTGGGAAACATCTCTTACTGTTCTGAGAGATGGAATTTGGAGAAAATGAATACTCTACTGATCAATATTCAAGATAATTATTATTTTCTTTTGTGTTACTAATTAGTAGATGATAATACAGAGATTAAAATGGTTTACTAAACTATTTTAATTAAAAAAAGAGCCAAATTGTAGAAATATCAGTACAAACCAAACACTAATTTCTGAAGTTTATTTTACAGTTTAATGCTAATATTTTATATGGATGTATTTTAAGTTTGATATTTATATATTTTAATATGATATCATTTATAATGAATGTTGCATTGAATTAAAATGGAAGCACTGCGGTGATGGACCGATGTATCTGTTATATCTGTGCAGCAATTATGCAAGCAATCCTAATATGAATGTGTTTGTAGCATTTTTTTTGGCCCTAAACTACAGGCACTCATCTTTTGCACTTGAAATAACATCTTATTAATTTTGAAGGTGACAAAGTGGTAGGCGACGAGAGGAACAGGACGTTTTTAAATGGGCAGTATTTGGCATTGATTAGAACTGGCACTTGTAATTTCCCAGCCTGCAAATGTAATTGAAAGACACGCTTCACTTGCGCTGCCAGAACTACAAAAACAAGTTAGTCATACCATTTGAGGTCTGAAAAGAATTAGTTTACCAAGAAGTCTTCAGGCAAATGAACAGGGCATAAGACTGGAATCATGATGTAATAATATATGCAAATCAGCAAGTAATGTGTGAAAAGATTTGCATGTGGTTGACTTTGCATGTGAGTCCTATGAGGCGCCGTGTAGGATTTAAATCAAACTTCGCTTATCAATACATACATAAAACACGTGCATATACACCTATAAATTACTCGCATTTACATGCATACTACTGAATGTTCAAAAATACATATATAAAATACACGTGAACACTAATATGAAATCGATACCAATACATATAATGTTAGCAATGTATGCATACACACTTGTGAATAACTTGCGTATACATATAAACTTGACACGTGCATACACCTACAGACACTCACATATACATATTAACTTGATCCATGCATATACACCTATTAAACACTCGCACATACATATAAACTCGCTGCATACAAACACAACTGCACATACTTGCACATACATATAAACTTGATCCGTGCATATACACCTATTAAACACTCGCACATACATATAAACTCGATGAGCGCATACACATCCATAAAACACTCGCGCATACATAAACAATAACATTTACTAACGTATACAGTTCAGATGAGAAAAACATGTGTACATGTATATATGCGAGTGATTTCATATGTGGATGTGCGTGAATTTTCAATATAAACGGAAGGAATTTCAGTGTAAACGGAAGGCGTTTAAGTGTGAACGGAAGTAACCAAATTTGCAATTATGGACAGGGATCTGTGTCATTCCTAATCGTTTGCTCAGTCATTCAAAAAAAAAAAGTTTTTAATAACAAAACGAAATCGGAATGTTATATATATACACACACACACATGAACTGGAAGATTCTTGATCACATTTTTTCCCCCCCAAAACTGATACATTTAGTAGATAAAATGTACTCTATAGTGAAAAAAGGTTGTAAAATGTCTTTATACACTTTGTTTTTGTCTTTAATCATATACTGCATTGTGGTGCACTTTGAGATGAATTGTCCACAGACCATGCTCTTTTTTTTTTTTTTTACAATACCCTTTATTCACGAAACATGTTTTATTAGGTTGTGCTTGATTTGATTACCTTTGATTATCTTGATTTCAGGAACAGAATGTAGTAAAACTTTAAAACTGGTTAATAAAACAAAATTTGTATCAAACAAGGTTTTTTTTTTTTTGCATATGATGTTTAACTATTACACTGATAAAGTACACATCCACCATCCCCTGCATCATATGAAATCACTGCAGATAATAAAAAACTTAATTCTGAGAAGGTTGGGTTTACCCATGTCTTCATGTATGTGTGCAGTAGTGGCTCATATATAACTTGAGAATGAGTCTCCCCCATTAGAAGAGCTTCTGCAAACTAGGAACAAAATAACAGGCAGAAGTGCAAGTATCAAACTCTGCTGATTTGTAACATATACATTAATTACAAACAAACATTCTCCACATGAACTGTAGGCTCTCATGCACTTCCATGTGAAACCTTTTTTAAGGAGAAAAAAAAAAGTTAAATAGTTGTTACTGCATACGAGTCTTTATATATAGTTCTTTATTCTCAATGACACCAAATATCTCAGACACTGAACATTTCATAACACCGGCGAGTTCAAGGACCATAATATCACACTCGTCAGCAGTAAGTTAATTGGCAGTTTCCATCTAGAAAAAGGTGAGAATTTCACAATTTCACTTCTATGCAATCTTCACGAAAATAGTCCCAGTCCCACTTGAGCTTAGCCATTTTCAGAAATAAAACCCTTTCGCGTATGAGTTTAAAATATTCTAGCTGAGCCCCAGCGTGAGTTTCTTTAGGCGACCGTTATTTTAGAATGTACCGCCTTAATGTTTCCATGGCGACGCGTCATGCTTGTCATGTGACACAACACAGCCACGATAGATCTGTATGACACATGGATCGCTTTTATTTTATTTTGTTCAAAATATTTGCAAACATACTCAATATATTATGAAGTTATGATATTCCGATTCTGTGCAAATAGCTTAAACACTTAATTCTGAAAATGGCTAAGTTCACTAGTGGGACTTAGTTGGGAACACATTTTATATTTTTTAACTAGAGGCAAAACTGTCTCTCTCTCTCTCCCTCTGTGTATGTGTGTGTGTAACGTTAACTTGCATAGCGTTTGGAAGTTATTTCGTGAAGATTGCATAGAAGTGAAATTCTCACCTTTTTCTAGATCGAGACTGCCAGTTACTTTACCACTGACAAGTGTGATATCACGGTCCGTGAACTTTGAACACGGATGATCGCATCGTTTGCGGTGTTATTGATGCTTTGTATGCCACCAGGGCTCGAAGGCCGAAACAAAGTGCGCGATTCAGATTGTGTTTCTGACTGCAGGCAGAGACTGCAGGTGAGCAGGCCACACAAACTGATGGTAATTGATCTTATAATAGTGGGCGAAAAAAGAACATTCCGCAAAATGCTTCAGGTGTAGCACAATCCCGGTCCATTATTGCAAATGCGGTATTTAGACAGGTTACTTCCGTACACGCTTAAACGACTTCCTTTTAAACTGAAACGCCTTCCGTTTACACTGAAATGCCTTCCGTTTATACTGAAAATTCACGCACATCCACATATGAAATCACTCGCATATATACATGTACACATGTTTTTCTCATCTGAACTGTATACGTTAGTAAATGTTATTGTTTATGTATGCGCTCATCGAGTTTATATGTATGTGCGAGTGTTTAATAGGTGTATATGCACGGATCAAGTTTATATGTATGTGCGAGTATGTGCAGTTGTGTTTGTATGCAGCGAGTTTATATGTATGTGCGAGTGTTTAATAGGTGTATATGCATGGATCAAGTTAATATGTATATGTGAGTGTCTGTAGGTGTATGCACGTGTCAAGTTTATATGTATACGCAAGTTATTCACAAGTGTGTATGCATACATTGCTAACATTATATGTATTGGTATCTATTTCATATTAGTGTTCACGTGTATTTTATATATGTATTTTTGAACATTCAGTAGTATGCATGTATATGCGAGTAATTTATAGGTGTATATGCACGTGTTTTATGTATGTATTGATAAGCGAAGTTTGATTTAAATCCTACACGGCGCCTCATAGAGTCCCCTGTACCAATTAATGCAATTATAAATAAATGCAGATATTTACATTTCATGTTTCTTGTGAACAAGTTTTAGTTTTATATAGTCACATACTTTTTATTTAAATCAAGTCATAAGTCAGTAAATTAATGCATTATTAAACGTTTTTTAATTACTTAAAAAAAAATAAGCATAATAGCACACCATATTTGTTACTACTAAAAGATTATTAGTCACTTTTATGGACCATTAGTCAGATCCTGAGAAAACACTGAAGGAGGTGCAGCTTTAATTTACCTTTGCTGAAAGGTTGTTTAAAAAAAAAAAAACTTGTTTCTTATAAGTACATTTTGAAATTGGTGAGTGGGTGACTTCTCTAATGATTTTGTCCATTTTCATAATTTTTAACTAGGCATGTCTTGTAATTGGTAATAGGATATATCATGAAAATAAACATGCACAACATTGTTATTGTGGGCATGGGGTACTCAAAGATACCGTGAATAATTATTTATGACAAATTATTTATATATTTTTCTAATTTTAAAAATACTTTTCTTATCAACTGGTTAAAATGCAAAGAGGCAAGAGAACCAAATTTTTTTTTTTTTCTCATCTGGTTTTTGTCTCTATGGGGGAAATCGGCCTTGGTCAAGGGTTGCAGGTTTTCACAGCAAAGGCCAATCGCTTTTCGGGGCGATCACCTGGTTAAAAATAAATCATGTTCTCAGGGGTAAAAAATATATATATATTTTTGTGGGGTTCCCCTGGTAAAAGTAGCATTCCAGGGGCTACCGTATTTTCCGGACTATAAGTCGCACTTTTTTTCATAGTTTGGCTGGTCCTGCGATTTATAGTCAGGTGCGACTTATTTATCAAAATTTATTTGACATGAACCGAGAGAAATGAACCAGGATAAATGAACCAATAGAAAACATTACCGTCTACAGCCGCCAGATGGCGCTCTAACGCTACTCAGTGCTCTTGTAGTCTACACTAAGCAGCATAGAGCGCCCTCTCGCGGCTATAGACGGTAATGTTTTCTCTTGGTTCTTGGTTCTAAATAAATGCTACTTATAGTCCGGTGCGACTTATGTATGTTTTTTTCCTCATCATGACGTATTTTTGGACTGATGCGACTTATAGTCAGAAAAATAGGGTAAATATCACATTATTAGGTTCGCTTCAATCCTCGGACATGTAAAACATCCCATGGCAACAGTGTAAAAGTAGCCAAATTCTGTGGGAAAAAAACATGGACTTGGCAACACTGGGCTTGCTGCAGGTTTTGAGAGATTTTTCTGTTCACTTCAGACGTGTTTGATGTAGCATCATATATCTAGTATTATTTTAAATCAACAGTAGGCCTACTTGTTGCCATCATTTGAACAGTTTGTACTGCAAATCCCTTGTCTCTTCGTCTGACCCCAGCCGTACAAAACCCTTCTCTGATGGTTTATTCAAACATATGGAGGCTGCTTCTGCCAAGTGGAGATCTGTTTGAGCTTTTTTCAGTCAGCGAAAGGTACTTATGATCTTTTTTTATGTTTATTGTCTATCCAGACCTTGGCACAGATACAACACAAAAGCCCTGCCAATGCCACGCGGCAGACATCCCACAGTAAAAAAAAAGCTGTATTTTATGTAAAAAAAAAAAGTCCAGTGTTGAGCTTCAAGAATAACGAGGATGTTGCAGTATCCTAGTGTAACAAGATGCATCAACCGTCTTGTTTTCAGAGATTATTTTTAGTGAATTTAGTGCTTTACACACAAAACAATGTTCTGTTGATCACAGCAGCAGTTCTTCATGGAGAAGAGTTTTATAATGTGCATATATTAAGTTGCTGATTGTGTGGTTACCTGATTTGCATAATTATTTTGGTCAATCAAGGAGCTAGAACCAAATCAACTATATAAACATTTCATCAGTGCATGGGCAAAATTCAGACCTCCTACCCTGCATGTTTTAATTTAAAGTTGCTACAAAATCAGAACTGACTCTATATGCTTACTTGCATATCGGTCCTATTGTCCATTCATCAGTGCACATTATTCCGAATGAAATAAAATGCTAATATCTTTAATTTATCAGTGTTATCAAACTATTAAAGTGGAATTGGTTGCACACTTCATGTCATGTCGATTTAGGTGTATCCGTGTGGAAAAGCATGCAAGTAATATAATTATAATAGATGCATAAATTCAAAGCAGGCCCTGGTTATTAATGTCATTATTTGAATGTTTTGAGGTCAGCAAACAAGTGTAGCGTTTATTTGCATAATTATATTACTTTCTCTATCACCAATAGGCCTAGTATTTCAATACAGTAAGTATCAATATGGCTGCCACTATACTACAGTTAAAATAATATTTAAAGGTTTTTCTTTCTAGACCACGTACCAGCAAAAAGGAACTTAAGTGGAATTTAAATCACCAAATTTAACATGCTAATTAATTAAACAGAAATGATTTGTCTCTCTATACCAGATTGCTTGCTTGGAGCTCTCTCATGGATTTTGAATACAGACTATGGTTTTGGATTCAAACTGTCCTCCTGTTACTTTATTCTGTTTTACGAGGCCTGCAGCTTAGCAGTAAAACTAAATGCAGTAAATGGTAATCGAACAGAACACATGTGTTTTATGTATTTATCTCTTTATTTAGAATATTTCAATATTTATAAGTGGCACATTTTTAAATATCAAATGTATTCACACAAATCCTGACATAATTTTACTCACCTTTATATTGTTTCAAACCTTTATGACTTACTTTATTTTGTGCATCAAAAATAATAAAATAAAATAAATGTTTTCTGTTTTTTAAAGATTAAGTTAAACAGGGCTGGGTTTTATGGAAAAAAAAATAAAACGTATCTTTTTTTCTTTAAATGTTTGGCCGGTTCAAGATTTTTTAGTAGTCAACCTTTAAGGCAAGTATGTAATTACAACATGATTCAAGTTTAAAAACACAAATAAGCATGGTGTAAATGTAAAACAAGTACACATTTTTTCACTTTGCAGAAAATATGCATGGAATGTGAATGCAAATATTGTACAAACTCGTCTTAAACATATCCTACCATCCTCAAATAAAATTATATAAATGCTAAATATTTCTTAGACAAAATGTGGACATTTAGTTTAAGAAGTCAGCTTAAAAAGTCAAGGGCAATTCAAAATGACTAAAAGTATAACCCCAGCAGTAGACTATTATTAACAGTAAATGTCACCATCATACAAACATCAAATATTGAACATACAGTAGTTCTTTACAGGTGTTTGCATTCTACTGCACTGCTTTTCCATTGTTTTTTTCCCTATGTAAACATGCTCTTAACAGACATGTTTGACCATTGCATTCGAAGTTCAACTTGTGTATTTTCCTTTTCCATTGCCACATATCATAAAAACCTTACCCTCCATAGTATCTATCAAATTTAATTCAGTTTCGCATTTACTCCAAACTGCTTCATCATGATTGGTTATGAGGGAAAGGTGCTTTTATGAGTCTAATTTGTCATTTTGGGAGATCATCAGCTTTATAAAGCAATTAATCAGGATTGTTTCCTCTATAAAGGCTGCTTGATCATGTAGAAGTTGTTTGATTTCTGTTGTGACCTGCGGGGGAACACTTTATCCCCGCTGAGGTCTCAATCAAGAGGACCCAGTGAAAACAGAAAACAAGATATATCCCCCACATTTCTCTGTATCTGTCTTGAAGAAGGGTCCTTCCTCAGAGATCCAGGAGTAATGAGCTGTCTGTCAACACTAGCTCAGGACTGGTCTGTTGGAAGCCAAGTAGCACAGGGTGTCAGATAGCTTGAGGTAACGTATCGATCTGAGCTTTCATTCGCTCATTAAAGGAGCAGAACAGATAATCACAGCTCCCAAATCTCAGGGAGGAATAAACAGCCTCTACTTTCTTCTGGACAGGGAAAATATGTGCTGAAATGGCTAAATCTGATATACTATTCAGCTGAAATCTATCAGTCTGTCTATATATAGTATGTATATATACATATATATATATATATATATATATATATAGAGAGAGAGAGAGAGAGAGAAAGAGAGATGCATACATTTCATTTCAATAGATATAGACAGAGTTGGGTAAATCACTTGCATATTGTGAACTGTTACTGATTGCAAATGACAAATTAAGTTGCAGTTGTAATGTGATACATTACATTGCACATTTTAGGTAACCTAGTTTTTCGTTACATTGATTTAAATAGGATACTCTTAGACCATATTGATAGAAAAAATACAAAGAGTAAGAAAATGGTATTTGAAATGTGTTAAATAATCTGTAATTGGTTTAGCAAATCTGATTAAATTTTTGTTTTGCAGACGAGACTGCTTAGGAATATTATTATTATTATTATTATTTTTTACATGACTGTCTATTATTGTTGTTTCAGATAAACCTTGACCTAAATGGCACATAAATTAAAGCAAACTGTGGTTGCTAATTTCATGTGCCGGACTTTATCGAGAATAAGTCGAAGAGTCAGGCTACATATTTGCATGAAAGGGTAAATAAATCAAATCCCCAAGGAGCTTCAACAAACCTCAACTATTTCAAAGCTGAGTCAAGGTTCTACTTTAATAAACCAATCAAAAGCTCTTTCTGACACATGTTTTTTAGGTTTCAGATCCCTGTCTGAATCAACACACTGTACTTTGTCACTTCGGTACACCCCTTCTCCAAACCCAAGCTGAAACCTGGTATCATTTCTGTATCGTTCATCTGACAGCTTCTTGTTTTTTATCTTTCCTCTCTGCCACTGTCTACATCGCCTGACTCAGAGGATCAGCAGGAAAAAAGAACACAGACAGAAGAATATTAGGCACAAAGCTGTGTAATGTCACTTGATAGCATGAAATGAACCGTCTATTACAGCCTGGTTATGAGAGTGAATGAATTACGGTTTTAGATTGTAATCCATTTCAGGGCTGAGGCTGTATTTGAATGGGAATGTCTGACTCAGGACATAGTGTTGCACTCCTGCTAGGGAATAGGTTATTTTAAAACTTGCATTGTTCTTGTTAATAATTAGTAGGTTTTGCTTAAGGTGTTTGGTGCACCCAAGTCCAGTACCACAGGCTTACTTACTTTCTGATGATAAACATTTGTAAAACTTAAATTGAAGGAGGTTCAGCTTAAGGGTTGGCATAATGCTTTGGCTACTACTTTTGCACAGGTAAGCTCCATTCACTTCTTTAGAAGATAGCTGTCATAATACTGTTTCAGTGTGTTCCAACAAGTGAATCTTTTGCTTTGAAGCTTTATCCTATATGTTCCTTTCCTGTTGGCCTTCAGGGGACACACTTTGTGAACAAGCGCAACTGTGCATTAGGAGAAATGCCTCACGCTGATATAGATAAACAAGCTCTGATGCAAACAAGTCCTTCACAAACTGCTCCCAGCCACACAGTCCACTGCTTTGATATCTCTGTCCTCTTAATTCTACTGACTAGGCATTTGGCCCGTTTCATCTCAGCGCGACTCTGAGTTCTACATGACATCCGCTTGCTTTCCTTTGGGGCTTTTTGAGTGGGGTTCTCCCAGCGCGTAATTGTAGCCTCTGGCTTTCGAGGATGAACTCGCTTTTTATTCCACGCTAGTTCTCGCTGTCTGTTAAAGCAACACATCCGGTCAGCTCTGACAGCCGTTTTTGAGTCAACGCAGAATAGCTTTCTCCCGAGTTGAATCCAAGTTACATGAATACTATCAGAGGGCCAGAATGTGTTTCTACGAAGAGAAACAAAAAGTCCTAAAAATGTCAGTTTTCATCTATATCAAAGTCACAGCTGACATTAGTTTTTGCTGAGAAGTGCAGTAAAAAAGTGTACAGGATGGTACTAGCTTGATGACCAAAATGCTTTTCACAAGTTGTTGTTAATACAGCATTTGAATATACCAAAGGTCACTGCTAAAAAACATATGTTAATGTTAAATCTGTTATTTACCCTTATATGTGTGTATATATATGCCCTCCATAAGTTTTGGAACAGTAAAACAGTTCTGTTTGCTGTGGAGTCAAGAAATCTGTAAATATGATTAAAAGATGAATATGAGACGAAACCTCAGAATGTCACATTTTATTATTGGTTGATTCAACACAAAGATGTTTTACCAGCTAATAAGATCAGCACTTTTAGAGTTTCATCTCCATATCTGATGTGAGTTAAAGTATCAACACTAAGTAAGAACGGTTGCCTCAGCTGTGTCCTGTTGAATTAATTCTTCAGATATTAAAAGCAGGGAATGTGTCTTATCAGTTATATCCATTGCTTCTGCATTCTAAGTCTTGCATTCGATGGTGACACACACAAACCAGGATGAAGATGAGGAAGCCAACTCTGAAAGAAAAGCAAGCAATTTAGATGCTAAAAGAAAAGAGGAAGTCAATTAGAACTATAGGGAAAACAAAGGGCATGGAGAAATCAAGAGTTTGGAAACTACCGGCGACATCAGCAACCAACGAAGACTTGATCGGCTGAGAAAAACAACAGTAGCTGATGACAGACTCATCATAAAAGCTGTGAAAATGAGCCCTAAAATACATGTCTGTAAAATCTCCAACAACCTCCAGAAAGCTGGGGTGATGCTCTGTCAAGCTACAGTCCGCAGGAGAATTTGACACAGAATTACAGAAGCTACACAGCAAGATGCAAACCTCTGATCAGCACCAAAAATAGAAAGGCAAGATTCTTCACAAATTAGAGCCGGTAGAGTTTGGGAACTGAGTTGATTGACCAATGAGACAAAGAATAACATTTATCTAAGTGATTGCAAAGCAAAAGTGTGGAGAAAAAGGGAACTGCAAATGATACTAAGCATACAACCTCATCTGTAAAGCTTGGTGGAGGTGGTGTCTTGGCATGGGCATGCATGGATGTCTCTAAAACAAGACCTCTTAATTTTAATGACGACTAAATGTATGAAGGCAGAAAAATGTATGATGACACAAAATCATCTTGACTAGCAATATTCAAGAAAATGCCACCAAACTCATTAGAAAGCACTTCATATTAGATCAGGACAATGACTCAAAACACCCTGCCAGGTCAGTCAAGGACTTTACCAGGGGAAAGAAATATAAAGTCTTAGATTGCCAAAATCAATTTCCAGATTTAAATCCGATTGAACATACATTTCATCAGCTGAAAAGGAGGCTAAAGACAGAATTTCCCCAAAACAAGCAACAGTTGGAATTGGCTGCATTAAAGGCTGGGGAAAGCATTTCAAAGCATAAGACCAAGAGTCTGGTGATTTCTATGGGTTGCAGACTCACTGCTCTGATTGCATGCAAGATGCAACTAAATATTAGCTTATAATCTTTTACATCTGCCTTAAATTCAACTGTTCCAATACTTATGCTCACAATAAAATAGTGGGATGAACTCTAAAAGTGCTGTCCTTTTCATTTGGTAAAACATGTATGTGTAGAAATACTTAATAATAAAATGTTACATTCTGTAGTTTTGTTGCATATTCATCTTTGTCAATGTCTTGACTCCACAGCAGAGAAAGCAGTTTTATTTTTACTGTTCCAATGCTTATGGAGGGCACTGTAAATGTATGTATAGTAGTACTGTATTCATACTGTGTAATTAAATATACAGTAGTAAAATTATATTAAATAATACAAAATATCTCATCACTTGACTGATTAAGGCATTCATCATAGTTGCCACTTAATATATAAGTATAACAAGTATTTATTTCAAATACAAATATAGAAGTGTAAATGTAATTTTCAATCCTTAATCATTTCGGTTTCTGCTAACCACATACAGTATTTTCTGTTTACTTAATGTCTGTTTGGTAGATCTTCATTATCATTGGAAGCGTAGTCAGTCACAGAATTATGAAGCCTGATTATTACTATTATTATTATCAAAATAGAGTTGAAGTCACTGAAATACGGCTTCTACAGAGGTGTATTTGCAGTGAAAGTGAATGAAGCCTTTGGATGCTAAGGTTAAAGAATCAAAAGCCCCATAAAAGTATCAAAAAATATTACTCCTTATAAATTGTGCAATATGTTTCAAGTCTTCTATTGCCATATTATAGCTTTGCGTGAGGTACACTCTAAAGTTGAAGTTTAAATTTAAGTTTTACAGCTGAGGTTACAAATCATTTTAATTGCATGGAAAAGAGTGGCTTGGACTTTACTATACAGTTAATAGCTCCTTTTGTGTTTCACTGAAAAGTAACACAGGTTTCGAAATTGCATGAGGCTAAGTAAATTATGACAAGATTTCATTTTTGGGTGAACTATCCCTTTAACAGTTCAACAAATGACCCGCCTCTTCATTTATATTTGCAGGCACTTCAATACGAATTGATGCCTGATTGCACAGCAAATCTGATGGCTGTTAAATAAATGCATAGGGCTCTCAAAGAGACACAGAGAGAGATACACTGAAGGATGTTTGATGTCCTTAGCAAGCATAGCCCATCCTTGTCCCAGTGACCTCGCTACATTATAAATGCACTGAATTCATAAGCAGAGAACATACACTGGCCAAGGCTAAAAAAGTCTTTTGGTACCGACACAGAACTGCCAGATGAGGGACTGCTGAGTGCTCATTGGTATTTTCAATGGAGTTGACCTTTGACCTGCGGGATGTAAGTGCTATGCCGAGTGCCATGATAAGATGCTTGTGTTTTTTTATTTATTTAATAAAAGCTGGAAGTGCTCCCTTCACACAAACTGTTTTTTAATAAATGTAGTGTGATATTTAAATATATATTTTCAAGTTGTTGATTGGAATATTTCTGAGCCGTCCTGCTGAAATCCTGCTAGAAGCTGTCACCTTCCCTGGATCAAAAATAGATTATTATTTTGTGGAGTGTTGGTCTGAGCAAACAGATAATTAAGTGATGATAAAGTATGCGGAATGTCAACGGTGTCCAAAATGAAGGGTTGATAATTATCACTGGTGGTATTAAGGTTGAAACAGATGTGTTAAAGGTTCTGTTCACCCTTGATTCTGTCATCATTTACTCTCATTTCATTTTTAATCTGTATGGAAGAAATAGTTTGTACAATTTGTGAGTGATTTGCATGGTAATACATGACAATGGTAATAGATCTGCTATGCTGCTGCTATACTGCCAATACAACCACAACATGCTGCTGTGAGCCAAGTAAGCAATATTGCTGCTGCACATATATTATGCATGAAATAACACCCATATAGAATACATGAGCACCCCATAGCAAATCTATACAGGTGGAGCTGGGGAAAGCGGAGGGTTTCTGAAGCATGCAGGTTGCTACTACTACAGCAAGCACTAGTTATATGTATGAATGCTGAGAAGTGAGCTCATTGGCTACTGATACAGGAGAGAACCAGTCAGCTGTGCCATGTAATAATGGTGTTATTATGTAGTGTTGTCAAAAGACCCGGTACCAAATCGGTACTATAAAAATGAAAATGTTACTGTACCAGGTTTTTGTAAGTACCAGTGGTACAGAGTACCTGGTCAGCCTGATTCTTGATGCGCTATACGAGAGGTCCGCAGATGCACTTTCTGCATAAAAGCATTAAGACATGGAAAAATCAAAAGGATGAAACACACCAAACTAACAAAACACTTTAAAGTCAGACACCCAGATCAAATGGGTGGCAGGTAATTTAAGCAGGTAATTTTTGTTGTGTTTTCCACATATTGATTTATTTGTGGCTCCTGCCACAATATCAAAACTGACCACCACAAATAGCTATCCTAAAAAGCTTTAACTTTGTTGAATAAACATGAGCACTGTGTGTGTTAATGTCGAAACCCAGTGCGGGTGTTTTTATATCACTGTATTTCTGAAGGAAACTAACTGTCTTCAGAAAATGATGGATGTTTTTTCATTTCATCTTGCCTGTAATGCCTGAGCAGCATTTATTAGGGTAAAAAACATTACAAATAAAAAACCGTATGATATTTACTATTTTTACACACCAGATCTAAAATATGCATGTTAGAGAACGTACGAATGGTTAACATTGTTCCATATCAGTCAGAAAGGCAGTTCTTTTTTTTTCTAACTTAGTTGCTATTCATGGCTTTAAAATTAAAATTGAAAATTTTAAATTGGATTAAATGAAAGTATAGTCCATTTTTTTAATTAGCATGTTTTTGTGTTTTGATTTGGTATCGAAATTGGTACAGAGAACCATGGATTTTCACTGGTATTGAAAATTTGGTACCGTGACAACACTATCATTATGTCAGACTGAATTAAACATATCGGACTGTGCCATCTAGAGTTTCATGCCAGAATGTTGTACTTAAAGTGACATGACGTGAAGTGACATTTAGCCAAGTATGGTGACCCATACTCAGAACTTATGCTCTGCATTTAACCCATCCAAAGTGTACACACACACACACAGAGCAGTGAACACACACACACGCGCGGAGCAGTGGGCAGCCATTTATGCTGCTGCGCCCAGGGAGTAGTTGGGGGTTCAATGCCTTGCTCAAGGGCACCTAAGTCATGGTATTGCTGGCCCAAGAGTCGAACCCATAACCCTAGGGTTAAGAGTCAAATTCTCTAATCACTAGGCCACGACTTCCCCCTCAAGGACAGGAGCCAACTTGGAGAATGTGGGCATCGATCCCGCTACCATTTGTCTACCAGCTGTCATACACAGATCATCAGTGAGTTAAACTCATGAACGCATCAGTCAGATTCATAAATTGGATCAACTGATTCATTGAAAAGAACTGACTCAACAGAATTTGTTCACTGTTCTGGTTCTCAGAATCAACTCATTTAAAGTTCATTTACAGCGGTTCAGTGAATTTGAAGAATTTATTGGTGAATGCAAATGTTTTGGAAAAACTCTCATTGAATGTGCATATGACAAATCTCAATTATCTTTATTAAGTTAAGTAAAGCATTCAAAGATTTTGGGCCAAAAAGCTTTCACATAGTTTATTTTTCATTTCCTCCCTTATCCAATTTCTACACCATTTTGGAATGTTTTTCTAATTTTCCACATTGATTGTTTCTCCGCCAAGCTCTGCCTCCTTATGAATAACAGCGCACTCCTACTTGACTAAAATGTGGAATACAGTTAAAAAGCTCATTACAGAGCTGTGTTTGGGGCAAGGACGCTTTCCCACTGAGTCAGATGCTAATGCAACCTATAGATCCTCTTCTTGAAAAGTTTGAATGCAGTGGATTCTGCCTTTTTATCCAGAAACCGCAACTTTGAATTTCAACTTGCAACTGATTGTGGCTAAAATCCACCGATTTAGACAGGAAGGGGTTGTGTAACTGGCATAAATGTTTTTTATTTTATTTGACGTTTAGGGGCAGACAAATCTGAAATTGATGTTAATAACATACTGGCATGTAACAGTGGCAGCTCATTTAAACAGAAGTACTGCAGTCTTTGTGAAAGCTGTACGAACAACACAGACATGAGTGGAACATTTGTGTAGACATTCCGTCTGTCCAAAAGTAATAAGTACTGATTGTTTTACTTACATCACTTTAAAAACAAAGATAAGTGTTTGTTATGTGCTGTAAAACTGGACTTTTAGCTAAAAATAAAACAAAATTTTTATTTTGCACTCTTGTTGGCAGTCTGCTGTTCAGGGGAGTTTTTTTTTTTTAATAATTTTTTAGAATTTTCTGACACTTCATTAATTTGATTGAAAATACAGTAAAACAATATTTTGAAATATTAGAATTTAAAATAACTGTTTTCTATTTGAATAGACTATATATTAAAATGACATTTATTCCTTTAATGGCAAAGCTGAATTTTCAGCAGCCATTACTCCAGTCTTCAAAGTCACATGATCCTTATTATTATAAGTGCTGAAAACAGTTGTGACATGATGGACTTACTTCTTACAAACACACAGCTTCACACTTTGCAAGAAGTTCATTCCTGGAGTGGAGTTGTGTGGATGCTACAAGCTATTAAAAATACCCAAATAGGGTTGTAGACTTT
This sequence comes from Carassius gibelio, assembly GCF_023724105.1. Taxonomy (NCBI): domain Eukaryota; kingdom Metazoa; phylum Chordata; class Actinopteri; order Cypriniformes; family Cyprinidae; genus Carassius; species Carassius gibelio. The sequence continues at coordinate 7,687,654 of NC_068403.1, read as the reverse complement.
AGAATAATGGATAATTCTCTCTATTCTCCATGCATGGAATATAATTATATTCCCTTTTTTGAAACAAGGCACAATGCATTTCTGATTTCGAGAGTCTTTGTTGTTGAAAGCACCTTGTAAAACCTCTAAGCGATCAATTATGAGCTGCTGATTAGATTCAGGAATGAGAAAACAATGTGTTTGTTGTGATCTAATTAGAGAAGAATAATAATGAATTAACACTGATCTCATCTGGTCCAGGAAGAGTTGCAAGAAATGCTGTTTTCATTCGGTAGCCTTCTTTAGCACAGCATCTGATTTAACATAGCTATTAAACTGAACTTCCACAGCCGCACATATATCTATTGATTTAATTTTGACTGATTTGTAATTGAGGTGAGGAGGAAGCGATTCAATAAATTAAAGTAAAGCGCACACTGGGGACAATTAGTCAATATATGTGAGGCGGGTGAATATACACATGAATATTGGTGTACTGTTGAAACCCTCAGTGGGTAAAAACCAATTCAATTACTTAAACAATTCAGGCAGAAGAAAAACAAATAGAGAAAAGATATGGCAGGGATTTAGCAAGACTTTCTCTTCTCCGAGGGCATAACTTGCCCTTGGGTGGACTGTTATATAGATATCTATGAGTTTGATCATAAAATATATTTTGCGAACATGTAAGATAATGTTGTATTGTTTTTGTTTAGGAGAGTTTATATAGATTCCACATAATTCCTCAAGACCACGCTCAGGTCTCTGCTTGAGATCTTATTTGTAGCCATCCAAGGTTGCATGTTAAATTAGGTTTGAATGGTAAGAAATAAAGGAGAAAGGTCACTCACAATTGGATACCTCAGCAGTCTCAACTTTTTTTTAGACAGCACAATTATTTCCACATAATGCTACAAAAAACTCAAGGATGAATTCACAAAAAAAATAAAAAAATTGTTGGTCTCTATTTGATGTAATTTACATATTGGTATTGGTAAGATTTCTTTAAATGTTAATATAATATTTAATAATAATAGTAATATCTAATAATAATAAATATTTTGAATTATGTGATGGCAAAGTTGAAGTTTTCAGCAGTCATTATTCATGATCCTTCAGAAATACCTGTAATCATTGTTTTGATTTAGTGCATAAAATTGATTTTGTAACAATTTGAAAGTCTTTAATGTTCATTTTAATGTATCCTTGCTGAATAAAAATATTATATATATATATATGCAGTGCAGTGCCTGGTCTGGGAATTTTTTGTGGATAATTCCTTTGGTATATTCTTTATAACGCACATAAACTACGCTATCAGCAGCTCATTCTCGGTGAACTCCCTCTCAGTGAATTTTTTAGAAAGAAAAGTCTCTTGCAATTAAAGACACTTTGAAATGTCTTGAAAGAATCTCCTTGGCTGCTTCTGGCTTAAGGAGGGATGGGATTTAATTATCCGCAGAATTAACTAATTAGTCGATATGAAAAAGAGTAGTTCTGGAGCAGCCTCTGAGAGCGAGCAGGTGAGAGATTCTCTCTCTCTCTCTCTCTCTCTCTCTCAGAATGCCCTTCATGCAAATGACTTCTGATTTGTCAGACATGGCTGATTTCGACTCAGCATGGCTCTTCTTAATCAGTTGGCAAATGGTCACTGTGATCTTTCGGATACTACTGATCATTACAGTTCAATTATATCTTTTAAACTAGAGACAATAGCGCACAAGGCCTGGAATCACAAAAGCTCTGGTACGAACCCTTGTGAGCTGCCTCACTGCAGGCATCCTTTCAGTTGAATGTTCTCCATTTCAGTCTCCAAAGTCTATTGATTTCAATATAGGAGAAGTGAGAGGAACAGTTCTATTAATATGTTTTATTTGTAATTTAATTTAAAATTATTCTTGATATAATTTAAGATAAATATATCAATATTCACAGTATTTGTATTATATATAAAATAATTGTGTGCGTGTTTAAATTATTTTTAGTGGTATATTTAAATTGAGTTGAATTAATTGTATATTTATAGCTTTTTTTGCACCAGTTTTCTAATTATGCATACAGAGACAGTTCACCAGGTTTTGGAGAACTAAGGAACAATGCATAATAAGGTAAAAGGTCTTTTTCCCTTATTTGGGAAACTGCCTTTTTATTTGCATTTACTTATATATATATATATATATATATATATATATATATATATATATATATATATATATATATATATATATATATATATATATATATATATATATATATATCCCAAATAAGGGAAGAAAAGCTAGCTCAAATATAATTGAGAATAGCTGTGTGACACTTCTGAGCATAGTTTCTGCATTCGGAGAGCATTTTAAATCCTCCTCCTCAGCGTAATTTTTTCCTCTCTCTGTCTTTAAACAGTCAGATGTGCATTTTCCCATTAAATCAGACGAATATATTATGAAGGACAGCTTTGGCTATTATGCTGTGAAGAAGTAGTCTGTCAGTTTAAAGAATAGTCTCTTAGGCTTGAGGGTAAAAATGGATTTTGATGCCAGAGTAGCTTACTCGACTGTCTGTAGAGAGAACAGACCAGCATGATTCAGATTTTATAACCAAATTTGTCAACATTGACTTGACTTTGCAGTCCTGACCTCTCAGAAACTGTTGCCCTGCTTGCCACAGTGATACAGCAGGGTAATTTCATATGAAAATTTAATATCTTATTTAAGGTAGTGCTTCTCAGCTGGTGGGTCAAGAAGACCTAAGAATGCATTGCAGGTCTTTACTTTTGCAGCAGGACAGCAGAAACAATGCGGAGGGCAAAAATAAAACCCAACTAGAGCTGCATGATTTATGTGTACCATATCAATTATTAGCTATTTCGAAATATCTAAAGCTGGATATTTAATAGTCCATGCTCATGTTTCTGGATTTGCATTTGCAACGCTTGCTGTCATCACAGTCAAAGTCATCTTTATCATTTAACAGCACGTTTACATGTATTCTTTAGCAAATATCAAAACGAATATCCATTTTTGGATACGCATTGTAATATTTAAATGCCTAAATTCGCAAAATGATTGATTTGAGTTTATTTTAGTTACTGTTTTGTTTTATATAGTATTGAGACATTCAAGTATCAGACATATATTGGTTATTGTCCATAACATAAAATAATTATCTGCTTATAATTGCTTAAATTTGGCCAGAATTTTTACAGTGGTGCATCGCTAAATGTAAACTTATAGTTATGCAAAGTTGGGATAGCAAAATAACTAGGTGTGTCAGCTTTTCATATGCTTACCATATAATTTATTTTTAATGCCAGTCTTAAAAGAAGATATTAATTATACTAGTACTTTTAAAAATGAGTTAAAGGTATACTAAGTGATTATTGGCAAACGATGTTGATATTTGAAAGCACCAAAACAAACACACCCATACCCCAACAAGACCTCGCCCCTATTTTAAAATCTTTGTCCAACACGTATCTACACATCCATGGCAACGACGATCGCAGAAACAAGTGAAGATGACACAAAAGCATATTCAACAAAATACAACAGGGATAAATTAAAATGAAGCAAACTCAAAGTTACTTACCTATTATGAAGAAATAATGCAACCTTGGCATGCGATTCGAGCCCTTCCCGCCTCTGGGGTTCTCTCTACTGCTGTAAAACTGCTCTGATATTGACATGGGTCCTACCTCTTGCCTGATCATACCCCCTTTTTTTTTTTTTTTTTTGCTTCTCTGATATTTTCCTTTTTCTTATCTGCCATCTCTCTCTATATGTAGTCAATCTGCTAATATCCATCCTGTGCACTCAAATTGAGCACTCTCTTCTTTCTAACATTGATCAAGACACCCCCCTTATTGCTGATTGGCTAAAAGTGTGTTTTGGGACTTGGACCTATGGTCAAAAGTGTTTTTCAAAAATCAAAAAAAAAACAAAAGCACCTTTTACTGCACCTTTTACTAGCTAATCTTGTAAATCACCCTTTTGTTTTTTATCCATTTTACAAAAGTGTTCCTGTTCACAATGTACCGGATTTTTTTTTTGGCCTATGTCGTTCAGACTACTATTTCAGTATTCATTTTTACGTTTATTTTGGTTTTTTTTAATTTGGTGATTTTTTTTTTTTGTATTAGGTGTTATGTTGGGTTGCCATTTGTTGTCCAATGTGAATCTGGATCCTGAATCAAACCCAGCTGACAAACACTGATTTAAGGCTCATTTTGTGGGTCATGGAAAAGATCAGAGAGAAATCCCTCTAGGAAGCCTCAAATGACTCTGCTGTTTGCCTGTGAAGAGAAAGAGAGATGCACAGCGAAAGCAAGCAGGAGACGGTTTGTTTACAGACCCATCATATTCTCCCTCCCACATGCGGAGAACGCTCCAAATTGCGGGGGTGCCAGGTCCCAGAGCTCCATACCCTGGACAGAGGGCATCGAGCAGCAGCCCGTCTGAAGCGCAGGAGGGGTGGTGGGCTATCGATCCAATAAAAAACTAGCAGGCAGCTCATAAGTGAACTCAGGCCTCCATGACATTGCATTAAAGTTGGCATTTTATGGGAACAGCATCCCACAGGTAAAGTGGCGTGGAGGTTTTATTATTGTAATTACCCATGGCAGGTTGCTCACTAAGTCTGTAAAAAAAACAATAATGGCTTGGCTGAAAAATACCTTGCTGTTATTTCAGTTCAAGGCTCTAAACCACCTGTAAATAAAGCAAAAATCAACACGAGATCATGTATGTAATAATGTTAACGATTCATGCAAAAAAAAAGAGAAAAAAAAGAGCATCAAATCCAAACACTCAAAATGTCGTTAAACTAGTCTAAACTGCATAGGCCAAAAAATCTGCTAATTTCTTAATAGAAAAATTTTAAATGCATAAACAAAAACAAATGTGTTTTTCTAGACTAGCCTGCCTTTTATAAATGTAGTATTTGAATTCTAACTTTGCACAATCCTCTCTCTGTTTACAAACATATATACAGTGCCTTGCCTTGCAAAACCCCTTACATTTTTTACACGTTTTGTTACGTTGCAGCCTTATGTTTTAAACTTTAAAATTCTTAGCAAATTTATTAAAGATAAATTTTTTTATGATTCCACTGCATAAGTATTTATACCCCATCAGGGACAGCTGAAATTTAGCTTGGGGAGTATTTCAGAAAAAAAAATTGGTAACACTTTAGAATAGGTAACATTTGTTAACTATTAACTACAACATTTCTCTCAATAAATTCTTAATTTGCTGCTTATTAATACGTAGTAAGGTAGTTGTTAGGTTTAGGTACTGGATAAGATTAAGGATGTAGAATAAGGTCAAGTAGAATAAGGCATTAATATGTTCTTAATTAGCACTAATACATGGCTAATATTCTAGTAATATGCATGCTAATAGGCAACTAATAAGTGTTACCTATTCTAAAGTGTTACCCCAGGACTCTTCCTACAGCTGACATCCTGGCTAGACTGAGCAACTGATGGAGAAGGGCTTTAGTCAGACTGAAACTTTAGACAAGAAACTGATGGTCACTCTGGTTGAGCTCCATGATCATATGTAGAGATAGGAGAAATCTACAGAAGGACAAACATTGCTGCAACACTCAACCGATCTGGTCTTTATGGTGGTGTGGCCAAACTCAGTCCTCTCCTCTGTGGAGATAAATGAAAACACACTTGGAATTAAAAAAAAAAAAGTACCTAAAGGACCCTTAGACTGTGTAAAACAAGATTTTGTGGTCTGATGAACCTCAATTCCAAGCATTACATTTGAAGGAAGCCAGACACTGCTCATCACCTGCAGAGTACCATCCCAAAAGTAAAGTGTGCTGGTAGCTGCCTCATCCTGTGGGGCTGTTTTTCAGCGACAGACACTGAGGGACACATCAGAGTATAAGAAAAGCTTAATGCACCGAAATATATAGATACCCTTAGCATTTAGAACCTCAGACATGGCAGAAGGTTGACCTTCCTACAGGACAAAGAATGCACACAGTAATAGTGGCTTATAGACAACTCTGTGAATGTCCTTGAGTGGCCCAGCCACAGCCTGAGCTTGAACCCAATCAAATATTTCTGGGCAAACCTGAAAATGCGTGTCTGCCCCCATCCAACCTGACAGAGTTTGAGAGGTGGAGAAGTGAGGTGAAGAATGGCAGATAATTCCCAAATGCTAATGTGCAAAGCTTGTTGCATTGTACCCCAAAATACTTGAGGCTATAAAGGTGCTTCAGCTAAGTACTAGAGTTAGAGTCATGTACTATGCAATGTACTAAATTCATTTTTATATGCAATTATGGTGTATGGAGTGTAGACTGAAAAAAGTAATTTAAAGCATGAGGCTGCCTCATAACAAATCTTGAAAAAAAATAAAGGGGTTTGAATACTTTCGCAAGGCACTGTGTGTATATATATATATATATATATATATATATATATATATATATATAAATATATATATATCATTAAAAAAGAAAAAGACAATTAAAAATGGTAAAAATTTATATTATTGATTATTGTAACACCTATCTATCCATCCATCCATCTATCTGTTTGTCTATATAAATGTGTGTGTGTGTGTGTGTGTGTTGCATCTCATTACATGTGCATCTCAAACAATTAGATTATCATGGAAAAATCTATTTTTGGTAATTAAAAAAAGCTAACTTTCTGATATTCTAGATTAATTGCACAAAAACTGAAATATTTTTAAGAGTTTGTTTTGTTTGTTTAATTCTGATGGTTATGACGTACAGCTTAGGAAAATGAAAAAATCAGTATCTCAAAAAATTATTATATTTTCTCAAAGATCAATTAAAAAATATTTACAAAACAAGATCTCCAATGATTCAAGATCTCCAAAGTAGGTTTAAATATGCACTCAATACTTGGTTGGTGGTTCTTTTGCATGAATTTCTGTTTCAATGTGGTGTGTCATAGAGGCGATGGCAGCGTGGCACTGCTGAGGTATTATTGAAGCTCAGGTTGCTTTGATAGCGGCCTTCAGCTTGTCTGTATTGTTTGGCCAGATGTTACTTATCTTCCTCTTGACAATAACCCATAGATTCTCTGTGGGTTTCAGGTCATGCGAGTTGGCTGACCAAACAAGCACAGTAATATCAGGGTCAGCAAACCAGTTAGAAGTAGTTTTGGCACTGCAGGCAGGGGCTAAGTCCTGCTGCAAAATAAAATCAGCATTTGCAAAAAGCTTGTCAGCAGAAGGAAGCATGAAGTACTCTAAAATCTCCTGGTAGATGACTGCATTGACTTTGGACTCGATAAAACACAATGGACCAACACCAGCAGATGACATATCAACCCAAATTATCACAGACTGTGGAAACTTCACACTGGACTTCAAGAAGCTTGGATTCTGTGCCTCTCCATTCTTCCCTCAGACTCTAGACCTTCCAAGTTCTTGAACTGGCTTACCTACCACACTTTTTACTTCCAGTCAACTTTCTATTAATATAATTCGATACAGCACTCTGTGAACAGCCAGCCCTTTCAGTATAAACACACTTGGAATAAAAAAAAGTACCTTAAGGGCCCTTAGACTGAGTGAAACAAGATTCTCTGGTCTGATGAACCTCAATTCAAAGCATTACATTTGAAGGAAGCCAGACACTGCTCATCACCTGCAGAGTACCATCCCAAAAGTAAAGTGTGCTGGTAGCTGCCTCATCCTGTGGGGCTGTTTTTCAGTGACAGACACTGAGGGACACATCAGAGTATAAGAAAAGCTTAATGCACCGAAATATTGAGATACCCTTAGCATTCAGAACCTCAGACAATGCAGAAGGTTGACCTTCCTACAGGACGAATTATATTAATAGAAAGTTGACTGGAAGTAAAAAGTGTGGTAGGTAAGCCAGTTCAAGAACTTGGAAGGTCTAGAGTCTAAGGGAAGAATGGAGAGGCACAGAATCCAAGCTTATTGAAGTCCAGTGATTACTTTCTGTGGCTTCCCCTTCTTGTGGAGGATGTCTTGAAATAACTCTTGAAATATTTCAGTTTGTGTGCAATGAATCTAGAATATGAGAACGTTTTTTTAATTAAATTACAAAAAATATAGAACTTTTTCGTGATATTCTATTTTTTTAGATGCACCTATAAATATATAGATAGATATATAGATAGATAGATAGATAGATAGATAGATAGATAGACAATAGATAGATTTTCTACTTTCATTTGCAGCCTGATGGACACAAACCAAAACATGCCCATCCTGTCCTCTGTCATATTTCATATTTCTGTATAAACATTAAAGAAAAATATCTATTGTTTGAGACATGTCTATTGATGCATGACATACTGCCCAGCCCTACTAAATAGGGTAATTTGATCTGATTTATATCCTACATGATTAAGCATTAAACCACATGTTCAGCAAGCATATGGTAAGCATTGACAAAACCCCAGATCATCATATCTTGTTCTCGACTGATTTGTATATTCAAGAATCAGCATATGGCCCAACAGCTGTCATGACCCTCAGATAAAGTTTTACCAACTGCACCAAGGGTCTGTTTCACATTCTCAATTCGGCCCAGAAACAGCACCAAGAAGCTGATGTGATTAAATGTTATACCGATGAGTCTTCCAGAGCCCAAATTTGTATAATACGGCATGAAATTTGAATGATCCAACTTTGAGGGAGGTTAAAGCTTGTTTTCTGCTTGACTCTGATATGCTTAAAACATTTCCTTTATCATCAGCAGCCAATGTATTTTTTAACTCAATTTTCGCCCAAGTATGCCATGTCCTGTTATATAAGTGCCAGCGCTAAGCATCAGGGACGAACACTTACCAACAAACTGACAGCTAGCTTATTTATAGCAAAATACAAAATAATAATCTAGCAAAAGTCTATATTATACAGTAGATTGAAAAGAAACCGGAACACTTTAAAACGAATTACATGTATATGTAAGAACACTCATGTTACTAGGAGGTTTCTAGGCTTTATTGTTACAGAGGACAAAAAAAAAAAACTAATGTGAATATAAGAAAAAAATGCAGGTAATAGACAACATTAATAACTGTAGCTTGAAGCAGTTGTGGGTTTCTGTACCAATGTGGAAAGTATTATTAGATTTTCTGTTTAAATAATGTAATTCTTATTCCTTATTATTATCCGTTAATATTTTTGAGGAAACCTTGATACATTTTCACAAATGATTTTTTTAACATTATAAATGTCACTTTTGATCAATTGAATGTGTCCTTGCTGAATAAAAAATATTCATTTATCAAAATCTTACTATCCCCAGACTTTAAAACAGCACAAAGATGATTTGCTGATTTGACTTGCTGCATACAAATCGAGCCAAAACCCACGGGTGAGCAATTGTTTAGATCGGTAGAAACAAGTCAGATTTTGCATCATTGCTACAATCCTGCCAAAAACCCTTGAAAATCAAGTTGATTCTGGGTGCGAAAATCTATGTCATCATCCCTGTTACATTCCTCAGGGCTAATGATAGAGTGCAGTGTTGAGCACGTGTTGGAACTGCAGAGCAACATCAACACAGAAGAGTGCTGTTCAATTACCTAACACCTGCTAGAGCCTGTGCGGTGACTCAGGGGGTCAGAAACAGAGACCCCATTGGAGTGTCGTAATCAAAACCCAGCAACATCTGCAGTCAGATTCAAGATCCATAGAATACAAAGTTGGTGATATATATATAAAGCTTGGGATATCTATCTATCTATCTATCTATCTATCTATCTATCTATCTATCTATCTATCTATCTATCTATCTATCTATCTATCCATCCATCCATCCATCCATCCATCCATCCATCCATCCATCCATCCATCCATCCATCCATCCATCCATCCATCCATCCATCCATCCATCCATCCATCCATCCATCCATCTATCTCAAAATAAAGACCTGATATCTTATGTTAAATAGTATATGTCAAATAAATGCATCTTGATATAAGAAAGTTAAGATATTTGTATTTCAAGATAAAAAATACTGAGGAAGAGTTTTGCAGGGAAGGGAATTATTGTTGCCGCTATCCAGCAACATAAAGACAAATTTAACCACTGCTCTTTCAACATGAATATTTTTAACAGGTAATCAGTATATAACGTAACGAATTCTATTTTAGATGCTAATTAACAAAAAGCACGAATTAAATAGGATGCATATACTCTTACAGAGTCTGTCGAGTTGATCCTGGCTTAAATCTGTGATTTTAGCACCTGTGCTGGATGCCTTCTGTCTTGCCCTGATTTTCAGGAGCCAGAGATATCCTGTGTAATCCTCTCACACGATTAGCCTTTGGCCTGTTTGACGCTTGAGGTGTGTTAAAACCCTAACACATGACAAGTACACACACAACTAACACAAACTGCACTGACCGTATGGCTAACCAACCTGGCACGAGTGACTGTATTTCAATAGTGTGCTTCCTGTCTAGCATATTTGAGCGTTATTTCTCAAACTGTAATGTGTTAACATAGACTGATGCACACAAATTCTACTTAGTTTGATTGGTAGCTCATTGTGTTTGGTTTGTTTAATCACCCTAATTAGCATATTTGACAACTACAGATATGTCATTGTTGTGATACCACATTTTCTATGGCTAATAATAGCTAACGTGTTTCTTCATACGCATGTTTCTTAAATTAGACATGCAGGTTTTCAGGTCCTCAAACGCCGTCGTATAAATGCGAGTATTTAATCATCCTGTCAAATTGTGTTATGTATTTAATCTTGCTTTACCGTGGCCTTTCCCACTAATCATTTTAATATATTTTCTGGAGAAGCATTAAAAGCTTCAGCAGTAAACATCATATATTCCTGGATCTATCTCGTCACAGATTTTCTTTCCATTTGAGCAATTTACTTGCATGCCACAGGCAGGGCCATTTTTCTGCTCGTGCTCTAATAAAACGAGCTTCAATTTGGAAAGTGTCATTTATTCATGCTCTAAAGCAACTCTAAAGTTTCTTTTTTTTTGGTTTCAAATAGGAGCCGTAAAGAATAAAACCCCCACTCTCCACCTAAAAACGTGCACTGATTTATCACTACAAATGGATTCTAAGCCCAAGTTTTAACGGTTCTGATTAAAATTCATAGTCTCATTTTGTTTATTGCTCGTTTTCATCTCGGAGACTCGCTTTCTCTCTTCGGACCGATTTGTTTAAACCCCGTCAGTTGTGTTTCAGCACGGATTGTGCATCTCTGTGGTCGGCTGATTGAAAAATTAAACATTTTCTGAAAAGAAACATGGTGTGATAATGAGGAGAAAGTGAATGGTGCCTGTTGGGATTCTTTCCTGAACTCTTGCCCAGAATCTGTGCAGCCCCTGAGGGCTTTGTCCTAGAAATTCCTCTCCAGTCACTGGTGATTTCTCCACTGCAGATTATGAGTCTTAATCAGAATCCTTCTTAGAAGTGCCACTAAAGCTTCTATGTCCTGTGCTCAAACACAGATAATTACTCTGACAGCTGTGGAGCCAAATGTGAGTAAAGACGTCCTACATCCATGCCAGCCACTCCGAGTCTTAAGATGCTCTGCTGGATGCGAGCTTTGCAGGGCCGAGCTAATGGCTTTCGCACCTGGCTGCGGCTGAGGTCTGGGCTCAGGCCATTGGCAGGTTGGCACGGCAGAGGGACGAGAGGCTAATTTGGTCTAGAGAGGCTCTGGGCTGTCAGGTTCAGTTTTAAACAAGGGATTTAATCAAAGATGTGGGTTTTACACCGGGATTTGTCTATAAAGCCTTATTAATTAATGCTGCGCACAGCTTCTAATCTTTAGCTTCTGCCAAGACTGATGGGGACCATAGGTCACTGAATCAAACATGCTGTCCGTATGGCAGCAAAGCCCAGAGCGCGCCGAGGGATGTCTTGCTTTACTGATGACCTTGTGACCCCTGTGTCAACTGAGGATCAACTTAATGTTGTCGTATGCATAAGCTGGGATTTTGGTTACGCTCAAAATAAACTTTGCGCTTCTTGGAAACTGGAAGTTATTCTTTAAATTTAGATGTCTCCCCACACCATATTCATACATTTTATTTATTTTTATTTCTATTTATGTACCATTAAAATCTATATATCTATCTATCTATACAAAAAAATTCAATTTTATGTATCACACTGAGCATGTTAGACACATATTTCAACAGTAGGTAAAAATGTATTGGGAACGTCAACACTGTAGTGCACAAAAAAAGGAAATGAACATTTCTATTTCTACAGTATATTTATTCTTGTAGAAATGTAAACATGTAAACTGAAATTTCACCTTTGCTTGATCATTTTTACTCACTCTTACACAACACCACCACACATTCGTACATATCTATTGCTCTTCCATGACAAGCAGCTGTGAATGTTCACAGTTTACATGTAACACAGATGTACTGTATGCAAATATAAATGTATTTATACAGGACTGCTGTAGCTGCTGCTGTTTAGGGTTGTGATGTTAGTCCTTGTTAGAAATGGTAGGGATTGTGCCTGACAAAATAGTGATAGATTGGCAAGTTTGTGATCCCTATTTCATTACAATGGCAAGCAGGGTTGCAAAGCGGCAGACATTTTCCATCAAATTTCTGAAAACTTTTCCATCAAATTTCTGAAAACTGAAAATGTATTACAAAAAAAAAGGAAGAAAAAAAAATTAAATCCAAAAGTGCCCAAAAAAATTCACAACATTTTCCCAAATTTCCAGAAATTACAAACATATATATTTGGAATATATTAATGGAATTTTCACTCTTATCTGCTAGATTTTGATAATTGAACGGATCATTTTGCATGTGATGGCTCACACGATGAAAGAACATTTAGAAGTTGTGAAGAGTTTTGATAATTTCACTGAAAATCCACTCATCAGTTCTGATCAACAAGCCATGTGCATTTACTTATTGTGCAAATTTTAGACAATTGCACTTACTCATTTGCACTCGTGCCAAAACCCATGAAATTTGCTTAAATCAATAAAAAAGTTAAAATCTGATGTGAACAAGAAATTAATTGTTCAGACATTTGAACTTATTGTTTTGAGGGGGAAAAAAAACTCTTATTTGAGATCTGAATCAAAACGATTGAAAGTATACTGTAACTAGTTGCTTATTAACATGCCAATTATTAACATTTTGGCTGTTTATTAGTACTTATGATGCACATATTCTGCATGACCATATTCTACATCTGTAATCCTACCCAATACCTAAATTAAACAACTAACTTATCAATACACAGCAAATTTGGAGTTTACATTGAGGCAAAATGTATAGTTAATGGTTTGATAATGGGGGAAATTGGACATGAAAATAAAGTGTGACTTATTATTATATGCTATAGCAGGCAAGCTATGTGTGTAAAAAAAAAAAAACTGAAATTCAATCCATGTATACACACTTTTCTTTGCCTTATTATAATATTTTAAGGTACATTATTGTGTCTATTCCGAGCTCTCCCATGTGTGGTGCATTTGACACTTCCCTGATATGATTATTATCTGATGCTTTCTGAACGTTGCCACTGGCAAAACTCTGTTTTAGCAGTCTGAGTAATGCTCAAGCGCAAATATATATATGCAGTACATTTTCCAGTAATTATTTTTTACCAGAAATAAATATATGTTGAATCATAACCCTTGTCTTTGACTAGCCAGTAAATATTTTTTTTTCCTTTTCTAAAGCCTGTGGTGTTACCTATTGCCACAAATCAAATACAGCTGCTGAATTATTCCGCACTTTATGCATCGATATAGAGGAATATTTGTTCCTCTTACATGAAGAGGCCTGAGACAAACTAATTAGTCAAGTTAACTTCTGAATTCATGATACAGCGGAAATGCAGTAAGATAATTAATTCTGCTCTTGCACATTTGCATTCCAGGGATGCAATCAATTATTCAATAAAAGCATCATGCAATATGGGGAAACATTGTTTTGAATGGGGGTTTGTTTTGTGTACTCTGTGCCTGGAGTATGTGACCTTCTCCTCTCTGGCTTGGGAGCATTATGTGATTTACGTGTCGCGGTACGGTCAACACACAGGGAACTATCACTTGATCAAAGAGAAATGTAGATGTGTGAGGGACCTCAGGGGATGCAGCAATAGGTGTCCGCTGCTTTGCCTGTGTCTAATTACCGTGTCCCTCACATTCTAAATCTTCTTCGTTGTGTTCACATGTGCTTTTTTGTTCATTTATAACAGTGTTTTGATGATGCTTTCTTTGTCACATATCTAAATCAATGAAATATGTAATGTAATGATGATAAAAATGTGTAAAATATCTTTGGTCACAGCCTTTGGGTACATTTTAGATATACACTATTAAACTAATTACATTTTTGTAATAAGTTTCCAAGGCTCCAAGGCTCTATTTATTTGATTAAAGATGTGATTCAGTAATATTGCAAAATATAATTGCAATTTTTTTTCTTTTAACATATATGGAAATATAATTTATTTATTTTTGTGCTGTAAAAGCTGCTGCTTTTCTGCAGCCATTTCTCCATTTTTCAATGTCACATCCTTCATAAATAATGATATTTTTGTGGAAACCTTGATACTTTTTCTCTGAAGGAAAAAAAAGTTCAATGAACATCATTTATTTGATAAAGACATCTTTTGTAACATTGTAAATGTCTGTAGTGTCACTTTTGAGAAAATTAATGTGTCCTTGCTAAATAATTTGTAATATATATATATAAGTGCAGAAATTTAATGTGAGCATTAAATACTTATTTGTAAAACATTAATTATTCCAAACTTTTGACCGGTTGTGTAGATGTGTCATTGAAATTTTATGACAAATGCATTATTAATTTGACAGTGAGATTGGCATTGAGATGCCGATACACCTGCACCATTATGCAGAGTTACATAAGCACACGATTATAGGCCGGTTGAATGATGCCAACCAACTACCCACCAGCTGGTTTTTGTCAGAGATCCAAGAATTAATGTGAAGTACGTCGTAGAAAGGCTAAAACAAGCTCATTTCACACACAACATATATACAGATACAGTATATTGATTGTCAGGTCAAACGTAAAATAAATCTCAACCAGTTGCTCCAAGTGCTTATCCAGTCTTTTTATTGGTCCTTGAGTTTACACTTCGACGTTGGCTCTATTTGGCAAATCAATGCGGTTGATGAGTCAAATGATTCTTGTATGCATGTCCATGAATTATTCAAAACCCAATGCTCTGAAGAGGTAAACAAAGGCCCGTTCTATTTGATGGAGAGTCTCGCCCTGAATGACCCAAACAAAATGCCATTGCTTTGTTCCAGGTTTGTATTGCCAAAGCTTTTTAGACATCAAAATTCTTCTTATGCAGCGCCGAGAACAAGATACCAGAATGCAAAGTGGTCTAAGCTTCACACGTCATCTTGGTTTCATTTAACCTCCCTGATACGCTCCATTAATGCTAAATTTAGCTGCTCTCACATTCGCTCAGGACAGACCTCGTTGATGTATTTTTTTTAACTACAACCTTTTTGTAATATATGCGTGTGCAACATTTTGTAATTATGTGTCCTCGTGTTGCATTATACTGTCCTATTTGCATTTGCATTAACATTTAAGTCATAGCAGATGCTCTCGTTTCAACATACAAGTGCTTTCTTCGTATTATATATGAAGAAAAGTACCATTTTCTTGATGCAATGTGAGACTGTGGTGGTCAACAAATGGCTAGTGAGCAATTGGAAATGTTATCTGCTTGGCTGCATTTGCAATTATGAGGATGTCAGGAAATGTTAGCAGGAAACAAGCTAGTTCACATATTAGCCATTAGCCTTTACACTCTTATGACTGAGTAAATGTGAGGGGGAAGATTATATGAGGTCAAATCAACATAAAATACAAGCTCACTGACAGCAGTTGTTCTTCAGGGATTGTGATGGGGTGAGCCCAAGCTATATTTACCCGACTATGAAAAACGCTATGCTTTTGCCAGAATCCCTCTGACAACATATGTATATTGTGGAGACATCTGTTTGGTCTGTAGCTATGTGTTCATCTTTAAGATGTAATTATGAAGCTGCACTGTGTGGTTAGGGGGTTTTATAAATCCCTAACTGTAAGTATGAAACTTTTGCAATTACTTAAGAAAATTCACTTAATTGTACTCAATTCACACTGCTTTGTAGATCATCTACTGTAGGTCTAATGTAGCTTTTTGCAATTTATGTGCTTTTGTAAATCTAATGCTATTTACAGTTTTTTTTAATAAACATTAATATAATACTCATCACTCACAATATGACATTGACATCATTGTGATATTTTGTGCACCAACTGATCTTCAATGAAATAGGTGTGTGCTCACCAAGGCTGCATTTATGTGATAAAAGACTATAGTAAAAAAAATTATAGTAAAAATGATCAGAATAACAGTGTTTTGTAATGCCTCGACTGTCACTTTTGAGAAACATCTTTTTGCTTTTCTTTTTTTACTGACCCCAAACGTTTTAATGGTAGGGCATATTCTTACACTAAACTTGAAGTAAATTCTTTCCAATGCTTTCCAGATTAAATGCACTTACCAGTCTGTAAAAGTACTTCATGATGCAGAGGACAGCACCGAATGCATCTTTCTGAATATGTCTGAATACACAAATGAAAAAAAAACTTTGCAGAGCATGTAGTGAACCAGTCACAATGGGAAATCAGTCTTGAAATTATTAACTGCATACAGGTTTTTTTTTATTTTTTTTTATGCATAAACCTCTCATAAGACACTACCGTCTCTCATTTATTTGATTTATTTAATAAAAAATACAATAAAATAGTAATAAGGCAAACTATTATTACAATTTAAGATAACTTTTCTATTTGGCATTCATGTGATGACAAAGCTGAATTTTCATCAGACAATAATCCAGTCGTATAATTTTTTAACTGTAATTGTTGATCAATTAAATGCATCTTTATCAAATGAAATTATTAATTTCTGTATCTTAAGTATTTATTTATTTCTTATTTTTCTTCAAATTTTATGTTATTTAGTCACCCGGATATTTTCAAAAATATTATTTACGCAGAAAAATTAAGTCTTGCAGGTCTGTAAATAGCATTATTCAGTTATGTTTATTTAATGTTTAATTAATATTTTTTTTTGTAAACTATCCCTGAAATCCTTTTGATTCCTTTAATCCCTGTAATCCGTTTCCTACTTCAGTCTTAGAGAAATGTCATGCTTTTTGCCCTCTGACCTTTACTCGATTTAACTTTCATGACACCACCGTAATGCATTTTCTCCATCATCTTAAAAGTGTGAGCATGCTCGATCTAAAAGAGACCCCGTGAACCCCGCTGATGATTGGTTGAGCTTGAAAGCCCAGGTCTTTTGGTCAAATATCTCCCTCCTGGGAAAGGCACTTACAAATGGACCACTTGGAGACCACCGCTGAGAGGGACTTGTCCATTGGCGGTGGTTGAGAACGCATGCAAGTGTGTGTAAGTATGCATGTGCTCTCCCTCCAGGCCTCCCCCTGGAGACCGGCCGACTGCTGGGAGCGCCATGTGGCTCCTCTCTCCCCACTCTCTCTCCATCATGTAGCTGCGGGAGTCCCTGTAACGCTTCCAATCCGAGCAGATTATTCGGAGATAAAGACTCGGCGACAAGAGCTCTCCAAGGGACACTCGGTATTCCATTTGCAGCTGTATTCTTCCAAGAGTAGGTGGCATCTGCGTGACTCTTCCAGAGATGCGTTTCCTGCGCTCTGCTTCCCACTGGCACAAATAGATGAACAGATTCCCGTCTCATAAACAAGGTTCTGGTTCCACTGAGTGATTGTGTGTGAATTGCACTTAATCAGCTCCTGTGTTCAAATATCGGCTGTGGCTGCCAAGCACTGGGTCTGCTTATACACTCATTAGGTAAATGATAACAATAACAGCAGAGTGTGTCATTTGTATTTGTGATGTCATTGTTATTAGCGGCGGGGCTGACTGCATCAACCTGTTAATGTGCGGTTTGGTGTCAGACACGGCCAATAAAACCGTTAGCGCTGGTGATGTAACACTGAAACTCTTCTCTGCTGTCCGTATGTGGAGTCATAAAAGTGTATGATGTTTTCTTTTCCTCTCTTTGTCATTTTAGTAGCTCCCTCTCTCCTCCGAGGCCTCTGTGTCAACACCTAAACTGAATTATGCGGCTTATCCTGAACCGAGAGAAGGTTTTCCATTTTCAAAACAAATCATGAGAATATTCAGCCCCTGTCCGAGGAAAGGCAACCCGAGAAAGTGTCGTCTTGCTCAGTTGCTCCCATCTGACTTCTGTGAAGTATGTAAATACAGTCAAAACGCTCACACCTCGAGGCAGAGGAAGACGATGAAGGTCAGTCGTGGGCTGAAGCTGTTTTGTGCTGCAGTAATGCTTGACAGTGTGCATGAATAAGTCCTGTGATTTGTGCATTGCACCTGACACCATTCTTTGAACTATTCAAATAATATAATGGCAACTGTGGTAAAGCAATACTTTTAAATGAAAATGTTTTGAAAAACAATTGTGCAATATAGATAGGCAGACAGATGTGACATTAATTATAATAGATAGATGTGACAAATTAAATTTACATTTTGATCATTTATTATACATTCATAATAAATAATAATTACCAATACTTTTCTGAAGAACTTTTTTTAATTTAAATTAATGAAAAAAATGTATATATATTTTTTTTAATTATTGCAAATAATTGAATTGATTATATAATATTTGATACTTTATTATACACTTGATTAGATTTATACAGATTTATTGATAAATAGATTTCTTACAAATAAAAGATGCATTTTGATAGTCAGACATTGATTTCAGTAGATAAATGCAACAAAATTAAAATATTTATAATTTATGTAAATAAAAAAATGATAAATGTTGCAAAATTTGATTAAAAATACTACAAACATTTAATAAATAATGATTTATAATGATATTTTTATAATTTATTACACCATTTTATATTTTATTCATTTTTATTTTCTATTAAAACTATTGATATTGATACAGAATTAAAAAATATATATAATGCATTAAAATTATTTTTGATTATTTAGAATGTATTTTCGTTTTGATGGTATATTATAAATAATTTTAATAGATGATTTCTGGTGAAAACGAGACACTCCTTCTTTCCATTATGAAAGTCAATATTATTACTAATTCTATAATCTTACTGTACATATCCTATCTTCCCATCTTATTTACATTTTTCAGAGAGCATGTGGATAGCAGTGAAAATCAAATGCTCATATGTTGTTCAGTGTTTACTGTGGGTTCACATAAGCCTCTGTTCTTCAGATGAATACAGCATCTCTTCATCATACTGTAGGGTTTGAATATGTAGATTTGGAGCTCTGGCTGCAGTCTGTGTCAGTGATTATGGCAAAAAAAAAAAGCCTGAATAATACTCCCTCATCAATGACCTCTGACTCCTACGGCCCTCATTTCTGGCCCCCAGGCATTTAGTTGCAACATAATGACTCCAAATCACTCTAAATATACAAACCAGGTCTACGAGGATGAGGTTATATATGCAGAAATGTGTGGGAGAGAGCTTCTCATTGCAACCTCTAACAAGTTTAAGCCATGCGTAACAATCTGTCAGAGAGACTCACGAATATCACCTTTTCAAAGCTGACATCTTGATGGGAAAGTACTTAGTTAAGGACATACATGTATTTCTATATTTTTGTGTTACTTTTACCACTTCCAGCATGCAACACCTTTAACCTGATAGTAATAAGAGGCCAGTTTCTTTGTTTCTTGGGTTTGCAAATAGCAATTACTCTACAGTAATTATTCTACAATAAATTATTCGGCAGACAGAGTTGAATGAGCTTTCGTTCAAGATATATTCAATGATTTTTCACAAGAGTATCTTAAATTGCGTTTCATGCGGACTGTTGTTATTTGTGTTGCAATACCAAGCAAATCATGCAAGGAAAAGAACTTAGAAATTATATTTTATTATTTTATTAAAACAACTTTCCTGTTTAGTACATTAATACAGCTGCATCAATTCCCAGTAGTGGACTAATAGACTAATAGCTGTTAGTTTAATTTTTCACAATGTCGTTTTCAGTTTTGATTGTATTAACTTATAATGTGCAACTATGTACAAACAAGTGAAAATTAGATACAGAGTACCAGATCTTAAATACACAGTCCTATGTTACTAGCATCTTAATTATCTTTGTTAAATCATTATAATTTCAGATGTGATATTTCAGATTCATAATAATAACAGGTGATGTGATAGTAATAAAACATTTTGAAAACTGCTAAGTGCTTTTCCATATATTTTAAGTTGTAAATATTCAAGACTAGATTCATTGGATATGCATTTGAACTAGTTTGCTTCCAATACAATATAAATCTATTTTATATTTTCTGTTTATAAAACTAAACAGAAAATATAAAACGGACACTAAATAAAAAATGTCTATTGTGTGTGTGTGTATATATATATATATATATATATATATATATATATATATATAAAACAAAAAAAAACCTATTCTTTAAAAAAAACTTTAATTAAGCAATAATTTTGGCAATAAAGATGTTTATAATGTTACAAAATATTTATATTTCCGATAAATTGTTCCTTTAAACTTCATAACCATCAAAAAAAAAAAAAAAAAAAAAAAAAAAAATATATATATATAAATATATATATATATATATATATATATATATATATATATATATATATATATCACAATTTTCACAAAGAAATAATAAGCAGCTGCTTTCAACACTTACAATAATAAGAGAGCACTAAATAAGCCTATTAGAATGATTGGCTGCTGTAAATTGCTCTAAAATATAAACATATATTAAAGTAGAGCAGTTGTTTTTAAATTGTAATATTTCACAATAGTACTGTTTTTCTTTTTCCTTTTGGTGAGAGACTGATATTAAATAATCTTACCAACCTCAACCTTTTGAATAGTAGTGTGCATCCCCTCTTCTGAGAAATACTGTAACATATTCAATGGACAGGAACTAAAAGGCAACTTACAACAGAGAGCTAAACGGCGTCTAATATTACAGAGGGACATCATGCACTGCTCACCAGTCGTTTTTCAGAATGATGTCATACTGTGTGCTTGCCAGTGCCCTGTGCTCTGATAAAACATGACCCTCTCATGTCCACACTTTCATGATTTGGAGCATGCGAGGACAGCCTCAACCCATTATGGAAGGGGCTGTCATTATTTAGATATGCTCTGCCTAATGTTGTGGTGTCACATCATGTCTTCCAGAATCATTTTCTCGCACACGCTCCATCAGGTGACACAAAATGCTCTCCCTCCTGCTGAAATGTCCAGTCCAGAGCAGAGAAGCTCCATCTGGGGCACCATCTGCCAGATCGTTCTCATTATCTGTGGGGGCTGAAAGTCCAGTGCTCCCCATGTTCTATCAACAGGTAAGCATCCTCGATTGATTTCAAATGCCAATCTCGTCCTTTACGAACCGGAAACAGTGCTGCCTCATGTCTTATTTTCTTTATCTGAGTGCATTTCTTTACTTCAAAAGAAGTTTGGATTAATAAAAGCCCTCACATTCGATCGCTGCCATTTAAAGATGCTCTTTGTCGACTCTGCGAAATGAAAATATAATTATGGCAATCCCGCTCTCATCAAGGCGTTCTGAGATTCACGGTTGAATCCGAGCCATACATGTGAAATAAGCATCAGATGCTGTGTTTCTCCACCCCCAGCCACTGGCACTAAATTACAGACCTGTGTTTGTTGGTCCTGAGAGCCTTGAGTGGGTTTTGTGCATCGTTATCCTTCTCATTCACTTCTTTTTATTTATCTCTTGTGATAGTGTCTCAAATAGATATTCTTGGATAATAAGAGTTCTGTGAAAGTGAGCAATAGTCCTGTGTCATTTACTGGTGTCAAAAGTCTTACTTTAAATACATATATTTGCAAGACAGTCTTGACAGTCTTTCACCCTCTATTTTCTTCTTTTATTTCTGTTTTCGCTATAAGTGGAATACATTTACAGACATCTGCACCAGCTTTTCACAGATAGGAGAAAATGTTTTAACATAAAAAATGGCATATGGACCTTTTAAAGAGTTTGTTCATCCCCAAAAATGCTAGTTTTCATTTATATTTTGTTAAATATGAAAGTTTGTCATATTTACTCACCCTCATGTGGTTTTACTGTAAACTCGTGCACTGATATTCCCAGTGCAACACACACACAAACATAAAATTTTTCTCTACAACAATAATTCTGGGGGTAAATCAGTAACTGACGAAAATCCACCATAAAAAAGCTATGTGACTATATTTCAAGTCTTCTGTTTACGCCTGTGTGATCACACAAACCCCAAATCTTCACCTTCACTTCAGCTCTTACATGATATATGGCACTTTTGCTGCAAGTTGGTAATTACATCAGCATTTACATTTATGCTTTTAACTAAAGCAATTTACTGTATTCTGCATTCAGAGTACATTTTTATTAGTTCATGCATTTACTGGAAATCAAACCATGACCTTGACAATGCTAGCGCTAGTGCTATTGCTGTACAGTCAGAGCTATAAATAGCATCTGTAGTTTTGTTTCTGAGATATATTTTATGTTAGAGTCAATGGAAATGAAGATTATTAGTTATTATCAGGCTATACGTTTTTGTGTAAGAATATTTTGTTTCATCTTTTTTTTTTTTTGCAGTTTTTTTTTTTGTAGTATAGAGTGCTTGTTTAGAGCACCAGTCAAATACATTTACAAGTATCTGCACCAGGGCTTGTTCAATAATTCTTTTTTAATTCTGTTATTTTTGCTTAGCCCCATGTGGTTTTAAACTAGCTTGTGTGCTGATATTTTGATTGTAAAACACACACACTTACACAGAACTGACAGCAATTATTCTGAATGTAAAACTCAGTAACTGACTAGATCCATGATTAAAATGCCATTCGACTATATTTCAAGTCTTCAAATATTTCCAACCTATTGTAAGTCACCATTCACATAAACCATCACTGCAGCTCTTAAATTAAAAGTGGCACTTACTGTATGCTGCAAGTTATACATCAGTTTACAGTTTACAGCTATGCTTTCAACCCGAAGCAACTTACTGTACATTGCATTAAGAGTACACATTTTATTCAGTCAATACATAACCTGGGAATCAAACTCATGACCTTGGAGTTGTAAGCACCATTGCTGCACAGCTTGAGCTATAGAAACGTCTTTAGATTCTTTACAACAATGTTGTAGAAAATGTTGCGACAATAACTCTATGTGTAAAACTCAGTAACTGACAAAAATCCACCATAAAAATGCCATGTGACTATATTTCAAGTCTTTTAAAGTCATACTGTAGGCCTATATTTCTGTGTGTGTGATAACACAAATGTATTAAGTCATTTTTTACTAATCTTTACCTTTGCTGTGGCTCTTAAATCAAATAAAGCACTTCAACACTTTTAAAATTGACTTACTGTATATTGCATTCACTGTACACATTTGATCAGTTAATGCACTCCCTGGGAATTGAACTCATGACCTTGGCATTGCTAATGCTATTGCTGTACTGTTTGAGAAACATCTTTCATTTCTATTGCCAAGCAACATTTTATTCACAATGAAAATTAAGATTATTCCCAAAATAGGCAATTAAGTGTATACAATATATTGGATATTTCATTGCAACCAAATCATAATTTTAAAAAAGTTTTTTAACATATCACAGATGCCATGAATCCTACTTTTATGTTGTTTTCTTTTTAGACATTAACATTGCCACTGTAAAGTTTTTTTTATAAATTAAACAAAGATTTATTTACATTTTCTTGTCAAACCATGTGTTCCGTGCAAATAAATGAAACAACATGACTGCTAGTAAATTAAATATATATATATATATATATTTTTTTTGAGTCAACAATATCTTTAAGAAACTTGAGGGTTTTGTGCATGAGTTTGGAGTTTAGGCGTTTTGTTTTTGACTTTATTATTTTTTTTTTTCTTACCAGAAATCTCTTTGATATAACCTGCAGTAATCTCCCACTCACAGGAACACAATGTAATCTACAGACAAGTGCTTTGGGCCTAATAGAGCTGTGTATTCCAGTGATTTTGCAAAGTCATTTCCTTTCTGATATCTGTTATGACCTTTAACATCTCTGCATTTAATTTTTAGGTTCAGACTTTAATGCTGTGAATACCAACCATGCCATTAATCTCCTGGAGTTCCTCCTATTGGTTTACAAACAGCTGTGATTTTGCAACGGTAAGCTTTTCCACAATTTGTTTGACAAAGATGCTGAAGGTGATCATTTTCACCGCATCCGGCAATGCAATCCAGTGCTTAATCTCCATTGCAGCATGACTAAATGAAGTCTGGGGCTTTCATTGGACTCTTGTCAAAGGGAAGCTTTGACTGATTTGATAAATTTCCTTTGTGAAGTATTCTGGTTGAAATGATCTGAAGACTGACACTGAAAACCAAAGCAGAGAGACAGAGCGAATGCACATACATGCATGCAAACATCCGGAATCCCTGTCTCATGTGATAATGAGAGTTTGAGCAGGTCTTAATTCTCAGAGATTGGATCTGTCGATAGCAGATTAATGGAAACTAGGTTTGTGTGTTTGTAATGCATTAAGGGTGGCTGCATACCCCTGAGGGATAAGAACGAGACTTTGTGACGTAGAGTCCGGCAAAACTCTACATGCTACTAGCTCAGCCTTTTTCCTTGCTGATGTGCAAGATTTCTGTAATGTCATTTTTGTTATTTTCTTCACCGCAGTGTAATTTCCATCACATCTCAAAATGTTTTAATAGCATTCTGTGACGAAATGATGATAAAAATTAAATGGTTCATTTGTTTTTTTAAGGCTGATTTCATAGCTAATATTTTTGACAATAATGACAGATAATAAAAAATATAGCTGATTATTTTTATAGCTTAGTAATTTCATAGACACATATTTTCCTGTTTTTTTGCAACAGTTGATTAAACAATTTGATTGAGGATCACATAAAAATACTGTAGCTATATAAGTGAATTTTTATTATTATTTTCTAACAGGCCTCATTATTATATGCTCTTCAATCATACTGTTGTCCCCTTGATCAATTATATAAACTTTTGGAAAGAAAAAAGTACTTGAAAAAAAAAAAAGGATTATAAAAAATACCGTTACATTTTTTTTTAAATTTCATTAAATTGATCAAAAGACAGTTTTATATGTTTCAAAAGACTTCTATTTATTAAAATGCTGTTCTTTTGAATGTTCTACTTATCAAAGAATTCTAGAAAAAGAATCATTAGAATGATTTCTGAAGGAAGAGACAAAATCATGTTAAAAAACGTAACAGCCAAAAGACATAAGAATGTTCAGTGTATAAGGGATATTTATCTTGATTTTTATTTTTTTTATGTTTACTGTTAAATCTCTTTTTTCTCTCTTTTTTCCTTTTATTGACATATACAAACTTTCAGGAAAATAAATAAATAAATTATTGGGGCAAATCAGTAATGTTCCTTGCTTATCAACTTTTTCAGTAGCACCATGGTAGCTCAGTTCTTTTTTGAAAGTGTAAGCTTTTCCATTAACAATTTATATTTTCCAGTGCTATACTGCTGTTAAATAGCTTCAATGTAGTTACTACTGTACATTTATTAGTAGCTTGCAATGTAACTACCTACATTTTAAAAGGGTTATAAAATAGCCTGTGGCTTAGAAAGCACTGTGACACGTATACTTTGCGTGTGTGTCATGTAACCCCTCATGAACGCAACGTTGCTCCGTGAGATTAGCATGAGCACTCCTGAGGTGAGGTGAAGCCATTGTGAGACTCGGGTCATTATGATGTCTCAGGCCATCACACCCAATGCATGATGTTCCTCTACTAAAACACTCGATAAACTCAATGCAGCTGTCAATGTGAAAATCCTTGGCTCTGTCTGCTTTCGGAAATAATTGCCTATTTACAAACCCACTGAAGTGTTTCAGCACAAATAGAGTATAAAATGCAAGCCTGATGAGGCGATGGCAGCCCTGTCAGTGTTGCAGCGAGCCCGGCAGCGTCCTCCCGCGCCACCCTATTTGAGATTTCTGTCACCCCACACGCTCGTCACACAACTGTCGCATTACGCTGTCTCTCTCTTGTCTTCCTGCTTGTCACCTTTGGGATATTAGAGGGCGTAATTTGTGCCATTGAATTTAAACTGTGAAAAATTGTTTGAGGCCCAGATTCAATCTATCCCAAATTCAGACGAAGCCTTTCGTGGGAACTGTCATTTGTCATTCCAAAGGATGTCTTTAATGTACAGGCAAAATAGATATATATGTGTGTGTTTGTGTGTGTGTGTGTGTGTTTGTGTGTGTGTGTGTGTGTGTGTGTGTGTGTTTGTGTGTGTGTGTTTGTGTGTGTGTGAGTGTGTGTGTGTGTGTGTGAACAGAATTAAGAGTTGTAGAAGAAAAGGGCTTGACTCATGAAATGGAAATTTGCCTTTTATTCGGCTTCACAAATGAGAGAAGTGCAGGACTTGATTTTAATATTTAATATTAATATATTTTTTTTTAAGTAAAGATTACAAGTTGAAACAATGATGTATACAGATAAATATTTTATTATAAACATTGAAATATTTAAATATGTTAAATGTTCAATAGTGTTTATAAATGCATCACATCTATACTTTTACATTTAAAAAAAATACATTTACATTAAAAAAAAATTTATAATGTTTTTATAATCAGTTTTGGTATAATTTTATTTTGTGTCCTTCTTACAGTGTAATTATACATTTGAGAACTGATTAATTAACTACATGTACTGATGGTTAGGTTTAGCTTAGGGTTACTTGCATGTAATTATCCATAATTCATTTATTTTATAATAATTAGTACACGTAACATGTATAATAAGGACACCTTAAAATAAAGTTTTACCTCATTTTGATTAATATGTAAGAGTAGTTAAAACAATATTAAAAAAACTGTAAATATAGGGTTTTACAGGTGTTTTACTCGTATTTAGAATTTTACACTGCATGCATTTTTTTTAAGTTAACAGAAATGTCAATAAAATTAGTGTAGAATGTCTTGTGCAATTAGCTGGCAGTACTTTTGCTGGATTCATTTTTTACAGCATTTTATGAAAAAGAGCTGCGTTATTTCTATAATAACTCTATAATATTTGTGTTCTAAGGTGCAACTTGATTAGATGGACAAGCATTGGACATATGGTTATGGATTTTTCACATTTCTGTGTTTCAGAGGAAGTCATCATAGTTGGGTTAACTTGAAGAGCAGTGACAGTGCCATAAATAACATTTTTTGCATTCCCATTTGCTCAAATAGCAAAAGAAAAACTCCACTTTAGTGTTTTCATGACTTTCAATAAAAGGAAAAAAATAGAGAGAGACTGATAACGTCAGTCAGAATAGAGAATGATGTCAAATTTACCATCCCTCCCATAGACGCTGCATTAGAAACACATGCATATTAGCGTAAAGTAGTGTTTTTTTTTTTTTTTTTGATGCAAAGGTGATATAACACAAAGAATAGTGTTATAAATGTACATTAAAAAAATATATATATATATATACTTGGAAAAACTTTGGAGGATTACGATCGTTAAACACATCATCACAGTCTTGTGAAAAGAATCCATTATTTTTTAAGTATTAAAGTTAAAGTTGACTTTATTTGTTATTTATTTTTTTTTATCCAAGAGGTATGTGTTTGCTACTGGAAGACATTCTTTCAAACAGAAGGTTTAAATGACTGGAAACTGGCAAATGCACCATATCCACCTACCATCACTGCGCCCTGCTTACTGATCGCTCCCTTCACCACGAGCGATTAATCCAAATCTCCTCTTTTTCACACTCTGCAACAGTTGCAGCTATCTGCAACAGCCTCCCTAATGCAATATTACCATTTTCATCTGCCTATTTGTCTTCGCACATCAGCAATTTGCTCTTTTGTTTATACAGTGAAAATCATTTCAAAAAGTCTAGAGACTGGCACTTTTCTTGGTATCAGAAGTGCATAATTGTTCAATCTTAAACGGCTAATGGTTCATTAATAGGTCATGATTTAGCTCTGATAACTGCTGTAGGAAGCACTCTAAAAGATCTATTATACTCATTGCTGGAGTAGATATCCTCTAAGTAATCTAGTGGCTCTGTTCTAAAACCACCCATGTCTATCCTGTAATTCTCTGTTTATTATCTCCTCTCTGTCTGTATATCTCTCTCCATTGCTCCTTAAGCCTCTCTCGTTCCATAGAAGATAAATGTAGTGACATGACAGATGGGCATTTTCACAATTTGGCTGTTTCCTGAGCCTCCTACCTGAAGCCGAGACGCCGAACCATTATGATATTCCCAGGTGGTGGCACAACAGGCTGGCGGTGCAGGACTGTCTGTTGCTTTGGTCACTCTACCATTGCCTAATGCGGTAAATAAATGAACACTCTCTGTCCCCTGGACACAACACATTTTTTACACTAATGACAAAAAGTATGATTTGCACAGCCACATCTTAACAATCCATTACTTCCATTTCCTAAACAACCATTCATATGCCCCGTTTACACCTAGCATTAACATTTATCAATTAGTGGACAGAGCTAAACACAGGTGTCTTGGATACACATTGTGATCTGGTCACGGAAACCGCTTTTGGATGTTGTCATGGACACATTGCATATAAATGCTAATGCACCTCAGGCAGCATTTGAAGGACCCCCTAGTCATACAACATGCAATCATTGTGCCAAAAAAAAAACAGTTTCTGCTTTAATAGAAACAACCCATACATATATATTTACACAAAACATCTAATATCAGTATGCAGTGACATACTAATGTGGTCGCCAGGGATGCATGTAAAAGGCATTCTCTTTCAGTGTACTTGTAATCAGATCACCGCAGGCAGATGTTAATAACCAGTGTAGGTGTTACATATGATATAATCAGTTATTTTATTAATATCCATGTCAAGTAATATTTATAAGATCTATATAGTAGAAGTTTTATTTATATAACATAATAATATAACTATCTATCTATCCATCCATAACATAATAAATTCTAATACATATAGAATTATATATATATATATATATATATATATATATATATATATATATATATATATGGGTAAAATAAAATGGCATAAGCACAATAAATGATACATACTTTTTAGTTTAACTTAAGCCATTATATACACTGATAGACTGCCCACTTCTGGCGTATGTAGTGTAAAGGCCGAAGGCAGACAGATTCCTCCATGAAATATGAATATCAAATTGCAACAACAGGGAAATGAGTTTAAAGTCATTTGTTGGCTGTCCTAAAGCACATTTACTTTGAATTAAATTTTTAAAATGGTATTAGTGCAGCTGAGAAACCTTGTTTCACCTTGACCTCGGTGGTTTATTCATTTCACGAGAGGACATGTGAAGATAAATCTGTGTTAAAGGGGTCCTCGAATGCCCATTTTCCACAAGTTGATATGATTCTTTAATGTCTTAATGAAAAGTCTGTTACATAAAAACAGCTCTTTTCAGAGCAAGCTGTTTTTTAGCATTTTCATTTAAATTTTAATGAGCTCTGCTGACTCCGCCCCTCTCTGCTCTCTGAGGGACTGTTTACTTTCGCTGCATTCATCATGAAACTTGCTAATTAGCACATTATTAGGAAAGGAGATTTGCAAAGTGTGGCGAGTGGGGCGGGGCCGAGAGGCGTGGGAACGAGGAGTGAGGCCAGGTGTAGTGATTGGAGATGAGCTACACCTGCGCCCCACCGCCAGTATCGAGTCCCACGTAGGAGATGGAAGGATATAAAACTGGAGTGACGACCGTGAAGGACGAGAGAGGACCAGGCCTGGGACATTATTTTATGTTTTGGCTTTTATTTGTGCGCTTCAGTCACCGTGAGGGGCTGACGCGCTGTTTTGTTTATTTTCGAATATTAAAATTATGTTTTGATTGTGCGCCGGTTCCCGCCTCCTTCTTCCCGATGATTACAAAGATTGTATCGTTACAGTGGTGCCGAAGCCCGGGAGAAGGAGGGACGCGCTGCTGAAGATCCCTCGCCGCTGTGGTGAATCCGCGTTGCCCTCGAGCAGGCGAGGTATGTGCCGCCATGGACGCTCGAGGCGGTGGGCTGGAGCGAGTTGCCGGGGACGGGCGAGCTCGCTGCCGACCGCCCACGATATGGAGGGGCGGCTGCCGTCCGTGAGGGAGCGGAGGAGTCGGCGCCGTTCGCCAGGGGGCCGGAGCCTGCCGCCTCCGTGACGGAATCTGGAGGGGCAGGGAACGGGGGACTCCTGCCGCTGCCCAAAATCGGAGGAGCCGTCGCTGTCCACCGGGCGGCGGAGGAGTGTCGTGCTTTCGCCGAGGGCCGTCCAGTGCCACCGCCGGGCACCGCGGAGGAGATCACCCAGCCGGTGGAGGGCCGAGCAGCAGTGCGTCTGGGAACCGGATTTTTTTTTTTTTTTTTTTTTTCCTCTCTCCCCTCTCTCGTCCCTGTCGCTCCTCCTTCCATCTCCTTTTCTCTCGCCTCGTCTGTCCTACCCCCAGGTTCCCGCAGGTCCCCGTGAGCGGTCCCCCCTGGAGGGAAGGGGGTGGGGGGGGGAGTAGAGCGCAGTCTCGAGGGTACCCCCCGGCCTGCGAGGGGCGATGGGGGTATGTGGCGAGTGGGGCGGGGCCGAGAGGTGTGGGAACGAGGAGTGAGGCCAGGTGTAGTGATTGGAGATGAGCTACACCTGCGCCCCACCGCCAGTATCGAGTCCCACGTAGGAGATGGAAGGATATAAAACTGGAGTGACGACCGTGAAGGACGAGAGAGGACCAGGCCTGGGACATTATTTTATGTTTTGGATTTTATTTGTGCGCGTCAGTCGCCGTGAGGGGCTGACGCGCTGTTTTGTTTATTTTTGAATATTAAAATTATGTTTTGATTGTGCGCCGGTTCCCGCCTCCTTCTTCCCGATGATTACAAAGATTGTATCGTTACACAAAGATTCATTTAAAAACCTTATACTCACTTCTTCTGGAGGTGAAGCCGGACCATGAATGATTTGTGTGTGAATGATCATGGATGCATTTAGGTAGATTGGGGCGCATCGGGGCACAAACAAACGTAATCCAATGCGTCTTCAGCGGCTCAGATGTCAGGAGTAAATAACGACTGCTATGTTCATTATAACATCCAACAACAGAACACCTCAATCGCTTAGGAGTCATTCTCTACATCTGATCCGCCGTCGAAACAATGGTGGACTGATGACGGCTCACTCAGGGTGAGTCTAAGGTAAGACTCCAGTCCAGTCTGTGCTGAAATGTTACTGTCAATCAAACTATTGTAGGAGGGGCTCGATTTGAGATCTGTTCGATTTGAGAAAGGGGAAATAATTTATCGAGATGGGGGGATTTTTTATCATTATAGGGTGCTTGTGTACACACACTGCCAAAACACATTTCAGTTCAAACAACTTGTAAAAGTGCATGTAGCATCCAACAACTTCTTTAAGGCTGATAATATGATAAGCCATTATTGTCGTCCACTCTAAGGTTATAATTTACTACTGAAATCATGCATCCTAAATTTACTGCTATTCAGAGTAAAATAACCTTGCTGTAAGTGTTATGTATTAGAAAGTTAAAGATGTGGATCAAAGCAAAATGGCAAGTAATTGTCAGCATCTGACTTCTAGACTGTGGAGGAGGGACTTGAGTGAGAACAGAACACTGTAACTTGCATTTATATTGTATGACCTGAAAGGAGAGAAAACTGAGGTAGATCGACAGATAGATGGAGGGTGAAAGAGGAGGCAAGAAAGACGGAGAACTCCGATGACAGCAGCAAGTGGGCTGATGAATGTGAGGCAAATGGACAGGTAGACAAACAACTTATCGACAAAGTGGTTGGTCTATTGACTGACTGCTTGACTGATTGTGAGTTTTGAACTAGTTTCTTGAGTTTTCCCTTTATTCCTTATGCCAGCTCTGATATTTACCCAAAACCCTTGGGGACTTTTGATAAATTAAGACTAATTTGGTTATTTCTGGAGTAGGAGCTCATTTTTCATCTGCCTTCAGAGCTGAAAAAATGAATATGGCCTTAAGTAAGTTTGCTCTTTTGATTAATTTTAATCATGTTTTCATTTTACTAAATAATAACGAGAGGTTTTGATATGTATTCTTTGTGCTTTGAACAAAACTATGTGAATTAATTAAAGCCAATCAGCAAAAAATTGAGTTGTTCCAGCTGAGATCCTGCCTTCACATCTGAATATTAAATTTTTTAGGCCCATGCAAGGAATAGAGTCTTATGGGAACTCTGAATAGTTTATGTTAGTAATTAATTTGGGTTATCTGTGTTTATCGTTCGGTTTAGATCCTCTAAGGCAATTCTGTTCACTCTGCAACCATATTTGTAAAACCCTCTGGGCCTTACGCCATTCCAGCCGTACAGCTCTTGTTTACTTCAATGGAGAAAAAACAGAATGGCTGTAACTGTTTGTCAAGATTGTGTTTTTTAAATCAGGAAAATCCATCTCGAATGTGTCTTGGAGCATCATAAACTGCCCAGCCACAAAATTAAAACCACTGACAAGGTGAAGTGAATAGCATTGATTTTATTGTTACAGTGGCACCTGTCGAGCGGTGGGATATACCAGGCACTAAGTGAGCAGTCAGGTCTTGAATTTCACTTTTTGGAAGCAGGAGAAATGGGCACATGGCAAGAGAAAGTGATTTTGCCAAGGTCTAAGTAGTGCAAACAAAAAAGTTTTTACTTTGTGTTTTTTGATTGGTTTTGCTTACACACTACAATGTTCTGCGGGAAACCTTGGCTCTGGGCATTCAAGTAGAAGTTACTTTGACATGTACCCCCTGCAGACCATGAACACCCCTTCATGGCAATGGTATCCCCTTACAATTGTTCAGGAATGAGTTGAGGAACATGAGTTGAAGGTGTTGGCTTGTCCTTTAAATTCTCCAGATTTCAATCCGATTGAACATCTATGGGATGTGCTGGACTGAAAAATCTGATAAACCTTGTTAGATTTAAAGGATCTGGTCCTAATGTTTTCAAACCAGATACCACAGGACATTTCAGAGGCCCTGTGGAGTCACTTGTTTTGGGGTCCCTATATTAGGTTTTTGCCAATCAGTGTATTTGTGAATCAAGGAAAAATACATTTTGTGCAACAATTTACCTTGAAAAACAAATGCATTTTTTGGTAAGCCTAAAAACAGGGAGATGCATCTTTTTCTAGCCTACTATTTTACCAAGCTGCTGTTGGTTAATTGGAGCATCTTATTCTGTCTTTTTATTTGCAGAAGGCTGCTTTTTGACAGAGGGCAACCCTCAGTTGCTTGTGTTTCCAGCTCTGTTAACTCAACAGTTTGACAAGCACATGAAGGAGCTGGTTTCTGTTCCTTGTGCCTAAATTGCACGCATAGCTGGAAAATATATTTTAAACAGGAACCTTGACATTCGAAGCTCATGCAAAAAAAATCAGAATTACTAGAGCAGCCTCTCCCGATGAGGGTGGATAATTATAATAGCAGCAACAAAATCATTTCTGGACCATGTCAGTATGAAAATATTATTAACTAACACTTTATAGTTGTTTACAATTCTGTTTGACTGGAAACTGAACAGCACAAAAAGCTGAAAATCTTTTTTTGAAAGCTTGTGGGTGCCCATACTTACTGTAGCTGCAGTGCAAAGGAAGGACAGTTTTCTGCAGTGTTCTGAACACCTCCTGGCATAGTTTTCACAGCACAAATGGCAGCTTGTTTACCAGCTGACAGTATAGTTGCTGTCATTTTTTTTAAACTACCTGAAATGGATTTCTCAAACAAACCTGCCTGTTACAGACTTGACATCAAAACATGTTGCATTTTGGTGGCTTATCTGTTAACTTGGTAGCCTACTAACACTGCCATACTGACTCACACCATTCTTAATGCCCATACAAAACACTGTGTACTATGGTAATACAATGGTACATTTTGCAGTTCAGTTTTGTTTCACACATTATCAGTGAGGCCCTAAAATGGATGTTATGACCTTTAGGCTTTATTTTGATGAACTTGAATAGATGTTGACAGCTTGGCCCAAACAAACTGTTTTTTGCAGGGAAAATGTGAAGATTAAGTGAAAACTGTGGAAAAAGAGTGTGCATGTGCAGTTTCATGTGTCCTTGCTGATCAATGTAACGCTGGCTTTAAACAAACATTTTTTTCAAACAGAGATGCTGCTTTTGATTAACACACTGTCAGGAAACAGAAAACAATTACCTCAAAATACCTCAAAACCATTTTTTTGGATGATACGAGGATATCTGCACTCTACATCCGTAAATCTCAGTGCCATGAAGTGGTGTCTGCAAAATACACGAGTCAGGCAAGTGCAACAGTACAATCAGTACAATCTGTTTAAATACGGTAAACACTCTATTAATCAGCCAGTATTTTAAAGAGGTCTGTCAAATCCAAGATCAGATGTGCATTACATTTAAATATGTTTTAATAATGTCACACATTGTGCATGTACAATTAAGAAAACAGAATTCACAATTGTGTTTAAAAGTGTTTTTCATTT
Organism: Carassius gibelio; assembly: GCF_023724105.1. Lineage (NCBI taxonomy): Eukaryota > Metazoa > Chordata > Actinopteri > Cypriniformes > Cyprinidae > Carassius > Carassius gibelio. Next base: position 7,653,065 of record NC_068403.1, on the reverse strand, counting down.
ATTACTCACCCTCATGTCGTTCCAAACACGTAGGACATCCGGTCATCTTCAGAACACAAATCAAGATATTCTGATGGAATCTGAGAGCTCTCTGATCATCCATAGAGAGCACTGTTTACGTTCAGTATGTACGTTCACATGCATGCTAAACATAAACAATGCTGATTACGTTGATTGCCTTTTGGGAAACTCTCCAAAATGATAGAAGATGGGAACTCGGGGAGAAGAATTGATGAATAAATTGTTATTATTGTTTTCTTTGTGCACAAAAAGTATTCTCGTAGCTTCATAAAATTATGGTTGAACCCCTGATGTCACATGGACTATTTTACAGATGTCCTTGCTACATTTCCATGCCTTGGTAATCATTGCTGTCTATGGAGGGTCAGAGGGCTGTCAGATTCCATCAAAAATATCTTAATTTGTATTCTGAAGATGAACACAGGTCTTAAGCCCCATTCAGACTAAACATTTTTTTTCTCTGTTACGACAGTCACTGTGTCAGATTATGCGATTTTGACTAGATAAAATATTTTTGTGTCGTAGGTACCAAACATGCCAGACTACACATGACCAATCCTGACCAATCATTTTGTGACAACTATGACGTGCTCAAGAAGCCATACAGACTGACTTCTGTAAACAACAGTGACAATGAATACTGAAATTGTGTGTTTTGTACTGGCTGTGTTGTCTTCAGAAAAGCGCAAAAAAAAAAGAAAGAATTAAAACTCAACAGTGGACATGTTCCTGGCTTGCTCAAAGAGGACAATATGGGCTGTCAATCCTCCAAAGAGAACTTGAGGTAAATATTATTTGTTAATAGTAAAAAAATCATGCTAAACTTAAATTATTGTGACTGAGAACATAATGAGTGATTTGCTAGCTTACATGCTATTTCCAGTACTCACCAGGTTGCTGAAGCGCCTCCGCTAGTATCGATCGCCAACATTTCTCTTTTTTTATTCTGTCGTGGTAGTCCCTTGATGACACATCTTAAAAGCAAGCGTACTGTTGCCATAGCTCCACAAACTTTCTTTCATTTCGTAAGTCCACCTAGCAGCACAGTCATCTCTTTTGTTTTGCAATGTTTAAATTCTGTGTACAGAAGAGATTCTGTGCTCCTACTGGTCAGTGTAACTCATGTTATGGAACCCGTTGTGGACAACGAAAAAAAACAAAAACAATTAAACATGCTCAGACGTTCTGTGTTGACGACGTGAAGCGGCACAGACATGGCATTCAAACCTTACAGGTTTGGAACGACATTATGGTGAATAATTGAACACTCGCAAAGTCCCCTATACACACACACACAAGTTATAAAATCTGTAAACAATACAAACAATACAGTTGCTGATTGGATTTTTTTCAAGAAACAAATATAATATATAAAATATAATAGGGGTTTGTGATACTGAAAAAAAACTCTTCTGGGATTCGAATTCTTAACTTGAATCAGTCAAATAGAATAATAAGTAATTTGTTGGATGTCACCAAGCAAATTAAATCAGTATTGACAAAATTCATCTTTGCAAAGCAGATGAAACACAGAAGCTGCATTAGAAGTGGCATTTAGATGCATCTGCACATGGTTTAATGCAGGACATAAATGCTTTAACCTGCAGTTACAAATGTATTAATACTGTTTTATACATATTTTAAACAGTATATACAGTATATAAATATAACATTGAACATATATTTTTTTATGAAAATATATTTTAAATGTGAAATTAAAACAGTATGTGGAAGCAAGTCACTGTAAGTAAGTGAGTAAGTGCGACTGAACCGAATATTTTATTCATTCAGGAACGAAACACCGTTCTGTTGCTCAGAGATGCAAATGGGAATAATATTTCTTTGCGATAAGAGAAAAAAAACAGTCAATATTGTCTCTAATGTAAGTGACTTAATATTAAATTATTATTAATTAAATTGCTATATAGTCTTCACGTGATAATAATTATTAAATTATATATATATATATATATATATATATATATATATATATATATATATATATTAGGGGTGTAACGATACGCGTATTCGTATTGAACCGTTCGGTACGACGCTTTCGGTTCGGTACGCGGTACGCGGTACGCATTATGTATACCGAACGGTTCGTTGGACTAATTCATTATATTAAAAAAAAAAAAAAAAAAAAAAAAAAGAGAAATATAATGATATGCGTTCAACAAGGTAGCCCAATAACCCAAACGACGTAACAGGCAACGCCCCTGACACTCCCGAAGAAGAAAAAAACACCAACTTATATGTTTATGTTAGGGTACTACTCAGCAGGCGCTCGCTCACTCAGTACGCGCTGAAGGCTCGTTGCAAAATGGCCAATGTGTTTAACATACCAGAAAAAAGAAGATCCTCCAGTAACCAACAGGTCTGGTGTTTGGGTGCACTTTGGATTCCCTTTAAGCTATAATGGTGATGGCAAGAGAGTGGTGGATAAAAAAACAACGGTATGTTGCATCTGCAACATGACAGGGTACACCAGCGGGAATACAAAAAAAAAAAAAAAAAAAAAAAAAACACCAGCGGGAATACTTGAAACATGTCAACTCATTTACGCTGACATCACCTTATTGTGTCAGTATCTGGGAAAAGACGAAAAAAATGAGAAACAAGCACGCAACAAACTATCCCTGCAGCATTTAGACACCGGTATTATAGCTTACAGGGAATCCAAAGTGCACCCACACCAGTGGTTATTTTAGGATCTTATATTTCTGGTCTGTTAAATGCATTAGACATTTTGCAACGAGCCTTCAGCGCGTGCTGAGTGAGCGAGCGCCTTAGGGGCCGTTCACATATCGCGCCTAAAAACGCGTGGAAAACGCTAAGCGCGTCTTTCTCCTCCTTTCCAAAGTGCTCGGGCAGAAGCGCTCATGAGGCGTCTGTCTTTGCTAAGCAACAATTACGTGCTCTCTCCATGAGACGCGGAAATTTCAGCGAATGATAAATGGATTTGCAAGCTCTAAAAATCGCTTGCAGTAGCTCTGCTACTAAATTTATTTCAAAATTGCAATCCATATACAACTGTGAACAGCTGTTCCTTCATCTTGGCTGAGTTTTCAACGTTGTTACGGGAAAGGATGAAGCTGATTGGTTAGTTCTTGTCACATGACCCGCGGTGCGCTTGCAGCATTCTGAAAAGTTGAGATGTTTTTACATTTTGCTGTATCTAAAACGTACCGAACCGAACCGAACCGAACCGTGACATCAGTGTATCGTATCGAACCGAACCGTGAATTTTGTGAACCGTTACACCCCTAATATATATATATATATATATATATATATATATATATATATATATATATATATATATATATATATTGTGACCATACTAAATGCATTTTAATCAACTGAATCATGCAGTGAAAGAACGCACACTGGTCTAACCTACTACTAGACTACTAGAATATTTCCCACCCCGAAAAAGAAAAAGGTGAAGGTGCTCAAGACCCTTTTTATGTTTACAGTATGTGTGCATGCACCTGCACGTGCCTGTTATGTATATGTACAGCATGTACATCGATCAAACGGACATATTTGTCAACATAAGCCTATTAAAAATATTATAGTAGCCTACGTTTTATTTGAAACTTTTCTGCTATTCGCAAAATCCGAAAAATCCTCGATAGGCTCCAAATGCTCTTTACTGTCAGCTAACTCATCGGCTCTCTGCTCACTGTGATTCGGACGTTTACGGTTGAATGAGTCATAGAGTTGTTCAATCCAAAGCGTTGAGCGAATAGTTTAGTGAACCAGTTCGAATGATTCATGAAAAAGATCCGATTCTGAAAGAACGATTCGCTCATGGTTCGGACATCGCTAGTGTAACACGGTGTAAGCAAGAGAAAGGGAGGGGGGCGGATTTCAGGAGCTCTCCACCACAAACGTGTCATTACACCACAGGAATGAATCAAATCAAACGGACGCCCAGCACACAGTTCTTTTGCTTAACTTCATGGTTTATTATCTAAATCAGCGTCGTTTTAGTTTCTCATAGACTTAACAGGGAAAGTTTTATATCTGAGAAGGAATACCTGCCAACGGACGGAACGCATCATCCGCAAACCGTCACACCTTCGCCTCAGTTGAGGAGATCGGATCTGCTTTCGACTGCATTATCTTGTTTGTTTCTTTTCGGGGGTGAGGGACAAGTCCCTTGAAGTACGTATCATTTTCTTTTACAAAATGAGTTCCAGTAGGTTTGTGCGGATCATCTTGTGAAGTAGTTTTAGTTCCCGTAGACTGTTGTGTTGTCTCCCTTTTCTCTTTCTTGGATGCTGGAATTTAAGACTGACAGTCCCGTTCTCTCCTCATGCCCATGAAAACAACTCTCGGATGGTAAGGATTCCAGAGAATGGTAAATGATCGATGGAAAATCATGAACAGTGTTTCAGAACTCGAGGATGGACAGCAGCATAAATCGCAGGTATGTTGCACGCGCATCATGTAGGGATCTGTTAGACCCGTGTCAATGCATTCGTGATGCTCAGGCAATTCAAAAACTATAAATATGACCATATACAGCTCTCATTGCGTTTATACAGGCAGCAAACAAATTCCATGAGATATTACTCAGAGCTGAATATTTTGGAACGCATGCTTCTATTGGCAAATCTCGAACACGTCATGCTTTCAAATCTTGAGGAATAAACTATTTGTTTAAACAAATGTTTGATTAAATTATTATAAATTATTATAAATTAATATTCTGTGTCTTGTAACTAATTGCTTTGGATTTAAGGAGTATGACTAAATATTTTATATATATATATATTGATATATGCATGTGTGTGTATATATAGTTTTATATGTGTGTGTGTGTGTGTGTGTGTCATTCATAGAATAGAAGTTAGAGCATAATATTTGCACATACAGAAGAGAGTCCTTTAATAATAAGAATTAAAATTATAATATTTAAATATTGATATACAGAGAAAAATGGTCTGCATTGCATACTCTTTGTGAGAACATGTACAATTTTAGTGAAAACAAATAAAATGTACAAAATTGGTGAATTTAAAGAAGCATTTGCTATACACAAAATTTACTAGGAATCACTCAAAATGATTTAAAAGCAGAAAATCCGTAAATTTTGCAACCGACGGCCATCCAAGCAGATGCCGATAATCAGTCATTACCAAAATATTGACTAAAGATTCATCTGTTTAAAATAAGTTTATTGCTAGTAAAGACTAAGCGCCTTTAGTTCTCAAGCGTTCAGAGTGATATTCTACCACTGTCAGATGATACCTCTCTCCATGCCCTCCGCACATGAGGGAATACATTTGTTTCTATTATGCAGCTCACATACAACTAAGGGATTAAGCTCAGCCCCTCCATATATGAGCGACTGCATGTCTGCCAGAAAAATTTCACTCAGGAATGCTGGAAGTTCATGCATTCACTGCAGAGAGAGCACATCACAGATCTGACGGTGGAGCTCAGCAAGCTGAAGGGTGTTGCATCTTTGCTTTTTTATCTCTCACTGTCTATTTCAAAGCTTTTTTGAAAACAAATCTATATCTCGCCACTGCCTGCATTTCACAGCTACTGTAATCTGCTGCCGAGCATTTATGGGGGAATGTACATAACTTGCTGTTTAGAGCAATCCTGATTATAGAGGTTTAAGGATGGGATCACGGCTGTAACAGCTGTTTATTACTGCTATCATCCTCACATGGCATCCTCTAACCTTCTCTCAGTGGGGGTGTGAAGTGTGCATAATACAATGCCCTTTCAGGAATATGTCAAGCTCTGCTTTGAAGCGTCAACATCAACACGAGCCGCTTGTTCTAATGGCACTTCTTTATTTGCCCGTCTTGTGTAACTGAGTCATTTTAACACGCAGCACAACCGAAGTGCCGTGCCAGTTTATCAAACTGCCTGGGCTTGTTTGCTTTGTGCTGCATAAGTTATTTTAGGTCTTGTTAATTAATCAACGTGAATTTGTCTGCCATCCATTTCTGACTGATGTTTATTAATAAAATATTCACTTGGGAGAGAGAAAGCGAGCGAGAGGAGGGGTGGGATCTCATGGGATGAATAAAACTGTTCACCTGCTGTGCTGGAGTGTTCAGACTTTGATGGACACAATTTGTAATTCATCGTGCAGCTCTTTGTGCCTTGATTTTTTATAGTTGAGAGTATAATAAGTGAAGCCTATGGTCCATTAAGCAGTGGTTAAAATAGGCTTAAGGGTGTGAGACAGGCGTACAGGTAAAAGGATTTGCATTTTTTAGCTTTCCTTCAGCGATGTGATGTGTGTGTGTTATATAATGGCCTAAGGAGTCACAGTAAGATAAGTTGCAGGCAGTAACATTATTGTATGGTATGGTCAGATGGACTCATTAGCTCCTTGTTCCCAGAGATTTTTCATTGTCGGCCCACCCGTGTTATTTTTTAAGGTCTACTCTTGCAGACACACACACGATCACACTCTGGAACAAAACAGCAGCAGTGATTTTTAAAACTCTCTTTGTGTCATTATTTACCAACCTTCATGTCTGTCCAAAATCGTGTGATATTCTTTTTTTCTTTTTTTGGTGGAACACAAAAAGAGATGTTTAGAAGCCATTTTATGAAAGGACCTTAAAAAGACTTCACGAATCATGGACTACTGTACAATCTACAGGGCTGTTCACACACCAAGAATGTTAACTATATGTTTTATTCTTATGTAACATTCTAATTCTATGAGAAAAGGTTCACTCTGGAAAGTAAAGGGTCTTTATTGTCATCTGTGGAAAAATGTTCTTCAGATGGTATTGTGTTCTTTGTGCTTTGAAAATAACAGTTCTTTTGGAAACCCAAATTGGTTCTTCACCATGAAAACCACCTTTTGGAACTTTTATTTTTAAGAGTGTATGCCCACAGCTATAATGATAATGAAAGAGAGGAACGATATTGTTGATTGTCCAGCTGATAAAAATATGAATCAATCAGCCAATCAGAATGCAGCTGATTTTAAAGAGGTCGAGCATTTAAAGTATGTATGGACTGCTGTTTTTATGATGCTTCGAGAATTTTGTATGTCATTTCTGGAGCTTGACAGCCCCTGGTCACCATTGACTGTCATTGAATGGGAGAGAATAACTTGAACGCCCTGCCAAACATGTCTTTTCCTTCTCTTTCGGGTTTGGAATGTCTTGAAGGTGAGTAAAGAATGACAGAATATCCGTTCTTGAGTGAACAGTCTGTTTCTTTAAGCCACTACTGTATTTTTAACCCTGGAAACTGCAGGCTAAAACATCTGACTTGTTCTTCAGAGCAGGTAATTGATTTGCTTGTCGGCTTTTTGACTTACAGGCATTTTACTATGAAGTGCTGGAGGGATTGAGGATTTTGAAAGCTGTAAGAAACATTTGCCATCCTTTAGAGCCGAAAAAATGAGCAGTGGCCATTTAAACTCGCAGCAGACTTCATCTCAGCACAGGATGATAGCAGCAACCTGAAGTTAAATAGGGTTTTATCAATTCATTTTCCTCTGAAATGTGTCAAGCTGCTTAAGTTGTAGTAGCTATTAGGATTTGCAAAGTGAACAGACGTGCTGACAGCCTGGGTAGCTTTTCATCAGGATGGAGCGTAGATGTGGAGGAACCCCAAACACTTTTTTTTCTAAAGTTAATCTTTGGAGAATCTGCGAAGTCGTGTCCAGCCGTTGTCTGCTTTCTGTCCAGCAATTCTCCAACGGCGTGCGCAGAAATTCAATGCAGCCAAAGAAAGACAATGTGAGAGATGTTTACCAATTGTGCACTGGACACAATGGGGATGGAAAGTCCAAACATGTGGGCCGAATTTCATTTCTTCGGGATGCTTGTCAAACACGACGCTGCCAATTAAACACTCCTCCAAAAAACCTGGAAGCCTGCTGTTCTGTAATGAAAGCTGTAACCGCATGACTGAACGTAGCCATTATGTGTGTACGGGATAAAACACTGGATACCTAGCATGTCCCCCAGCTTAATAAGTATGCTGCGACGACTCTAAAACACTTCCCGTTTCATTATGTCGTGATGCTCGTGTGCTTTTCCAGCCGTATTAATGACAAAACCCTGCTTATTCTCTTCTCAAAGCCATTTATTTCGTCTCACAATAGTACTTATGGTATTTTATGTTTAAACCAGGAAAAAAAAATGGTTTAAATCAATCAGCTGTTGCTCGAATTTAATAAAAATATCCTCTAAAACCCCTTCGCTTTCCATAGTTGTGGTGTTTCACTGTTTATTGTGGCTGGAAATGATTTCAGAATTTCAACCCTATCTTTTCAACCATACCTTATTTCTCGTCAATCCCTCCTGTATGCATAATAAACTCTTCTGGCCTTGGTTGTAGCACATTGAAAGTGGATGGATGTGAAAGCTGTAAAGTCCCTGCAGATATATGATTTTCCCTTCTCTGCTGTTATATGTGTTGGATATCCATCACAGGATTGTGGGGCTATTTGGGGGCGTATGAAGCCCGATATATGGAGTCTCACGGGCGAGGGTCTCACTCTAAGAGTAGTTGTATAATTATAGGCCATCAATGGCTCTCCTAGATGGCGCCGGTATATCAAACTGTCATGGATCATTTTTTTAGTGTGATGGAGCGAATGTTATTTGGTTTAACCTCTGACATGATTCGGATGATCCCCGACGTGTCTCCTCCCTCTCACCTTCAACAATAAGGAATGATTTTTAAAGTAAACAATCTAATTTGCTCTGGGTCAGATCTGTTGACATTTAGCAAAAGCCACTTTTATTTAATTCAGGACTATAGACACACCTTTTGGTATTTATCTTGTGTTTGACATTTCTTCGCTTTTGAGATGAAACCCATTTTTTGTCAGCCTGAATGAAACGGGAGACGCTGTGCTCAGATAGCTAAAAAAAATTGGACATTGTCGACTAATTTAAACTCATTAAACAGCTGCACTGCTTTTGGACACTTTATATTTAAATGCAAAAACATGCATCTTGTTAAATTTCTCAATGGAAAGGTGCAGCATGCAAAATGTGTTCAGCACTTGCAAGGGAGAGCAGGACAAGATTTTATTACACTTTCAAAGTGCCACTTTCATTCTGCAGCACAATGTAACTCTCACCAGAGCAATGGACATAGTCAGTGATGTTACTTGACCGGTTGTGTTACTTGACCGGTTGTGTTGGTGATTTGTGCTATTTTTATTGACAGAGGCAGCAGAGAGGTGACAGGGAATTAGTGGGAATGGGAAAAGGAGGCTGACCTGGATCTCCCATGAGGACCACAACTCAACTTGTCTGTAGAGCATGTGTGTGTGCTGCCAGGCATGCCATTTTTATGTAACATTATATATATGAAAAGTTCAGATGCAAAAGCCTCTAAGTGCCGTCTGAAATTTTCATCTAACATTAGCATTTTTTATCAGACTCCTATGTGCATGTTTAGTGTTTTTTACTATAATGACAATGTAAAGATGCTTCTCTATGCAATTAAAGTGAAATAACTGAACATAAATATAGGAGCCTATTAGTGTTTTAAATGGAATTTATATTAATTTCTTTTAAAATTAACAGTACTTCGTTTTATTTTATAGCACACAAGCTTATTTTTGCATGAAGGGTGTGCTTAAAAATAAATAAATAAAGAATACCACTTTAATATTTTGTAATAATAATTCAATGCATTTATGTATTGTTGAGTCAGAGGCCTTGAAACAGAGCAGTGTTAAAAGGGATAATGTGATGCATTGCGACAAATACAAAATAGACATAACATGGTATCAACACAGTTCTCCAAGCCAATAAACAGCCACATATGGTGGAATAAATACAAATAGACTGACATTTGCTATATTAAAATGAGCAGGGGAGTGTGAAAATTATAGCCACAAAGCCTATTAGTCCAATGTATTAGAGGAAAGATAATCATGTAAAGCAAGTGCTTAAGTCGGTCAGTTCTTGTTTGTCACCCGGGGAATAAAAAGCTGATTTTGAATGTGGTGGATTGTGTTATTAGGCGACAGAATCTCTGAAGCCAATTGGGATGGACAGATTATGATCTAGGTGGATTGAATCTGTAAGTGTGAGGGATTTGTCCATGACAATGGCTGGCAGAGAATTGTTCAATGTATGGGAAGGTCAGAGCATGCAATTTTTGCTGCTGTTGGAATTGACCCTGGAGTGGCCTTCCACTCATGCACTTTTGTATAGCAATAACAGACAGATAAAGATAACTTCTTTGGTGCCATGCTAAAACCGCATGTTCCTTTGCTCATACTGCATGCGGTCTGGCTTCACAGAACAGAAATGCATCTGTTGTCTTTATCGGGATGTTTCAGGTAAATTCATCTGAGACTTTTAGCGTTGAGCTTTCTAAAACATCCACCAGTTTCTCAGTGGTATTTCATGAAGGAATTTTCCACGAAGGCTGATAAGTTAATCAATATCAGGAACACTGATTAATGATTGTAGTGGGTCGATATACATAACAAAACAGCAAAATACTTTAACATAGTCAAAATAAACTTAATCTCTTAAAGTAGTACAGTTAATTTAAAGATTAAAAATCAACAAAACACACTATATGTACAGTACAGTATGCACATAGAAAGACATATATACATTATGCATGTAATTGAAATATTATATCAAGATGTAGTCTTGATATATAGATATGTATATATACTGTATATAAAAATATATGTGTGTGCGTGTGTGTGTGTGTGTGTGTGTATATAGTATCAAGTTGAAGTCAACAAACAATATACACATAAACAATCTCTTAAAAGTTAAAAAAGAAAATGTTAAGTTACTCAATATAAAAAATATGTAAATATACTCTGTACAGTATACATACACAAAATTGCTTAGTTTTATTATATCAGAATGACTTGGGTATGACACAGGTATTACAAGGAGAGGGTGACTTACAGTATGAGGACAAAACCCATGTCCCTAATTTTCAAAACGCTTATAATTCATACAGAATGAGGTTTTTTGAGAAAGTAGAAATGCACAAAGTTTCCTGTGATGGTTGGTGAAGGGCCATAGAATATATAGTTTGTACAGTATAAAAGCCATTACGCCTATGGGATGTCCCCACTTTTCACAAAAACAAACGCGTGTGTGTGTGTCTATATATATTATATATATATTATATATTTCATTTTGACAATTTTTTTTAGCACATCCTCACTGTCTCCTCTTACAAACCATTTCTGCAAATCCTGCTTTTGCTGTTCAGATTTCTGTTCATGTCTCTTAGAAGGTCTTTAGTCCCTTCAACACTCGGGGCAATTTGTGGCAGTTGTGGCAGACAGTTCTGTTGATGTATTCAGCCAGTTGTTAAACTAGTTTCGTGCTATCATCAGCAAATGAAATGATCCTGACACTATGGCTTGCAGTCGTAAGTGAAATGTTGAGAACATCTTGTGGTTGAATTGTAGGTCTGTGTGCTAATGACGTTATATTGGCCATTATCATGACTGGGGGTCTGCTTCTATAGCTTCTATCAGGAAATCTGTGTACGCTGGCTTTTCAGTTGATTTCTGTACAAACGCTAATATAATTGTCAGCAGCTTGCAGGACAGGACGAGCTGCTTTCTGCCACTCAATTGGTTTGATTTACAAACTGGATGATGTTTTAGGTGCTTTGAGGAAAGGGCAGTTAATGTGAAAGATCACCAGTCTTTTAAGACTAAGTGCAAGTAATGATTCAAGACAGGATGCCTCGGCTTTTTTGATCTCAGTCGCTGTGGTGGCCATTTTGAAGCTGAGTGGTTTTAAAAAGGAGAGATGGAGATTAAACACGTCTGAAACAGGACCTATCATGCCCATATTTTCCCCTCACCAGATTGACTGGTCTCATAACCAGACCTAGGGCTACATTGTTGGGCAATATATATTGAATATTCAGAATTTTACAAAGGTAGTCCATCCAAAAATAAGATCCTAATGAGTTTCATTCTTCTGTGGGACATAAAAGAAGATTTTTTTTGAAGAATGTTGGTAACCAAACTCTTGATGGTCCACATTGGCTTGCATTATGTTGGAAAAACAAATGTAATTGGAAGTGTATTTTCTTTGTTTTGTTTGTCAAATTGAACAGAACAGCATAAGGGTTAGAATTTTCCTCTTTGGGTGAACTATTTCTTTAAGCATAATTGTGAACATTGCAATATTGATAATGTATTTTTATTTAAGATGCATCATCACTTAAAAAATATGATCAGAAGTCCATGTTTGGCATTTTCATGAATGTAAAAATACGTGTAGCCATTTATTATTTTTGTTATTCATTTTAGTATAAAATATTTTTTGTTTTATGTTAGTATATTAATATTTATTGAATCATATTATATTTGTTGCTAAATTATTGATTATAATTTGGGTTAATTTATTGAAAATTAGTTTGGGAAAACATGACTTGATTGATGACAACAGTGAATTTGCGAGGCCCTGGGCTAACGCAGCATACTCCACATAGCAAAGTTATAGCAAATATAGAAATTCTGTATAGACTATAAATATATATATATATATATATATATATATATGTGTGTATATTTATGTGTGTGTGTGTGTGTGTATATATGTATTAAATAGAAGTTTTGTTAGATATATAACCAGTCCTGTCTTTGTGCTTGTTTGCACTCTTTTTTGTTTTCTGTTTTAAAGTACTGTGCAAAATCTGATCTTTCATTCTTCTTCTCAGGTTGTTAACTTGCATATAATGTGATTTTATTGTGTGGACAAAAAAACGATTGCTACACTATTTTATGTATTGTGTGCTAAGGCCAACATATGTTTTTTGACTGCTCTGCAGTTAGGATGTCACATCAGTGATCTAATGGCTTTTTGACGTCAAACAAAACTCCCTTTTTTTGGTAGCCAAGCAACAGCAGAACAATCAAATAATCATTCTTTTTCAAAATGAACTGAGGAGGAGATGATTGTCTGCTGATACAACAGTGTTGCATATAAGTCTACATTTGGAAAACTTTGGCTTTGTTGCTGACAGCTCCTTCACTGTAGCTTGAAGCCATATAAAGATGATGCTAATAGCCATTCTGCCCTGTGTAATGTCTCACAGAGCCTTATATCTAAGGCATTGCTCATTACGACATCCAGCTCTGCTTTCTGCCAACCACCCACTGACTGTACCTAAAGATTTGCTGTTGTATCGCATTCAAGTTTCTCCATAACTTCCCCAAACCTTTGCTGTCAATAGTGGCCAGTAATAAGCCATTTAAAGATAATCTATTTCCTCATCTATTTTAGCCTCTTGTAAATGTAACACTAAAATCTGGCCAACCAACTTTACAGTGGCCACTTATATATCAAGTGTCTGATTGGAATGTGACACCTTGCAACATAACCTCAACCGAATGGAAAGGAAAAATAATCAGAGTAACATCTCCCCCATATCACATCTTACTGAAACATGGCTCTGGCCTTATTATTTGAAATAACAATTATTTCTTCATAATATATAAAGCATATATAATATATGCTCTAATAGACTACTGTATACTGTATGTTCTAAATAAGCAGATATGCAGCATAAATCTCCAAAAAATAAATAAATAAGTAATTTTTTGTTTTTGAAAGTTTCTAATGCTCACTAAAGCAAAATTGTATTTGATCATATTTTGATTAATAGAAAGGTCTAATTACATATTTTTTTTATTTAGAAATTTATACAATGTAATGCCCAGTAATGTCCCTTTTGATCAATTTAATGTGCCCTTGATTAATAAAAGTATAAATTAGTTTGATAAAAAAGATGGTAGTGCATACTTTAACATTTATTTCTACACGTTGCATTTAACTTAATTGTTTTTCATTATAATATTTTTGTTCATATTCTGTACATATTACTATTGCTGAGATCATTTTTACTGTGCGAAGTATAGGTCTGTAAAGATTATAATAACCCTGTCTGTTTTTGAGCATTATAAATGGTACTAATATATAATAATAATCCTACTTTTTATTTTATGAATAGAAGTATTACATTTTGGAGCTCCGGGTGAGATGCCACTAACTCTTTAAATGTTAAACCTCTCCTGTAGAGCTGTCAAGAGCTACTGAAAGTAATGAACAGGTCTGGAGAAAGTTACTTTTAAAAGTAATGCATTACAGTATTGCATTACACCATAAAAAAGTAACTATTTGAGTTACTTAGTTACTTTTATGGAAAGTAATTCATCAAGTTACTTTTATCACATGAGCTGGGATTTGATTTAAGGCACTTTCACACTAAAAGTTAAATGATTCAGCTTCAGCCTGAAGGAAGTGCCACTGTTCCTCACTCCCAATGTCGCTCAAGGGACAGGAGAGCTTTCAATGAATAAATGGGAAAACAAGTAATTTGTGCTACTTAATTGAAAAAGTAACTCAGATATTTGTTAACCCTGTTAACGAAGGACAGTTTGACTGTTCAATCACTATTACTAATTATAGGGAAGTCGTGGCCTAATGGTTAGAGAGTCAGACTCGCAATCGAAGGGTTGTGAGTTCGACTCTCGGGCTGGCAGGAATTGTGGGTGGGGGGAGTGCATATACAGTTCTCTCTCCACCCTCAATACCACAACTTAGGTGCCCCTTGAGCATTGAACCCCCAACTGCTCCCCGGGTGCCGCAGCATAAATGGCTGCCCAGTGTGTGTGTGTTCACTGCTCTGTGTGTGTGCACTTCGGATGGGTTAAATGCAGAGCATGAATTCTGAGTATGGGTCACCATACTTGGCTGAATGTCACGTCACACTTACTAAATCATCACCTTTTTCTTCTGCCTAGCATAAAGACTTCTTAATCAATTCAACCATTGGATCAATGCCAATGCCAATTATCACTTCCTCTTAGAAAAGTTTAGCTTTTCAAGCCCCAAAGGAGAGAGAATATGCTTTATCATTAATCCCATATATTAAAACGTGATGCATTAATTGTGAAACTGACTTTAATATAGGTGTTTTATCATTTGCAACATTCAGTGTGGTGGCTCTAGGAAAGGATTGCTCCATGCAAAATAGTAGGAACAATCTGAAAAGTTTAGTTTTTTTTTTCCAATTGGTGACATGTTATATAAAACATAATCTTGGCACACAGTTTGAGAGATTTTGGGGCTTTATTCAAGTAGGTAGGAGTAGCTGTGTCTGCTTGGTATTGCATTGCCTTTTCTCTCAACATTCAGTGTCATCATTGAAAATGGTTATGGAAACATTCTGTTTTGCTTTCCTAGGCAACCATGAAGCCTTTTTCAGTAAACTGTTTTGTGACCATTAATAGGTCCATTAATGTTAAATGGCCCATTTGAGGAATGATTGGTCGGGTTGTGTGTATGAGGTTTAGCAGAATGCAAACAGAGAGAGAAGTGTCAGACTACCAACAGTTTATGAAAATATCACAAGTGGAGCTTCTGTGTGACCCTGTAAATGGTGAACATCGAATGATGTTTTTGTTCAAATGTAAACCATTAGGTCTTCATCTGGATTTCTCTTGAGCATCACAGCCTAAAATCTGGACCATGCGGATCAGTCACTAGGCGAACAAGTGGCATTAAATCAACCCAGACCACCTTTACTTTTACTGTGCATTTGTGTTGAAATAACACCCCAGAGCTTGTGCATGTGGCTTGGGATTTCTGATGGCTTTTAAAAGTCTGTGCTGCAGGTGGTATCACATCCTGGTGTGATGCCACCTGCAGGAGGCGCAAATGGATTTGACCTCTGCGGAGAGAGCCGGTCTTCGACTAACAGGGATTTTAGAAGTGTATACCCATCATACTTGGAAAGCCAGAGATGAGGGGACGAATTATTGCACTCAGACACACACAAAAAGCAGCTTCATACTTCACAACTGCTTTGGCAGCTGTCAGGTCACATCATATAAAGTGAGATGGAATCCATTATGGACAATCTAATTAGTTTCTGCACTGTGAAGCCCTAACCGGCTGTGTCATTTGAAATGCTCAGCACATGCCAGGATTCAAAACGCACGCCATTCAGGGGGTTTTGTGTGCAAATTACCGGCTAATTCTTGAAGGTCCCCATTTTGAAGCGAAGTGCATTTCGTGATGGTGTTCATAAGTGTGTGAAAGCTGCGATTTATTGAACGTCTGTGCATAATAAGCTGAATTTTAAAAAGATTTGCATTGGCAGTATCCTTCTGTTCTTTCTATTTTGGATTTTTAAAGATGTGACTTGAAAACATTTTGTCTGACCTTTACAATACCGCAGCGTTTTATGGAAATGTATCTCCGATTCTTTCAGCGAGACATTTCCTCCCAGTAGTATTTCCTGACACTTTTTTAACTATGGCATTCTGGGGGAAAATTCCTCTCTGTAACAGAAATAAATGACCATTATTAAGCACCACAAGCTGGGACTTCCCATGAGTGATAGAATTTTTCCATTTGCTTTTTCTTTCTCAATTGCTGAGCTGAAACACTTCAAAGTCCTGCATCACCTGTGTTTTTAGAAATTGTGTGCCCTTTAGGATTATATTAGGGCATATAAGGGTAAGACCATTATGTTTTCTGTTCAATTCAATTCAATTGAAATTGAATGTGGTTATAGAGAAAATACAATAAATATAGATGGTCACAGCATAGTTCATAAAAGGATAGTTCACCCTAAAATAAAAATCTATTTACTTATGTCATTGAAGTACTAATATGCACTACTGAGCTGTAGTTAACATACATAGGTGTACCTTTTATTTTTATATATTTTTTTTATTTTCTCTAGCATTGAATTTTAAAGGAAGTATAATTGGAATTTGAGTTGAATCAACAATTGCTGCAGTTTCCCCAAATGACCAGAGTTATTTCAGTATTATTTATATTATGTTATAGTATTTATTAATATTTTAAATTGGCTTTTTTTTTTTAAATATCAGTTTTCATTTTAATAACAGTTTTAGTTATTTTGTTATATGCTGTAGTCATTGTTCTAAATTTGTTTTTGTTTTTTAAAATATGTATATATTTCTAATTATCTTTGAATTTTGTTTTTAGTTTATTTTATTCATAAGTCTTATTTTTCATTTTATTTTTATAATTTTAATAATTCAACTATTTATAAATTAATTTATAAATATTTTGTAAAAAATATTTAAAGAAAAATTTCCAAGGAAACATTTTATTGAATTTTTTTTTTCATAATTTATTTCTATATATTTTGTTAATTTATTGATTAACTTTATTTCAATTAAACAATTTTTTTTAATAAATTTAGTTTTAAGGTAATATTAATGACACTGTAGATGACTAAGTTTGTTTTACCCAAAATTAGCAAGTTATATATATATATATATATATATATATATATATATATAGAGAGAGAGAGAGAGAGAGAGAGAGAGAGAGAAATTCTCTAGTTTCTGTTTAACCAAACTTTTTGCAATGTTTCAGTGAAATGATGTCAAGTTTTTTTGAAATCTTGTTCATTTCAGACTCCCAAACTAAGTGTCACAACTGGATTCTCCTGAAAGTTTCTCATTCCTTTGAACTTTTGCTTGAAGGATGTAGAACGTCTTGTGCACAAGACAACCAAAACAACATTTCACTTGCTGCTCAAACACGGCGAAATAACATTTTGAGATCTGTTTGCTCACTGCTGGCATCACAAATAAGAGGCACTGTTCGCTTTTAGGTTTTATGCATTTACTTTCTCTCATATGGCATCCATTGGTCCGTGTGTGTCTCTGTGTGTGTACAGGCTGATCTTTTGTCCCTTCCAGTTTTGATCCAGCATGTCAGAGCAAAGCCAGAGCTGACTTCTGTGTGTCAGCCATTAGGGAGCGGAGAGGAAGAGTGTGAATGTTGACTTATGGCATCCTCGCAGAAGCTGCTCTCTGGAGCCCAGAAGAGGCCTGAAAGACAAATCGCTGCCTGCACACATCGCTGCCTGTCCTTGGAGTGCACTGACAGGCAAGCCTGCAGAGAGAAGGCACTGTCACTGCTGCTTGCCACTCTGCCGAGTTACGCATACACAAGCCACACACACACACACACACACACAAAAACATGCACCACATGCTGAGGCTAAATCATCTCAATAGTCAGTTGAGTGGACACACACTACAGTTGCAAACTATTTTAGTTGTATATAGCAGTAAATATATGTTTTGCCTTGAAAATATTGTGCACACTCCCAAAGTTTATTTCCTCTGATAAGCTGATTTGGTGCTCAAGAAACAATTTTTATTCATATATATGTTTATGTAAAAAACTAGTGCTGTCAAACGATTAATCGCGATAGATCACATCCGAAATTAAAGTTTTGTTTTCATAACACATGAGTATGTAATGTGAATATTTATTATGTATATATAAATAGAAACACATGCATGAATATATTAAAGAAAAATATGTTATGTTAATATATTAAATATATTTATATAAAATACAAAATATAAATATATAAATGTATATACATGTAAATATTTTCTAAATATATGCTTAATGTGTATTTATATACATAATAAATAAACATTACACATAACTTACATATATTATGTAAACAAAAACTTTAATATTGGATGTGATTAATCACGATTAATCATTTGACAGCTCTATTAAAAACAGTTTTTTTAAATAATTATTATTATTATATTAAATCAAGACAATAACTAAAGACTATGTAAATAAAAAAATAAAAACAATGTAAGTATAGCACAGATTATGTTATATTGTAAGATATTTTGAGACCATATTGAAGTCTTTCATTTTTGATTTTTAAAAGAGCTCAATTGTGATTTTTCTTTCCTGTAGCTGAAGAGGCAAGATAATTTTCACACAGTCACATAAGTCCAAGTTATCTAAGGTTTGCAGAAAGGAGGTTTAGGGTCAGTGGAGGAGGACTATGATTAAAAATTGATGGCCGCAATTTCAGACCCACTTTAGCTGCACATGACGGCCATTTCATGAAGCAACATGTACCGTGGAAGTGTTTATTTCCTCTATCTGTAGTGGCACCCACTTATTTCCTTTGAGATGGTGAGAGGACAAAGAGCTCAAAGTTTGACTTCTTCTCTGCAAATCCCTTCGATAAGCGCTACATTGTGCTTTCACTCAAAAAGACCTGCAATTTTTATACAACAAATTTAGTTTTTTGACCTGCACTTGTATGTATCTCAGTTTGACATCTCTACAGTTTGGGAACCATTGTTTCCTTTCCATTTTAATTAACTGTATGTGTCCTACGAGAGAATGCACATTCGTTTTGAAGTCATATCCCCTGCCTTGTTTACCCGTCTCATCCTACACAGGAAGTATAATCATTTTTATCATTCACCTCAGGCTACAACGAGTATGTTGCATTGCTTTGACCCACTACTAACTTCTCGGAGTGTCGGCGAGGCATCGTTATCTGCTTTAGAGATGCTCGTGAGATGTTTCAAAGATATGCAGAGGGCCCTTCTCAGGATGTCATCACCTATTGGCTCAGAAAAGCAGTATCATACTTTAGCAAGATGCTGTTTTAATAGCCTCAGTGGAGCTGGAGAAAGGGGGAGAAACAGTCTTCTTTTGACAGCTTCGGGCATATCCCCCCCACCCCCAGCCCTCCCCACACAATAAACTATTTATCATTTCAAACCGGCTAATGAAGCCACATATTCTGAGCCAGCACAAATTGTGCTGGTACATGCGAATGCATATTTGTGTGTGTGTGTGTGTGTTTTAATTTGTGTGGCTGCGGCAGTGCGGATCTCGTAGTGAGTCAGTACTCAGGTTCCCGCGACTTACTGCCATGCAACGTTAGTGATAAATGAACTGAAGAAAAAGAACTAGAGTTGTGTGGCCATTTTGCAGATTAAGAATAATCCCCTACATCTGGTCTACCCAAAGCGCTAAGATTTACTCGTTGGGATTTCTGCTTTCACGTTGTATCACAAGATATTTCTTAGGCCTCGGGTTGCTGTGTAATTCAGGGCGAACAGCGTAGTGATCCCTTAATGTGTGTTGACGAGCGTTGCTTTCAGGCGTTTGGCCTTACAAGTGTCTAATTTGTAAAACAACTGGAGCTTGACCACATTTAAGACTTGTGTGTTTTGAAGGGTCTGAAAGTGCTCTAGGGGTCTTCGGTTGAAACCTTGATATAAACCGTGACAGCAGCTTGAACCTGAGTGCAAAATAAATGTTAAATATGTTATATACAGTGGTGTGAAAAAGTTTTTTTCCCGTCCCGTCCCGTTTTTTTTGCATATTTGTCACACTTAAAAGATTCAGACCATCAAACACATTTTTATATTAAACAAAGATAATGCAAGTTAATACAAAATGCAGTTTTTATATTATTTGATTTATTTAGGAAAAACATTTGTCCAAACCTGCCTGGCCCCTACATGAAAATTTAATTGCTCTCTCCTGTTAAATCATGAAAGTATGGAGCCCCGCAGATGACATGCAAGAGCGAATAAAAAAAAAAATTGCGCGCACGATTTACTAATTCATTCCCTCAATGTGCTAAATTGTGCACACAATTACTATTGCGTTCCCTCGATTTACTATTGCGTTCGCTCGATTTAGCAAATCGAAGGAGCGAATTAGTAAATCTTGCGCACAATTTATAAATCGAGTGAACGCAATAATACTCGTGTGCACATTTTAGTACATTGAGGGAATGAATTAGTAAATCGTGCAAGCGATTTAGCCTAATATTTTTACCTGCATGTCATGTGCGGGGCTCCGTATGAAAGAAATGTGATTAAACACATTACTTTATAAAGCTGAGTTGAGTTTCACTAGCCACACCCAAGCCTGATTACTGCCAGGCCTGTTGAATCAAGAAATCACTTAAATAGAACCTGACAAAGTGAAGCATGCTTAAAGAGCAACACATCATTCCACAATCTTAAAAAATTCTAAAATGAATGATAAACTAAATAGTTGACATGCATTAGTCTGGAAAGTATTATAAAGCCATTTCTAAGGCTTTAGGACTGGAGAAAACTTGGAACAGAGGTCAACCTTCTCAGGAGTGGCTGGCCTACAAAAATTACTCCAAGAGCACAATGATGACTCATCCAGGGGGTCCTAAAAGAACCCAGGACAACGTCTAAAGAGTTGTCAGTGTTTATGATTCAACAATAAGAAAGAGACTGGGCAAAACAGTATCCATGGGAGAGTTCCAAGGCAAAATCCACTGTTGAACAAAAAGAACACAAAGGCTTGTCTCACATTTGCCAAAAAAATATCTTGATTATCCCCAAGACTTTTGGGCAAATATTCTGTTGAACTTTTTCCGAAGGTGTGTGTCCCCTCACATCTGGTATAAAACCAACATAGCATTTCATAAAAATAAAATCATACCAACATTCCATCATGGTGGTGGTAGTGTGAAAGTCTGGGGCTATTTTGCAGCTTCAGGACCTGGATGACTTAACATAATTGATGGAACCATGAAAATCCTGAAGAAGAATGTCCGCCAGTCAGTTTTTGATCTCAAGCTCAAGCGCACTTGGGTTATGCAGCAGGACAATGATCCCAAACACACCAGCAAGTCCAGCTCTGAATGGCTCAAGAAAAACAAAATTAAGGTTTTGTAGTGGCCCAGTCAGAGTCTTGAGATAAATCTGATTGAGATGCTGTGGCATGACCTTAAACAGTCCATTCATGCTCGAAAACCCTCCAATGTGGCTGAATTAAAACAAAGAGTGGGCCAAAATTCCTCCACAGAGATGTGAAAAATACATGGCCAGTTATCACAAATGCTTGATTGCAGTTGTTGCTGCATAGGGTGGTGCAACCAGTTATTTGATTTAAGGAGCAATTGCTTTTCACATAGTGCCATGCAGGTTTGGACCGCTTTATTCCCTTAATAAATGAAATAATAATAATAATAATTATTATTACTGGTATTATTATCTTTGTGTAATATTAAAATTAGTTTGATCTGAATCATTTAACTGAAAACTATGCAAAAAATAAAAATAAAATAAATAATAATAAGAAACAGGAAGGGGGCAAAAACCTGTTCATAGCACTATATGCAGGTTTTTTAGGTGAGGAAAAAAAAGATCAACATTTGAAATGAACAGTAAATGATGCCTTACATTTATTAATTTGAGTTTTTTATCTAAAATCACAAACAGAAAATAAGGAAATAGTTTTAATTGCGATTTGAGTTTTAAGCATCCAAAACTTTAATAAATCTTTAGTACACAGACCTTTACATTTAGTAAACACAGATACATTTG
Source organism: Carassius gibelio (assembly GCF_023724105.1). Classification (NCBI taxonomy): domain Eukaryota; kingdom Metazoa; phylum Chordata; class Actinopteri; order Cypriniformes; family Cyprinidae; genus Carassius; species Carassius gibelio. The sequence goes on along the minus strand of NC_068403.1, from coordinate 7,630,870 downwards.
GAAGCATCATTCATTTTCTTTCATAAAATAACTAATAATTACAAAACTCACAATCTGCATCATTGACTACATATTGTCATATAAACAATCAGTCAGTAACCACTGATGTATGTGAAATCAAACATGCTAGCAGTTCAAAAATTGAAGCTAAGTGAGTGAGTCTGGGAAGTTGTGGCCTAATGGTTAGAGAGTTGGGCTCCCAATCGAAAGGTTGTGAGTTCGAGTCCTGGGCTGGCGTGAATTGTGGGTGGAGGGAGTGCATGTACAGTTCTCTCTCCACCTTCAATACCACGACTTAAGTGTCCTTGAGCAAGGCATCGAACCCCCAACTGCTCCCCGGGCGCCGCAGCATAAATGGCTGCCCACTGCTCCGGGTGTGTGTTCACAGTGTGTGTGTCTTCACTGTTCTGTGTGTGTGCACTTCGGATGGGTTAAATGCAGAGCACAAATTCTGAGTATGGGTCACCATACTTGACTGAATGTCACTTTGACTTTTCACTTCACAATCAGAAGGGATTTTGATTCAAGAAAAAAAATCAGTTAATGAGAATCAAAAAGAATACATCCCATTTCTAGAACCAAAACTAACAGAAATCATTCACCTTTTTTTAGTTCCGAATAAGACCTCTTTCTCGGTTGTCAACCCTAATGAATATAAATAACCTTTATTCTGAATGTATGCTGTTAGTAGGTCAAGTTATGTACACATTAGCAGATGCTTTTTTTGTCTGTCTGGTATTGGTTTTCTGCTGAAGCATTGAAAACTTTAAAAGGTCACTCATCAAGACCCGTACAGTAGTTAATGAATACCCAGCACTCTTAAATCAGGAAGATCTGTACCTTAGGGGAAAAAGTAAACAACTACATATGTCTGACCGCCAGCCTGTTTATTTCACCCTCCCAATGTATGTGCACAGCTGGTAGAGCATCTTTCTAACTTAAGCTCTTATAAGAAGATTAGGTCGTGCCTAGATTAGAGCCTTGAGGCACCCCAATATTTCAGCAAGAGCTGTAGATTTGTATTGCAAGATAAAATAACCCCTGAGCTAAAGCAAATATTGTGGTAAACATTATCAAGTTTGTTATCAGGTGCTTGACCGGAAGTGCTGTCCATCTGCCTGTAATGTAAAAACATTATTAAATGTTTATATTTAAGCCCTTTTTCATCTCTTTAGTGAGGACATTAACTTCTATCTCAAGAAGATCTCCGTAACATATATTAACAAACTGGCTGTGCAAATGTTGACATACTTGTGTTCTTTTCGGTTTAGCAATTTTTGAAGGTCGACTGACCACTGGTACAAATACTAAGGTAAAAAATGTAGTTTTAAGGTCATCTTTGCAACAACATTATGGTACATATTAGAACATATGATACCTAAAAAGTGACTTTTAAAGCTTTGGCCTTACAATGAAGCTAAGCTGAACAGACTGTGAATCACTATAGAATCTGCCTGCAACCTTGCTGGCTGTTCATTGTATTAAAAACCCTTTAGAATACATGCATTCATTGAAAAACCAATATAAACCTGAGGCAGTTCACAGTCTCATGGTTTGTAATTGGCAGAGCTGCATTTATAAGATTAGAAGGACACACAAATGAAATGAGGTTCAGGGTTGTTTCTTAGTATTGATTGCATTATGATTAAACTATATGTGTCTCAAGGGTAGGGTGCTGACCCTTCCAAAAAGAGAGTCCTATTTTTCAGGAACAGAGAGAAGACCATTTTCCTTGGTATCTCAACTTCTATTACCTACAGTTAAACTAATGGTGAGCGAAACCACCCAGAGGAAATTTTATTGCTTGGAGGTTGCTTTTTCATAGCTCTGGAGACTTAATGGAGTTCTTCAATTATATTTAAACTTTTTCTCAGATGTTTCTCTTAATTTGTTTAGGCCTTGAAAACGACAACAACAAAAAACAAAAAAAACAACAACAGAAGAACCCAGCCAAGTGGTTAGATGATGTGAATTTTAGAGGAAAACAAGATTGTTTAATTAAGTTGAGAAAGCCTTTTAAAATAAGTCTGAATTGAGGTAGCCAACAGCATGCAGAATTGTAATTTCAATTTAGATATTTGAGTTTATAAACTGTATTTTAAATTTCAGGTAATATTTTTCTCAATATTTTATATTTTATCCTTTCTGTCTTTCCCATTCAAATTACAGAATAACTTCCTGTGGCATTTGACCAATTAAAGGGATAGTTCACCCAACAATTAATGTTTTGTGATTAATACTCATCCTCATGTCATTCCAAACTCATAAGACCTTTGTTTATCCTCGGAACACAAATCAAGATATTTTTGATAAAATCTGAGAAGTGCATAGACAGCATTGAAACTACCACCTTCAAGTCTCAGAAACATAGTAAGGAAATTGTTAAAATTGACATCTGTGGTTTAACTGTAATTTTATAAGGCTATGAGAGTACTATTTTGTGTGTAAAGAAAACAAAAATAACAACTTTATTCAAAAGTTTCTTCATTCATGTGTATGCATTCCTCTCTTTGCAAACAAGCTGCAGTACATCCGGTTTCTACTTCTGAATTCTGGCTCCTGCATCAGCAGCACCACATGCGTTCATGGTAATCTCGTGAATGTGCAGTGAAGACAAACACGGAAGAAAAGCATTTTTGTAGCTTCATAAAATTAGAGTTGAACCACTGATGTCATATGGACTATTTTAACGATCTCCTTAAGTTCATATATTTCATCCAAAATATCTTAATTTGTGTCTTGCTAGTTTGGAACGACTTAAGGGTGATTAAGTAATGACAGATATTTCATTTTTGAGTTCTTCATTTCTGGATTTTGCACAACTCTGAATCAGAGTATATCTGAATTACTAGGGTGATTTTTCTCTAAACTTGCTCTCCATTAACTTCTATTTAACCTTATTGTTGTCATTTAGTGATCTTGCTTTAATTTTGCTTTGTTATAGCCAGGCGATGCGTTCTTTCTTGTGCATTTTCTTTTGTTGGAAACCACTGTCAAGAGAACTCGACACCTCACCTACATCTCCCCGAGTAAGCAATCACCGGCTCTGTCATGTGACATTCCCAGGATGTCAATGCGCTTGACCTCCCTCTTAGTACCTGCAGCTGGTATCTATGTCAATCTGCTGTAGGTCTTACAGGTCTAAAAAGGGCGTTGGAAAAAATGTGGCGTTTTTTGTTCGCCGGCTCCCCTGTTTCACCTCTCCTCATTCAAGAGCCTCGTCTCAGCACGACAGATAAAAAGCCCTTATCAAATATTGTCTGCGCTCAGCTAAGCGTGGCCCTCTAATCTCAACCTGTGTCTGCTCAGGGGGCATCTGAATACCTGCTGCCCACTAGACTGTGAGAGGGAAGTAAAGGTGCGTAGACGCCTCAGAAGACGTCCACGGTCAGGGTCTACCGTCTAGTTAAGATGCAGGTCGTGGAACAGTGACCGAATGTTTTCGAGCCCTCGGTTTTTCTTCTAAACACCCGTAGAGAGGCTCTATCACAATAAAGAGGAGCAAGATTGATGGTTTGCGTGTATTTCTCACAGGGCTGCTCTGGAAGAAAAGCCAGGTCTCGCCCATGTCTTTGTTGTCACACGGCGGTTTTGTGATACGCTCTCAGCAGAGGGGTCAGATATAAGCCCAGCTAATTCCTGCAGACAGCAGGTATTGTTGCTTTATTGTAACAAATTGATCTGAGACCTGCTGCTGCATGATGAAGTAGGCCAGAGTCTTTTGTGCACATTAATTATCTTTAAAATAAATATGACAATGCTTATGCTCGGTGTGGGAATAGGACCCTCTTCACCAGGCTGCACTTGTGCTTTTGTTCATAGGTGTCTTGTACAGAGATACTTTATCACACAACTATGGAAATACAATATGCTCTGCAAAATAATGTATCCGTTACTCAGGGACAGAACACAGGCATCGTAAATTTAGATGTGTTTTACTGGAACTTTTGCATGAGAGCAGGGGCTGTGTTATTCACCGCAATGACTGCTAAATCAACATCTCAGAGGGTATATGGATTGATATTGCATTTGTGGTTGTGTGTTTGCGTATGTGTGAGTGTATAGCACTTGGTGATTTGACTTCACATGGAAATGTAGTACCACTTCATTTACATTTACATTTACTTATTTGGCAGAAGCTTTTCCATAGAAGCTTAAAATGCATTCAGATTATTATTTTTTTCCAGTGCATGCTCTTCCTGTCAGACCCATGACCTTGGTGTAGCTAGCGTCACACTCTGTTGTTGATTAATGGCTATATGTTCAGTTGTGCCATCACTGTATCTTAGTTCTTTGAACATGCATGTGGACATATGGTTGCAAACAATTTTTTGCTTCGGTTTCAATTGGTTAAAAATCAGGTAACTATTATTTTTCAATGTACTTTTTAAAAATAATTTATCATTTGTATATTTTTGCTCTCTTGTTTTTCTGAATATTTTGTATAAATTTAGTTACCCTTGTAGGGAAGGCCACACTGTGCCCACTGGAGAATGCAGTCTGCATGACCGGTGTCTAAAGCACGTGTGAGACAATGCCAGTATATTGGTCCACCTGGCCCATGCTGTCATAGGCGGGATGCCCGGAAATATATGAGTGCGCCTGCTGAGTCTTAACCACACAAATCTTGATGTCTTCAGGAGCCATCTATTTGAAATGTGTGATTGACCAGGGCGGATGAGCGTTATGGAGCGTGTGTGCCTCCATGCCCAAGGTTTCTGACACTTGAGGACACATATGTTCTATGCGTCACGTTTCTTGGTCAGGATCTTGGATCTTGTGCGATCAGTGTTTGAGGGTTCTGAACATGCTCATTTTGAGTGTGTCCGATGAGAAGCTCCATTTGCGTTCGTCTCTCTTGTGTATCCAGGCTTATATGGCTCACATAGCATAGCTGTCTGAGGATAGTTGTACTCTTAACTTGGGTGGGATGTTCCCCTTGATCTAATCAGGTTCCATATTTCTGCCAAGTTGTGTGTACATCTGTTGCTTCCTTTGCTCCCCCACCAGTTGGACAGGAATGTGTTCCTCAGTGTGGAGCAGCTTGGAGTTTCCTAGAAGGGGAACGTCTTGGGTTACGCATGTAACCATGGTCCCCCTGAGAGGGAACGAGATCCTGGCACCCTCTCCATGCCTTTGGCCTGCCTGTTTAGACAGCTAAGTGGATGACGTATTCAGCAGGTGCCCTTTTAAGTGTGACGTGATATACAGCCAAGTATGGTGACCCATACTCAGAATTCGTGCTCTGCATTTAACCCATCCAAAGTGCACACACACAGCAGTGAACACACACACACACACTGTGTGTTCACACACCCGGAGCAGTGGGCAGCCGTTTATTCTGAAGCACCCGGAGAGCAGTTGGGGCTTCGGTGCCTTGCTCAAGGCCCCACAGTCATGGTATTGCCGGGGCGCGAGACTCGAACCCACAACCCTAGGGTTAGGAGTCAAACGCTAACCACTAGGCCACAACATTTTATACTTCCAGGCACCCCACCTATAACGTCATGGACCAGGTGGACCAATAGATGACATTGACATTGATTCACACGTGCTTCAGATATCGGTCATGCAGACTGCATTCCCCAATGTCCACCCTAGGGGGTGCAGCATCTCGTTCCCTCTCGGGGAACCATGGTTACATGCGTAACCCAAGACGTTTTAATTGCACATTTTAAAGCAAGTTTAACATATGATGAAGAACATGAGAAAGTTACATAAAAACGAGAATAAATAATATTAAAAACAAAATGCTAAATATACATTTAAATTATGTATTATTAACTACTTAGTTCAAAATTGACAAATAATAATAAAACAATGAATGTCATTTTTGTCTTTTAATGTAAAAACAAATGTAATATTTCTACTCCACCTATTATGGCCAATTGTTCAGATATCTGTTTACCAACATATTTACTGGCCTAAGCACAAAAAATATTTTTTTATTCACCTGACCTGAAATATTCCTTACTGCTGATCCCTGTAAATATCTTATTGCAGCTGTGTGCTGCTTCAGCCTTGAGTGTCAGTGATTTAATATCAATCATAAATGGCACATGGGCATTGAGTCACTCTGGCATATATGTAAAAGTGTGACAAATAAATACACAAAATGTACTCGAAGCTCACGATAGGGACCAACACCCGCTGTCAAGTGGAATATTGAAGTGGCACTTGAATAACAGCGGGGCGAGCGATGCAGGCTCCCGCTGAATAAAAAGACATGGCAAAATGATAAGCAAGGCCTCTCCAGTGCCTCCGTGGCATTCCCTAGTTTCCCATCAAATGTTCTTCACTTCATTTGTTGTTATATCTGCGATTGTTACCGAATGCACACACACACATCCGCACACTGGCACATACTAGCATAGATGAGAGAGTTGTCAACTCTGGGCACTTAACCAAACCGTAATATTGAGCTGTAAGGCTTATGTCTGTTGTTTCTAGTCTTTTGCCCTGTGGGGATTTGCCTTCCTAGATCCTCAAAGGAAACACTGCTCATCTTGTCGTTTATATTCCAGCCCACCACTTGGGCCCTGGGCAATCACAGAAATCAGTGTAAAGTGTTCACAAACGATCTACTGCCACTCCTCTTTCTAATGTACACTGGTTCTGGCTTTATGCTACATTTTTAATGCACAATAAGAACAACAGAATCTTACTTGTATCTCAACCTCATTTTTGAAAACGTATGTATGTCTTATGTTTGAAAACAGTGCATTTAAAGTAGGGCTGTCAATTGTGTGATACAAAAATGAACGCAATTAATCATGGCTCCTACCCAACTTGAATGCAGAATTGGAAAAATTATATTTTGGAAATAAACAGAATTATGAAGTATTATTAAGTTATAATATCATAACATTATAACAGACCCCTTTCGAGGAGAGACCTTCACGATCACGGGACCCAACGCAACAGAGTGCGGCACGGAACACTTGATGGGCGAGTGCTGGTGTGTGTGTGCGGGATGCAGAAGAATAATTAGGGTGTATTCATACTAGGTAATCTTAACCGTGCCCAAGCCTGTTTGAACCCCAAAGCCTGGGTCATTTGACTAGCGTGACGCAGGGGAACTATTTATTTAGCCGTCCCTAGCTTGGTTGGAAAAGGTGGTCCAGAGCGTGGTTCAGGTACAGTATATGAAGATCATTGAGTGTGAGTGCTAGCATAACTTATGATGCATGCAGCATGATAGCATAAACATTTCTGAGCAGCAAGAGTGATAGATATGTAAAGTGAAGAGGACTGTGTGTCACCGTGTCCCAAACGACTGAAAATAATACATCACAAATTTAAAAAAACAGTACTCCACTGTGCTTAGTGAGAGCACTTCTCTGCTGTTCATAGTAGATTTTTATTCTTTCCCCTAAATCGGATTTTATTGTATATAAGTTTTTGTACATGAACTAGTTTGTACATACTATTTTAACGTGTAAGTTACTGTTTCTTTGTAACTATCTGTGAAATCTACTTACAATTTACTTACAAATTGTACTAATATAGGTTTTTTTTTATCAGCATATCAAGTACGCAATCATTGCATTATCTCAAATTCTAGCACTAATTTACAGTGTTTTCACTATTATGAAAATATGCATTGACATGGCTTTTTTATTTTATTGGATAATCTGTGTAAATTGTACTTATTTTGATTTCTAGGAAACATGAAAACATCTGTGTAGTTTCCGAAGGGCAGTACTAAATGAAAAAAAATACAATATTTGAACAAATGAACAACATGTTCAAAAGTTTGCACTTCTAGCTCTTAATGCACTATGTTTCCTTCTTGAGTGACAGCGATGTTTCCACCTTTTGTAAGAGTTGAGTCCTCCATCAGTTGTCTTCATTGTGGGAAGATGGATCTCAAAATCTTAGTCACTGCTAAGGGTTCAGTTATGCAGAAATGCATTTTACTTGAAGAACTGTGGGCAGTTTAACTGCTCAGGACAAACAAGGGACTCAGGAACACCTTTCAAAACATTTTGTTGATTCTACAACACAGTATTAAGATCCAAGGGTATGTGAACTTTTGAACTGGTTCATTTACGTAAATGTTGTTATTATTTTGCCTTGGCGGACTCTATGTAAACATCAGTGCTGATTCAGGACAGTAGTAAATAAAAAAAACATGCATTTTCTTTAATCAACACATTTTGTTAAAACTTTTAACATCTTGTATATACTACAAAGGGTATGTATGTAAATTCATGAATGAGTAGTATTTTAGCTTTCTTGCTGTTCATAATACAGTACATTTACTGTGAACCAAACAGCGCACTCAAAATGAAAATGTAATTACCCACAATATCAGTTTTCATTTGCCACAATTCTTTATCATAACATTCCCAATTCAGAAAATCTGGGCTCAGAGAAAAGTCCAGAATTTCCTACTAGAATATTATCATCCTGACTTAAATGATTTGGAGCAGGGGATGATGATTAGGTCTTAGGCAACCGTGCAAACATAATTTATTTTCCGTATTTTATAAACACCTTTGTGAAAAGCCTGAATTTATGCATTCGGTAGTCTTCAGGTATTACATAATAGCAGATTAAACTTTCAAGAAGCATCTCCATGCATGTTTAATGCTCAACAGGGATTTTTAGAAATTTGTAAGCTGCAGTTGTGGGGAACCTACTTTTGAATCTGTGTTATCGGTGTATGTCAGATTTGATATGGCCTCCTGCAAGTTTAATCGGCATGTATTACTTATACATCAGCTTTACAGAGTTCTGTTTAAGATTAAAATGAAAAAAAAAAAAACATACACACATTTCTGACTGTCTTCGACGTGCTGGTCATTTTAATGCTTCTTTTCAGACTTGTGTTTTATTTCTGTATGCTAATGTGTCTGATCTCTCTGTTTTTCTACAGAGGATGAGCTGTAGCTATCTCCTATGCACCATCTTGCTCTTTGTTGCTGTGTTACTGGCTGTCACAGTAACTGGGATCATCCTTCTGATGAACCATTACCAAGCACCCAGTGGCCCGGACGGCCCCCCTCTCATCAGCACCAACCAGGATGAGGGTAATGCCCTGGTAACTATCGAGAGAGGTGACGGCTCCCGCATCAACATCTTCATTGACCCCAACTGCCCCGACTACAACAATAACTTCCTGCGTCTGGAGGGTGTGCAGACCTCGCTGCTGCACTCGCTCACTGACCATGACACTGATCTAAAGTCAGTGAAAGGGCAAGATCGGGCACTGCTTGTTAAACTGGCCGAGGAGGTGGCCAAGCTGTCCGCCCATGCCAGTCAGTTGAAGATGGAGTACAACGCGCTGAGACAAGGCCAGAGCAACATTGGACAGGAGCTCAGCACCCTGCAGACCGAACAGGGCCGACTTATTCAGGTTAGTTATTCAGGTAGTTAGTTAGTTCGAAATTTTACTGGTGCTCCAAGAGTAGACCCAACCATCAGGCTGAAACTAAATTGTCCCCTGTAGTTGCTGCATTATCCACAAAGCCAAATTCCAGTGTGTACCAAGTCTGAATTTCTGGCATGAAGAACTTAGAAAACAAGATTTTAAAATCCATCAATGCTGGGAGGATTCACAATGAATGAATGGTGCCGTTGATAGTGCTGTTTAATTTGCATGTGTTGTTTGCATTGTTTTAGCGCCTGATTTGAAAGGATTTATGCAAATGCGCCATTTTTCAGGCTGGTTCTGATTATGAGGTTGTTGGGTGATGCTGCACACCATGTGATCTGGCATAATTTGCTGGGACTGTACAGCCTTGCCTAACCACTGCGGTCCAGGTACCTGACTCGGCTCATTCACCTCACTGGTCTGGATATGCTCCTGGTTATAATGGAACAGCTATTCTAAATTTGGTTTGCCATCTGCTCTCTGTGGATGTTAATATTGCCAGGCTCAAGAGCTTTTTTTTTACACAGGAAAAGCCATGTTTATATATATATATATATATATATATATATATATATATATATATATATATATATATATATATATATATATATATATATATATATATATATATATATATATATAAAAGTGAAAGTGAAAGTGATGTGACGTGACATTCAGCCAAGTATGGTGACCCATACTGAGAATTTGTGCTGTGCATTTAACCCATCTGAAGTGCACACACACAGAGCAGTGAACACACACACACTGTGAACACACACCCGGAGCAGTGGGCAGCCATTTATGCTGTGGCGCCCGAGGAGCAGTTGGGGGTTCGATGCCTTGCTCAAGGGCACCTAATTCGTGGTATTGAAGGTGGAGAGAGAACTGTACATGCACTCCCCCCACCCACAATATATATATATATATATAGTTCAGACCAAAAGTTTGGACACACCTTCTCATTCAAAGAGTTTTCTTTATTTTCATGACTATGAAAATTGTAGAGCCACACTGAAGGCATCAAAACTATGAATTAACACATGTGGAATTATATATGGAATTATATAGCCCTTGATGCCTTCAGTGTGGCTCTACAATTTTCATAGTCATGAAAATAAAGAAAACTCTTTGAATGAGAAGGTGTGTCCAAACTTTTGGTCTGAACTGTATGTCTGTTGTGATGGACAATGTATAATAATGAAAGCTTTATTGTTCATGCCGAATATAGCCTGCAGGAAAAAACTGTTTTTGTGGCTGGCTGTCCTGGTGGTCAGTGCTCTGATTCGCCAGCCAGAAGGCAACAGCTCAAAGAGAGAGTAGTCTGGGTGTGAGGGGTCCAAGGTGATTTTCTCAGCCCTTTTCCTCACTCTGGAGATCTAAAGATCTTGGAGGCTTGGTAGAGGGGCACCAATAATCCTCTCAACAGTCCTGACTGTCCGCTGTAGTCTCTTGATGTCTGATTTGGGTAGCTGAACCATACCAGACAGGATGTATGTGTGTGTATGTATGAATTTGCAGGCTGACTTTATTTCATATTAAAAGTAGGAAAACACAAAGCTTATTGTCATTATTTGATTTCAGATGCGCTACAAATAATGTTCAGTAAAGTTCACACATCAACAGAAAATAGCATAGAAGATTAGTCTTGAGATTTAAATATCCATAACAGTATTGATTAAAAACTAGAAGTTTGTTAATCCAGCACTTGTGTCCACAAAGCTGACAAATATTTCAGCAAAATATTGGTAATGGTTCTTATTTGTATCCATGTTACAAAACAGTTTTAGCTGATTAATATTTTGTGGTTGTGCACAATTCAAGTAATCCACATTGTCAATACAACCCAACTTTGATATACTGTATATTATGCTTCTGTGTGGCATCTTATTTCATGTGAACAGGCCTTGACACCTACTTGAAAACCACAATTTGCATTTTGCTGAACTTTTTACTGATAGCAGTTTTAAAGTAGTTTGGCTCAACTTTATAAGTACCATATCGCTTGCCTCTCCTTCACCTGTGTCATTATTATAAAAGCCTTCATCAGCACCGTCTGGATTGTCGAGACGAAAGACTGAAAGAGAATCACAAGCACCATTACTCACAAAATCAAGCGCACACTATGCAGCCGTATGCCAACATCCCCACTAGGCACACACCTCATTTTCACTGTGCATTTGAAGATGAGATGACAGAATTCATTGGAGCTCAGTGGTGTCAAACAGTGCAGGACTTTATTCGATGTGGCAGAACAAACATACATGTATATATTTAGGAAATATTTACTATTTTACTATTAAACATTTACCATATTTATATATGATTTATATGTAAATATGCATATATTTCTTATATATTCATCTGATTATACACAGTACACACACATATATTATGTTTACACAGACTTTTATTTTGGATGGGAATAATCTTGATTGTTTTTAATCGATTTTACAGTCCTAAATATTACATAATCATTTTATATCCAGAAATATTATCATATATATATATATATATATATATATATATATATATATATATATATATATATATATATTATGTACAGTTGTCTTTGTGTGTATATGACTGTGCTTTATTGAGATTGAGATTTGCTGATTTTTATTGAAAATATTTTCGATGTTAAAATAATATAATATAATATAATATAATATAATATAATATAATATAATATAATATAATATAATATAATAATTGCATTATCTCATTTAATGTCCACAAATATTATAAAATGTTTTATATTTGTTTTATTTGAAGATTTTTGCTTTTGATACATGCATATTATAATATATATAGTAGCATTTTATTATATTATATTATATTATATTAATATTATTCAAATATATATATATATATATATATATATATATATATATATATAAAATATACATTACTTACAGTTGTCTTTCTATGACTGTGTATATATTTCAATATGCTTTATCGTGATTCGGCTGTGCGGCTTTTTCCTGTAAAACATTTACAGTTCATACTTGTCTTATATGTTTTTTCAACATATTCTACAATATATTCTATCAAATCAGCTATTTCTATGTTTCCTAGTATCTCATAATAGTAGTTTTTAAACACCTTTTTTGGGGGGGATGTCTTGATAGTCTACTAAAAGTCTGAACAGTCTCTAAGTTGTGTAAGTTATGGCGTAATTGTCCATTTTTTTAATATATATATATTTATTAAAGTACCATAGGTGTCCTGTGTGTCTGATATGTGATAGCATCATTTCAGACCTGGCTCTGGAGAGCAGGAGACAGAATGAGAGACAGATGGGATCTACGGCCCCTACATTCAGATCAGCCAGTAAACTAAGACCATGCTTTCATTAGATTCCCTGGGCCAGACAATAAAAACACAGCCCCATCAATAGGGATGATTGGGTTGAGAAAAGGGGGTTGTATTCCTCGGCCTTGTGGAGTTTAGACTTTACAGACTGGTGATTTCATGGGAGCTTTTTATTATTTATCACAGAGTCAGAGATAACTTCATGATATGGATGGATTTCTCAGCCCAAGGGACACATACACTTGTCGTGGTTAGCTTGATGGGAGTTATAAACTGGTTTGCACACTCTCTCCTTGAAAACCGCAGGATAAATCTGAAAGCAAATATGAGGCCATTGAGTGGAATTACAGGAATACCGAATGAAAGTTCTGGAGGGTAATTTCAAAACTTAATTACAGATATACCATAATATCCTGGGCTCATGTGATTAGATCTGTCTATAACCTGTGTTTACTTAGCCTCTATATGAAATGAAGTGCATTATCTGCTCAGTGCTCACTAGAAAATAGTGGATTCGATATTTTATTTATTTTTTATTTATTCCTGTGATGGCAAAGCTGAATTTATAGCAACCATTACAAGATCCACAAAAATCATTTTCATCTTAATATTTTTTTTTTCAGGTTTATTTGATGAATACTTGAAATAGAAGTCTTTTTTTATTGTTAATGTTTTTACTGTCTCTTTTGATCAATTTAAAGCATTCTTGTTAAATAGAAGCATCAGTTTCTTCCGAATTTTTGGAACTGTTGAACTGGTAAATATCGTAATATTTTGCAGTAAACTTAAATTATGTTCGCACTTATCACATTACTTAATGGAATTATCAATTTATCTAATCCTAAAACAACATTATTTTTGTGTTGTTTACGAGTTGTCAGATCTTGCAGTTTGTTTCATCCAGTGAGTCCATGGCTTAGATGTAAAAAATGAATGTAATTTTTTTTTTTTTTTCGGAACCAAGGCTGCTGAAAAGTGGCTGGTTGGGGTATTTGGAATCTCTTTATTTTAACAATTCCAGTTTTTACCACTAGTGGTGCAAAAATCCCATGTTCGACCTTTGATCGTTAGAAGGCTTTCTTCCAGTGACAATGGAGTTGCAGAGATGCTAAGTAAATCTATCCTCGGGGTGTCTTTGAAGGATGGATAAAGGTTTCTTTTGTGGATCCCAAGGTGTTAGCAATCTGACTCTGCAGAAGCCCTGGATCATTAATGAGGTTGGCTGAATCCAGGCCTCCTTAGTCATTATCCCACCTCAGTGCTCCCGAGAAACTAGAACACGGGGAACATGGTGACGCATTGGAGTAAATATGCCACTTTTATAGCATAACTTCCACAAAATGTGTTATACAGTGAGGGCCAAAGGTATAGCTTCCTCACTGTTGAACCCCATTGCGTAAACTCTTTAAAAAAGTGATTTTCACAGCAGTTTCATTGGAGAACCTGCTCTTTTTTTGTTCCCCAAAGAACGCGTTAGTGAGCAGCTTTTGAAAGACCTATTTTTAATGTGAACATTTAAAAAATCTAAATAAACTTTTTCCACTGAAAATAATATTTAATGCAATAAAAAGGTCCCACGGATGTTAAAAGAACACACATTTACTTACCATCAGGCAATCCAAGATGTAGATGACTTTGTTTCTTCACTGGAACAGATTTGGAGAAATTTAGAATTGTATCACTTGCTCACCAGTGGATCTTCTGCAGTGAATGGGTGCCATCAGATTAAGAGTCTAAACAGCTGATAAAAACATCACAATAATTCATAAATAATTCACTTGACTCCATCTGATCTGTTAATGTCTTGTAAATTGAGAATATGTTTTTAACTTAAAACCATTGCTTCCATAATAATGCTTTCTCTGTTGAACAAGCCATCTCATCTGAATCAGGAGAGAAATATTCACAGATCAAGCACCATTTACAGGCAGAAACAGTTCATTCTGATGTGATCTTTTCACTGGAGGAATTGTTATGGATTATGGACTTGTATTTTGGCCAGAAGTGACAGTTTAAAGCTAAAACATCCTATTGGTGGATTTATTCATTACCAAGATGCCGTTTTAATTTCACAAGACATAAATTTATGGACTAGAGTGGTTTGGATTACGTGTGGATTATTATGATGTTTTGATGTTATGTTATGATGTACCAGCTGTTTGGACTCTCAATCTGACGGCACCCAATCACTGCAGAGGATCCATTGGTGAGCAAGTGATACAATGCAACATTTATCTGATCTGTTTCCATGAAGAAACAAACTATATCTACATCTTGGATGGCCTGAGAGTGAATAGATTTATGTTTTTTGTGTGGGCTATTTCTTTATAGGTTTCATATACCATAGATACTGATAGATAACAATTTTTAAAGAGTGTGAACTATTCAATTCAGTAATTAATCAAACTTTAATCTCTGTATTTCTATTGCAAAGTCAGCTCAAGCTATATTAAATCGTCATTTTTAAATTGCTGCATGTTGTTAACTTTCATGGAATATAATTGGTTTCCGGTATAAAGCACAAGTACCTGGCATCTCCCTCTGCTCGTTAAGACCGGAGCGCTCACAACTAGGTCACTGCCACGGCTGCAGAGTTGGCAGCACATCTGAGGTGGCAGGAGATCAGTAACATGCATTTGGGAAAGTAGTTTGCACCTCACTATTCCACTTTAACAGCATCTTAACACCAGTGTTCAGTGTGTCATGAAACCTGGATTTTGTAAAGGGCAGGTACCCTCTGACAGTCTTTTTTTAAACCCTATTTGGTCTTGCAGGAGAACTTATTAGTCCTTCTACAGGACCTTATTAAAACTCTCTTGTTAATTATGAGTGTAGGCTCATTAGTGCGGTTGCCCGGGGAGATTGCTCTGCGGCCTTTCTTTATTTGTGATAAACTTTTGGCAAAGAGACCACTTTCTTTTGGCCTTTGCTTTGGAAGGTGGGTGGAGGAAGGAAATGTTGACTCATCTGTCAGCTAGACTTTGAAATTAATACATGCTGACACTTTCCCTTTTCTCCTGGCAAAACCGCATCTGTCGTCTGCCGTGAATCGCTAGGATGGTGTCTCGAATGAACGATCAGTTTAGACTTAACTTTTTTGTGATTGTTGTTATGCCTTGACAATGACATTGTTGTTAATTATTTGATTATTTAATTATGACTTCACTCTCTTTCAAAAGAATTTTAGTGACAAAGTAGATTATGGAAAATTATTGTTATGTTTATGTTATATATATATATAATTTTCCATAATCTACTTTGTCACTAAAATTCTTTTGAAAGAGAGTGAAGTCATAATTAAATAATCAAATAATTAACAACAATGTCATTGTCAAGGCATAACAACAATCACAAAAAAGTTGTGACAAAAATCCATGACACACTGAACACACACACACACACACACACTCTATTTCTTTTCCCGATGACCTTTAATTCGAAATACTACAATTTCTAACTATAATCTGGATTATATTTTATACATTCATATTTTATTTATATATGTACTATTTTATTTATTTCTTTATTTATTTGTAAATTTTTGAGTACAGTATTTGTACTATTATTTGAACACTAATCTCACACATAAACATGTACTGCATTAGAAAACAAAATAACTAAACCATAATATACATATGACAATGACATAATACATTTAAGCATAATTTATATGTTCAAAGATGTCCACATTTTTTTTGGCCATTTTATATTATAATTTATAGGTACATGTTGACTTCGCTATTAAATTAAGCCTGAAAAACTTAACAGCAGCGTTATCTGAAAGCTATAGAACCAGAGAATTTAAAATGAAAGCACAATCTATAGGAAAGATTGAGAATCTTGTGTTTCAGCCATTTGCATACTAAGAAAGTTTTGATATGTCAGCAAGTAGCACAATTTTTCCCTTTGGTCTCCTCCTGTTCGATTGTGCTTATTAATCTTTTGCCTTTGATCTATAATCAGTCATTTCCAAAACTGAGAGCTGTGTTCCAAACTTGGATGCATACTCTGTTGGCGAGGTTATTGATGATACGAAGTCTTGCGGAGGAAGCGCGTTGGAATATGTCTTTGATTAATGGAAGCCCCTCAAACAGGAAGCAGATTTCTTTTAAATAATGTTTATGCCATCGATGTTGGATATGACAAATGGGCCAGGCAGCACTTATTTAAAAGAGAGGCTATCTGTGTCTCTTTATCTGCTAAAATGTTTTGGCATGAGACTCTTAACCTCAGTTCAGCTTGCTTCATCATCTCTTAACTTGGTTTTAGAGCGATGGACGTATACAAACCTCGGGGATATGTGCAGTCAGTAGGTGCTCATGTGGCCGGTAATAGCTTACTACCTTATTACTCTTGCTGTTTCTGCAATATACAGTACAGGTATACAGGTATATTCACATAAAATACCTGCATGATACTACGTTTGCCTTATAAATCAGAGTTTACGGCATGAAATAAGACTTCCCACAATGAACTGCGGTTGACTTGATCTTCCAATTACAGTGTGATATACAATCAAGATATAATAATAATGTATCTCATTATTGACTCATTATTTGATTTAACTGTTAGACATTTAAAAAAAATATTTGATTAAAAATGCAAAATGGGTTTTATTTCCGAGATGCAATGTGGTGTTAATGTTTTTTACATTTACTGTATATAATTTTCTGTTTAAAATTTAATTGAATTTTCTAGTGTAAATATAATCAAAATGATCTAAATATACTGAGGACATGCATGCTCTTTTCCTCCATTTTTCTTCTGGAGGATGCACTTTTGCATTATATTTTACTGAAATTTTGAGTAGTACTTGGACATAACTCATTTATTCTCATTCATGTCTTTAACAATAAAACAAGAGCAGGATGACCTTGGTTTTTACATTTATGAAATGTTTGAATGAAGAGTCATCCTTGCTGCAAAAATGTGTTTCTGCAGTAGCTTGACTTTTTAACTGTCTGTGTCTAAAATCTTCTGAAATTATCTTTGATTTCACATGCACAGATAAATATGAAAGTTCTGTTTCTGTGGATACTCAAATGATAATACAACTAATTTATTATAATTGTTGTTGTTGTTATTATTTTGAATATCCATAATATGCTCATTAATAATTATTAAAATAAATAATTATTTTTTTTAGCATCATTTTTTCTGTCTGTATCTAAAATCACCCAAAAATTGTCTCTTTGGGCATGCACTTGTAAAAGTGATTGTTCTTTAAAAAATCTAAATAAAAATCTAAATAAAAAATAAAAATAAAAATATTTTTATTATTTATTTTTATAAAATTATATATATATATATATATATATATATATATATATATATATATATATATATATATATATATATATATATATATATATATATATATATATGTGTGTGTGTGTGTGTGTGTGTGTGTGTGTGTGTTTGTATGTGTGTGACTTATTTATATAACTTATAAACTTATATAAATAACTAATAATAACTATTTCTTCAATAGTTTTACTTCAATAATAACTGTCAGTATTTAAAAGAACCCAAATTTACCTTTGTTTAGACATGTGGATATTCAAAGAAAATTTAAATAAATAATAATACAATTAATAATAATAACACAAAATAAGATAAAATAAACAACAACAATAATAATAATTGTTATTATTATAATTATTATTATTATTATTATTTAATTTCCATGTTAATAATAATTCATACAAATACACAAATAATACAAATTATTCAATATTCAAAATTAGGTGCTTACCTGCGCTCAAATTCTGATAAATACAGGCAAACGCCAAATGGTTTACATTTTTGAGAAAAGGGAATATTGATGTTTACAAAAATGGGCAAATTCTGACTACTTCTCAAATATTTTGAATATGCATGTAAACAGTCTTTGAAACATTCAGCATGAAATAATGGCTACTGTTTGACATACCGACATACTCTTTGTTAACAAATATATGTATGCAGTAAACAATGCATTCTGTTCCAAACACAGCCATTGAAATTGATAGTTCAAGGTGAGTTTTGAAGGCCTGGATCTTTTAATTGGTCGTTTCCTGCTGTGTGCTTTAATGAAAGAGAGGCAATGTTGTAGTATGTGGTGACTGAGGTCTTGCGTTCTGTCGAGTGTGTGCCAAGAGGTTCGAGCCATTCGACAAATGGGTTTAGTTTGAGGTTATATCATGGAGTGCATTGTACTTTTAGGGACATGATGTTTTTTCAGACATGTGATGTTTTTCTTTTGATGCTGGATGGCCTCGTAATGATAGACGTGTTGCTATGGCAGCGTTTTGAGAGCTGCGAGTGCTAATGTCCTGACCATTCGCTCAGTGCGTCAGCCGTCATCAACTTCAAGCAAGTTCACACACACACACACACCAGCTCACACTTAGGTTGCAGTGTGACACAGCGACATATGCAGACATGCAGACTTGTTAACGACACACTCTCAAAGAACTCGATGCTCGTTCACACCCCAAAGGACAGCTTTACGCTTTCATGTGTCATAGGAAACAAGCTTCACTTTAGGGCTAATTTTTGCTAATCGCCAACCGAGCTTCCTACATCCTCAAGTGCCACGTTGATTCATGATGTTTGATGTGAGACACGAAGATCTGTCCTTGGAGAAAGGCGCACAGTTTGCCTCACTCAGAATTACGTTTTTTTCCCCCATTGAGGTGACCTGAACGGCTTTGCTGATGCAGGCAATAAAGAGAGCTGTCTGGGAAACTCAAACCGAGTGGTTTCCAGAGCCGCTGGCCGTGAGCCCGCTAGAATGAAGCGCTATCAGTGTTGTGCAGCACAGTGCACCTGTTACTTTAATGCAGTGCCGGGGACCACATGCTGATACAGAGACTCCATTGTTGTTATTGTTTAAGCCTGGCTTTTAGGAAAGGCCAAAGTCAACCAAAGCTCTGTTATAACGGCACAGAAACGCCAAAGAAATCATGTCCAAACCAGGTATGAAGCAACATGATTTTAGCACAAAAACTTTTTTCAGCAGTTTGATAATTAGAAATGTTTCTTGAGCAGCAAATCAGCATATTAGAATGATTTCTGAAGGATCGTGCGACACTGAAGTAATGATGCTAAAAATTCAGCTTTGCATCACAGACAATTATTTTAAATTGCAATATTTCATAATTTTTCTGTGGTTAATGTATTTTTTATTTTTTTTATCAAACAAATTCAACCTTGGTGAGCATAAGCGACTTATGAACACAAATTGTAATTCTTAAAAAATGTTTAACAGTAAATGTGTTTGTGAGTGATGTTTGTGTGTGTGTGTGTGTGTGTGTATATATATATATATATATATATATATATATACTGTATATATATATATATATATATATATATATATATATATATATATATATATATATATATATATACACACAAACACACACACACATTATTTGGTTAAATTTTGTAAGTATTTGTAGAGTAAATGTTAAATTAATGATTTTTTTATTAAAAACTATAAAAAAATTAAATTATAATTAATAGTATTACAATTATGTATATGTATATAATTTTTTTATATTTATATTTCATAAATAATAATTTTAAAGCATTAAAATATGTTTATATAAATAGTATTATATAGTAATTTTTTACATAAAACGATATATTTTAAAATAACATTTTGATTTCATATTTTAATGTTTGAAATAAAATATTTCAATTAAAATTAGTGATTTTTATGTTTTAATAAAAAAACTATTTAAAGATAAAACTATAAATAAAATACATTATAACACAAATTTGACAAATCCATTTCTATTTTCTAAATTCTAAATATATATTTATAAATAAATGAATGTATGTGCATGTGTGTGTGTGTATACATATGTTTGCAAAGCAGGGCTGTGCAAATAATCGATTGCGACGATCGCATGCATCTCGCAATATAGCACTCATTATCGCAGGTAAAACATCGCCGATAATGAACGCGATATACTAGCATAGCTTGTCAGTGAACTACGGCTCTGTATATTAAATGCCGCTCCATCTGAAAGCACGTGATGGAGATTTACTACTAATCACAGATGCACATGTTCATCACATTCGATTATTTACACAGCCCAATTGCAAAGTGATTCAGAATATTTTGACTCACTTTGTACAGTGGCTTTAGTGTTCTAATGGAATCGTCTGACTGATTCAAACATGCGAGTATGTAAGTCTTAAGTAAAAGAAATGAATCGTGTGTTCCTCTGTCCTTCTAACTTTCTCATGCTTTCTCTCTCCAGCTGCTGTCGGAGAGCCAGATCAACATGGTGAAAGTGGTGAACTCTGTGAGCGATGCACTCAGCTCTATGCAGAAGGAAACCGGAAACATCAAGAGCCGTCTCAAGGCAGATCTGCAGAGGGCTCCGGTGCGCAGTGTCCGGCCCAAGGGCTGCGCCGGTGGAGAAGGTAAAAAAACCCTCATTAGCCACATATTCTCAAGTCTCCAGCCAGCCCTAATGAATCCTAGAATGGTTTCACACATATTCCCTCATAAGCTTTCTAGCAGTGTGAAAGAGACATGCCACTGCTTAGACAGCAGGTGCGAGATGACAGATTTGGAGTCTGAATGCTTTCTTTTCTTACTCAGTACCTCAAACGGGTTTCTCAAAAAACAAAAAAACAGATGCATTTATGGCTCGGCGTGTACTGTAGATTGATGATGCTGGCATGTCGTGTCCTCTGGCAGGTTCCAGACCCAGGGATTGCAGTGACATCTATGCCAGCGGGCAAAGAGAGGATGGTATCTACTCTGTGTTCCCCACACATTACCCAGCAGGCTTCCAGGTCTTCTGTGACATGACTACTGATGGGGGCGGATGGACGGTGAGTTGCGCAATTCCCAAAGTCAGCATCGTACAGTACGCCGGCAGCTTGGGGCAAAATTTGGACGATGAATCCAGTCACCTCGGAGTTTTTTTTTATATATATATATATATATATCTGAATTGACTAAACAGACGTAGAAATAAAAATCACTAGTAATGAGTCACTCCATTAGGCATTGACTTGTTAAGTGTACGCTCCCACGCGTTAGTAAGCAGGTCACAGATACACGCATGAACGCATTCGCATGCACAAACACGCTTCAAACCGATGTTTCACAAGTGTACAGTTCATTACCGCAGCTGCATACAGAATAGACAGAGCAAACTATCTTTACCGAGAGCATTGTCTTCACGTTCGATGCACGCAGGAGAGTTTTAATTTCATGGTCTTTTGAATAAAAAGAAAGATAAGATATAAATAAGAGTATGTATCATGCTGTGATAGAAGAGTGCCAGTTGGTAAAGATTCTGCTGTGCCGTTTATGCCCAGCTTACATGCATTTAACAAGTCTGACAAGCAGAAAACTGTAGAGCGCTCTAAAATGTGTCACAGACAGGTGCTTCCAGCATTTTGGCCTACAATGTGAATGATTATTCAGTTGTTATTAATAATCTTATCATTAAAGTCCCAGCGCTCGATTTAACTTTATTTATTGGAGACTAGATTGATGATTCTATCTATCTATCTATCTATCTATCTATCTATCTATCTATCTATCTATCTATCTATCTATCTATCTATCTATCTATCTATCTATCTATCTATCTATCTATCTATCGTGTATTTGTTTGTTTTCTATCTATCTGTCTATCTTGCATACATTCGTTCTCTATCTATCTATCTATCTATCTATCTATCTATCTATCTATCTATCTATCTATCTATCTATCTATCTATCTATCTATCTATCTATCTATCGTGTGTTTGTTTGTTTTCTATCTATCTGTCTATCTTGCATACATTCGTTCTCTATCTATCTATCTATCTATCTATCTATCTATCTATCTATCTATCTATCTATCTATCATGCGTTCGTTCGTTCTCTATCTATCTATCTATCTATCTATCTATCTATCTATCTATCTATCTATCTATCTATCTATCTATCTATCTATCTATCTATCTATCTATCTATCTATCTATCTATCTATCGTGTGTTCATTCGTTCTCTATCTATCTATCTATCTATCTATCTATCTATCTATCTATCTATCTATCTCTCATGCGTCCGTTCGTTCTCTATCTATCATGCGTTCGTTCGTTCTCTATCTATCTATCATGTGTTAGTTCATCCTCTATCTATCTATCTATCTATCTATCTATCTATTTATCTATCTATCTATCTATCTATCTATCTATCTATCTATCTATCTATCTATCGTGCGTTCATTCGTTCTCTATCTATCTATCATGTTTGTTCATTCTCTATCTTATCTATCTATCATGCGTTCGTTCGTTCGTTCTCTATCTATCTATCTATCTATCTATCTATCTATCTATCTATCATGCGTTCGTTCATTATCTATCTATCTATCTATCTATCTATCTATCTATCTATCTATCTATCTATCTATCTATCTATCTATCATGCGTTCGTTCGTTCTCTATCTATCTATCTATCTATCATGCGTTCGTTCATTATCTATCTATCTATCTATCTATCTATCTATCTATCTATCTATCTATCTATCTGTCTGTCTATCTATCTATCTATCTATCTATCTATCTATCTATCTATCTATCTATCTATCTATCTATCTATCTATCTATCTATCTGTCTGTCTGTCTGTCTGTCTGTCTGTCTGTCTGTCTGTCTGTCTGTCTGTCTATCTATCTATCTATCTATCTATCTATCTATCTATCGTATGTACGTATGTTCATGCGTTCAACCGATCGATCGATCGATACACACACACTGCATCTTTTGTAAACAATGATTTACAGGCTGGATACATATTGTGTAGAATTCCTCATACTGTACTATGAGGTTTTGATAATGCTGCTGACTACAAATACAACAGCTATTTAATAACTTTTTACCTTATTTACTTTACGTTTTTCTAGCACCATTATTAAAGAGTCCGCTTTGTAAAATTGCAGTTAACAGTGGCGCACCGTTGATTGCTTCAAGTGGCATGTTTCCAGGTCTTGCTTTTCAGACAGCATGTTCCTTTTCCTTAAAAATAGTTTAATCAGTTCTCAGGGATGACTTTTTGTGCTTGTTGGTAGGTAGCGGTACTGCTTTCTAAACATGTGGCTTCAGATCTTGTATTCATTATTTTCAATCCCCTAAGCACACGAAACAGAAAAGCACTTTGTTTTAATTTAATTTAGTGCTATTGTAAAACCAACTGATTAGACTATGAGAAACGCATCTGATAATGAATAACTGAAAAAACACTATTACCGCCATATCCTCATTTGCTCTCTGTCCTCAGAGAAGATACTTTGAACAATACTTGGGGAACATCACAAGCTTTACGTAAGTCCGTCTTTGTCTATGCAAGGCTATTGCAATGAAAGGAGATATTTCAAATAGCAGATGGTGTAACTAAGACTTTGAGCATCCTGATAAAGACACAGTAGGAGGCAGGCTGACATCTGCAGTAAAAAGGAAAAAAGATATTTGATGACACATCGTCTTTATGGTCATCAGCCTCTTAATGTATTTCATTAAGGTCATTGGTAGAGGCAGCGAGGACAGGACGGCACAGTACTGAGTTGCCCTTGTGTTGAGAACAAAACAAACGCAATCGCTTCCATTCCGATAAATCTGCCAGGACACGTATTGTCATATTTGCTCTCGGTGGCTTACATACATAGTGTTGAAAAGGGTGACATATTGTATTCCCTGATTACAGTCAAAGCAGCTTTGCAGCAGCGAGAGCGTTTGCTTACCACGTCGTCTTTCACCGTTAAGTGTGCCGGGAGCGCTGGGAATCTGAAGAGGCAGAAAGGAACTGTTACAGGGAATTAATAGATCCAGCGCCCCTATTCATCATCTGCGGCCTCCAGCTGTTTTTGATGAGGATATGGGGCTGTTCTGCTGGTAGCGGAGTAGATCAGGCCGAGTTCAGGCGGGTCACGGAGACGGGGGACGGGGGAGGGGGTGTAATTTCACATGCTCGGACATGCACACAATCTCTGCCATGGACATTCCCAGTTAGCGGTGGAATGAGCTGTCCTCTCTCCGTCTCTCCAAGCGCTTGGTCTCTGGTGTTTTATTAAAGGAATAGTTCAGCCAGAAATACAAATTCTGTCATTATTTACATACCATCGTGTCATTCCAAACCCACATAGTGTCATTTTTATTTCTGTTGAGCAAAAAGGAAGAAAAAAAAGACGATTTTTTTTAATGCAGCTTTTTTGCTTTTTGTGTCAAACTCTGAAAGGAACACACAAATAAATAAACAAATAAATAAAAGCACCAAAAATGAAAGCGTCATTTAATATCTTGTTGTTTGAATTAAGAGGATTTAGAATACATAGTTATTTCAAAGAACAAGCTTACAAGAAATATCTGTTCACAGAGAGTCATTACTCCAATTCAGACAATTATGTGCATGTGTTTTGAGAGTGATTTTTGAGATTTTTGATTAAATCTTTTTAACCAATTCATATGCAAAACCTGGCCCAGAAGAATCATTTGTTTGCAGTACAGTTGTTACACTGATTCAGACTGTTCAAAGCTGATTTTTCACTTTTTTTAACCAATGCATTTAAAATATATTGTTCATAAGAAATAATATGTTTTGCATTGAGTTGTTACAGTGATTCAAATCAATGTTTTGTAAGTTTAAGACAGATTTTTTAGTTGTTTTTTTTTAGCCAATCATCCATTTGCTGTGAGTCTTTACGCTGATTCAGACTGGTAATTCATTCAAGACCGACTTTTTGAAACTTTTTAACTACATTATTTAAAAGATCTTGCTCATCAGTATCACTCATTCAGAATTAACATTGATAAAAATCGATGTTTAGGACTGTTTTTGATCGATTATTATGATTTTTTTTAAATGCGTTTTAAAGAACTGGCTTAAAAGAATCATCCATTCACCTTAAATAAAAAAGGAGGAGAAAGTGCACATGGGGGTGATGAAAAAAGCTACAATCCTCTTAAACTAGAAATGACAGTGGCAAACTGTGGTTAATTGGAGCAGATACTTCATTTATACAGTAATCGGATGTATAAACATCTGGAAGACAGCTGCGCTTGTCTGCCACGTCTGGAAAAATGTCCCTGTTCTACCTCCATCAGCAACACAGGTGCATTCCTCCCCCAAACAGCGTTCCCAAACACCACTTTCCTAAACACACAGTTAAATCGACCAACAGCAAAAAGCCAGAGAAAGCCCAGTCCTGGCCCTTTCTTTCTTTCGGTTTGTAGGTTTTTATCAGTCTAAAACAATCTACTACATAATCTTCACCCCAATTGTCTTTCTCTCAGCATACTGTTTGGGAAGAAAAGTGTGACACGACTCAGTGTGATGTGAACCACTGTTGGAAGCTTGTGAATAGAATGTTAATGTCTGTGCAGAAGTGAGGAAACAGAGGAGTGAAGTGACATGAACTTCACGTCCTCACACATTCCATCAGCTTGCTAAACTAGCACCTGTCTGAGCCCTGTTGTTTTCATTTGAATGAACTGTGGTGAACTATGAATTATACAATGACCGTTTTAAAGGAATTTCTATAGGTAATTTACACACACAGTCTGTTCAGAGTCACCTCATGTAACCTGGCTTGTCTTTATGCACCCTTGTAATGGTGTACTAAAGATTCATCTTATTGAATAATTCAAACCAATAACAGTAAAGTATCATTCAAAGGTTTGTTGTCAGTTCTTTTTTAAGAAATTAGTACTTTTATTCAGCAAGGATGCATTAAATTGAATGAAGTGAATGTAAGGATGTTTATAATGTTTCAAAATATTTAGATTTTTTTTAAATAATGCTGTTCTTTAGAATTTTCTATACATCAAAGAATCAAAGAGGAAAAAATACACGTACGTTAAGCAGCATAACTGTTTTGAACATTTGTTAGCATATAAGAATGATTTCGGTATGTTGAAGAAGTTATAAAGCGTAATAATATTTTAAAAGCATTTCTGAATTTCTGTTTATTCATTTAAACAATGATCAATCTTCAAAACAGCTGTAATGCGGATTCAGAATTATAATACGTACATTCAGAGCTGATTCTTTTAGTCGTAACAGATTCATTTAAACAAACTGATGGTTGTGTTAAACCAGTGAGAATGAGCCAATAGAATAATTTGTTGTTGTTATTTTATAGCACCTGGTCTTTCTCCCTCATCACAGACGATTCAAACTGCAAGCCAAAACTCACAACTGAGCTCAATTGTCATTTCTTTTGCCACTGCACTGTAAATACAGTAGCACCGTAGGAAACACTGTCAAAAGTATTTTAGTGCAGCATTTGTCCGCATACAGATAACCTAGTACCCATAAATGGAGCTCATAAAAAATCATTCAGTTTCAATATTGTTTTAAAAAAATGGACCGGATTTTTTTTGATTCCAACCATATATCAGCCCCTCACCTCTGCTGGATTTCTAATAGCTAGGGATCTCATTCGGCATTGTCAGATGGCACAGCTGACATTTGGATCTTCAGAGCTCATTTAACACCGAAAGTTGCATACTGTTTCCTCCACAAGTTCCCCCTGCACATTTTCAAGAAATTCTGATTATTTTGCACTTGAATGCATTGATTTGTTTCTTTGTGTAATATTTCCCCTCCGTCAGGGGCGTAGTACTATTTGTCAAAAATAACAATGCACTCCCAGGCAAAATAAAAATAAAAATGCCTCAAATATTGGAAACCAGAGTCCCCAGAGGCATTTTAATAAGTAGTGCTGTCCTCCTCTGTGTTTTTTTTTTTACTTTTTGCTTTTTTGGGACGCATAATGAATTGCTTTAAAAATGCTCCGGATGTTTTTCTGTTATTTTTTTTCTACCTTATCTTAATCAAGACTCTTAAGCTGCTTTTAAAATGAAAATTGTGATTGTTTACTCACCCCCGTGTTCTTCAAAAAACTTTTTTTTGTTATGTGGAACACAAAACAGAAATTTTACATTTTGACTAGTGTATATAATTAGTATTGTAGTCCATGCAATTACAATGAAAGGGTTCTGGATCTTCAGAACTTGTAAAAAGCACCATAAAAGTGTCTCCTGAAGCCATATGATTCAGAAGACATAAAAATTAAGTCATTATTTATTGATAATTTTCTCAATTCAGTAAGCTGTTAACTACTTTGACTGAGTCACTTAGGCAGATTTGTAAAATAATCATTCCAATCATTTTTGTGATCTGGATCAACAAATTAATTTGAAAGAGTTATTCAACCCCATATCTGACATGGCTAACTTTCTCATGACCTTTCATGTGGTTTTCAAACAGGGTGACCATACATGCCATTTTTACCGGAAGCGTCCTTGCCAGGATTTCTGTATTGCCTAAAATATCCAGGTTTTGGCTTTTTGCACAGTGCAGATCGATCATTTTATGACACTGACGAGATGTTTTTGACTTAAGCTTCTGAATCTCTCTCGAACATACACGTGTGCGTTCTTGCATCATTTTGGTCAAACTACTTGGATGTTTTAGGCAATATAAAAATCATTGCCAAGACCTGTCCCATATGAACGGCACATATGGCCACCCTATTTTGAAATGACTTGAGTGTGTGTACACATTGATATTTTCTGTTGTTTGATTGATTTTTTTTGTTCTTTTGAACTCGATGCAGCATATTGGACGTAAGCTGTTTTTTATTTAAGCGTACACACTGCACTTCTGCGCGGTTCATGAATCTTTTTTTCTTTTTTTTAAAGACCCTTGTAACTCTTGAGAAGCAAGTCTGGAGATGTGGGGGGGTAAACAGGGTCTGTTTTTGATGGCAGATCTTAAAAGGTGATGACAGTTGAAAGTAACATTATTGCCAGAGGGGGAAAAGTCTCGGCATATCTTTCTTTCTATTTTCCATCCTGACGGTTTGAATTTTGCATGACCACTAAAGGTCTGGAGGTCTAACGATTCTTGAGGTTGCTCTGTTTATACTCAGGCAGTTAGCGCTACCCCTAGGTTATTTCAAAATGGCCGGGTGCCGCACACCACAGCGGCAGACGGGTTTCTCTCTGGCATTGATCTTAGCAGAGAGTAATGATTTCTCCTGATAACAGACAGGCTGGAATTATAAGGCTGGTCTCGAAGGGGAAAGAAAAATGGCACTGTCCTTTTTTGTGAAAATTTCAAGTGTAATCACAACACTCGGGAAAAAGCATTATTTGCTGTAGTATAATTTCCTGTTTTTTAAAAGCGGCCTGGTGAAATGAAATGCTTTATCTATTATAGATTGCCAGAGGATGGCACATGAGGTGGCCCTGTTGAAATATTTACCTCTTCTGTAAAGTGAATCTTTACGTGCGTGCTGTCAGGCCTCAGGCCTCAGACAGCATGCTTTTGGTATTTTTATTTTATTTTTTTTATTTTTTCTGAGTTAAAGTTAATACATGGACCACTTTCAAAGAGCACGTAAATTTCCATGCAATTTGTTGCCTTTCTTAAGTTTTCCAGTGGGACTGATGTTTTATAATATTTGTGAATAAGCCTTGCCGTGTTGTTATTTCCTGAAAAGCCTTTGCTATTCAATTAATCTGTTCTGTAACACTTTAGCCCTTTAGGACATATTTGCAGCTCTGTTAAGTTTACACTCTCTTTTTCTGTAGTTGATGTGTTTGCCTCTGACACCATTCATTCTTCAACACATTACAAATAGAGCTCATACATATGTATCAGGGGCGTTTCCTCCAAGGAGGCAAAGGAGGCAGTGCCTCCTAAAAAAATTGGATGAGAAAGAAATTGAGGTACAAAAATAAAACGACGCAAATATAACTTCAAAAAGTGTATAAATCATTCATTTTCTAAAGAAACATTATCCAACATTGACAGCAGCAGTTAAAGTTACAGCGGGTGTCCACATTTCTCTTGCCTTCCCTGAGCCCATTGAGTTTTAACAGACCACCTAAAGTGTGTGATGGCTTGAGGTGATTGAGAATGAGTGGAGGAAAGTCACAAGAGAGGAGGCAAACTTGAAACCGCAACCTTTGGGTTATGAGTCAGACTCTCTAACCACTAGGCCACAACTTGGCTGTAATTGGTTCATGCGATAAAGTCCGCCTCTTTTGTTTGTGCGCATTTGCGTTTGCAAATCAATATGAATTAGGGTGACCACAGTCCTCAAATTGGGAGCTTTGTCCCACGTCCCACAAAATGTAAGCTGCATCCTGCATTTTAATCATTTCTGTATTAAGTACAGAAATGTAATTAAAACAGTGACTGGCACTGAAAAACTCATTTGCTCAGCCGTCATGTTCTATCTGTGAAAATAACCAACTAACATAATCATAGAGAGGTGTTTTGCTGTTGATTACTGTGTGGACGGCGCAACTGAATAAGTGCAGACCTCATCAAGTGCTCGAGTACCACATATGGAAATGGTCGAGCAGCACGCATGGAAAAACACATTATTCTCCATTCATTTTACAAATTAAAAAACTGATTGCAGCTTTCAGACCCTACATTCTTCTCATTTTAATAATTTGTTTGAGGCAGCTTCTATGGAGGTTTTAAATGTCCAGAGCGCATTATATGCCAAAGCGCATCAAATGCACAAGCACAAATCTCTCCACTCGCAGGTGGATTCTCTTCACTCTCACACAAAACGGAAGCACTCTCTATCGGTCAATGTGTGCACTCAAACCTTATCTTCTCTCCTGGATTTAATGTGGCCAGAAGCACAACCTTTATGTAGTGTGGGCATCCACCAGCAGAAACATAAATTGGCCAATGAATGTAAATCAGTATTTACACTCTAAAAAAATGCTGGGTTAAATACAAACCATTTTTTCAGTGACTGTTTAAAATGATGCGATTAAAAATGATACAATAATAACTGGTGAGAAGTGAATCAACTGATTCGTTCAACAACACACGATTCATTCAGGAATACTACAATTGGCTTTATTTATGAGTGAGCCACTGAAGCATTGACAGAATTTATTTATTAAAAACCATCTGTCTGTATGTAAATACATAATATATTGAGGATGTTTAATATGCAAATTGTGAGGCTTAATCCGAAGAGAGCGAGTGTTCATTAAAATGAATGTTACCATCTGCAATCCACCGGTGATTTTACACCCACTAATGTGCTTCTAAAATGGCCAAAAAGTATGTGACCACCCAAACACCATGCCTATAAGTGCTCATAATCCAAAGACATTTGTGCTGAATCTGCAATATCTATCTATATATATATATATATATATATATATATATATATATATATATATATATATATATAAATAACTTCAAAATATTTTCAACCATTATTACTTTACATAAATATCCTGGCCTTTTATGTGATTTTCACAAAACTTAATCCAACATAAATCCAATAGTTGTATTTGCCGCTCTTATTCATAAAGAGAATAAAAAATCTGCTTTTATACCCCTGCGAATATGTTCAAGCACACAATGATTCTCCTAATATAGCTCACAACTCATATAATGATTAATGTGGTCCAGATAAGAGGAGAACGTTTATGTTCACCTTGAGAATTAGAGGGTAAGCCCTTGAATTCTAGCCCCATTCACTGCGCTTTACAGATACCATGTTCGCTACACAACCTTCACCTGAGATATTTAGTCTGGGAAGACATTTAAGGCTTATCAAACTCCTCGGTTGCACTGCTTATACTATTTATATGCTATATATGAGGTTTAGTATAGCATGCATTTATTTGTGGTACTGTATTAAGCAGTGCACATCTGGAAACCGAACAAGAGTTTGTCACAGATGCTATCTGTGCAGTTCTTCACGGCACGACTGCCTTTTATTGATTCTCTGGTGTTGGAAGTCTGAATGTCCAGTGCCACAGTTCAATTTGAACCACATTAGAGGGTGTAAAATCGCTGATGGGTTGCAGATGGTCCCATTGATTTTAATGGAGACTCAACTCTCCTCTGATTTAACCACACAATCTGCATATTAAACACCATTAATGTGTGTTTAGAAAATTATGCCTGGAGTTTATCAACCTTACAGCTATTTATTAGATGTTTACTGCCGAAGTTTTAAACTGAAAATTAGTTTGAAATGATGGCACGTCTGGCTCATGAAGTCTGAACCATTTATTAGCCATCATTTCTACCTCGTGTTAATGTTCCAGCTATAATCTAATCAGAAATGGAAAAACACTTAAATAAGGGTAACTGGGATTGCATCACAGTCTGATCCAAATTAAGATTTGGATTTAGGAGTAGTTTTCTACTTTGGTGCTGAAGAAAAATGTCTTAATGTTGAAAACAGATGTGCTGCTTAATAGTTTTGTGGAAACTGTTATACTATCATTTTTTTATTTTCTTTTTTTCATTCTTTGATTATGGAAAGTTCAAAACCACGCCATTTATTTTTTGTAAATGTAATGTAAATGTAAAAACAGTTACTTTTGATCAACTGAATAATGCATCCTTGCTGAATTAATGTATCCATTTATTTTTAAAAAACCAATTACATTCTGACATCAATGATGTATGTAGTCATGGAAAGAAAGACCTTCCCCTGCGACATAATACGATCACAAGTGGTCACAGGAGACACGTTTGAGAAGCTTGTTAGATTGGTTGACCAGTGTAATTAGATCACCCATGACTGATGGTAATACCTGGTGTAAACAAGGCTGAAATTAAACTGCAGTTTTGTTTAGAACAGTCTGAATTGGAGGAAAAGGGAGCATTTGAATGATGACACTGCTGAGCCTGACAAACTCGAACCATGCAGCAAAGCGGAATAAGCACGTATGAGCCTGAATGAAGGAATCCTTTTTTCAGACTTGCGAGTTTTCCCGTTAGTGGACCTCCTTACTTCAAAGAGTGTTATCTGCACAGGCCCAGCCCGGATTAAGGGCTGACATGATTAGGTATGAAATAGCTCTTTGGCCTCCAAGAGCCCGGCCCTTTGAAGTGTCAGTGTATTTTCTGGACAGTATTGTGTGTTTGGATCAATTTACACTCTCACAGTAAAAGACAATGGCACAAGAATGGCTGACTTTACTCTGCCTGGAAGTACAGCTCGGATGCCAGGAACTTTTTATTCTGTGGTCACACTATATAGAGTGTCATGACCCTCTAGAGGTTTAAAAGTTATTTGTGGCCATCTTAGTTTTGTCCCACGGTGGCATTTTCAGGATATTTTTAGTTGGGGACAGTGAAAGTAGGATTGTAGGATGTCGCATATTTAAATTGCTATGGTAATTTTATAGACTTCATTGATTTCTATCACATTTGAGTGAATGCTAAGTGAATTTAAATGAGTAAAATATAATTTTGTTGATTAGAACAGATTTTGTCAGCTCAGTAGGTAGATCATTAGTTACAGTTCTGTTTGACAAATATATGCCAATTTTGGGGCATATTTTCTCTCTCTGTTTTCATGTTTTATAGCAATTCTTTTTTTTTCTTTTTTTTTGCCAACTAATTTCAGCAGCTTAAATATATCGGCCAAAAATCACAGATGTTGTTTTCTCATCAAAACCATGTGATTTCCAACATCTGCTCAAACCAAAGTTGTGAAATGATTTCAAATTCACCCTTTGTATTCAGTTAGTGGAGAAACTGTGATGAAAGAAGATAAAGTAGTATGATTTCATTCTTTTTAAAAATCCACAATAATACAAGCACCATCAGTCTCTATTTAGATTAAATATGATTTGGCTTGGGTAATTTCCTACGCCTTTTCCCACGTCAAAATTTCTGTTGCACAATCTGTTACAGCTGTTGTTTGTTTATATTTTTTGGCATATATTCTCTCCCTTTTTTCATTTTCTTTTTAATTGAGCCAACTAACGGCACCCCAAAAACTCAAATAATTGTTACTAATGTCAATGCTGTTGTTTTTCTACCAAAACCCATGCCATTTCCAACATCTACTTATATCAAAGTAGTAAAATGATTTAAAATACACCCTGTATGTCCACTTTGTGGTGATTTGTGATAAAAGAAAATTAAGTAGTATGATTTCCATCCTCTAAAAATGTGAATTATATATTTAATCCATTACATTACCTTTATATGATGAGGACATGAAAATATATTGTAGAAAAGGAATGATGCTGATGCTTGTAGACAGTATAATGATTTTTCTAAGTTAAACCAAAAAACTCTCTCTCTCTCTCTCTCTCTCTCTCTCTCTCTCTCTCTCTCTCTCTCTGTCTCTCTCTCTCTCTCACTCTCTCTATCTCTCTCTCTCAGGACATTTTCCATTGCATGTCCATTGCAAATTCAGATATCCAACTTTGCAGTACATTTTTTCACTGGCTTTGTTTCAGTCTGATCATTTGTGTCTAAAGTGACTGCAGCGTTGGTCTAAAACCTGATTTAAACAAAAGGTATCTAAAAGCTTTTTCCGAGTCTTTTCTTCATTTTGCACTGCAGGTGCTTTGCCAGAACACGATGCGTCAAAGTGAACATTCTCAATCATGCGGCGACAGCCCTGATCTCATGAGCAACACTGACACAGTTGGCACACGGCTCAAGCTACCAGACTGATAATAACCCGAGCAGCCAATCAGAAGCGAGGGTCGGGTGTTTAAGTACAGCTCGACTCTGACCGGGTTAGTGTTGTTTGTTAGCGAGTTTATCAGCGTTGACAGGATTACATGGCTTTGATTTGTGGAGGTAAGAAGCGTGGTCCTTCACAGGTGGCGTAGATCATTTAAGCGCCTGTTCATCCCATGTGCTTAAACTTCAAGACATGATGGGTAATCCAAACGGCTTAACTGTTTGACCTTAAGCCGCTGAGCGAGGATCAGGGTCACCAGCGACCTGAGACACAGATTGGATGCATATAAGTGAAGTCTATGCTGTATGTCATTTAAAGAACACCTATAACACCCACATATTTTAACGTTAAACACTAGGCTACTTCTTAATATAAGTCATAAATGATAATTAAAGTGATCGTTCATGCCAAACATGGACATTTTCATCCTTTACTCACCGTCAAATTAATGTATGGAACAAAATACTATGGAAGTCAATGGCTACCGGCAACTGTTTGGTTATTCACATCCTTCAAAATATCTTCAATAGTCAGTATTAATAGACTGTCTGCTTAATATCTGCAAACACTTTATTTTGATGGTCTCCCTACATGCATATTAATATATAGCATATATTGTAGTTATGTTTTGCCAAGGAATTTTTTTTTTCTTCCTCATTAAAGCTTAGGTTTAGTGTTCCTTTGAAAAAACAACATACAATGCTGAGAAACGGCACTAGAATGAAATAATGACACTTTTTGTTTTTACAAACCATTTCCCAGCAACAAACTGAAGCGGTTATTAAAAAAGGGATCAGACTCGGTCTACAATACAAAATGCCCGGCTACACAAGAAGATTACAAGATTAGTCTTAATTAAATACTCAGAGTATCAGTAAGAATGTGTTGTGGTCTGAAATCCACCCCTGTTTAATCACGTCTTTTGTTGTACATGAAGAAATGCTACATGCTTTTCTTTTTGTGCATTTTTTCATGACTATGGGAGTCAGGTGGTTTATCTGCCTTGATAAAGAATTAATAGGTTGTTCAATATAGACACTGTGTGATCTGACTGAAAAAAAAAGAGTGCGGCTGGTTTCATTCGTGATGCTCTCTCTGTAATTTGGAGAGCTGCTGTTGGTGAGAAGCAGAGAAGGAAAGGGTCAGCACTCAGAGTGTGATCTGACGTCAGCTCAAATGACTTTGTGTCAGACACTTGCAAGCCTTTTATAGAGAAGTGTCTCAAAGACGCTGTGCATTTTGGTTGGCTTTCGGTTAGTGCAAAGTCATTTTTACAATGAATTCTAGTTATGCAATAGATGTCATGGGCAATTTTAACTCTGCATGACTCCAGAAAGAAGCAGAATATGCATCATAAACTGAAGAAAAAAATGGGATTTTTATCATTCATCCTGTTACGCATATTTTTATGAATTCTATAGATTTATGTAGTTGCAAAAGGGATCTAGGTTCACCTGTGCACTTTCACATGGTGTAGAAATGTTGAATTAATTATATGGTGGCTCCAAAAAGAATTTGGACAATAAAATACCACTACAAATAAATAGTTATTTACCATTTTTCTCAGAATTAGATTTTTTTTTATTTATTTATTTATTTATTTATTTATTTTTATTGTATTCATTTATTATTATTATTTATTTATTTTTAGTTTTTATTTATTTATTTATTTTCTTTGTTGGGGGGGAGGGGTAATATTGCTATTGGTTTGCTCCTTGAAGAATATTTTGTAATAATATTTTTGTATTGAAGGTTTAAATACAATAGATTTTCATTTTGAAAATATATTTCCCTAAACTGCGCCAGTTACAACATATCATTAGTATAGATTTTAGTTACGTTTTAGCCAGAAAAAAAAAACAGAATAAATAAATTCCAAATTCCAGATTTAGAAAGAAATATATTATTGGATTAAACAAAAAAATTATTATACATAAACATTAAGGCTACAGCAGCTTAACATAAGCTATAGAACATAAAATAAGATAAATTAAGAAAGTTGCAGTTGTACTTTTGGTATACTAAATTGTAACAACTAGTTTTGTACTTAATGCACTTTAATTGTGCAGAAGTAGTACAGAAGTCCAACTAAATATATACTGAAGGATATTTAATTGCGCTGAAGGGAAACTGATGCAAGTATACTTTTGGTACACTTAAAATATCTTGCATTTAAAAACTGTTAAAACTCTATTATTCAAAGATCTTATACTCCTCTGTATTTTCCGGACTTTTTCATAGTTTGACTGGTCCTGCCACTTACAGTCAGGTGCAACTTATTTATCAAAATTAATTTGACATGAACCGAGAGAAATGAACCAAGAGAAAACATTACCGTCTCCAGCCGCGAGAGGGCGCTCTATGATGCTCAGTGCTCCTGAAGCCTACACTGAAAACATAGAGCGCCCTCTGATACCGTCGGCTGTAGACGGTAATGTTTTCTCTTGGTTCTAAATAAATGCGTCTTATAGTCCAGTGCGACTTATATATGTTTTTTTCCTCGTCATGATGTATTTTTGGACTGATGCGACTTTTACTTTGGTGCAACTTATAGGTGGTACTCCAAATAAAGTTTAATTATTATTTTTATATCCGTGATATGTCAGTAAATATGTTAATATATTTTGAACTATACTTAATATGAAATAAATATATGACTTTTTTTTTTGACTAGGGCTAACAAACATCTTTTTGTGAAATGTGTTTCTTAGAAAAAGCATAATGCAATAATTTGTCATATAATGTAATTTAGAGCATTTTGAAGTATAAATTAAATACTTTTTAGACTACTCTTAAGATTAAACAAATTGAAGGAAAACCAATAAATTTTCAATGAAAATCCTTGTGCTGACTTATCACTAAATCGACCATATTAATTGCTCGTTAAGCCGCTCTGAACTGCTCTCTCATGTTGTGTACCGTCAACATCGATTTTTAGTTTTGGAACAATACAGATGACAGACAGTATTGCTGTTGCTGGAAGCGGACACATCTGTGGCGCTCTAAGGGCGCTCAGTCACCGCCTCTGACCCTCCGCCAGTGCAACCAGAGGTGGAGATGCCACAAGTTTATACCTCCGTTGATTGACAGCCCTCCGAGAGACCATTGTCAAATCCTCCACCTCTTTGCCCTGTGTGTGGTCAGACTCTGTTTTCTGTCAGAGTGACAGGAGGAGGCTGTGTTTTTTGGCACTGAATGTCTTCTCTTGTTCCAGCCCAGCAGATTGTTACCAGCGGTCTGTTGTGCAACTGCTGGCTGCGGGAGGGATCTCAATGGGGAATATGAACGAACGACATGATTTGATTTCAGATATTTTTTGCAGCAGGGTTGTTTTCTCTGCTCTCAGCAATATGAAACCAAACCTGCCAGTACCTAGTGAAAAACAGCCCACACTGCTGCAGCGTTTATAGCCCACAAATGTTCCACTACAAGCTCAGAAAGGCTGTTTACCTAAAGGAGTGACAGTATTTGTATATTTTGCAACATGTGCGGTTAATAAATGTGAAAAAAGCGTATCATTGAAGTTTAGGACATTTTTTAATTACAGGTTTTGTCTGGTGTCCAAATAAAAGGTCACTGATTTCTTTCAGAAGTCTGTTTTCGCTGTCACTCGGTGGATATTAAAGATCCAGTTCTGCATGCAAAGTATTTTTATGCATTTCATTAAGGAGGCTAAATTATACATGGCCCATGTTGTTTGTGTGTTTTATTTTACAGTGCTGCATGTCATTGACTGTGTTTTTGATCAAATTTGATGCCAGGCCAAAGGACAAACAGTTATTTGTGTTGATGTTTGCTTTCTGAAACCACTTTTTACAGGCCAAATTAGTAGTTTTATTATTATTTTATATATATATATATATATATATATATATATATATATATATATATATATATATATATATTGTTTTAGCAAAATTAAAATACATTTTAAAATAATTTAAATTAAATTAAATTAAATTAAATTATTTATAAAAAATGTATAATTTATTATAATGTATTTTAATAATAATAATAATAATAATAATAATAATAATAATAATAATAATTGTAATTATTACTTTAAGTAATAATAATAATAATAATAATAATAAGTAGAAGAATAGAGATATTGCATCCTCCTATTATTATTAGTAGTAGTATTATATAAAATATAATATCCGTAGCATTTAGAAAAAATATATAATGTAATTAGCATTTTTCCTATCAATCACACAGCCACTTTTTTATCAACTGATACATAATTTCATTTTTTTATTGTGTGTCATCATTTTATGTGTTGTCATTTTATTCATTAAAATATTTGTTGTAATAGGTGTTTTAATAGCCAGTTCTACTGAGGCAACATGCCCCACTGTTAAATAAACTATATTTCTTAGAATGACAGTGGAAACGTGCATTTTTTTCAAGACTTTATTGGATGTGTCTTTCAAAAATAAAATACTCATCTGCAAGAAAACACTGACAACAAGATTTGGTCTCCCCCATGTCTTATCTGGCCTGTGGATAATTAGTTCTCTCTTCTAACCAACCTAGCAAAACAATGAAAAATGAGGTAGATTACAAAGGATATCTCTTGAGAAATTACAGAGGTCATTACCTGCACTCCAAAAGATAAATCAGATATTATAGAACCATTGTAAGACCAATAAACTCTCACTTCTTTTCCTCTTCTTTAGAATTAAACCTAGCCATCGGCTGCAAAACGGTGAAATAAATTCGTAATCTAATTCGCTCAAGGGAGCCAAAACACTCCCATCATTTCTGAATATTCAACACAATTCTCATTTTCCTTTTAATCTTTCACACACTCCCCTATCTTACATTGACTGCAAATGAAATACTTCAGCTAATATGAGAGAGGTTCAGCCTCTGAGAACGATTATTAATTTTTACCAGCTCGCTAGAGGAGTTTCAAAACTCCCCGGGCCTCGCTGTGTGCCGTCTGCCGTTGTGCCGCAAATCAAAGCATAGATAATTAAGAGATAGCAAGACGATTCTTAAGGCCGCTTTCCTTCTGAGCGAGTGACTCAAGTGAACTGTCTTAAGGAGGGAAGATTGTCCGGCTCATTCTCTGTCTGAATTGTGCACTTGCGAGTCTGTGGCAATTGTGAAACTGAAGAACTTCTCGTCTCCCGTGGAACAAGGTCATCCATCTACGTTAGCGCTTCAGACAAAGTGTGTGACCGTTTGCGGCCCGATGCAGCGACCTGGAGCTGAGCCTCATCTGCGTCGAAGGACTCACGTCTGCCGCCGTGTGCTCTGCTGCCATTGGAGATTCATTGTAACTGGAGAAATTGCTTTTGGGACACATCAGCTGGAGTCTGGCTCTGGAATTGGGCTAACGGAAATAGATGAACGGAGGAAAACAAACGCAAAAGCAGTACACAGTGGTTCGCTTCTGTTTATGACCACATGATAATAATATTGATTAGCATCCTTACTAGGGCTGTCAATAATTTCATTATTTCAATTATTAAAACAATCACATGTAAAATATTATTATTAATATTAACTATTTTGAATGTAACTATTTATATATTTAGTTACATGTAATGATATGCTGTGCTAATATTTAATGTTACATATCGGTGTAGTTTTAGTGTCAGTGAGAGTATTAGAGTATAGGTTTTATTTAGGGATGCACCGAAATGAAAATTCTTTGCCGAAACCGAAAACCGTAAAAGAGAAAACCAAGGCCGAAAACCGAAACCGAAACACCGAAAGAAATTATGCCAATTATTAGTACCATTGCATTTATTGCTATGACCGTGTACTAACTTTACTAAAATTAAGACATTGCAATTGCATAAATTAATATTAAAGTTTCAAAGATAATTACAATTACATAACTTATAAAAAAAAAAAAAAAACATAAAAATACATAATTACAAATGATGCAAATATTTATTAAGCACATTGCAACAATGCACAGTATAAAATAAAATTCAAACTAAAAATGTATCCCATTCATGTGTATATTTAATAATAATGTACAGGCCTACTGGCGTGCAGAAAGGTTTTAAAAAGAACAGTTCTCTCATAAAAACAAAGTGCATTTAGGTGAAGTGCATTTGAAATTTTTCTATGTAGGACTAGAAAGTGCATTACTTCTCCAGTTGGCAAGACTGTTATCACTTCTGGGGATGGGGACTTCAGACAGATAACCATCTAGCTGTTGAGCAGTTGAGCTTGTCATCTGCCTGACATTTGAGAAATATTTGAGAGAGTGTATTTAAATAGGGCCAGGGCATAAATAAATTTTTTTATCAAATTAAAGCAGAAATCTAGCAGAAAATCTAGCATAAATATGGCTACAATCTGATATTATGTATGTGTCTGTGTGTGTATATATATATAGTAGCCTAAAGAACAAAATAGCCAACGTATTATTATTATTTGAGGCACTTTCTTGCAGAATTCCACTGAACATATCAGACAACGATGGTGCATGCCCCTCATCTGGTGCAGAGACGAGTCTTTTTTTTCTGCGTTTATGTTTAATGTTAGTAATGTGTCAAAGTTAGTAGTTATCTCTATATCTATATCTATATAATAAGATAAATAAATATACAATTAATTATATATAATATATAATTATATATAGTTCTTTCAATTTGTAAGTTATTTTAGCGAATCAAAATAAGCTAAATAAAAATGAGAAATGTTGCTTTGACAGCTAGCTAAAATAAAATATTTTTTTTCCTGCTTTATTTTACTTTTTTAAGTAACGAAAATGTTTATATATATATATATATATATATATATATATATATATATATATATATATATATATATATATATATATCGTTTTCATTAAATTAAAATATTATATATAGCTATTATCGTATACATGTATTTAGCAAAAACGTGTATTATTTATTTGATTTTGACAGCCTCATGTATTGATTTTAAGTTATTTTACCATTTACAGGTTTGATGGTGTATTTTACCCTATTATAGTCTGACATTTTTTATAGGATATTATATGTCCTACACAAAAATACATTTGTAAAATTTATAGCCCTAATCTCTTCAAGAGGCTGTCAAAAACACCCACAAACAAACTCCGGACCTTTATTAACATTTGCCTCCATTATATATAGTACAAATCAGATTGCCAGAAAAAATCTCAAACTCCAGATCAGCTGCCTATTGGCCAAGAAATATGAAAGAGGAAATGGGGCTGGATAGGTCACATTCTGTGCAAGATCCCTGAAAACTTCACCAAACAGGCAATGGAGTGGAACCCACAAGGAAAGAGAAGAGTGTGTAGTCCAAAACTTGGAAATGATGCATAGAAGCAGAGAGGAAGGCAGCAGGATGGTCGTGGGCCCAGCTGAAGAGAGTTGCCCAAAACCGAGCTGGCTGAAAATTGTTGTTGAGGCCCTATGTTCCTTCGTGGAGACAGCGGAATAAGAAGAATCTTTATTTGCATATATTTAGTGCATCAAATGTTTTTAGTCGGCTGTGCATTGACATAACAGGCCTGAAGCCATCGGTCACCCCCATTATCCCCTCTCTGAACCCTAGGAATGCCTCAAAATGTGTCCACCTGAAATATGCATCTGATTTTTCCGCCTCGCTTTAAGTCTGCTCATGCTGCACCGGTGGGAATATTCAAAGCAGCACTTATGAAATATTTATCGGAACACGAAAATTTCCCTGTATTTTAATTACCTGTTTTATACTCGAGGTACAATAAAGATTAAGTGAGCCCACTGCTGAAAGGTGACTCAGTGTTCATTTACAGAGATTATGGTGAATAATTCAAATCTTTTTGGTTGCTCTGTGGATTGGAAGGGGAACCAATGAAAGGATTTATTCAGAGTCAAGCCACATCCATTAATTTTGAATGCAGCCCAAAGCACCTGCACAGAGTGTTGGCATGTTTTATTGAGAGAGCGGCTATGTTTTCCAAGATCACATGCCCGGAAGGTCCCACTCACAGGTCTTCTTGTGTTGTCTGTTATCACACATAAAGCCCCTTAGCTAAACATAAACTCCTCTAATGAGAAAAAAATCATTTTCAGTATATTAAGCACTGAAACTCCTACGTGAGTATGTGAATCCATGCGTTTCTAGTGACACAAACATGATTTTCACATGTGGCAGCATTTGATTGCGCAAAGTACCATATTTTCCGAACTATAAGTCGCAATTTTTTCATAGTTTGGCTGGTCCTGCGACTTATAGTCAGGTGCGACTTATTTATCAAAATTAATTTGACATGAACCGAGAGAAATGAACCAAGAGAAATTAACCAATAGAAAACATTACTGTCTACAGCTGTGAGAGGGCTGAAAACAGAGCGCCCTCTCGTGGCTGTAGACGGTAATGTTTTCTCTTGGTTCTTGGTTCTAAATAAGCGCGACTTATATGTTTTTTTCCTCATCATGACGTATTTTTGGACTGATGCGACTTATACTCAGGTGCTACTAATAGTCCGAATAGTACGTTTCATTCTTAGACAACATTCAGAGGTCGGGAAAATGTCATTTTGTTATTTTATTAAAAAAGTGTGGAAACTGTACTGTGCTCGCAAGCGTGTGATTTTCAATTGCACGATGTTGCCTGTATTTCATATCAAATTCGTGAAGGAAACAACATGCATGCAATGCTGTGGTCAGTTAACTGACATAAAACTGTGCATGCATGCAATATGTTATATATGAATCACATTTAAGAACATGTCTCTAAAATTGTTTTTTTTATAACTGTATTAAAAGCAGTGTATTATTAGAGTATACATTTTTTTGTAATTTCATTTTTAGTAGTTTTATTGTGCATTTGTCATTTTTACTACTGAGTCAAATAATCCTTTAAAAATGTAATTGATAAAACTGATAAAAGTCATACAGGTTTGGAATGACACGAGGGTGTGAAATTTGACATACAGTAAAAGTGAACTATTCCGAACTATTATTATTAATTCCTAATGAAATATTCATGCTAAGTAATATTTACATACCTCTTAAATTCTTGGCTTATTTTAAACAAACACGTTGACATCAATGTCATCTGATAAACAGGTAGATGGTTGTATTATTTCTAACTGAGGTCAGAAAGTGGTTTTCCTTGAGTGTTGAGTTCCTTGAGTTCTTCCCGACTCCCGTTTAGGTGAGGGTGTTCCTCTGGGAACTGTCCCTGGAGGCATGTGTGTTTTCGTCTTGGCAGGCACTGGTGAGCAAGTGAGAAGGGCGCTGTGCTTGGCTCATTTACATTGATGGCAAGACTTCTCCTTTGCTGGCATTTTCAACAGCCATTGATCCACGGCCTGCCTGATTAATTCTATAAAAGGATCAGGAGTCAATTAGTGTCTGAATTTCACTTTGAATTCCACGTATGTGTCACCTTTCCCTTGAGGACCCCGACCCGTCTACATGTGTCCTCTGCACCACACTCCTGAAATATCCATCTCCAGTCAATTTATGTTTCCTCTTCATTCTTCTCAGAGTAAAGAATACATCTGCATACCAAAGACAAAGGATGTACCTGCAGGAAAGAGACGTGTGTGTTAGCTACCTAGAGACTGAATCAGGTTTCACAAGGATTCATTAGCTTTCTGTTTTTAAGTAGAAGCAAGCAGAAGGTTGACATAAGATATGACAAGATAATGCTGTGCTTGCCTGTCTGATAATGGTCATGGGTCTAACTTTGTGTTCCAAAACCTAGGGAGCTGCTTGAGAGGATTTTAATGTAACAATCCCAGAATGCCTTTTGTCAAGCACAGAGAAATGTGAAGTGGAAAAATATTTGTATTTCTTTCAAAATTGAAAGTTAACTTAAAAATTATAGATGGATGGTGCATAAAATTCTAGCCAATTCAGATAAGTTGATACAATTTTTTTGATAAGATATTATGACTAATAAATAATAACTAGCTGATTTAAAAATCGTATACTGTTTTGATGAAATAACATAAAAATAAAAGACTAAAAGCTACAAGTGCTACAAGTGAATTTAGAAATTGCAACATTATAATATACTGTTTAAAAATGCATGTTAATTTTACAATTTGCTAAAGATATCATTTTTTTGTATATTTAATGTTTTGTAAAGACTAATTTTATGTGAGTGTTAGACAATGGCGAATCTAAGTGTAATCTAATGGTAAAAATTTTAAATGAACATACACAAAATAAAAAAACAATAAAAAAGAAATAAAAAAAATATATATTAAATAGTAAAAATAAAAATAATATCCATCATATGATAATATATCATTCATCTCTCATTGAAGAAGTTTAGTCTGAAGGATGAGGATTATTCCTGCTGATAGATGTTGTAACTTTACCATTCTGAGGGCTAAATTATTCAGGGAAGGCTACAGTTTGCGTTAAAGCGGTGTCTATAATAATTTTCCTATTGTAGGCAGTTTATATATCACCTCTGTATGAATATAATATTGATAACAGTGTGTTTAAATGTAAAACTATTTCATTTTTTTCTTTTCTTTTTTTTTTTCAGGTGATTCAACGCAGAGAAGATGGCTCTGTTAACTTTTTCCGTGACTGGGAGGCTTATCGTGAAGGATTTGGCAAGATAACAGGAGAGCATTGGCTTGGTAAGCCTTCCGTATCGCTATCTGTAATGCAGTCTGTCGGGAAAATTCTTTAGTAATATTAATGCCACTAAG
The DNA here is from genome assembly GCF_023724105.1 of Carassius gibelio. Lineage (NCBI taxonomy): Eukaryota > Metazoa > Chordata > Actinopteri > Cypriniformes > Cyprinidae > Carassius > Carassius gibelio. Next base: position 7,586,051 of record NC_068403.1, on the reverse strand, counting down.
AGACGTATAGAAGAACATTTCATTTTTCTACTCATTCCTGAGGTGTTGCAAATGTTTAAAACAATGTTTAGTTGCATGCAGCTGTGATATCCATTTCTGCATATTAAATAATTTATATCATATTTAGTGTATATTAAGTACCACATATTATGTGATTATTATGTGGTTCATAATATTTTATTAAACACTTTCTGTTGAAGAAGTGAAACTAACACGAATAGCTGATCATGTTGTCTTTGAAATGTAAGTAACTTTCTATAACTTCTTGTTTATAGAACTGTTGTCTGAAAGCACACCCGCAACCGCGAATCACAGTTTCACACTTTTTGGTTTTGAATGGCAGTAATGTCTTTAAAGCAAGCTGAGGAGTTATTCTGCTTCTGTCGTGACACACACACACACAAACATGCTCATCATGTTTGTCACTCTTGTATATATGACTTTTTTTCCCGACGACTGTAAGGAACATGGGCAAGTACAGTTTTTGCCACGGTGAGCTGCCAGCGCGGACAAAATGCCAAGCTGTGTGTCCAAAGCCGAGCGTAGCAGATGGCTGTGGGTGGACAGGGAGCAGAGCTTTATAAAGAGGAAACTCATCATAGCGTCCACTGATCAAGCATTGGACATTTTTTGCTTCTATCCAATACTGTAATTACAGATTAGGCTTGTTGATTCAGATCACTGTTATTTAAGGCAGTAGTTTATAAAATTTAAGTGCTGTCATTATTTAATCATCCTTTTATTCAAAACCTGTATTCTGCTGTTTTTTTTTCCGATGAAGAACAAAAATAAAATAAAATAAAATACAATTTAAAATATTTAATTAAATATAAATTAAACTAAACTTAAATAACGGTGATTCCTGAATGCTTTGTGACAAGGTCAGAGAAATGTGAAATATAAATATATTCATTCTGTATATCATTCAAAATGGAAAGGTAACTTTTTAAAAATGACTGTCAATACAGATAAGCTAATTGGATAATATTTTTGTTGTTGTTGTTGTTATGACGGATAATGCACAAAAAGCTGATATTACAGTTTTATTATATAGCATATGCTATTCTTTAAATTGGTCTAAAAATATAATATATATAATAAAATAAAATAAAATAAAGGAAATCTCAGACAAGCTCAGGGAAATGTAGAGTATGAATGTATTTGAATTTAATTTCAAAACTTTACTCAAATTCAAAATCAAATCAAAACACCATATAGTCTGTTTCTCACACAAAGCTATGATATGGCTTCAAACCTGGTCGTATACTCTACTTTAAAGATACTTGACAAACCAGGTTGCTAGTATGAACTGTCATTGCATGGGAAAAGCTTAAATATTCTCAAAAAAATGTATGTGATGATTTGAAAAAAAAAAAAAAAAAAGCATGTGAGGTGATTCAATGACAGAGTTTTCATTTTTTGGATGACCTATTCTTTAAACCTGATAGATGGAATAAGGAAAACAGTGTTTTTTTGTGTGTATTCTCTGTGACAGCCGGTTGCTCTCCAATATGTTGGACGTGGAGAAGATAAATTGCATTTTCGTTTATTTACTGCAAGGTTGCTTCTCTTTTGAGGACAAAAAGATGGAAATATTTTCTGCGAAGGCGATGCTTATGGGCTGCGTCTTGCTTCTTTTTTCTTTTTTTGCCTTTGCCTGATAAACATTTTCAGTCTAGACTTGTAGAGTTGTCGTCTGTAATGTGCGCTCAGGGTCCTGTGTCTCAATCCACCGTGATGAACTGTGACAGGCCCGTCACTGAGTGTCATCTTGGAGAGATTGACAGCTTCACAGCGAGTCCAGGACAGCACTGGCTAGCAGGGTCTCTCACGCCCGCTGTGGCTGAGAATGACTTTTCCCGTGGCCTGCTCCTTTTTCTTCACAGTGAGTAAGACCAGCCTAGAGCAATTCCACAGGCTGTTCGACACAAGATATTACTGGTCAGGGGTTCGGGTCCCTGTGGGGCAAGCCCAGGATGGAACAGTCCTCCCTGGAGTGACGAGGTTCAGGGCCCTGCCTCATGGTGAAGATGTGCATCGGTGCCAATGAGTTGAGCTTCTCCAGGCCACGCTCTTAATCAATAAGAGACAATTAACCTCCAGGGCTGGAGAAATGAGTTCCAGAAAACATCAACAACACAGATTCATCAGGCATGAGGTGACAGGGAAACCGGGGAGGGCAGAGGACCTGTAGCGAGAGACAATCTAGCCTCTCACCTCCAACAAATAGGATACGGAGCACAGTTCACAATAGCTCTGTTGAAGAACTTGCTCGGGCGCCATTCTGAATTGAATTGGGAATTCCTAATAAATCCCAGTTCAGTTGCTGGATTTTAAAAAATCTAATCAAAAAGGATGCAGAATTGGCATTTTAGCTTATTAATAGTTAATAAGATTGTTGTTAAGTTAAGGTAGGGTTAAGTGGTCTAAAATATGGATCTATTTTTATAGTTCAAGTCAAAAAGTTATCATCACCTTGTTCCCTTGATAAAAACAATAGGATTTTTCCATTTGTAGTTGAATTATTGCATAAACTTCAATTATTGCATTATTGCATTACTCCAAGAAAGGTTTATGATTCTTTCACATTTTGTTTATCATGGTAATCTTTACAAATGAACAACTTTTATGAATTTTGAAGCCTAAATCGGCAGAAGTAAAAAAGATAAATGTAGCCTATAACAAACTATTGCATGACTTTGATGTCACCATCACCAAACAAACAACTCTTTCAGTCTTTGTTTAAAGGTTTAAGGTTTAAAAAGTTTGCAAGATCGCAATTATAAATCCAGCGAGGCTGTGAAAGTGGACTATTGAGTTGTTGTTTATTTGTTAGCTGTTACGACATTTAATGTCCCTGACAGCTTCCGTAGTCCATTTGGCTACATGTAAACAACAAGCCTTTTTCAAGTAAAAATCTTAAAAGAAAAATCATGAATGGGGTATTAGGGATGTATTTTATATTGTAGAATTAAATGTGTAAATATCTTGAGCTTGTGTTAACCACGGACCTTTTTAAAAGCATTTAACAAAATAAAATATTTAAAAAATAATTATATAGTTTAATGGTCTAATAATACAACGTATAGTTTCTTTAACAATATACATATCTAAGCCATCACTATCACATGAAAATTTGCTTTTTAATTTAGAGACAGTGGAAATAATTTCACTCTCACTAACTTCATTTAAAAAAAGGGACTGCATGACTCTGCTTTCACCTGTCCAGCTTTTATTTTCATCATGTGATGGTATAGTTTTGGCAAGATTTGAACCAACATTGACAAAAAAAGAATTAAATTCATCAGACATTTTTTCACCACTTATCTCAACGTTCTGTTCATTCATTAAGTATAATGGCTGACTATAATTCATTTTACTGCCCATAACCTCCCTTAAGACTTTCCACATTCTTTTGATATTGCTTTTGTTTTCCATCAACAAATTTGTATAATAATCTTTTTTTGCACATCTCATTATAGAAGTCAGCTTGTTTTTATAAGCTTTATATTTTTTTTCTGCATTTACGGTCCGATATTTTACAAAATCCCGATAAAGCTTATTCTTCTTTTTACAAGACTTCAATATACCCTTCGTTAACCAAAGCTTATTATTATTTCTTGCTTCATCATTCAATATTTTTATTGGGCAATTATTATTATATAACCATAGATACTTTTCAAGAAAGAATTCATAAGCCTTATTTACATTATTTGTACTATAAACATTGTCCCAGTGTTCTTTCATAAGATCATCCCTAAATCTGTTTAATCTTTCCTCAGTTCTCAACCTGATAACTTTACTAAACTTTTCTTTATTTATTTTAACTTCACAGAAGTGAGTTAGAAATATCGGCAAATGATCAGTTGTGTCATTTATCAAAAGACCACTTTTGACTGTTTTTTCCAATATATTTACAAAAATGTTATCAATTAATGTGGCACAACTGGAGGTTATTCGGCTAGGCCTAGTAATGGTAGGATAAAGGCCTCTGCTATACATTAAATCTAGGAAATCTAAACTACTAGTATGATTAGACACATTCAAGAGATTTATATTGAAGTCCCCGCAAATTACAGACAATTTATTTTCATTCATCCCAACTAATAATTGCTCCAGCTTGTTGTTAAATACTGTAATACTAGACCCCGGAGTTCTATATATGCATGTGACAACAATATTCTTCTGTTTCTTCATTTCGATCTCAACAGTTAAACATTCCATTAAATCTTCTGTTGCAGTAGTCATACACTCAATTGTTTTGCATTTCAGATCACTACTAACATATAGAGCAACCCCACCTCCTCTCTTATTAATCCGATTAACATAAAACAATTCATAACCCTCAAAATAAAATTCTGCACCTTTCTCATCCGTTAACCAGGTCTCAGACAAAGCTATAACAGTAAATTTATTTTGTAATGTGTTCAAATAATCATGTATTCTACTAAAATTTGAATACAGGCTTCTACAATTCAAATGAATAAGAGAAAATGAACCAGCCGTTTCTATTTTACTAGTAAATTCTGCATCTGTATAATACATACATGTATCATTTATGTTTGGAAATAAATTTAACTCCGAGTCCAGTTCATCATGTTCATAGACACAACCTTCAAAATTTTCAGCTTGTGTAAAGATATGTTCACACACCGCGGACATTGCACTCAATTATAAAAAATTAGTGCTTGCCACAACGTAATCTCCTCATACCTTATTCGTCGTGTGTCTTATCATTTTCATAATTGTCCAAGGAAAGTCGAAGAGATTCAACACTGGCTGTTATTTCCCCAGCGGGAGCAGATTTGCTTCTACTGCGGGGGGACTGCCATCCTACAGCCCGAAGCGCTGCGTCCCAATCCGACTCTTTTCTTGGAACTTCCATCGTTACGCCAAAGTCCTTTAGACCCTCAGCTGCTTTGCGTGGATTTTCAAAAATCTTAGTCTTTCCATCCTGCAGGAACAGCATGAGTTTTGCGGGATAGAGAATGCGAGACTTGATTTTTCGCTCCTGGAGTTGTTTCCTTGCGCTCCTGTATTTTGCACGCTCCTTAAAAACATCGGTAGTGTAATCCTCATCAAAATAAATCCGTTGATTCTTGATCCGAATGTCCCTTAGAGACCATGCAGCATGTAATACTCGTTGTTTCTCCTTAAAACTACGGAAACAAACTATAATTGATCTGGTGAAGTCCGCGGCACGTCCCGTGGAGGAGACACCTGTTACTGCAGCGCGATGCGCCCTTTCAATGTAAATCTCTTCCCGGATATTGAGCTGCTCACGAATAAGCTTTTCTATAAACTCAATCATATTACTTCCTTCTGTTTTCTCCGGTACCGAGTAAATTCTTAAATTATTTCTCCGTGAACGGCCTTCCAGACCCTCACACTTCTCCTCAAGGTACTTTTGTTTGCGCATCAGATGAAACATCACCTTAGTCAGATCCATATTACGGTCCTCATTGTCCGAAATCCTCTGTTCGGCGTCATTCACCCTTGTTTTTAATTCTTCGAAATTCAGTTTTATGTCGCTCACCTCCTTCCTCAGCACACCAAAGTTCCCTGCCGTTTCAATTCGAAATAATTTGAGTTCCTTCAGTATTTCTGATGTATTATCGGCGCTGTCCGCACCCTTTCCCTCCAAGCAGGTTTGGTTTGCTGGCGCGATATCCAACAACTCGCCTCGTCTTTGATTTGGTTTTGGCATTATTAGGCGCTATTTTTTTCTTTAAATGGTAACTTAATGATTCAATCGTAATACACTTTATCTAAATCCCCAAGCAGTAGTCAATCTTTAAGGTTTTTTTTAAGGTTTTTAGTTTTTGTTTGTCAGACGTTACACGCTGGTACGGGCTGTTCGGCCATCTTGAATGTTTCCAGATAAAATGAGGGTGGCTAAAATTATTCCCCTTTTTAAATCTGGTGATAGACATAGTCTCACAAATTATAGGCCTATATCTTTGCTTTCTCAATTTTCAAAAATTCTGGAGAAGCTTTTTGTTAACAAATTTGATTGTTTCCTTGAAAAACATTCTTTGATTCATGATAATCAGTTTGGGTTTCGAAGTACCCGCTCAACAGCTATGGCTTTGATGAAAATCACAGAAGACATTACTACAGAATTGGAGAATAAAAATCACACAGTTGGAGTTTTTATTGACCTTAAAAAGGCCTTTGACACTCTTGATCATGCTATATTGATATCTAAATTACAGACATATGGAATTAGAGGTGTAGTATTAAATTGGATTATTAGTTACTTAGAAAATAGACAACAATATGTAGAGTATATAGGCCATGAATCTAAGTTGTTAACAATACAGTGTGGAGTCCCTCAAGGCTCTGTGCTGGGGCCTAAATTATTTATTTTATATATTAATGACCTCTGTGACTATTCAAAGATTTTGCGTTTTGTTCTTTTTGCGGACGATACAAATTTTTTTGTATCGGGGAAAAATGTAAACATATTAATGAAAACTATTGAACAAGAATTGGTCCTACTTCAGAAATGGTTTAATAAAAATAAACTGTCGTTGAACTTAAGTAAAACAAAATTTATGTTGTTTACAAATCAAAAATGTCCTGATAATGTTAGTTTGACTTTAAATGGAATAATTATTGAGAGAGTGTCAGAATTTAGGTTTTTAGGAGTACTCATTGATGAAAAATTTAAATGGAAGTCACACATAGCTTATGTAAGAAATAAAATTTCTAAAAACATTGCCGTTTTGAGCAAAGTAAAGTTTATGTTAAATTATAAGGCAATGAGAATCTTATATTGTTCCTTTATTTTGCCATATTTGATGTATTGTTTGGAGGTATGGGGAAACTCTTATTTTACTAATTTAATGCCTTTATTTATTTTGCAAAAAAGGGTTATAAGAATAATTAATGGAGTTGCTCCAAGAGAACATACTACAGGACTGTTTCTGAGGTCAGGACTACTCAAATTGAAGGATTTGGTTTCTTTACAAACTTTATTAGTTGTTCATAAAGCGAAACACTGCCTGTTACCACATGGATTGCAAACCCTTTTTACTGTAAATATTGAGACAAGCAGAAGAAATAATGATTTTAAACAACCTTTTGCTGGAAATACCCTCAAACAAATGTGTGTTTCAGTTTCTGGTGTGAAAAAATGGAATTTTCTAGAAAATGATTTAAAATGTTGTTCAAATATTCTTCAATTTAAATATAAGTATAAACAGAAGATATTTAATTTGTACGGAGATGAATATGAAAATCATTAAAACTATAACAACAATGATGGTTTCGTCATTGTTTTGTTGCTGGAGTTGTCATTATTGCATTGTTGTTGTTTTTTTTGTTTGTTTGTTTGTTTGTTTGTTTTTTGTTTTTTATATATGTCATGTCAGTGAGGCCATCTAATTTGTAATTTGTAATTTTCTTAATATAAGAATGGGGTAGGAGTTTATAAGATTTTTTTTCTTCATCTTACTCCTGTTCTTCTTGTCATGGAATGTAATTTTGTGTGTTTGTTGGTTTGTTGTTGTGGTATTTTGTGTTGCATTACCATGAAAAGAGAATAAATAAATGAAATGAAATGAAAAAAAAAAAATAATAATAATTAAATGAATAAATAAAAGGCTAATTTCCAGGGTTTGACCTATGAAAATATGTCATCCCTGCAGTACTTTATTAAACTTCATTACATTCTTCTTGTGGGACGTGACTAATATAATAACTGAAATTACTTGTAATCATAAACTGATTCCATTAGAGATTTACATTGCTAAGTGATAAGTAGGATACTATAAGCATAAAGATGAATTAAGTAATTAAAGTTTTTATTTAAAAACTCAACTGAACTTTTAAAAAATACTGAATAAATATGCAATCATATTTGTCAGTATTTCTTTTGGTTTCTGGAAAGAGCAAACTACAGACAAATCTGAAGTTTCTCAGAGAAACTTAAGAGCTACTTTTGGTGTGCATGCAAGCGAAGATCGTTTTAGTGCCACATTACCAATTAGCATGAAATGCTTATGCATGAATGTAAGTCGAATATTAAGGGTGCAATATGAATATTAATGCACAAGAGTGTATTTTTGTGTCATCAAAGGAGAGGTTTGAATTATCATTCTATAATTTCCTTTTGTAGTGTATTAGCATATCCATTTATGATCAACCTCCCAGAGCACTATAAATAAGTCTTTTATCAGTCATTTTCACATAATTCTGTTGAATTGCTTATAATAAGTCATTCCAATTCCCTAAATATTTACAGATGAGTGTCGATATAAGACTCAAGTGCTCATCTAAAACTCACGCACTTATACTTGTGAAGAACTCCTATGAACTCCTATTTTAAATTGCATTTAATTCATTTTTTTTTTTTTACCAAGTTTGTATTATTTTTTTTCTCTAATTTGAGCTTTAATGAGCATATGAGACTTATTACAGTTATGACAACATTTAAAAACTCTTAGTGAATACCAGAATCAATTATGAGAATAACTAAAATGCACACAAATATAATTATTTACCAAAAGTAAATGTCTAATTAGTTTTTTTACTTTATTTTTATAGATTAAAGCAAATTGCAAACAATAAACTAAACATTCCTTGACAAAAGCGGTGACTTGAAGAATAGAAATGATACAAATAAATAAGAAGAGTAGAAAGAAAACACATACAATATTGACAAATAATACAACAGGGAAAAAAATCAAGTTTCCTTACTGATCAGTTCATTTTCAATTCATCCAAATACATAGTAAAAGGTGTCCACCTTTGTATACAAATGTCCAGTTTCATTTGGAGTTGGGCAGTCTCCATATATATTCCATTCTATAAAAATATTCAAGTTTTTCTGTCCACTTGGACATATTTTGGAGGGCGTGGCTTCATCCAGTTAATTGTTATGGTTTTTCTAGCACTTAAAATGAGTTCATGCAGAATATATCTCTGGTTTTTACTACATAAATCATGGGGTATCCCTTTAAGGAAGAAAAACAGGGGTGTAAAAGGCAAGTCTATATGAAGAATTTACCCCATGTCAAAATGTAGATATTTTTTTTGGCATTCTCAAAATATGTGTGTGATCTCCTACCTTTTCCACACCCTGCCCAAAATTTCTCTGCTTCTGGCCCATTAACAAATTTTGATATCACCAATGGCGTTCTAAAAAAGTAATTTTTGTTTTCCAGTCAAACTCTTTCCAATTATAACTATTGATGCCCTTGTGACGTAAATGTCCAATTACACTAACAATTATATAGTCTATAAACGCTCCCAAAATTATGTTTGTATGTACATTAACATCAAAAAATAAAGCAGACATGAAATTGTGTGGTGAACTTTTTGCTCAGTATAATGAACTTAAGGGAAAAAAGGGTGTATTTAATCACATTTACTCTATCCCTGCCGTATCCCCACAGTCATCACATAGCATTCCTGAAAGTCTGTCCAGCTCCACTTCAGCAGGAAAAAAGATTGTCGTCTATAATCTCATCGACCCTCACAAGCCTCGTCTCATCACAAATGTGTCCTGACAGAAGTCAGAAATGGGCACAACTGTTTACACTACAAAAGATTTAGCTATTCGTTTGCTCTTTGTCATGTTTTTGGATACAGGACAGGACAGATGGATGTCTCTGATGGGCTTTTTGGTGATGTAATCTTACTAGAGAGACCCTGAGAGAGACTGTGAGAATATTTCAGCATAATTGATATGAAACGTGTCTGGTTTGCCACAACATGTGGTGTTAGCGACGTCAGTGGACACTCATTAAAGCTGAAATCTTTAATATCGTCACAACTGGAAAAATAAGAGGTTAATAATAGACTCCTGTCTTTTCAAGGAAGCCAATAAATCTCTTACTTATACTTGAGTCTTTATATTAAGGAAGTAGATTGATAATGAAACATTTCTAACATGACTCATAACAAATGCAGTGCAGTTTGTAATTGTGTGTCCCCATGACTCATAACAAATGCAGTGCAGTCCTTATCATCCTGTCACAATATCAAGATAGCGATAGAGTCAGATACTGCTTTGCAAAGTATGCGATGACAGACAGTTTAGTCTGACCCTTTGAACTTCCTTCTGGCAAGGAAACTTTGCAGAAGTTGGTTAGACTAAAGGCTGTGGTCGATATATATAAAAGACTATGCAGAGGTAAAGAACAAGAACCATTATTTCATTCATTGATTTTCTTTTCTGAAGATATCATATTTCAGGGCTCACCAATAAGGATGGATTGCCAGGGGGCCGGTGTGAGAGTGTTTCTGTCACTTGCCCAGTCTCTAGTAAGCACACATATATCTCCAAGATGTCTGCAAAAGAGCACTTTATCTGGAAAGCATAGCTTTATAATTATTGTGTACATACTTTGCATGCGTTCCAAATCATAAAGGTCTCGAGGACATCCATCTTTTTGATGAAAGAACATGCATCAAATGCCATCTATGTGAATTAGAACAGATTGAAAATTACAAACCATTGTGGAATGTTCTGTAGGTTGCATATGAAAAAAAAACTGAGAGAGAGTTTATTATCAGTCCAGAAATCTTCGAATTATTGTCATAAAGCAATTTTTTCTCTTTATCCTTGTTAAAATGTTAATTATTTAAATTCAAGGATGCATTAAACTAAATTTATATTTATATAATATATCATTGAACTTTCTATTCATCAAATAATCCTAAAAAAAGCATTTATCATGCTATCCACAAAAATATTAAGCAGCAACAAATGCTTTCAGCTCCGATAATAATACATAGTAATTATGCATTTATTTTGATTAGATATCAATAATTGAGCAAAGTAATTAATTTTAGTAATTGAGCAGCAAATCAACATATTAGTAAAATTCAGCTTTGCCATGACAGAAATATATTATAGAAATAATAGAAAAGTTATTGTAAATTGTTATAATATCTCACAAAATTACTGTATTTTAAATCAAATAAATGCAGCCTTGGTGAGTTTTATTTTATTTTTTACATTTTTTGTTAGGGCTAAACTATTGTCTCACATGGACCATTAGAAAAAGAATCTTGTTTTTTAGCCACTATATTGGCTTGCCTTGTCATGGTCAAGAAAAAAATATCTAGCTGTATTTTGTTTTTATCTGCTTCTTTAACAGAGGCAGTGAAAAAGACTTTTGTACTTGTTGAATCATCGGCTGTGAAAGCATAAAAAAATCATTCCTCAGTCAACTTCACTGTCATGTGCATTTGCAATTTATTTACAGAAATGCACTCTTGCTGCAGCTTGCGATAAATGAAGATGTTATCTCGAGGGCTTTTTGACCCATTACATTCTCCTTTTTTGTGGTGGAGCATGTAAACAGCATGAGCGCGTCTCGTAAGTGAAGAAAGCGAGGGTGGATGGATGCTGTTGAAGTGAAGTGACTTAGTTACCAGCAGAACAACTCAGAAAAGCTTGCCGGTGGCTTTTAGTTCTTACAGCTTGAAATACGACTGTAACTTCCATTTTCTACACATGCATAAACTGACTGTGCCTCAGGCGCTTGTGCTGGTCACGAGAGAAAGAAGTTGTTTTTTGGTTTTTCGGTTTTCCCTCGCCTTTCTCAATGAATTGCTGACTGTCGGAATATCGTAATCCCCCTTAAATCTCAGCTTTCTTGCTTCCTGGTTTGTTTTCTTATTCAGATGTTGAAGTCCTGCTGATTTCATTAAGCTTAGACAGGCATTTTCTCACCACTGAATGTGGGCTCCATGCAGGCTCCCCACGTCTGGCCGAGTGAATTTTAAAAAGTGGGTTAAAAAGATGGCCGCCTCTCCTGGGTGTTTCTCCCGTCTCTGTACTCATTACTCAACACAGAATCTCCATTAATAGACTGCTATGCATTCTAATAGCCTGAGCCGCTTCAAAAATGAGCCACGCTGTGATAGGAGCCTGTGAAGTCTGCTTTTGGCCACCTGGTCTGGTTTATTGTCAGTCTGTCATATGCATCCAATATATTTAAAAAGAGAATTCTGTCATCATTTACTTAACCCTAATCTGAAGTTGACTTACTTTGTTCTGTGGAACACAAAATAATAGATTTTTTTAGGTGAATATTCTGGCCAGTTTTTATTTTTAAACATTTTTGATTTAGTTAGTTTTTCTATTTTAGTGAATATCTTTTACATTTTGTAAATACTTAATCATGTCAAATTAATTTATTTTAGTCAATTTGACCAAAATGGCATTTCAGTTAATTGAATATTTAATCAAACATATGTACACTACCATTTAAAGGTTTTATTATAAAATTTATACTTTTATTTATGCAAATTTATCAAAATTGGCAGTAAATATATTTATAATCTTACAGAAGATTTCTGTTTCAAATATTAACCAACAATTCCTGAGAAAATGCTTTTAGTTTCCACAAAATATTAAGCACCATAATGTTTTTTTTATAACATTGAAAACAGTAAAAAATAAATTAATTAAAACAATGGGGATAATAGTATTAAATAAATAAAATGAAAATTAAATCTTACTGACCCCAGAATTTTAAAAGGTAGTGTATATTATTTTTGTCTAGATTTTCCTTCTTCACTAATATTGTTCATGCAATCATATTTTGCAAACACACACACACACACACAAACTTAAAATATTTACTTGAAAAGAAAACAGGATGACTTTGAACAGCATCGTTGTAAAATTGTAAGAAACAGCTGAGCAAGTCTTGCACCTGTATTTTCTGGTCTGAGAGTGACTTTCTGCTTAAACAGATAGCAAAAAAGGTAGAAATGTATGTATGTGAAAGGAGAATGTATGTGTGTGAAAGCAGAAATGCATGCATGTGAAAGGAGAATGTATGTGTGTGAGAGAGAGTAGAAATGTATGTGCAGAATGTGAATGGAGACTGTATGTGTGTGTGTGAGTAGAAATGCATGTATGTGAATGGAGAATGTAAGTGTGTGAGAGTGCCAGAGTGAATTATGGCTTGTAGGACCCCTCATAGTTTGACAGCACTATTAAGTGTTATTTTTAGTCATAGTTTCATCTAAAGTATGTTTTAATTAAAAGCATCTCATTCTCATAATGTATATTTATGTCTAAACTAGTTTAACACCATTTTCGTTGACAAAATTAAGATTAACCCTTTTTTTTGAACAGATGAAATAATGACTTTTTCTTAAAAGAAAGCCCCAAACAAAGCAACAACAACAAAATATTCTTGCTAATTTGAGTTATTTCCAACTCTATTTAAGCTACACCAAGGCTCTGCTGGTTTTTTCTCTCTTTCTTCGGATCCTCACCTCCTCGAGTCTTTTTGAAATTCATGGTTTGTTCTCTCATTCGCTCATTTCCAATCCGTATCCTGCTATTACACCCCCAAAACCCCCTGGATGTTACGCCAAGATGTATGGCCGAGATACTGCTGACAAACATATTTTCCTTTCGTCGCTTGTCTCTACTTGGTCCTGTTTTTTTACTCTCTCTCTCTGTCTCTCTCTCTCTCTCTCTCTCTCTGTGTGTGTAAGCTCTCCTTTCTGAATCACACTATTATTGTTTACTTCCACAAGATGGAAGAATCCACTACAGTGACCTCCTCAATATTTAAAAAGCAGAGGATTTCAAAGAACACGAGTCGATACTGTGACTCTCTATTGTACAGATGCTCAAGCGAGATGTTTCTGTCAGAAAGTGTTAATTCAGAATACATTTTTAACCAGTCTAAAGTGCAGCTGATGCTGTAGTGTGTTCGATCACAGCTGCGGGAGAGAAACCTTTACCTCTCACAAGCCGAGAGAAGTGTGATATTTTTGTTGATCTTCTAATGAACACAAGACTCGGCAAGGTGCTATAAGTGGTAGAATTGTGTTTAAGGTGGCTTATTGATGAGAGCAAAAAACAGTCTATAGTGAAGCTACTCTGTTGAAAAGTAGTTAGCTGGACTGAGTTATTAACAAATGTTGTGGCTTTTTAAAAGTTTTAGTCAAGCTCTGATTTAGTCAGTGCAGCCTGTAACGTGGGTGGAGGTGAGAATTAGCAGTCAAGACTTACCTTCACCTTAAGTGCACTTTCATTTTGTATTCAGAAAGTTAAAGTTGGAGGTTCCAGTACTGTGTACTGGCATCCTGTCCAACCTAAAAAGAAAACTCACTATATTATAAAAATATGTATAGAAACACCATTTTTATATAACTAGAATATTAATACATAAAAAGTATCAATATTTATTAAATAAAGTAAAACATTACATTTTTAAATATTTATAAGTATACTTATTTATTATAAATATTTGTTTTGAAGATGAAAAATTAAGTTCCAGAAATATTAAAGGATGACTCATATGAATAGGTGAGTCAACTTATGAAATGAACAATCAAAAAACTAATTTACGAAAAAGAATCAGTTTGGACAACAGTATTTGTGGAAAAGTTAATGAAGTTAATTTTTTCTATCCCATTGTTTTTTTTTTTCAGGTTTTAAGCATACACTCTTAAAAATAAAGGTGCCCTAAAGGTTCTCCACAGCAATGACACAGAAGCATTTTTGGTTCAATAAAGAACCATTCAGTCAAAGGTTCTTTAAAGAACCATCTCTTTCTTACCTTTTTATAATCTGAAGAACCTTCTTTCACCACAAAGAACCTTTTGTTGAACAGAAAGGTTCTTCAGTTGATAAAGGTTCTTTTTGGAACCATACAGAAAAAAGAAAAAGAAAAAGAAAGGTCTATTGCATCGTGAAGCACCTTTACTTTTAAGAGTGTAAATCTAATAAACTAGTGATATTTATGCTTAAAACATTTTAAATTATTCACTGATTTACTTTCTCTGAAAACAAGTCTTAATAAGCAGTTTTGCTTTTCAAGTACACTGATCTTGTTTTAAGGATTTCTAGATAATTTTTACTGGAAAACAAAACAAAAATACTGAGTAAGACACTGTTTTTTTTATTATTATTATTTTAGTTAGCTGTTGTGATACCTGTTTTAACAATGCAATTCTCTCATGATGGATTTTGTCTTCCAGTTAAAATTTAGTCTTCTACACAGGTCAGGTTTCCTCCGTGAGATCTCTGTGTATTTTTATACATCTCATGTAAGGTAATAGAGAACAGCGTTGTGTCCACATCCAGCAATCGTCGTCTTGGTCTGTAGGTGAAATCCCGGATGACTCAGAGATATAAAAATAACGGACAGACAAAATACATAGGGTAGATCTTTCAAGACACATCCATCGTCCCTTTCGATGGAGTGCTGCAATGTGTCTATAGACTGAATCTAAGCAGGGAAATAGATGGATTTCAAATCAACATGGTCCCCACTGACTTGTTTGGCGCTATGAAAATATTGGCTTTTATATTGAGTCTTTATCTGTGATTTATCTGTGAGTATAGCTCTCAAGAGGCTCTGAATAAAACATGGACTTGCTCAGCATCCACAAAGCGTTCCATTAATCGCCATTTGGATTGTTTTAGACCGACTACTTATCTCGCACCGTGGATTAACCACGCGGCACTCGCTGGCCATGCACGGATGGCCCTGAATTTTATGGGGGAGATGCAAGCTAAAATTGAAAACTCCTCTGATCTTCTTCTCCTCCCGTCCTTGCCTTTCTACATTATTTTCTATTTCTCTATCTTTCTTCTTCCTTCTGTGGGAATGAGATGCTATCACAGCTTTCGGCTTCGCTTTTAAACACCCTAATCCATTATAAATGTTATCAATCCCAGTGTTTTCCTCTTGGAAAAGAAAAAGTGATGACAGACACTGTAATGCTTCCCCAAGCATGCACGCCTGTGTTATCGTTGCATATTTTCACAGTGTTTTCCAACCGTGTTTATTTTACCTGCACAGACCTATCCGGAAACATCACTTCATCAACACCAGAAAAGTATCGCCTAGTATGAAGCAGTTATGTTGATAAGAAGATCATGACAGAACTTTTGTGACAGGATTGGTTGCATACTTAACTGCTGTCAGTGGTTCCATGTAGAAACTCTTAACTTGTCAGCTCCACAAAAGGTTCATTATATTGGAAAAGGTTATTTAGAGTATTTAATATCCACATTGGGAAAAATGGTTCTTTTTCAGATCTGCCCACTGAAATGTTCTTTTGGAACCCCAAATGGATTTGGAACCTTTATTTTTAAGAGTGTACAGTGACCCCATAAAGTATTTGGACATTTTATCTATACTTATAAATGTCTGAATGCCATTGCATTGTATAACAAAAAAAACTAACCAAGTGGCATTTATTTATATTATTTTATTTGTATAGAAAAAATATTATTTTATTCAACAAAATGTATAACATTAAAAAATAGTTATTAAGCTAAAATTTTTACATGCATTGTATTGTATTATAAAATAATTTTGTTAAAAAAATATGTAATATCTATACACTACCATTCAGAAGTTAGGGATCAGTACCACTGATCTATATAATGACTCTCTATTATAAATCAGTGATATGCTTTTTAATTTCATTTCATTTCATTTCATTTCATTTTTCAAGGATGCTATAAAGCGTTAAAGAAGGGAAACCGCTATTTTTACTGCTCCAAAAGCAGCACCTAGTGGCAAAGAATGAAATTGCATTTTCATTCAGACTAACAAGAAGACCAGGTGTGCAGGCGATGTCCTAATGTTTCACGTTGAGGTCAACATGATATAGATTGGGATTCATTTAAAAAATGACTTGTTTCAATGATTCAGAGTCTATTCTTTCTTTTGAGAGACAATACATTGATACACGGTGCACTTTCAGATTTAAAACTTTGCAGAATGTTTTCATTCACAGAGAGCTGTGTTACACACTGCATGAAAGGTAATTAAAAAAAAATCCATAATGTGGCACGTTAAATAGCAGTGCTCCACTGAATGCTTCAGATTCCTAACGGGAGCTATTTTTCAATGAGTATTATTTTTCTAGTCTCTGTAACCTTCAGGATGCTCTACATATTTTTCTGTCCCATGGCATCCATTCATTTAGCCAAACCTGAACTGGTAATGAACTGTAATGTGTGTTTTGTGAAGCGTTTCAGAGGAATAGGCAGGCGGCGAGCTGTAGACATGAAACCGGGTCAGCACACAGATAGGATGCTGATATCCCTGATAAGATTTCGGCTGATGGCAACGCAAAGTTATGCTATCAGTGAAAACACTCCAGCTAATTTCACACTGTTAACCAAAAGGCCATTAATACCTCATAAATTCATAGATGAATGTGGGGAACAGACCTGGCCTTCTTATCTTATTAAAACAGCATACACCACGATGGGGAACTAGAGGATAGTTCAGGCAAAAATTAATATTCTCTGTTCATTTACTCACTCTCATGTTGTTGCACACTTGTGTGACTTCTGAGAGAACATTAATAAAAGAAAGTTTGAATACTGTGCTAGTTACTCATTTCCATTCAGTTAATAAATACATAATGAAGCTTTCTGGCTTCAAAAAGTAACCAAAAGCATTATAAATTCATCATCGAAGTATCATAAATGTAGTCCATATAGTGCACAATATTTCAAATAGTCTAGAACTATATATATATATATATATATATATATATATATATATATATATATATATATACGTATATAGAATTTATTCACCCTCCACTTATTAAAAATTTATGATTTAAAATTTTTTGTTCAACACAAAAGAAGATATTTTGAAGAATGATGGAAACCAAATGGTAGCCATTGACTTCGACATAGTGTTTTTTCTTTTTTCCATGCTATCAAACTCATTCTTCAAATATTCTTCTTTGTGGTCAACAAAAGAAATAAACTACAGATTTATGACAACTTAAGGATGAGTAAATTATGACAGAAATTTATATCCGTTTAAATTAAGCAAGGTTTCCAATCCTCAAAAAGCAAATCATACAGGTTTGGAATGACATGAGTGTGCAAATGATGACCAAATTTTAATTTTTGAAACTGAGCCTTTGTGCGACCAGCAGTAAAATGCAGGAGAAAAGTCAAACTGCTGTTCTGATCTCAGCTATAAAGACTCTTGGAGTCTGAATGTATTATTTAAAACATTCTGATTTATTTAGTTTTCCCTATGTATAGATGAGTGAGATGGCTGCTTGTGTGTGCCACTGTATCCCAGCACACAAATTAAGTTTTTACCTTAGTGACACGTGAAATGTTATTTGTTGTGACAGTCCCTCCATGAATAAAGAATGTGTATCACGCTGGATCCGACGACAGTCTTGTTCAGCTTCATTTTTGTCAGTGCCAGTTCAAACATGCTCTGTTGGCACATATTATATTAGAATGAATTAATTTCAAATTCATGGTGCTGGTTCAGTATGTGTGCTCTTGTGCTCAAGCTGGAGACACAGATTCAAGTCAAAAACCAAAGTTCTTATGAAGCATATGCATAGATTTACAGCTTTACAGCATTATGAGCCAGTTATATATGATTATTAGATTTGCTTTTCTAGAGCTATACTGTTATGCAGTGAACAGGACGAGAGGCATGTGGATCCATTTGCAAAGCTTTAAACAGGCTAGGGTCAGACAATGGCACACGGGTATATCGAGGGTAAGACAAAAGAGTAGTCCAGTAAACATGTGTGGGTCAATCGATGGCGAACGTAATCCAACAGGGCAAAACAAAGAGATATAATACAGGTACATGTCAAAAGTCCAGGCAGAGGCAAACAGAGTCAGAACTGCAAGACGAGAGGGTAATCACAGGAAAGCAGGCAAGGCTAGAATATGACTAGACTAAGAAACCTAGAGCAGGCTCTGTAAAGTAACTGTCAGCTAGGATAGTGATATGTGCTTACATTACTCTGCCCTGAACTGTGTTTAGAGCCTCGTTTTTATTGTGTGTGTGATTGGCTACAGGTGAAAGTGTGAATAGTGAAATGGAACATGGGAAATATGGTCCAGGGTGACATGTACCAGACGGTGTAGTGTGAGGGTCAGTATAAATCAGAGTTTGTTTTATGTTTGCAGAGCAAAAATGGACAAAAAATTAGCAATATTGTTTCTCAAAGATAGGTTACTTAATATAATATCAATGTCTTGTACAGGTGTAACAGTACACAGAAATCACGGTCCGGTATGTACCTCGGTTTTGGGGTCACGAGTTCGGTACAACATAATTTTTTTTTTTCATCTGTTTTGAAAAGACAGTAGTGCTAGATGCATGTTACATGAGCAGTTGTTTTTAAATTGGATTAGATTATATAATTTCAAGATTAAAATTTATTTCAAGCAAAAACAGAATCGTCTGACTTTAGATTTGTGAAATTATGCTACATAAGACACTTACACAAAACAAAAACGGCACATGGACTGAATGAAAATGCAGATTCATTCTCTGACAGCATGTGGCACTTATGGAACAGCAGCGATACAGCGTTTCCTTGGTTACTGCTGTAAACAAAACAGTTGTGCTAATAAACACTACTTTAATATGCATTAAATGGCGGTAAGATGAAAAGAAAATGCCATTGAAATATATCTGAAGATGGTCAGTTCCTCCCAAATATACATTTATATAAATCCCCACATATTTGTCTTCCTTAATTTTGGAGCATCGCTACAGTATTTTCTCCTCTTTACAGACCTCATAAAAATTCCACAAAAATTACATTTTGAGAAATGATTGCAATGCAGTTTGTGTGGAATTCTGGAACGGAGATTGGCCAAAATAAAACCAAAAATCAGTTCCGATTTATAGCTGGTGTTCTGGCGATTTGTGATACCAAAAAATGCTACCTATCAGATTGTGCTACCAGCATCTTATTAATGTGGTTTGAGGCTTTTTTTAATGTCCATACCTTACCCTACTCTAAATCTACCCATCCATATGCACCATTACGCTAAACTTACCCTTAAAACAATACAAATATATTTCTGGTAGCACAATCTGATAGGTAGCATGTTTCATCAGTACACCGGCATGCCATCTGAACTCAACGTTCTTGTTTTGGTTTGGTGTGTAGATCGTCTCTTTTCCTGTCATGATGGTTAGCATTGCATTGGATTTGGATTGATTGACTATGACTGACTGTATTCGTCGTCTAACTACATGAACCAAACCATGACATCCATATCGTGACGTTTCGGGATGAATACATGTACTGTTACACCCCTAATGCCTTGGTTAATTAACTGTTGTATAAAAGAAATTAAAGAAAAATAATAGTGATAAAAAGTTAACATTTTATTAAAGGTACAGAATTGACATTTTAAAGAACACTTAACCAGATTTGTGCTTTTGTGAATTCCATAATAAAAAAAAATCTGTGAAATTAAATGCAAAATGGTGTATCATAGATATGTATCACAGCAGTCATAGAAAAATTACCCTTCTTTAATGGTGCAGAGCTCATTATCAGCATCTTTAATTGGATTGGTCAGGAATGTATGAATGGCCAATGATATAAAGCAGGTCTCCCGATTCTGTAGCTTCTATGTGTTCAGCAAGTTGCCAGAAGCACTGTGTTCGTTCCAGTCTCTGGAGGCAGGTCTCCATATGCTCTTTTTAATTGCGCTGAAACAACTTCATTGATGTGAAGTGTACTTACAGATGTGTTTTCAATAGCATATGAACAGCTGTTCGGCTCTGTTTTACACCTTGTCCATTTTACTTCAGCTGTTTCCAAAGCACTGTGCTCTGGTACCTTATTGAGTCTCTTATTTAATGCTGTGATCTGGTGGAAGGGTCGTTGCATATTCCTCCAGAATCCCTCAAGGGACAAGAGGCACTTTCTCTATTCTGAACATGTAAACAAGAGCTGCATCATGTGTAATTAAATCCCTTTTTCTTGATTTACATATAATTGAACTCAAGGCCAAAAATGGATTTCACAGAGACTTGCAGACAGGCTTTGGAAAATTAGCAGAATCGATATCGGTGCAGTCGACAGCACCCACCTGTAAACAGCAGCCTTGATGTGGCTCGCTGGGAAGGGACAGGCACGTTAGGTGTGATGATTCATCCTGCAGAGAACTGAAGAAGCGCCGGATGCTGTGTCACTCTGCTGGCAGGTGTTCAAAGCCCTGTGTGCCGCGACCTCAGGGCACAGTCACGTGCACATTTGTGTTTGTGTGAAAGTGGAAACCCCTGCCCTGAACTCCAATCTCTCTGCTTCATTTCTTGAATCTCTCGCTTTTGTCTGACAGGGCGCAGGGAACAGCTATGTGAGACGCATCTCATAGAATGGTTTGCGGCAAGCAGCAAAGCCCTCACTGTAACACAGATGGAGCAGCTTGATTAAAAATTAATAGTAGAGGACGGTTGCATGGGGAGAAAATGAGTGCAGCTTTTGGCCTGTCAGAAAGAAATCTGTCCTCTGCTGGCACGGCTCAGCACGTTTTCACTATTGCCTCACATCCTCAAGTGCCTCGCTTTAGTTGTAATTGCAACACCAATTGCGCTTCCTTTAAAGAGGCCTCAGATGAATTGAAGTGTGGAATTAAGAAGCCCAGAGTCCAGCAGTGAATCAAGTAATCTTACTGTTTAGATGCAAAGAAGGTTATGAACTATACAGAACTCAAATTTAAATGTAAGGAAGTAGAATTAAAATGACTTGAAATTCCCAGAAATTAATGTAATTGTAAGTTTTCATTAGAAAAGTATGGAATGTAAGTTTAAAAAGTTTTAAAAGCCTTGATGTTTCAGAGTTTATAGTCCTGATGGATGGATGGATGGATAGATAGACATATAGATTACTACCTTTTACACCTACTAAGTACTTTGTACTAATTCAGGGCAGCATGTTCGCTGGTTGATATATCTCTAAGAAATAATTGTTACTTGGGTTGAGTGAGTCTCTTGAGATTTAATTAAAGGCCTGAATGTAATTATGTAAATTTAGAGGAAACCCACAGTTTAAACGTAACTACGGTACTTACATTTCAAAGATTTCTGTTTGATGTCAGAGCATGTAAAATTTTATGCCTGAAGATATGTAAATTTTCATTCTAATAGCCAAAAGACATTTTGACTCCTTTCAGCAAAAAATACAAGGCTGTGTTTTATAGACAATACAGGGGAAAAAATGAATGATGTTGTAAACTGACGAGCATGTGAAAAGTTCAGCTTTTGAGATGCTTAATTATAAATTTTTTTTTAGACATGCTAACATCTTTATAGTCATTTGCATGGAAAGAATTGAAATGTTTGCTTTTCTTGTGTGTAAAGGCCCTAGGTTGTTTTTGTGGCTCCACACATGCAGTATATCTACAAGGATGATAGGAAACATTTGAATGAAAGTAGCCTTGTTTATTTCTTCTTACACATGAAAAAAAAACACATAGTTCCTAAACATATCATGCATCAAGAAGATGGCTCTCGTATCAGGTTATCTGGAGCCGCTTGAAGCCCCGACCAGGTGAAGATAATCATACGCACATTAGTTTTTACATGAAGAACAGCACAGCCAGCCTTCTGTCTTTAACACGGCTCTTCAGATATATCGCACCACTGTGTAACATTTCTGAGTCCCTGGGGCGAAACAGAAATGACCTTCGAGTGCAAATGGCCTATCCATTTAGTCAACGCGGAGACCATTAGAAGGGTGTCGGTGCTTAATAGAGCCTGATGTTGCGCTCGACTGCTGCTGGAACGGCACCACACCAGTCCCGCTCCATTCACAGCCATCATAACCATCTCTGTCATTATGCCAATATCATTTGAACAAATGTTATTCTATTCTGCAGGACTGGAGGTGGGCAGATAAACTGCCGCTTCTCACCTGGGCTGTCTTATAACTTTAGATTCTCAAAGTGTGCGGCACTTGATGGATCAGTATGTACCTTGGTTTTAACAAGGAGGCGGGAACTGGAGTACATTTAAACATAATAAAATAAACACAAAACTGAAAATAGCGCAACAGCCCCTCTACAGACAAAAGAAGTGGGACACACCTCTTGTAAAAAATCAAGCATCTAGCCATGCAGTTTTCATTTACAAACAAAAAAAAATGGATCAAAGAAGAGTCCATTGAGTGGGAAGAATTCAATCATGACACTGATAGTATGCTGTCTTTGCAATAAGTCCGTTTGTGAAACTTTGTCCCTGCTAGATATTCCACAAATTGTAAGTGGTTTAAAAGTGGAAGCATTTAGAAACAGCAGCAACTCAGTCATGAAGCAAAAGACCAATGATCTGCTAATTCTATTGCTGAGATTTCCACTGGCACTAATTCAGTATCAACACAAAACTGTGCAGTAAGAGCTTCATGGAATGCATTTCAGTTGCATGCAACCCTTAAATCACCAAGTGCAATGCCAGGCATTGGATGGCGTGGTGGAAAGCATGCTGTCACTGGACTCTGGAGCAGTGAAAACCTGTTCTGTGGGGTGACAAATCACGCTTCTACGTTTGGCTTCTGTGTAAAGACAGGTTTGGATGAGTTTGGTGTGAATAAACTTTACTGACTCATTTAGAGCCCTGACCTTATCTCCATCAAACACCTTTCGGATAAACTGGAACAAAGATTGAGAGTCAGACCACAAAAAATGCTTTACTGAACAAATGGGCAACAAATTCCCATAGGAACACTTCAAAATCATGTGTAAAGTCTTCCCAGAAGAATGGAAGCTGTTATAGCAGTATGCAAAGGGGAACCTAAATTAATATTGAAATATATGTATTTGAAATGCAATGTTATACAAGTCTGTTAGTGTAATGGTCAAGTGCATATATATGCATGAGTCTAAGTTGAAGTACTAAAATAACTGAAACTAAAATTTTAAAAAATATAAATGAAAGCTGATATTATAAAATATATATATATATATTTTAAAAAAGTCAAAAGCGAATAAAAATGCCAAAATCACATAACAAATATGTGAAAGTTTAAACTAAAAAGTAAAATGCTAACTTATAAAAGATAATTGAAAATATTAATTAACATTATACATAAAAAGACTAAAGCAACATGCATAATAAATAATACTTGCATAAATATTCATCATAATAAATGCACAATTTATAATGTTTTTAATTATTTATAGTCTACAATTATTACACTTGTTAAGTATACTTTAATACAGTTACTTTATTTGTATTCTTGTGTAAGATTTATTTAGTGCAAATTTTTCCTACTGTTTATTTTTGGATGACATAATGAATTCCTCTTTTAAAACATAACAGCAACTTTTCATCATCTAATCAATTCCTGATTGATAATGTCAGGTCCTACCCTACACGTTTTCTCTCTGATTATCTTGTTTCATTCTGGAATTTGCCAGTTTATGCAAATGAAATGGGTTTTGAATGGCTTCACGTGGACTTTAAAACAATATCTCAGTGTCAGTGCTTATGTTAATAATTGTTATAGCCCGTAGCCCTTTTTTCGGGAGATATCTAATGGCTGTTGAACATCTGTTAGGCACAGTATGATACTTTTTAAGCAACACATTCTGTTTAGCAAATTTGGCAACATGCAGCTAGAGTTTATTCACCTAACACCTCACCCAAACATGTGCTGCGGTCACAACAGCTGAAGACCAGCAGCAAGCTACGATTAGACCTAGCAAAACTCTGCTGTATTGATTTTCTGTCCTGGGGGTGCAACGCACATGCCAGCGAATGTGCTACAAAGGGAATTCATCATTAGTTTCCTGTCAAGCGCCTCTCCTCCTCTCTCTGAAAACTGGGTGGAATATTAAGAGCAGAACTTACTAGAATCTGGGTCTCCCATTGAGATATTGATCCCAGGAAGTAGACCAGAGTCCTTCAAGCCGGTCTAAGCTAAGAATGAGACGTTATGTCTCTAGCAGGCCCGCCCCTGTGCACCTGGTGCTTTAAGAAGCAGACTGTTGCATTGGATCCATAAAACTTTGACATGAATGTTGTTGTGGAATCTTAAAGTTCACTGCTAGTTCTTTTCATGTTAGACAAAGAAGTTTGAAAACAAAAGCCCAGCTGCAGGTGTTAGATAATAAAGGTAAAGTATAAGATTGAGGGGAAAATGTCTGATTGGATGATGGTTTCACTATTATCAAGACGATTCTGAGCTGTAAAGGCACCAAACAGGGGAAATACAGTATAGGACAAATAAATCAATTTCTCACTTTTAAGAACCCTCAACACTCCAAAAAGAGTCTGTAAAAAAAATAAAAAAAAAAATAAGGCCCAGTGTTAATATTCAGGAACTGTATTGTACCGATATTTCAGCATATTTTTCTTATAGATTTTTTTTCACAGTTGTTTTTCACATATTATAGATTAAACACTGAATTGTTTGTATTTTAGATTTATAGAAAATGTCTGTAAACTTAAAAGGCAAAAATATTACCAGTACCCTTTCTGTATTTGTACTGATTTTTTTTTTCAAACTAAAAACAAATAGGTAAACTTGTATAACAAAGAAAAGAAAATACATTTTAAATTAAAATGTAAAAAAAAAAAAATTTGCCTGGTAATATCAAACTCTGCTACGTCGCTGTGCTTAGTAGACAGAGTCTGGAAGGGCAAGTGTTTTCTTTCACATGGGGGGGGGGGGGGTGGTTCTTGTCTGAAGTTTAAAATCATTGGTTACCAGTAAGCCAATCACATTACGTTTGGTTATGATGTGTGTTATGTGCCGGCTCAGCCGCTTTGAACAGGTATGCTGTGAGAAAAACAAAACCATCGAGCCAGTTTCACTGCCTATTTAACCTGATCCTGCATTAGAGCAACCAAGTGGGACAAAATCAGTTATCGCACTGCCTATCGCACTGACTTTGGCCTCCTCAGTTTCTTGTTGACGATCGGTAACAGTTGATAAATTAAAATTTTCCCAAAACCTATCGCGAGTAGGGCCACAACATCACCTCCATTCAAAATGTGAAACAAACACTCTGCAAATAGCATCCCATGTCTCCATGTCCACTGTCGTTTTCGATTTCCCTAACTTAAACTCTTAGACAGTAAAAGAAATGGACACAGCGACCCCATTGGAACTCAATTGAGACAAGTGAAGCCCATTTTTTGCGTTTTTTAGCACTTCAGTTTCTGACGTGCAGACTCAAACTAAGCTTTATTACGTCAGCAACCTGTCTGACAGATGTAAATCTTCTAGTAGCTGTGCAGGCGAACTGCCATCGTTAATCTTGCAGAGACGATGAGCTTGAGCGGGGAGTTCTCTGGCGTGAGTGAGCAGGAGTAAGTATTCTGATTAATTATTTTGTATAGTATTTTAAAATGTAACGCCAGTACGCCGTATTAAGTTAATTGCCTGCGATCTTCTCCTCCTGTCTGTACGTTAATTTCTCTACTGTGTGACAGAGAGTCGAGTGGTTATGATGCAATCGTTAGCCTATTTTTTAAAAAACTGTTTCTACGGGGCCATAATGTAACATAGAAGGTAATGGAACCCTTTATACATTGTCATGTATCTTTAGAAATAAATAATGGACAAATTAAACGCATCAGATGTAAAGTTATTGACTGTCAAAGTGACGCCAAAATGCATGGGAGTCAATGGGATGCTAATGCAATTGAAGTTCTGCTACAAGATGTGCAAGATGGCATGTGGCTGACTTCAACTTTCGGTTGACTTCCTTGCCGCCTTCCTAAACTACGATCTTACATTCAGCGCTTAGCCTCTACGTCATGGCTCTCAGCCCGCCCTCTGTTCCTTTTTTTTGGCCAGGTGTGTTGAGGTCGGAGGAAAACTGGTAGATAGGTCGCTATCTCAGACTGAGTACTGAAGCTAAATGAAATTGAGCGGAAGTACGAAGTCTAACGTAGTCAGGCTAAAAAAATAAAATAGGAAAGAAGTGGGAAACAGTAGGGGTGTGCTAATCTTTTCCACAGAAAATCATTGAATTTCCTCATTGAACACACACATCTATCATTACTGTCTAAATAAATGTTCTAGTATCAATATGCCCATATGTATTAAAAAGGGAAATTTATCACGAGGTGTACTTGCAAACTGAGAGTAACTCATATTTGCATGAACTATAATAATGAAATCCACATTTATAATGTTTTACCAATTATTTATAGTCAGCAGTAATTTTTTTAATATACTTTCTATTATTTGATATCAATATATTTTTTTAGGAATGTTTCCTATGCACAACTTGCCATGGGCGTTCTGAGTGGTTGCAAATGTTTAGCTATGTGATTATGTTTTGACTGCTTTTTAGCATGTTGTTGGCACACCTCTCCTCAAGTCTCATAATTTGAGGTTTCATTATTGTCTGTAGCAGAAGCTGGTTACACACCCTCTTTCAGCCTTCTGTACATTCAAATAAATCTCATCTGCACATTTTTCCGTTAACTTAATCTAAATCTCTTTTTCAGGCATGAAACGAATCCATACACTTACCATTCAAGCCAACTACGAGCTGAGGATTGACTTGGAGGACTTCGAGAACAGTACCTCCTTTGCGAAGTATGGCTCTTTTGGAGTGGGTTTGTTCTCTGTTGACCCTGACGAGGATGGCTACCCACTGAGCGTTGCGGACTACTCCGGCACGGCAGGTGTGCTACACACATTATTCTGCTTTTTACTGAGAGTTCCTGTACTTACCTGCAGTATGGAGCCAGAAACTATTACATTTATTGCAAAGGTCTTGCAGAAAACCATAGGTCATAGTGTCCTGCTTTTAAAGCTCTGTATTCTTAAGAAATCCTGCACATTAGCAGCTCAATTGTGGACCTGCATTGATGTCTGGAGCCAAAGTTCATGTCAGGTTTAATGGGGAGCCTCAGGTAAACGCTGGTAAAAGCTCTTTGGCTGATATGTAGACTTACCTAGACAGACTTTTGACAGATTGTTCTGGCCAAGAACACCCACTTTAGAGCATAAGAGACGATTTAACTGGCATTTATTGTGTCCAGTTTCATTACAAAAATGCAATTTATTCCTTCTAGGGACATCAATCTGAAATATCAGCAGTCTCTGCAAAACAATAGATAATGTAACAATAAAAAAAGTAAGAAAATTACAAATGTATGATCAAAATTTATATCGGAGTGTAAAAAAATAAATATGGATTATTTCACTGGCAAACAAACAAATAAAAAAACAAAAAACAAGTAAACCAAAAAATATATGTATTATTTATTATTCTGTGGAGCCCAAATGGAGGTATTTGACAGAAGTCTTGGGTATCGAAATAATGAAAATAATGAAAATAAAGATGAAAATAATAATGGTTGCACTTTATTTTACAGTACGTGTACTAACATGTACTTATAGTGTACTTACAGTGTATTTATCTAAGAAAGTCCTGGTAATACAAGGTAACTACATGTGGTAGGGTTAGGTTTAGGGGTAGGTTCAGGGTTAGTACCTAGTTATTACATAGTTATTGTAATTACTATAATAAGTACATAGTATGTACATGAGGAACAGGACTGTAAAATAAATTGGTTACTTCACAATGTATGAAATATTTCTGGTTTGAACCATAAAAGCGAGCCAATGAATATCACACAAGCAACATGCAAACTTTGTGCAAGTACGTCTTAATTCACTATACAGAAAGTGAAAGTAAAATGTAATGATGGAGCTTTCATCATCTGACGCCGCATATTCTTTCAGAAACTACAAGAGACGAATCTCTATGCTGATAATGGTATATCGATGTTTTCATTAATATTTATCTTGTGGCTCGTTGATAGTAAATATATATTTGTGCATACATGTATGTATGTGTCTCTAAAAAATAAATGTGTCTCTGTGTGTGTTAGCAAAGTTTGTGTGTTGAAAACAAAGCCCATGTTAAGCACAGAGAGGAAATCCAAACTTAGCAGCCTGAATTGCACCCAGCAAAACAAAAAAGATCAGCCCAGAATAGAAACTATCATGAAGATCACAAGACTAATTTAAAGTTTTCTGCCCTGTTGTCAGCGGTGTTCAGATATATTCCAGCGGCACGCAAAGCAACGGGGGCCGCAGGTTATCGCCTGTGCCGAGGCAAAGTGATGAGCAATTCTCACTGCTTCACCTGCGCTGTCGCCGGGGCCTCTTTTTAACATTAATTGGGTCCCGCACTCTATTATTCTCAGGTGTTTTTCCCCGAGCACTGCCCTCCTCGCTGAGGCCGGACGCGGGCATGACCTTCGCCGTGTGCTGGAAAGGGCAGGGATAATGAAGCCATAGAATACATCTATGGCATTCCAATAAAGCAGGCACTTGGTTTATTATAGGAGACGTAAACAAACACTCCTATTAACATAAATCAAGAGGAGAATACTGCATCCACACGTCTAATTAGCGAGGCTGTCTTAAACATCCCCCGCTGGAGGAGTCATGCCACATTGATTCCCAGTCTTATCAATTACATCCTGTTTGGAGTTTTACGCCACTGTCTGGATTTAAATGCACGCGTGGTCTTTTAAAGCATTAATGTGTGCATGAATGGTAGGTTGGACTGACAGTAAGCATTAAATCACATTTTGATGTTTCGTCTGAGCTGTGTTAGCTCAAGTATGAAACTTGGTTTTGAGTAAAATGGTGTAACAGAGCACAATGAAATCAAACAGCCATTTTTTCAAGAGCAAAAAAAAAAAACCAGCAGCTAAAAAACAAATTTAAGGAAAAAATTTGCAAAATGTGGCTCCTAGAAGGCAAAATTGTGAAATGTCCTTGACAACTTTAATAACGGTTTGTCAGACAAAAGGCTCTGAGGAGGTTCAGAGTCCACCCGTCACAGAAATTAGAAAGAAAAAATTCTGTCACAAGGTCAATGGCAAAAGGCACAATGTGGCCATAGAATCAGATGGAAACAATTGAATGTGGCAGGCATCTTAAAAACAGCAGAATTTTAATATATTTTGGCTTTATCTGATGCACTTTCTCTGAACACAAAGCATCCATTTATCTGATATTAACAATGGAATGAGAAAACTTTCTGATGTGGCATTTTAATTTTGGGTTTAATGATAAAGTGGTTTGAGACAAATTTCAACTGATCAGACAAGCAGCTAAACCAGTGTAATCTGGTTTAAACTTACATTGTACCAGCTTAAAGTGTCCCAAGTTGGTTTTTGCAAATTAAGTTAAGTAAATTTACTAGACTTTACTGGTCAAAGGTATTCTACCAGCTCTAACTTGCTTGACCAGCATAGTTCGGTTAACAAACCAGATCTCAATCACACTGAGCAAATTTTGGGCGAGTTGGAAAATAAATTGTACAGATAAATTGTACATTCCAAGAGAAGTATTTGGCTTGAGTTGCAGAAGGGATAGCATTATTGATGAAGTTCTCTGGAAATATATTGACACTATGCCAGAGAGATGTGCTGCTGTAACTGCTGCAGAAGGTGGACATACCAAATATTGTGGATAGAAACAGTTCGACTCACTGCATCTGATATTTGTTGTGTTTAAAGCAACCATCTGCATGCTTCATGAACATTATGAAATGAAATCATGTTCTGGAGGCAAAAATAAATAAATAAATAAATGAACAATTATTTTCAGATCAGGCAACCACTATATATATAATATCTATTGTTATATACTATAAAATAACTGGCAATAAGTTACTGTATAAAGTTAATGCATAATAGTGTTGTATAGGAAAATCATGAAAAAGAAAAGTAAGAAGATTTATAGGCCTTCATAGAAAGATTTCATCATAATTTTGAAGACATGTTTTTTTTTAAATATGTCAATTTATGTGGCATCAAAACCACTGTGAATCTCATTCATTGCAGGCCATACTAAACTAAACCATCCAAGTGACTTCTTCAGCAGACGTCTTAAACTGTGCAGAGCTGCTGTCGGAAAGTGTTTTAGCGATTGTGTTGATGCTGAAGTACCGATTTGATATGACATTATTTCAATACGACAGTGCATCCCTGTGGAGATGAGATGAGCCGTACCTCTGTTTTTCATGCATTACTCTGGTGTTTTTTTTTTGCAACTGAGATAATAAAAGAACATCTTCTGGCGTTAAAGTGTGCCTCACACACCCTTTTCTTGCATGCTAGAATTTTTATATCATAGCTGTTTGCAGCGCACAAGCATGCTGTCTTTAATGCCTCTCTGGTTAATGAAAGGCCTTTACGATAGGGTAGAGAAAGAGCGCTCAGCCACAGCGGGGATCTCTGGGAAGATATAATTACCTGAGATGAGTTTTTACACCCATGATGCCCTGATCTCTGTAAACACTTTGAGTACTAATACAGTACCAACTTCAAAGCGCGCTAATGACAGTTTTGCAAGTGCACAGAAATGTTTTTTCTACCATTAGGGAGGCCAGAGTAAGAAGCAAAATTGCATGTGAGTGTTTGATTATTTTGTAACAATGCTTGTCCAAGTAGAGCAGTGTATAATTTCTCTCTGATGTTCTTTCAGTGTTTTCCGGCATTAATGCGTTTATGCATTCATGCACATAGCTAATGACTTGTATCACCCTCCTGAGTGGGTCTGTCTCAAGACATTTCATAAAAGTCTGAGATGCACCTTCATGCTGACACATGCTACCCCCCCACCCCCCACAGGTGCACAGATTGTGAAGTCTGTTTTGCACAGAATCTGCAATTTACTGCAATGATTAATCATCTCGTTCTAGCAAATGAGTATTTTTCCCCGTGTCGTTTGTATGATTGGGTATTCTTTGAAATGTAACACCTTATGAATATTACAACATACTACTATTGCAGGGGCAGCTTGATGAGATTTGTTCATACTGTATATTCAAGCAGCTTCCCCTTCTGGAAGAATGATTTTAAACCAGCCTGAACTGGTTAGCTAGTTTCCAGAGAATATTAGGCTGGTCTGTTTCGGTTTTCAAGTGGTTTGGGGTATCTTTCAGTTGGCCAGCTACCTAAACCAGATTGTCTGAACTGACCACATTATACCAGTTTAACGTGTAAGTTGGTTATCACAGCTACTTTATAAGATATTACTGGTCCAGTGTGTTTTATCAAGGTGAGTGTGATTTCACCAAGTTCAGCAGGTTCCTGGATCAACATCCTTGTTGATCCTGGAACAACATTCCAATCAACCAATTAGAACTGAGACACAACTTTTCAGGTAATATCTGTTTTAGGCTGACAAGACCTACCTATTTTAGACCTACTTTAATCAAGATGGTTAGCTAGTTTCTAAAGATCATTAGCTTGGTCTGTTTTGATGGTTATTGACATCTTAAACCAGTTTACCTAACCTGGTTTAAACTGACCAGTTTTCCGGATTAAGGAGTTCCGGGTTGGTTGTTGGACGATGATAGTTTGTTGGAACATATTAATGGTCCAAGATGTTCTACGCTAGCTTAAGGCTCATCTTAAAGGGTTAATTCACTCAAAAATGAAAATTCTGTCATTATTTACTGACCCTCATGTTGTTCCAAACCTGAACGACTTTCTTTTTTTCCATGGAACTTTAATTAAATTAAATATTTGAATATTGTTAATATTGATATGGAGATAAAAACGGTTTGGTTACCAAGTCAAGTTTGGTTAAAAGACATACAGGTTTAGAACAACAAAAGTATGTCCAAATTAGTCCGTTTTGGTTTCCACTGACTTTTATTTCATGGACACTAAATACAATGGAAATCAATGGGAGCCGAAACTGTTTGGTTACCAACATTCTTTTAAAATATCAACTTTTGTTTGGCAAAAAAAGTAAGTAAGTAGTATGAGTAAATGATGACAGAATGTAAATTTTTGGACGAACTATCCTTTAAAATCAGCTTGAGACAGCCAAAGACCATAAATGACTTTCTTAGACATGCTAAAAACCAGGTAAAGCCAGCTCATGTGTCATGTTTCTGCAAGCAATGTCTCTGCATCTGTTCAATGGCTCTCCTTCACAGTCCAGGTGTTGGCATTTTATACCACATCATTCTGCTGATTCGTTATCTGCCAGACCACAATGATGAATCTATGAGGCAACCAAAAGGAGTTTATGATGTGTAACACATTTTACAATATGGCATAACAGCATCAATTGGATCTCCTTTGTCCAAATAAAATGGCTATCATGATACATATTGCAGCAGAGTGGAATTAGAGTCAGAGGAAGTGGACAGGAGAAGGGTTTTACTGCAAGGCTGGCAATAAAAGGCTGATCTTGTCAGCAAGGCCAGGCCCAGTGGAGCCAGGCGGTATGGAGGCAGGAAACTGGGATTAGATTAGCCTAGCTGCACACTGCTACATTACGTCCCTGAAACATACATCACAGAGCTTTATAAGGGCACATTAGCGGCAACACGTTAACATGCACCTCTCTTTGGGTTCTGTCTCTCTCTTCACTAGCAGGACTAGCAATCTCAGTATGCAGATATGAACACACTAAGGTGATTGTGAAATTTTCAACTGATGTTTTGCGGCTCGATATATGAGCCTATAAGTTTTAGCATTGCTAGTTTAAGCAATTGGATTTTATGAATTGAAGGCTATAACAAGCAAATGTAAATCCACTAATGTAGGCTGTGCATTATGTACAGTGCATGCAACAAAAAAAATTCACTGCAAAGTCTTTTACGGTCACAAAGACAGGATTTATTTGATCAAATATACAGTAAAAAAACAGTAAAATTTTGAAATATTTTGGATAATTTAAAATGACTCTTTTCTATTTTAATATAAGTTAAAATAGAATTTATTCCTGGAATAGCAAGTTTATTTTTCAGGATCATTACCCCAGTCTCCAGTGTCATATGATCCTTCAGAAATCATTCTAATATGCTGCCTAACATTTCTAATTATTATTCCCATTAAAACAGTTGCTGGTTAATATTTTTGTGCAAAGTTTAGGATACTTTCATTAATATAAAGTTAAAAAACAACATTTAATTAATGTTTACTGACTTCAAATTTTTAAATGGTAGTGTATTAACTACATTTTAAAAAGAAAAATAACCACTAAAATAATCACTAAATATTAAATGTTTGAGAAATCTGTGAAGTTCAACACAAACTTGCTTGCTTTTATTCACTTGCTTATTATCAATTTTATTGGTTAGTTGTGTTCAGCCCTAATGTAAGTTAAAAAAATATTTATCAATCAATTTTTCGGAGGAAAAATCATCCAGTAATTGTGTATTTTTTTACAACTTATTATTATTATTTGAGGTTCCACTTGATTTAGGATGTAGAGCAAGGTAGCTCAGTATGTATTGGAAGAAAACTTCTGCTCTTTATTGAAACTGTGTCCTGTTTTACTGCAGTAATCTAAACTTTCCATGATACTGATAAACAAAGACGCTGCGGTTGAGTGACTCACTTGTTCTTTTGTTTCTGTCTCTTTCTTCTCGCTGTCCCTGTCTCTCACATGCTCACTCTTCCACCCATCCTCTGTCTTTCTCAATTTTTCTTTCCATCATGCATGGATCCGACGCTGCAGGCGACTCGCTGCTCAAACACAACGGGATGAAATTCACCACTAAGGACAAGGACAACGACCACTCTGAGAATAACTGCGCGTCCTTCTACCACGGCGCCTGGTGGTACCGCAACTGCCACACCTCCAACCTCAACGGACAGTACCTGCGCGGCCAGCACACCTCGTATGCGGACGGCATCGAGTGGTCATCCTGGACGGGTTGGCAGTACTCGCTGAAGTTCACCGAGATGAAGATCAGGCCAACCAAAGAGGAGAATAAATGAGTGAGAACTAGAAAACATAACAAAGAGCTCAAAGGTGGCTGTAGGTGTTAGAGACACTCGATGCAGAAACGCAAGAACTTTCCCACGACAACTTCTTTCTCATGTTTCTGTTTCTATCCATCTTTCAAACCCCGTTTTCCCACCATCTTGTAGTGTTTGTGCTAACGCCCAATGGGCTGATGTTTTTCTCTTGATCTACTGTTCAAATCTCTGAATATTATTACAAAACATTGCAGGTATTGTCAAAAATGTACTATATATACATATAAAAAAAAGATAGTTGTTGTCTAAAAAAAAGAAAAAGAAAAAAACAAACTTCTGTAGCTGTGAAATTTAGCAAGAACGTGTAGCTTTTCATAAAAATAAAGACTTTTAACTCTTCAGACATCTGACGGAGAGGCAGCTTGTCCTATGTTATTTTTGTTCAGTGCTTAATCAATAATTCGTAGTTAAACATGACAAGGTTGCTATTGGCGTGTCCAGCCCCTGCTGTAATATCTGGGAAGTGACTAGATTTTCCCACATGACGAGTAAACACGTTATTGATCACCAGGGATGCTCAAAGAGTATATGTGTCACAGTGGTGGCTTTCAGAGTGATGGGCCACAACAGGCGCATTTTTCACTGTGACAGGTCAGTCGGTGGAAGGTTTTATCAGTAGAGAAGCTGAACGTCTCGCAGAAAACACAATAACCCTTTGGTGTTACTGCTGGATAGAAGAGTGTTGGATTTTATCTTCTGAACAATAGGTCAGATTCACCAGAAATCACAATGAGATGGATTGACGGAGCTTTAAGGCTCCAACTTGGAGAAGATCCGAGAACTGAACTTGGGTCGAACAGCTTTCTGTTGTTGTGCAGAGACCCGACTATTCTGGTTTAATAGTCAGTTCATCCTGCAGATCATTTCAGTAGCTTATTTAGTAGCTCATTAGCTTTTAATGTAATGTCATTTGTTTCAGGTAAACTGTGAAGTTCTTAAAATATTATGCTGAAAGGAATAGTTTACCCTAAAATGCAAGAGGTCAAGATTTGAATTACATTTAAAGCATGCATATTTGGCCTATTACAAACAGACTGGCAAAAACACCAGTGCTTTGTTGGTTTTTGAGGCTCTTTTAAGTGGAAAATGAACCTCAAAAGACATATATTTTTACAACAGTTAGTTCTCAACCTGCTTAGTGGGGATTCTTCAGCCACTCTATGCATGTTACATTGTTACACAGTAGGTCGGAATTAATAAGTGAATCATTGATTCATTTCCATTCGAAAAACACAGATTCATTTGGAAACAAACAACAGGCTCTTTTATGAGTGAACCATTGAATCATTTACTTGCCTGATTTGTTCATAAAAATGTTGGTTCATTCAGAACGAAAGAGTGATTATTTATATGTCAATAGTTTACTGATTTAATCCAAATGATGAATCATTAACAAAGAAACACCACTATTTGTTTGTTGCTCAGAGGTGCGCAACAATTCTGTTTTGACTGTTTTCATTGGCGGAGCAAAAATAAAGTATCTGGCGATACAGTCTAAATTTCTTTAACTGTTGTATAAAATCATGAATGTGAATGTAACTCATTTTACTGATTTTGGTGTAAACTATTCCTAATGTTGCGTCTCTTTCTGTTTGTATTTGTTTGTTCTTTTCATCTATGCAGAATTTCTCCTTTTTTTCATTTATGGCACTGACACACGTCCTGATTTTGCCAAGTTCGATGTGTTCCTAGGTCAACATATTTTGTCGACCCTGGAACAACATTTTACTCCAAAAATATATTCTTAACCATATCCCTACACCTAAACCTAACCATGAGTAATCCCTAAAATCAGAGAAAATGATAGATGAATGACACTGATGTACAAGCACCAAACACTGATTTTAAGCATAAACTTCACAAAATCTAAAACTGGTTCTTCAAATCTGATTGGTTAATCACAATGTTGTTCCAGGGTCAACAACGATGTTGTCCCAGGAACATGTCTCACTTGGTAAAATCAGGTTGACATATGTCAACTTTCCAAACAATCAACTTGCAATGTCCTTTTACCCATTTACAAGTGTTTCATGAGTCTTTGTATTAGTTTTGACTGCACGATTTTCAACATGTCAACCTGCTGTTTTATTTGTATAGCAATGTTATTTATCCTGTGATATCCATGTTAACTAACCCAGTGTTTGAATGTGAAAATCAGTTTCATAGGTTTATTTGTATCTTTATATTTGTTGGGACTGTACATTGATTATCGTATCAAAGATGAGCATTGTCTGCACTTTAAACGGTAACATCAAAATTCTAATTGTAAAATCACTAATTAGAATCACTTTTATATCTATATTGGAAGGAATAAAAAAAAATAGTTAACCCTAACCCTAAAGATAACTAATCCCTCAGATTATTTGAAAAATGCAAAACATTTCAGTATCATCTTGTTTTATTCTTCATTCATGATTCAATTGCCAATTTACAGTATATACTGCAATGCCTACTCCTTCTAAAAACCAATTCTCCACCGTCAGAGGAGCTCAAAACTACAACAGAGCAAACAGCTGTCACAGCCCAACCAAACGGACGGGTTTTGATCAAGTTTGTGACACATTCTCCCTCAATAAAGAGAACCACAGGCATTTCTGTGAGGTAAAATTGTTTTTGAATGCCGCTATGTAGACTGAATTTCATGGTCAGTTTTCTCTGGAAACTATAGGAGGGCTTTCGATGATCCAGTTGTCCTGATGTACTAGCATTCACATTCACATTCAAAACGAAGAGAAAACACTAATAAAAAAAAACACCTCACCTCATCCTGCAATGTTTTATTTTTTTTATTTTTTTTGCTCTGCAGGTATTTTTAAAAGAAACGTTGTTCTTTTCTGGTATGAAACTGATAAATGTAAGATACGGACTGAGATTGATTTTGTTGCGCCAAAGGAGAGAACGTGCGACAGCTACTGCTTTTGGGGAATGACAGATTCTCAGTTCATGTTGCTTTCTGTGAACTTCTTGGAACTCAGGAACCCCTGCCGATGGCCTCTCAGACTACACCTGTCTGCTGACGGCACTTGCTAGTCATCCGTGTAAATAATTTAACCGTGAAATTGCGCATGTCTTGCAGTATAACAACAACCCAGGATGACGAGAGGACGTTTTCCTTTCTTTACCCATCCTGCCCTCCCTAACATCCCCCCAAACCTACAAACCCATCCTTTCTGACCAGTTATGAAAGCTATGAACGCAGATCTTCTGTACAATATTTACATTTGGTATGCTCTGCTACATTTTGGGAATTATGATGGACTCCTGTTCCATTTTAGGTCTTGTATTAGCCGTATTTTTTGTTGATCATTAAAATGTGTTTAATGAGTGACATTTAATAAACATCCACACTTTCTAAAATACTCGCTTACGGTGTGACTGGAGCATTTCCTCTGTCAGAAAAAGTAAACTAATTCCACCTTAGCAGTTTGGGAGTGAATGTCAGCTGAGGTCAGCTCATTAGCTGGTAATTGACTAGGTAGGCCAAGGAAAGATCCCTAGGAAAAGCTTTTTTATGTGAATATTGTCGCATTTGCCTTGCTTTTTTGCCAATCTCAGGCCGAGATGGCATAATGAGGCTCTCGAGTGATGAATGTTTCAGGAATGTCGTGAAAATGCATGACATTAAATGGTGGAAAGGAGAGATTTTGCTTTTTTCCGTGACTCTCCTTGAGAGTAGAGAGGAAAAATGGTTAATATCCAGCAATCATGCAGCATTCATTTTCATAAGATGACAGCAGGCTTCTTTTTTAACATTATTTTTTATTTCCTAATATAATTACATAAATCCTAAATATAATGTGACTAGATGTAACTGTCACAGGAGTTTGCATTGCACAAGGCACTTTTCATGAATTTTGTGTAACCATTACAAAGCATTAGTGACTCAAAATGGTATTAGGTGTGCTTGATGTTGTAATGATGTGTAAAATAAGCTAAACTGTCACATTTTTGGGATTTTCAGATGTTGGATATTGGTATTCAACAATTAAAATAATGCCAAAAAAAGTAATATTGCCCATATTTGTTGAGTTGATATTCAAGTCACTGTTAAATTATATAAAATTATATTTCTTAAAATTGTGACACCAATAGAAACATGTTACTGTGTATTTTTTAGTTCATCCGTCTAACACAATTCATGGAAAGTCCCTTTGTAATAGAACAATAATTTCTAAAAAGGTTACTAACTCTGCAAAAGGGACATTTCACATCAAATTATATTAAAATTGAAGAGCATCAGCCAATACATCTTGTAAAACAATTATAGCAAAAACTTTATTGCAACAGCACTAAAAAAATCCAATATACAAAGGCTTTACTCTTTTGATTCATTTTTCATCTCTATTCATGCTTTTTAATAGTTATAAAATAATTGATTTACTATCCTCAACTGTCCAAAAGTTGATTTTTTAAAGGTTTTTAAAGTCTTTTATACTAACTAAAGCTGCATTTATCCAACCAAAAAAAAATGCAGTTAAAATTGGAAAATATTACTACATTTTAAAATAACAGTTATATATTGTTATATATTTCAAAATGTAATTTCTTCCTTTGATGCAAAGCTGAATTGTCAGTATCCAAATCTTCAGTGTCACATGATCCTTCAGAACTGTTTGTGAGATTCAATCTTGTATTATCTATTATGTGTGGTAAAGAATGGCTCTGCAG
The DNA here is from genome assembly GCF_023724105.1 of Carassius gibelio. Taxonomy (NCBI): domain Eukaryota; kingdom Metazoa; phylum Chordata; class Actinopteri; order Cypriniformes; family Cyprinidae; genus Carassius; species Carassius gibelio. Next base: position 7,546,857 of record NC_068403.1, on the reverse strand, counting down.
ATCTGGCTTCCAAGAACAGCTGCAGTGTCTGTGGTTCAAGAAGTGTTAGAATGATGCGCATCTACTCAGCAGAACTCAGGATCAAAACCAAGTGAGGGATGCATCAGAAGCGAGAGGCATGCTGATAGAACGCTTCAGATATTCAACACTCAGCAAGTCATAAACACATCTGGCTCCTTATCTCCACTGCCCAATATCTTTGACGCCCATACTTGTCTTCCACCCAGACAGATTTACAGAAGATGCTGCCCTATATCTCTCTCCTCTCTGTTTCCAGCACACACAACACCGTTTGGGGCCTCCCGACCAGCCCGATCGATAAGGCCCATCACATTTTAAGCTTTTGCATCATGAGGTTTCTGTATTATTGAATTGCATCTTCTCACGGTGATTCATGAGGGTACAAACATCTTCTTTTTCCATAGAAAGCTCTCGGCCCCTCACCAGCCACCTGCTGCAGTCATTTTGATGCACTGGTCCCTCATGTGATTGCTGTTTAATGAAAAACAGGCCAGCATAGCCCTGCTCTCCTATTACAGAGTAATTGATTTGAGGTGAAGAATGTCCCTTGTAGAGGTGAATAGTTTTACCCGAGTCATTAATCCCTTTAACCAGATAGTGAAACCCCCCTGACTGCCCTCTTTAGCAAAAATTATCTCCCTTGCTCTCTTTCCCTCACTCTCACCATCTAATCAGCTGTCTTCTGATTTGGCTCATTTTAGACAGTATGTATCATCCGTGTCAATGTTTTTCAGACCATCATTCACTCATCATTTATCAGCAATTATTTGCGGCTTTCGAAATTAATATTTGGCATGCAAGTGACATTTACAGATTTAAGAGAAAAAATTATTTCTGGCACCCCCTGTACAGTAATTAAATGTGAGCTCTATGACTGCAGTCTGACTGTGATGTTTGTGCGACTTTTTATGCAGCTTGCTATTTGAATGGGAGATTCCTGATTGAGTAGTGAGCAAATGCAAGGGTCTTCTGAGGGGTTTTCCACTTTATCTTTAAATGATCCTCATATGATTAACAAGATCGATAGTTTATTCTCTAGGTGAGTGGATGGTGCTTAAGTGAAGAATTAAGAGATTCAAATGAGATGAGTTCTACACTACATGCAGAGAATAAAGGACACAGTAGAGTGTCACTGTATCATTTCTGTGTTATTCATCACCAGAAGAACCACGTTTTGGTCAAAATCTCTTTAAATGAAAAAGTTCACTGGTTTGGGCAAAGGCTTGAGTTTATGGATTAGTATAAAATGCTAATACACAAGGCTCAAACTATAGTTTTAATGTTATATTTATATTAACAATAATAAAGTATTATTGCTTATATACAGTAGCCTACTTTTAATAAGGCCATGCATGATAATGATAATCATAACAGGAAAACAGGATGAAGAGTAGGCTATTTAAAGAGGCTACCTGAGGAACTGTCACTTTTAAGTAATAGCATAATACTTACTTTTTTTTCTCACTTTCTCTCTTTATGGTTCCATGATTTATGACGTGTCCGACACGCCACTTTCATTATTAACAGAGACGGGTGAGCGTGAAAAATAAAAACAGCAGTTAAACGCGTCCAGCATATTGGAACCGCAGGTAGTTTTTTCAAGCCGGGACTTTCCGTGTTGACGGATATGACGGCCAGCTTCTGAGAAAGAGAGAGAAAGAGAGCGAAAGAGAGAGAGATATAGAGGCTGTGGTTCAACACTTAGTTAGCTGCCTATCTAGACTCCACTTTTGGGCACCGTCAGCGCTATCCTAAATGACAGTATTGTAGTTACGGGAAATCAGATTCATTTTCGCGAATCGGTTCTCGGCTCATAATGTTTTGGTTCACAGAGTTTGGAGTAGGCTACCCAAGAAAGCATTGCATTTAGTGAAACTGATTCATTGCAAACATCACGAATTCTTTAGGAAAGTACAGCCTATAAGTGGCTTCACTTAAGGACCTGTTTTTGCGAAACTTTTTTATTTTGCTTTTCAGGTCATACTTCGGACGCAGCTTCGAGTCTGGCTGTCACCGTAACGGCGTTTTAAATTGATGAAAATTAGTTCAGTTAAATAAACCCCCCTGGAGGTCATTTCGTTTTTTTTTAGCATAACACGCATTGTACGTGAACGCTCTGTAGGCGGGGTCGAGCTAGCGAGCTGCTTACATAGTCTTCTTCTTTTTGTTTTAGTACCCTCACCTCACTAGGTTTTGAGACAGAGCCACGGTGAAACGCGTCTCCATCACGTTCACTTAGCCTATAATTTAAAAATAACCCCACACCTTTTTTTCTTTCTCTATTTTAATATTTAGTAGACTTTTTCCACTAATTATTATTAGCAAGATCCTTGCCTGACAAGTGGGCGGAAAACAGCGCAATATTTCCGGGTGTTTGATGAGGGGGAACCCCGTGGTGTTTTTCTACCGTGGGTATATCACGAAAAAGTCAAAAGCATATCATTATGTCATCATAACCTGCTGCTGGTACAGAGACTTAATCAAAAACCTCAATGGCTTCTGGATCAGCTGTTTCAGACCCGTCGTTAAACGGGGTTTCGTCCACACCGGGTGAGAACGAGTACCCGTCGGGTTTCCCTCAGAGCATCTGCGATGAAGTCCCGAAGGAGAAGTACTTGTGCAGCAACTGTAATAATGTGTTGAATAAAGCGCGTCAAACCGTGTGCGGTCACCGCTACTGCCTCGCGTGCGTCAACTGGCTGGTCAGGTAAGAGAAGAACCAGAAGCGTTCAAGTAGAACAGCCGCAGTTTCATGACAACACACAGGACATGGTTGACAAGACATTAATTTCGGTTTTGATAGTAATTGTATGTTAAGGTAAAAAAAATGCTTATGATCACAGTGCAATGAATAGCTACCTAAATATATATAAAAAACATGAAATTTTAAAAAGGTGTATAGATGCGTAGGCTAGAGTGAGAAAATATAGCAAAGTGAAACTAACATCCAAACTGCTAGGCTGTGTTTTCTTAAAATGTTATAAATTAATGGTATTAATGAATGCTTCCATTTCATTATTTCATACAGAAACAACAAGGATCTTGTGTGCACAAAATGTAAAGAAGAAGATCCCAGTTTTGAGAATGACACTAGCGTATTGACTCTTGACCAGGTAATCAAAACTACATCCATCGATCAATCTTCCAGATCTGTCTATCTATCTATCTATCTATCTATCTATCTATCTATCTATCTATCTATCTATCTATCTGTCTATCTGTCTGTCTGTCTGTCTGTCTACAGTATCTATCTATTTATCTATCTATCCGTCTGTCTATTCTTCCATTCATCCATCTATCTATCTATCTATCTATCTATCTATCTATCTATCTATCTATCTATCTATCTATCTATCTATCTATCTATCTATTTAATCTCTTGATAAATATGTAATGGCTACAGAGGCATGTTCACCTTCAAATCTGTCAAAGGCCTGATTTTGACAGTGGAAGCACCGTGACTCATATTTGGAAAGTTATCATAATTTCCCCTATTGTTTAAACCGTAGTTCTTCAACGATGCCGCCATTAATAAGGAAATTTTGGATCTGAAAGTTCACTGTGCCAACCAAGGCTGCCCCTGGAGAAGCACCCTGAAGAACTTTGAGGTACTTTTCTATAGAAATTCAGTTTATTTACCTTGCTGAAATGTAGAATGAGTAGAGATCGACTTGTTCTCTGACGGCGATGTAGTGACTTGAATGGATCTGTAATGCATTGACTTAACACTATACTGTCTAAGCAGATGAATGATCAAGGCCGTATTTTCTATATTATGTATTTATTTATAGCATGGGAAAAGCTTTTTTGAAATTCACAGGACATGATGCGAAGATCACACATGTCAACCACTTCCTGAGCCATCAGATAAAGTCTAATACTTTCCACCGTAGATCAGATTAGAACATTGAGCTAATAAATGTAAGACCAGAGATCAGGGCTATTTACTGGCTGCTAAACATTAATGTAAAACCTATAAAGCTATTGACAACACTGTAATGCTCTCAAATGTCTTTTACACTTGACTGAGTCAAAATCAATGTGGATTACGGGGCTTGTATCGATTACATTAGCTACAGTACCATGGCTTTTCTGTTATCACATTGTTAAATCATAGGAACTCATTAAAAATAGCTGCATTTCATGGCAGGCAGTCATACTAGGTTACAACCACAAGATACTATTTTACAGGAATGCTAACAGGGTAGCTTTGTGGTCATTTCATAACATGGACCAGCCATTAAGGCATTAATCGTACAGCTGTTGTGCAGATGCAGTCCTCAGTCTGATTGAGAAGTAACAAACTCATACTTTAGGATTTGAAAAGCCTCTTGTATACCTTTTAGAGGTCAGTGTGTTGTTGAGTAAAATGTTCTATGACTTTGGCCCTCATGGCTGCCTAATGGAAGTCTTTTATGTTTTTACCTTCTTTCTGTACTCGAGAGTCTGAAAGCCTTTTGAGAATATCCTATTATTCACAAGCACCCTATTACAATAGAAGCATGTACTGTAGGTTGGGCTTTAGTTTTTATGTTTTCAGCGGAAACTGTATGATCCAGAGCACAATAAGTTTTAGAGGTTAAGTGTATAGAAATAAAGTAGAATTATGTCATTTAGAGAAGTAGTTCACCCTAAAATAAAATAATGTCATTACTTCCTCACCCTCATGTTGTTTCAGATCAATCCGCTGTAATTATTTTGCACTAGAAAACCAACTGGGATGTTTTAAAGGATCCTCATACAGCTTTTACCATGCAATGACAGTTCATAGCGACCGTCAAGCTCTGAACCTGGCAAAAACAAGCAGAAAAATAAGTCTTTTAAAGACAAACAATAAATTTATTTACTCAAAACTATTTACTAAATTTTTTTCTGGATAGGCATTTTTTTGGATACTCATTATGAACTGTCCTTGCATGCAAAAGAGCTCTTGGATAACAAAAGTCTTGTTTTACTAAGAAAAAAAAACATACATATGTGACATGAGATTAAATGCATTTTCACGTTGTATTTGGATCATTCCTGTAATATGCTCGATGACTCACTCAACAGGACCATCAGAGTCAGTGTGAATATGCCCTGATCCCTTGCAACATTGGCTGTGGCTTAATGGTGCAGAGGAAATCACTGGCTACACATCTGGAGAGAGGCTGTCCCAACAACAAGACCACATGTCCTTCTTGTTCAGGTGTCCTGACACCGAGAGAGCTCCAGGTAGGGTTAGAAAATGACACCTTAGAGACTGACAAATATTATTTTCCAAATCAGTATTTTTGCATCGTTTATAATATCTAAATTTTAATGAGATCCTTTAAGCAAGCTACGTTTTGGAAGCAAAATTGTAAAAAAAAAAATCAGAATTAAAATGTTACTTTTCTTATAAAATATAAAAATAAACCTAATTCAGTATATTTTTCATGAACGCAAGACTGTCATACACATATTTTGCTTCTCAGTGGAATTATTTTACGATAAGTATGTTTGGATATTTTATTGGAGAACAGTTATATACAATATGTCTTAAAAACCAACACACAAACAAAGTATTTGTGCAAATCACATACTATATACATGTACATATTGTGTGAATAGGCCAATAGTGCAAGATATTCGGCCTCTTTAGTTGTTGCTAAAGTGGTTTTGGGTCAGCGTGCCCTTGCTTGAAGCCCCATGGCTCGGTTTTAAGCCACAGATGGAGTCTCCAGTGTTTACTGCTGTCCCATATTACTTTCTTTTCCATTTCACCCATCGGGACCTGCACTCTGGGACATGGATTAGAGGAATAAAAAGAAGGGGGAAAAAAAGCAGCAATCCAGTGAATTTAAACATCAGTCATCCAACGCAACACATTAGTCAAGATATCTTCAAATGCAATGTGTTTCACACTTCAAATTAAGATAAAATGTTTTGGAAAGTTTGTGGCACAAAATTATTTGAGCAAAACTTTCATCACTGTTGTTAGTGAAAGTGACATTTCCTAATTTTTTTCCGCAGAAGCATGTTTGTCCCAGTTCAGGTGATAAGAAGACGACGAAGACAGATAAACGACAAAAGGTAGAAAGGCTGATGGATCGCTGAATATTGTATCCTGAAAGTGAATGTACAAACAAGAACAATTCTAAAGTATGATACTGTTTCCTTTGTAGAATAATCACCCAAGCAGCTCAAAAAAGAAGGAGCCATGCATTTTCTCAGACGTTGGTTGTCCTTTTAAGGTTGGTATTTTAATAACAGAACCTGTTTATGTTAATCATGATGCATTGTATTATATAGTTTTGTGGAACAGAGTTTTATATTAAGCAAAAACTTTTAGACACTTGAGCCACATAAAAAAAAAAAGTTCTTCAAAATATGAGAGGATAAGTTTTAAAATGTAAATATTAAAAAAATTTTAATAAAAAAAAAAAAAAATTCTCTAACATTCTTATATTTGCTAGACAGAGAAAACAAATATTTAGCTGGAAAAAAGATTTAAAGGGAATAATTTTCAGGAATTCACAGAATAAAATATATCATGTACTATACTTTTTTTTTTAGCATAAAAATAATACTTTTCTGTTTATTCCTGTATAAATTTAGTTTAGCTTAAAATAACTTGCTGAAAAATTTGCTTTTGATTTTTGTTTGGAAAATAAGCAAACAAAAATTATTAACAGTGTAAAAAATAAATAAATAAATTAATAAATAAAATAATATATTATTATATATTAGAATGTTATTGCAATGGAGAAAGTAGTGTTTAATGGGAATGATACAGTTTTGCTGCAACATTTTATTTTCAGGGCAATGCGGACAAAGTAAAAGAGCATGAATCCTGCAGCCATGTTGGCCATCTACAGCTTCTCTTGGATGTGACCAGAGCTCTTCAGCGTACCTTGAATTCTTCAGCTGAGCGAAGCCACCATGAAAGCCCTGATCTTCTTCAGCCTGGACAGTGTGGTGCTTCCCACATTTCTCAGAGCGAGGGTGAGATTGAGAGCGACGGAGGGGATCCAGGAGTGAGTGATAAGGCCCTCAGTCTCCACGACGATCAGGCTGAACTTGCTGTAGGCCAGCAACTGGACGCTCTACAGCAGAGAGTGCAGGTTCTGGAGAACATCATCTCAGCTTTGAACCGAGAAGTGGAGAAGACGCAGATCAGTGTTGTTGCGCTGGAGAGGGACAATTACAACAGTCAACACCTCATTCAGCACTTGGAAACCAAGGTAAATTATGAAATAAATCTGTGTCGTGACACTAATGGTGTGGGAATTTCAACTTTGAATAGAATTAAATGGTTTTGTAAGCCGTGGTTAGTTTTAAAATGCTATTATTACAATTTATTTTTATAAGAAATCAGATTATAAACACCTAAGGAACTTTAAGACGCTGTACAGATGATGAAATTACATAGTGATGGTGCTGCCACACTGATGCACACATGCAAATTATCTGCTAATGTCCTGTTAATCATGTCCAAGAGTTTGAACATTAGAATTACAGTACAATGTCTTTTTTGCAAAAAGAAAAGTCTTCTTGAATTGATTTTGAAATGGTCTTTTGGTGATGGTCTCAAGTAAATAGGATAACAGGAAGAAATATTTACAGAATTGTGGTCAAACACATTTAAATGTAAATAATTATTCCTGTTTGTTTATTCTGTGTTTGTAGAAAAAAAAAAATCTAACTTCATAGGCATATGCTACCGTCCAAATATCTGTATGATTTCTAAATGCATATATATATATATATATATGTATATGTATATGTATATGTACTGTATACATTTGTATGTATGTATGTATGTATGTATGTATATATATATTTAGGGGAAACATTTCAGGATTCTTTGATGAATAGAAAGTTTAAAAGAACAACATTTATTTTTATATTTTTACTTGTCATTTTTGATCAATTTAATGCATCTTTGATGGGAAAAGTATATATATATATTAATTATTATATAATTATATATATATATATATATATATATATATATATATATATATATATATATATATATATATATATATTATATTAATAATACTTTTTTTTTTTTTTTAGCACCACAAATATCCATAAATCCATCACATTGTCTTTAATTAATTGATAATGAAATATGCCAGGTTTATGTATAAAACAAATAAATGCAAATTGTACTTTAAAAACATCAATTAAACATCATTAATTTCACATAATGTTTCTTTAAGTGTGTTTATGATAACGTTTATGGTTAATTCATACTGAAGATAACCTGTATAATTAAAAGCTACACTTACAGTCGATATATATTAATGTCACTTTATTTTAATTCTAAATTCCGAATCAAACTACAACTTGCATCCTGCTGCCTCATTTCAAATATCAGGATTTCAGTACACTTCTGAACAGTGCACAACGCTGATATCACATTATTTCCATCCTGGATTATTAAAATCAAAGCACTTGCTTTTCACTGTGTGTCGCTAAATAGCAACAACAGATTTCATTACTTTGATGTGTCCTTGCAGTTAACTAGGCATTGATCTCATGCTGTGAATCTGCAATATGGTTGGAGCTAACGAATTGTCTGTGTTTCAAAAGAGCTAAGATTCTATATAGGAACATTTGTTTCCTGTGATGTGTTTTTTGTTTGTAGCCACTGGGTTGCATAACTCTTGCTTTAAATAAGGACTCGCATAAAACTAACAAAGGTATTCTTTTGGGGAGGTCTGAAATGATCATTTATTTGTCACTGTGCTCATCTTAACACCGGGAGGTGATAACAAATGATTACAGCTGCATTCTGACGCTCGACCTGGAGGGGTTATTTAACACACGGGAACCGAGATGACACTCCTGAAATGCTGAAAATGAAGAGATAAGTTGAAGGAAGGATGATGAGAAGGGAAAGGGTGGTAGAAAATAGATTTGTGTGACAATTCTCCAAGTGCGGTTGAGAAAAAAAAAAAAAAAGATGTGTCTAATAGGATGTCACCATCTCGTTCTTTTTCTATATTTCGAAGTGTCTCACACAAGGCTGCCGACCTTAACCAGCTCCGAAGGTCCATTATGATACATTAATATTGCGCTTTTGCAGTGAGCCAATCTGTACCTCTGGGTGATTCATCCGTTATAATGGTTTTCCATCACATTCTAGGTAGCGGAACAGCAGCAGAGACTGGTCAGGAAAGACATTCAGATCAGTTCATTGCAGCAGTGTATCAGCGCCCAGCAGGACATCTCGTATGATGGCACCTTCCTCTGGCGGTTGTGTGATGTCAGCCAGAGCCTGAGAGAGGCTGCCAGCGGCGAAAAGATCAGTCAGTACTCGCCAGGTACCAAAGCACATATCTCTCCTGTACTGCTCTGAAAGGGAATAAGCATTCGGTCATTTACTCTCATTTACTCCGTTATCATTCATCCTCGTGCAATTCTAGACCTTTATGACTGACTTTCTTCTTGAACTCTCTTAACTACTGTAGACTTTCCTCTTTCTACAACCTGAATCTGGAAAGAACAGTCAGTCATATATGTATAGAATGGCATGAGGGTAAATGATAGATATATATGTGTGTGTAACATACCAAGACTGTTTCATTTATGTTTCTGATATTGTGTTACAAATCTATCTATCTACCTATTTAGCTAGCTATGTATCTATATGTGTATCTATCTATCTTATTTGTTGAAGAAACGTGAAAGAAATTTGCTTTCAAAATATGTATAAAATGTAAATATTAAAAAAATGTGCATTTATGCACACACACACACACACACACATGAACACACACATATATACTGTAGGTGTGTGTTTATGTGTACTTGTTTATGCTATATGGAAGGGACCAAATGTCTCCTCAAGGATAGTAAAAACTTACATTTTTGAAATTGTGGTAAAAAAAATTGGAAAAAAATATTACAAATCTATCTAAATCTAAATCTATCTATCTATCCATCCATCCATCCATCCATCCATCATCATATCATCATCTTATTTGTATAAGAAACTTGAAGGAAACTTTCTTTCAAAATATATAAAATGTGTATATATAAAAAATGTTTATGCACATACGCACACACACACACACACACACACACACACATATACTCTGAATGGATTCACAGATGGATTTAGTGAGTTCATTAAGCAACAGATCCATCAGACTGATTCAAATGGTAATTCCTGACTTAGTGAGTCATCTAGAGCGATTCATTAAAAGAACTGGCTCATAAGAATCATCTGTTTGTGAACTGAACTACACTGGTTGCGCTGTGTGTTTTTGGTTGAATAAAAAGAACTGGTTTAAAAGAATAATTTGTTTAGGAGTTAGGGCTACGCTAGTTGTGCTACATGTCAGGCTGTGGTTTTACCAGTAACCAAGATAAGTGTGGACTAAGGGCTGCTCATATGATCTCTGCGTCATATTCTAAATCATATGATGGTTCATGTAGGGAACAGGCCACCTTGTGATTCTGAAAAATCCTGGTCCCCTGGGACTTATTCTTCTAAGCATGTTCCATTTGCGGTTCCAGTTGACATAATCAATATACTATTGACAGTCACTTCTCACTTTTGTGCTAAGGCAAAACTGTTTTGCCAGCACTGAATACTTTAATGCGTTGGACTGGACTCATCAGGAGAGCTGTTGTGAATGAATGTTAGTTGTTGTCGTATATTGAAGTAGAATCGATGCTCATTCATAAGACCAGTGCTAAAAATTGAGTTGGTACCAGTGAAAGGGAAAGCGAAAAAAAGTAAAAGCAAATGTGAAGCAGTTATAAAAGCTGAAATGTGGTTGTTTGCCCAGAAGTCATGTGTCTGCGTGAACACAACCATAATAGACATAAAGAAAGAGAACGACTGAAAAAGAACTGAAGATAATTTCATTGACTTGTTTTCTTTCACGTCATTACAGAACAGGATATCAGAATAACTGTTCTTCCAATACAACAGTCAGAAAAAGGAAGCCACGCATTTGATTTTCTAGATGGAAGGAGCTCTATGGTTATCGGCTGCTATTTTTAAGAGTTTTAACTAAAGCCCATCACGCTTCACATAAAAATGACAATGCATTGTGTTTTTCAGCGTTCTACACTGCCAGGTATGGATTTAAGGTGCGCATGCGGCTCTACTTGAACGGAGATGGGGTTGGAAAGGGAACACACATCTCGCTTTTCTTTGTTATAATGAAAGGAGAATACGACGCCATTCTTTCATGGCCATTCAGACACAAGGTAAAGCACTATAATCAAGCTGTCAATCAGTGAACCAATCAATCCTTTTCTGAACATCTGTGTTGTCTCCTAGCTAATGATGATGCTTACATGCGAATTCATACAAGGACTCATCCTTGATCAAATCCTTGATCTTTTGAAACAGAAAAAGCTTTGATGTATTATGAAAATATACTGCAGATATGTTGAACTCAAATGTAAATAATGAACTCAAAATGTTCTTCCCAGTCCAGCAAGACTATTTGTTCAAATTAGTTGAATTTGAATGCTAAGCTTAGAATAATGAATCCTAACTGATTACTATGTAACTTGCAATATCATCTTCATTTATTTTTTAACACAAAACCTAAATGATCTTATCTAGATTCATATTCTTAAAAAAAATTTTTTAATGAAAATAAAGCTCAAATAGCCTTGACAACTAACTAAAATATAATATTTTAACTTAATAAAATAAAAATAAAATGTAATAAGTATTACATTACATCATAAACTAAATTAAAAATAAATGAAAGCTAAATAGATATTTTAAAAATCAAGCAAAAATGACCAAATGAAAGCTAATTCATAATATTAGTATATGCTATATAAATATAAATCGTGCTAAAATATATTTTCCGGACTATAAGTTGCACTTTTTTTTCATGGTTTGGCTGGTCCTGCGACTTATAGTCAGGTGCAATGTATTTATCAAAATTAATTGGACATGAACCAAGAGAAAACATTACCATCTCCAGCCGCCAGAGGGCGCTCTATGCTGCTCAGTGCTCCTGTGGCCTACACTGAAAACATAGAGCGCCCTCTTGCAGCTGTAAACGGTAATGTTTTCTCTTGGTTCTTGTTTCTTGGTTCTAAATAAATGCAACTTATAGTCCAGTGCGACTTCTATATGTTTTTTTTTCCTTGTCATGACTTTTTTTTGGACTAATGCGACTTATACTTAGATGTGACCTATAGTCCAAAAAATTATAGTCGTGATTGTTTAAAATTCTGTTCACATGTGAAACTGTCCTGCTTCTGTCTTGCAGTGATTATCATTGTAAAATTTGCATTATTATGTTCTTCTCAAGAGGGCTGAACACTTGAAGTGAGCACTCAGAAACGAGTACTGAAGGGCGTTACAGTCTCATGTGTGCGTGTTTAGTACATCTAATATGAAGACCTATGTCAAAGAAGCAGAACAAGTCCAGTTTTATAGTTTTATATAAATATATTTAAAAAAAAATGCATTTCAATCTTATTCTAGCAATTTGAGTGGCACATTTCAGTTTAGATTGCTATATGATACTGCTGTTGAAGGCAGTTAAAAACGCACACAAAAAAATCACATTAAAGAAAGCATTTAGGTAGAATTTTCAAAGACAACACAGCAAAAAGCAGGTCATTACATTTAAAGTGATCAAGAGAATATAAAACTAAATATAAAATATAAAACTATTTATTGAGCAAAAAACCTACTAAGTGCACCTCAGGACAAAGAATTAAATAATACATGTATGATATGACCCCTTTAATAGTGGCTTCTGTTGTAATGAACCAGCTTTGGTTCCCAATCATGTGCCATCAGCATTTTTTCCTGACCTTCTGCTGACATCTCCTGCACGGGCCTGGCAGGTCACATTCTTTCTCATAGATCAGAACCAGAGGGAGCACGTCATCGACGCTTTCCGTCCAGACCTCTCCTCTGCATCTTTCCACCGCCCCGTCTCAGAGATGAATGTGGCCAGCGGGTGCCCCCTGTTCTTCCCTCTGGGGAAAATGAGGTCGACTAAGCATGCGTACTGCAAGGATGACACCATCTATATCAAGTGTGTGGTGGACACCTCCTCCTGAAGCATGAAGGCCTGGCTGTTAAAGAGGACTGGATTTCTTAAGGGAGCATAAAAATTCTGGATCCAGACAAAATGAATATGGAGAGAAGAGAAACAAATCCAGAAATATTTATGAACTGAAAAGTTTTGTCTCTGTTGCATTTTGGTTCTTTGGGTACATGAATAAAATACATTTTTAGATTGACACCTGGCTCTTAATGTTTTAAACAGTGACTCTTTCTGGTGTTATTTTGGATGTACTGCGGTTTTATTTATTATGGAATGAACTGGATTTTGAATATCATTCTGACAGTTTTCCCATTTTACATGTTATAATAAATAAAATGTGTTTACCACCTTGTTTTTTGTTTCCTCATAGAATGTTTTATCTGCTTATTAGTACATGTCTCAACATTGCAGATAAATTATGATGCTTTGAAATGTTTGTGGTGATTTATCTCTTTGAAGTTTAGAACAATCAATATTATTTGCATTTATGATTTAAATTGAAAGAAATGGTTCACTCAAAACCTCACTCACCCGCATGGCTATCCAAGATGAAGACGAGTTTGTTTCTTCCTCAGAACGGATTTGGAGAAATTTAGAGTTGCATCACTTGCTCACCAATGGATCATCTGCAGTGAATGGGTGCCATCAGAATGAGAGTCCAAAAAGCTGATAAAAACATCACAATCCACACATAATCCTACCCATTACAGTCCATTAATCAATGCCTTGTGAAGCAAAAAGCTGCATGTTTATAAGAAACAAATCCTTCAAAATTTTAGACAATTGTTTTTGTCTAAAATATAAAGGCCTCTATCACCTGCTTTCTCCAGTGACAAAGTTAAAAGAAATATGCACAGATCAAGCACTGTTTTTAGATTAGATTAGCAACGAAATACAGTTAGCATCTAACCAGAAGTGCAATAAGCAGTAAGTTTAGAATATACAAGGTCTACAATATGTTACAAATGTACAATAAATGTACAGATAAGGCAGTATTATGGACATAATTTACATATAATTTACAGATTTTTAAAGCGTGATGTACAGATAGGTGTACTATGAACATACAGATGGATTATGTAAAAGTGTATGTACACTATAGGCAGAAACTATGAACATATGAACATCCAAATGTCCAAAACAGTTTTACATTCCAAAACAGTTTAAAACAAATATGTTGGTGGATTTAGATGTGAGAGGACAACAAGGAATTGACTTTATCACTGCAGGAAGTGTTATTATGGATTTTTTTGGCCAGAAACAACAGTTTAAAGTGAAAATGCCTTGAAGGATTTGTTTCTTATATACATTATTTCTGATTACTGTATTTAATTTATTTTGTACATAGGTCCTTAACAAATATAGAATCAGATAAGCACATGAAAATGGCAAGTGGGCTCAGGAATTTTTATTTTTACATTTTTTAAATATGTATTTTTGCTATAAAGATTCATAATTTTTTTCACAGAACATCCGATGCCAACCACAATTTTTGCATATGAAATGTTATTTCCTTTTAAATAAACAATGGAAATTTTGCTGAACGAACACATGCATGCAGATTAATGTATTCATAAAAAGTTTAAATTTATAGCTGTGGCAATGTTTTTTCTCCCTTGCGTTCCACAACACGTTACCTTCCTGTTAACACACACACACAAAAAAAAATTCAGCCCTGTTCAGCTAGCAGTTTTTAGAGAAAAACTCCAGCTACTTTCCCCTCCTGACTTTTTTTTTTAACTTTTAGTTTTAGTTTTTTTTTCTCCCCTCCTGTCTTAAACACAATCAAATGTTCACAGTATCAAAAAATCTTAAAGCAGATTGAAAGACAAGAAAATAACAGGTGGTTTCTCACATTTGAAAAGGTCACGTTGTACAATATGTACAAATCATCACTGCATCAAATAACTAAATACACTTAGTCATGTGGTATTCATAGCCCCTGAGTATGGCTAGTTTTGTTCTGTGACATAAAACATTTCATTTAGTCAGCTTTCCGTGACCTTGTGATGTCTGCCTGAATCGCAATGTCCACATTTCACAGAAATCTAAGAATATTAATGTTATGCCAGCAAGTATGAGCTGTTATGTGTTAAAAATGTATCTGCACTGCAAACCTTCACTGAAGCTGAAAACATATGCTGACAGCTCACATATCTCATTCATCAAAACCATTACACTTTTATTTTACACATCATATCATGCTCAAAGTATCAGTAATGTCTATCTATCTATCTATCTATCTATCTATCTATCTATCTATCTATCTATCTATCTATCTATCTATCTATCTATCTATCTATCTATCTATCTATCTACTTAGAGTTCTACAGTGAATTGGATATAACAGGCATAATCTATAATCTATATGAAAATCTAATAATATCTCGACTGTATAATTTCTATCTCTCTATCTATATGGATAAATCTGGTGTATATTGTCAGTTGCATTGAGTGTCTTGTTGTCATTGGAGCAGTGCTCCTGTAGCCCCTCCTCCCAGCGCGCTGCTGCTGTACTTCCTGTACGCGGATGATGATGATGATCGGGTTATGTTAATTACATAAGCAAAACGTAAATGATTCGCGGGAAAAGGTGAAAAAATGGCGACGTTCACTGACTGCGTTCCTGCGCCGCTTGAGCTGTAAAAACACCAGAAACTCTTATACCTCGCAAATGGGATTTGGGGCTGCCATTGGAAGAATAGCTGCACTTTTGGCGCGTTTTACCCGCGGGATTGGAGAGAAATCAAAGCGGTATTTATCTCTGCAGCATTATAGTGAGTAACACTCACAGCTGCACTGATCTGGCGAACTTAATCATGCATATGAAAGAGTAATAGTGTGTTCTGAGCATGTGTTATTAGTGTGACAACTTGTCTGAATCCCTGAGAGAAGTTTTGGTAGTGCGCAAGTTTTCCAGCATGCCCTGATGATGATGCATGTCTTCAAATGGGGAGGGAGTCCGTGTATATATTCGTAGAGGCTATGATTTATTTATATAAGCAACTGAATTGATAGACTCTTGAGAAGTGGACGTGGCTGTTACGTTAAGTGCTTTTTCATGCATGCATGCGCGCGTACTTTTACAGTCAGATGCAATAGTTTTCTGTCACGCGGAGATAAAGAACGCGTATTTTATTCTTATTGTTAATAAGAGTAACGTTACTGTTGAAAATCGTTTGATTCTCGGCCGTTGGGTTCGATTCATTTAGTTATCTGTGAAAGGGGTCTGGTGCATGGTGGCAGAAGAAAACTGGCCGAGATCAGTAAAAGTCTGAAGTTCACATCCTGATGATGAGTCAACCAGCTCTGTTTCTCAGCTCTCTTTTTAACTCATCAGGGTTGAGATTGAGTCAGGCAATATTCCCCATGCGCACTGTTGTGGTTGGACGAATCTATTTGCAGTTCTACAGAATTCCTGCGGGGTTGTCAAAACCATCATGCACATAGAGTACATACTTGCTTACCTGGATCACTGTAAGTGATTCCCAGCAGGGGGTTTATGGATAGGAAGAACTTTGTTTGCCTATAAACTTCTTCGAATTAATAGATAAATAACGACTAATAATTAATCTCATAATTTTTTACATAATTAAGAAAATCATTTTTAGCTGAAAACGTTAATATGTGTTTCAGTTTTTGTACAGCTTTTTATAAATTAATTTGTTAGACTCTCCTATTTTAATAATAGCCAGATTTTTACGTACAGTCATGGATTGTTTGTATGTTAATTTATTCTTGTGTAGCCACTGAGGGTCTGGAATTTATGGCAGCTTTGATTGGCCAAGGCCCGCCCATGAGGCCGTTTGACCGACATGTCAAACAACCAATCACAGTCCGTTTCACTCATTGTCACATTTCGAGGCATGGAAATGTCGCCACAATAACAGAATGGTGTGTTAAACTCTCGGACATAATTTAAAGATTCTATGTCTCGAACATATTTCACATACTTTTGAAAATCCAGCATTTAGTTGATTCTGATAAGCACTCGTCACATTTGTAACTGTCACATAACGGAATGTTAAAGAACGCGACACACACGTCTCACGGAAATCCTGTAGAATTTAACGAATCCGTTGACGACTTCGACACTCCTGAAGCGTTTCGACTTTTGTGTGCCATATGCATCAAACGTTCAGCCAACGGTCCGTGGGTGTGACGTCTGAGGCTGAGACTAATGTTAATTCAACTCAAGGATTTGAATCTGTTCGCCTAAAAGATTTTGTTCACATTGACTCACTGAGATTAATCGTTACGCAATTAGGTGGTGACAAGTTTCGAGTCATCGAATCACTCAGTTCAACCAACACTCCAACACTGAATCATTTATTGTCCTTTATTTCTAAATTTATGTCGACAAAATCTGTTATGATGCTCCAGAAGGAAGCCGTGATAGGCTGAATATTTTTTTTAAAAGCTACCCTAGCTGTGTTGTGGTCTAACATGTATTCTAAAATGTCCTTCTTATTTTAAGAGGTTTTCTTTCAGTACTGCTTTGAGTCTCATGCAGACTCGAAACAATGAATCGTTCATTAAAGGGGGCGTGTATGGAGTCAAAATAACGCCTTATATATATACGCAAAAAAATTAAGATTTGCAAAAGAAAATTAAAGTATTGAGGAAAATAAATTTGCTTTTTGCAAACAAAAATTAAGAATTGCAAAACATAAATGAAACAGCGCGAAAGCAATGATTTTGCAATACATATTCTCCATGGTCATATCTATTAATTTATCTGCAACGCTGATTTTATTTTGCATGTCAGTCTAGTTTGAGCTTGCGATACCGTTTTCCCTTTGCACGTCTCTCTTTGTGGCACTGTTTTGACGTGGGGGTGGAGTCCAGGGACGGGGGCGTGTACAACATGCCTCCCTGGAAGTGACGTCATCGGTCCGAGACGCAGCTCACTGATAATAAAGACAATAAAAGTCTTGGGATACACTTATTAATGTATTGACACAACTGCAACTATCCTTTGTGTTGATTCCAATCATTTTTTGGAACTTGAAGACTTTCATATTTTAAAGCCCTAAATAATTAAGCTAAATGAGCCATGCCTTTAGATTGATGGTGCTCTGCATTTATGCTTATTGATTAATTGCACATATAAATCCTAAAAACCTTTTTTTCCGAATATGTTTTGGATTAATTTAGATTGTAAAACAACTAGAAGACTTTTTTTGTGTTTGTTTATTTATATATGCAACTGTACTGACCAGTGAGCAATCCCTTTATTATGTCAATCTTTACCTTGGTTTTTATATGGGAGTTTTTAAATAGAGATATGTGGTCCCTAAAGTTTTTGTATTTACTGTAATTCATTTTTACATAGAAAACCACCTATAAATTCCAAAAGGGTGTTTTTATATGAGATAAAAAATACAATTAATTCCACTGGGAATTTTCACATGTGATACATTTGGTGTAATCTGCATATTATGTTTGATTTGTTTGTTCCTACTTTACTTTCAGGAAGTGTAGTTGTGTCTATTGTCAGAATGTTGGAATCGGCCTGTCGGGACGGATATCTGACAGTTGGGTCGGAACCTCTAGAAGCCAAACACTTGCTTCCCAAGAGAGAGAAAACCTTCAGCGACCAGGAGACCAACTTGACCGTGGGCCAGTACGTGCTGTGTCGCTGGTCTGATGGCCTTTACTACCTGGGCAAGATACAGAGAGTGAGTTACTGATACTATAGAGGTTTATATACTCTTGAACTGATGCACAGAACATCTGTTTTACTACACACACTGTATATCCTCCTGGGACATGGCAACATGAAGCATTGGAATTAAGTTGTTATAGTGCTTGGAGAATTAAAAGTATAGTTTACCCAAAAATTCGAGACAACGATTTGTTTCTTCATCCGAACAGATTCAGAGCATTATATAATTTGCTCACCAATGAATCCTCTGCAGTGAATGGGTGCCATCAGAATGAGAGTCCAAACATCTGATAAAAACATCACAAGAATCCAGATAGAAATCCTCATGACTTGAGTCCTTCAAATAACGGGTGTCTGTAATAAACAAATCCATCATTAATACATTTAAACTTCAAACTGTTGCTTCTGGCTAAAATACAATTCCTCCATCCATTGCTTCCTCCAAGAAAACAGTGGTGTCGTCTGAATCAGGAGAGAAATATGCACAGATCAAACACTGTTTACAAAGGAAAACAGTTCTAAACAAATGTTTTGCTTGATTTTGATGTGATAGGATAAGAGGGAATGGTCTTTTTCACTGGAGAAAATGTTATTATAGATTTTGACGCCTTAAAACACCTTAATGATGGATTTGTTTTTTGTGAAGAGCTTTCCTCTTCACAAAACATTACCGATGGACTGGAGTCGTTTAAATCACAATGGAGTAGATTATTGGGATTTCTTTTAATTAGCTGTTTGGACTGTCATTCTGATGGTACCCATTCACTGTAGTGGATGAGCAAATGTCATGAAGCTAAATTTCTCCAAATCTGTTTTGATGAGTAATCAAACTTTTTAAATGTATTTATTTAATATAGATGAATCATATTTGGCACATAGCCTCTAAACTGTTATTAACAGTATTTTTGTAAATAATATTTTCTTTCTGATTTATTTCATAATTTGTGTAAAGGTGGAAAAAATATTGTTCATTTTTACCCTGCTCAAAGTGAACAGACATGATGTACTTATCAAAGGACCTTGTTAAAATAAGGAGATGTCTTTCTTACAAAAGAAAATCATACTGTGCTTTGAAACCCAGGATGTCCACTTTAAGATATACCAGATATATCAAACTGTGCCATTTGAAATTGCCAAAAATCAATTTTCCCTACAGAGGACAAAAATGTATCACTATGTCCCAGGAGAAAACATACAAGAGATGTTCATGACTTGATTGCATGCTCTATAATCATGAATAATTTATTTTGCAAATATATATTGATGTTATTTAGAATTTTATGTTTGCGTTTCACAATACATACATTCCTTATTCCATTTCCCTATAGGTGAGCACCTCAAAACAGAGTTGCTTTGTGACGTTTGAAGACAACTCTAAGTTCTGGGTGCTTTGGAAAGACATACAGCATGGTAAGAGGTTGAGTGGAAGATGAGTGGGATTTTTAATTTCAAAAGTAGCAGCAATAATTCATCAGCAAACTAGAAATTTAGTTTGATATGTCAGTGTGTCCTGTGAGATGTGTGTGTGTGAGACAGTGTGGTATTACTGCTTTGTGACGAGGTAACGGAAGCTTTATTCTCTCGCTCTCTTGCACAGCTGGTGTCCCTGGGGAAGAACCCAAATGCTCAGTGTGTTCTGACATGTCTCTAGTTCCTGGTAATGAAATTCTTATCTGCGGGAAGTGTGGAATAGGTGAGTCTGAGGCAGACATGGCCGCCGCCTGCATCCTTGCTCATCATGTACCTCACCAAACCTGGATCTATCACAGTAAAACAGCTTGGTTTTGCTTGGAGAAAGTAGTGATTCATTTTGAGAAACTATTGACTCAGTAACTCAGTAGTGATGGTTGCAAATGTCCAAGAATTTAAAATGTATTATGAATAAAAGTAACAATTTATTTGTTATTTGCTGTGGTAAATGAATGTATTACAGTACATCTGGACCAATAATAATATTAATTATTTCTATTTTATGTGGGTTTGGGTGGCATGGCTGATGGTTTTCTGTTGGTGTCAGCCACCCAGGATACACCCAAAGCATCAGAGCAACTGTTTAGTCACATCCTGGCAGCCTAAAATTGTGGTGGTGACCAAACCCATAACCATGTCTTTGGGAGGACCTAACGGATTTTCATTTTTCCATTTGATTGTAAAGTAATGCATTTGAACTATTTGCAAAAAATAGATATTTGCAGAAAAGCTTTAAGGAAAGCGAGATAATCTGTGTCAACTCAACCAGAGGTTCCTGGCTCTGATTTTTGATTTTGCTAATATTTTTTTCTGAAAGAAGATAAACATGTTTAGTGATGAAAGTCAAAATATTAAATGTCATGGATGAATATTTCCTGAGTTATCTACTATTTTGTAGAGTGGGGTCAAAATGGACATTTTTGCCTGATTATCTCTAGAACCAGACCATATAGGGCCTTAAAAATTAAGATACCAAAAGAAAACTTTGTTAAGACCCCAAATCTAAATGTACATTAATATATCTTTAATACTTGTATATGAAAACTGGCGTGCTAACTTTGGAGAAAAAAAATTGAGGGTTTTTGAACGGTCGGTCACCATTGGCACATACTGTAATGCAAAAAAGATTGCTAAAGTTAACAGATTTAACTAACAGGCTTACTAATCTCTGTATTAAAGTAACATTATGATACTGCCATCTTTTTGAAGTCATTTTAACCCCCTGTAATTTGGCTCTGAATCTTGCCATTTTGACCCCCCCTTTACAAAAAAGCAGATAATTCAGTAAATATTCATCCATGACATTTAATATTTTGGTTTTCATCACTAAACATTTATATCTTTCTTCAGAAAAAATATTAGCAAAATCAAAAATTTGAATTTTTTTTTCAAAGAATGAACTTTTCCATGTTACCTGCACCAATATATTCACATTTCTTTTTTGGCAAAAGGCTACCATATCATTTTGTTGCACATTCTTGTATCCCCTCTTGCAAATAGTCTGATTGAGCCCAGTGCATTAAAGGGGCTGATATTTTCCTAACATTTTGCCACAGCCCTCTTTCTCTGTTTTCTCTAGTCATATAGCAGGGATTTACAAAAAATTGCATTTATGTTACATAAACAGCCAATTTTTATTAAAACACCATGTTGTCAGCAGTAAATTGTCTCTTTAACCTTGTGCCTTATATGCTGAAATCTGTAATTTTATCACATTATATTACAAATTACACTACATGAATAAACAAAATGATGCTATATATATATATATATATATATATATATATATATATATATATATATATATATATATTATTATTATTTTTTTTAATGACAAAATTTTACATAAAAGAGTAGTTTGCATTAGGTGGTCATAAGTGAGGCCAATGCGATATGCATCTCAATGCGTAGCCAAAGATACGATACATTAAATATAACATATGAAGCAGGTGCCGATACGATACCATACGTTTCACCCGTATTATGCAGGGTGATCTGATTTTGATTCGATTAAAGTTCAACACAGTATGATTCAATGGAATTTGATGCAATGGACAAAAATATGATGCTTTTCAATTTAATATGGTACAGATAGTTTGTGCATATTTCTTTTGTTCAGACAGAAAGCGAATCATAAATTATCATCAGTGACTTCTGACTTCTAATTCCCTGTTCTCCGTAGTGTTGTGATGCGTCATATTCACATAGCGGCAGTGTTGTGAGAGAACAGCTTGAGAAATAGTTTAGAGAGGAGAAATCATTCTACATATAAAATATTGGTCACGAAATAACAAATAATAAAAGTATATCACATCTACTAATAATTATATATATATATATATATATATATATATATATATATAAATATATATTTTTTTACAGATGCAGATTTGTTAGAAACGATGCATTACGATACAAATGCCAACTTTTTTTTAAATCAGTACATCACATAGTATAGAGTCCTTGTGATGGCAAAACTCGAAAGTGAACGTGAAAGTAAAATGAGAGCGCGCAGTCGAAAGCAGTTTCATTAGCGTCTACCTGATTCTCGAAATGTATATACAGTCGCCTAAACTTACCCAATGATATAATTACGAAAAAATATATATTTTTAGATTTTTATCCTCCCATCTCATAGGCTATTTATTCCTTTTATGGTTTCTGTAGAACACAGAACTGGGATGCAGAAGATTGCGATTGCGTCTGTCAGCCATCGACAATGGACCACGGCATCGTCTAGCCAATCCTACTGTAATTGTAGTCTAACAATAAACAGAGTAGAGCAAAGCAGCATCAAGATTATCAAATATTGTGGGGGATATCTGATTATTCAACATCTGTGGTGGTTACAGCTCTGCAGCACTCGCAATTTCTTCAGTAAATGTGGAAATCTAGTAATATAAAAGTTGCTATGACTTCTTGAATGATGCAATGGCTGGGGAACTCTTCTGCCTGTGGATAAAACTGATTAACATGTACTTGTGATAATGTATTTTAAAAGACTGGAGTGGAAAATGTGGTACAATTTGCATTATAAATGCCACGGCATCTACAAAGCAAATAGAGAGAACTATTCTGGGTGTCTTTGATGACTTTAAGGGGGTTTGGTAAGACTGCACTAGTAATGACTCGCTGGGGACGCAGAAGTGGCTCTCTGAAGTCTCAAGGATTAGTGTCGACTTCAGCTCTGCTGTTCATATTTACACATCTGATTGAGTCTGAGTCGATCTGCTTTTTTTGTGCTAATATTTGTCCTCCATCCTTCCACATGCTTGCCTTGCATCTTCAGGCTATCACCAGCTCTGCCACTTGCCCCCAGTGGAGATCTCACCTGACTTTCCTCCGTGGTTCTGCAGGAAGTGCATTTTTGCTTTAGCTGTGAGAGTAAGTCCTTCATATACACGTTTTATATGAATGAATGGGGATCAGGGAGGCCGTGTTGCTGACGTGTGTTTCTTTATTGTGGCAGAAAGGGGGAGCTCTGAAAAAGGGGTCAATCTCCAAAGCGCTGCTGAACATGAAGCAGGTGCTGCCCTATAATCCAGAGGAGCTGGAGTGGGACTCTTTGCATCGTACGAACCATCAGCAGTGCTACTGCTACTGCGGAGGACCCGGAGAGTGAGTCTGCCTCGTCTCTTCTCTTTGCTTTCTTTTTGTGCTCTTTCCAACTTGATTTCTTTTCCTGTTAGAGGTCAAGGTATTTGGCCTCTGTACTAAAAACTGATTCAGTGTAGTGTACGCACAGCAAAGCAAAACTGTAATGTGTCGGCCATAACATCTGTCACATTGTTTGCTAGCATTGGGATGTTTGATTAATTGTAGTGAAGTGGTTTGTTTGTGTGTTTCAGTGAAGTAAAAGCAGTGAGGAGCAGTGCCTCGTGTGCTCGCTTGCTATCTGCTCACTCAGCGCAATCATTTTGATCGAAACAAATTGTATGGTACACAACCAATGACAGAACAGGGACTGTCACAAGATTGTTAAAAATTGTTAAAAATAAAAACATGGATTTGTCTCTACACTGCTTCGGTAGAACAGTCGTCATCGGATTATTATTAAAGAAACTGACTCTGCTGTGACACTGAATAGATGTCATAAAGTTAAACGTACAGTAATCTGTATATTTTATTGTTTTACTTACAATGACAATACATTTAATAACAATTACCAGAACAGTGTTTTACTGCAAACTACTAAACAGTTAAATTAATTCAAACCATTTTATCCAAATAATGAAAAGTAAGGGTGAAAAAAATAAAATAGAAATGAAAGACGAAAAGCTTAAGCTTAAAAAAAAAACGTAGAAATAAGTGCAATTACTAAAAAAAAATCTAAAAAAACTAAATAATAATATCAAAATAATAATAAAATAACACAATGTTATTTGTTATATAAGTTTTTACTAACATTTGCTGATATGATTCCTCTCTTCAGTAAATTATTTTACTGAAAATGAAAGGAAATTTTGTAGCTATAGTTATCTGTTTTTGATTTTATCATTCAGTTCATAAAAATATTAAAGATGCTACCCTTATATCACCCACCCTTTTTTTTATTATATCATGCTAAAAACACAAGTGTTGTATTGGTGAGTATTAAAAACAAAATATTACTACCGCGCTTTGTCTTTAAAAATAGCATTGGTGCTATTTTTATTATCCCTATTAGACATAAAGCTTCTCGAAACATCTTGGTAATGCTGCGCTAATGGCTTTGCTATTGTTGCTGTTCTACACACACACCATCCAAATGGAAAGAAAAAAGTTTGAGTATCACTCCATCACACCACCAGTTTTGCTTGTTTTTTTTTTCATACTGAAATGTGATTGGTCCGTTTAGGTCTTTGTGCTTTGTATCTGCTAGAAACATTCGACGGTTCATTTCTTATTCTCTGATTTTCCCCATCAGGTGGTATCTGAAAATGCTGCAGTGCTTTCGCTGTGAGCAGTGGTTTCATGAGGCGTGCACGCAGTGCCTACAGGAGTCCATGATGTTTGGAGATAGGTATGTACTGTACAGAGCTACAACGAACGAACTTGCATCTTTGCATCAATAGTCTGCCATCCTTTACTATGGATTTCTCATCAGGTGAACTTCCCTGAAAAGCAATTGGCTTTATATTATTAAGGGGGTCCTATGACGTTGCTTTAAATATAATTAAAGGGATTCTGTCATGGCTGAGAGGAATTTTTAGGCACAACCTGAAAGTAGAGCACCTAAAATTACTTTAATGCCCAATCTTAAGTGGCATATTGGTTTTATAAAATGCCAACAACAGTAATATGATGAAACAAAACAATATCAATATATTGTTAAAGAGTTAAATTATATTAAATATTCCGAAAATAATAAATATTGAAATTATCATTATTATGTAAAAATAAACAATGATTAAATATTTAACATTTAATAAATATTTGGAATATATTATATATTTCAATTATATTAAATATGTAAATAATCAAAATAAACAAGAATTAAATATTTAAATTATATCTAATATTTGGATTATATTATATATTTAAAATATATAAAAAATGCAAGTTATTATTTTTAAAAAACATAAAATAATCAATATATATTGAGGAGTTAAATTATATTAAATATTTAAATTATTATTATTTAAATAATATAAATAAACAACGATTACATATTTAAAGTATAATATTTGGAATATACTATATATTTTAAATATGTTCAATATTTGAATTACTATTGAAACTAAAAGTTAACTATTCTTAAAGCAAACAATTTTGAGTGAAAAAAAAAACAATTAAGTTAAATTATATTAAATATTTAAAATATATTCAATATTTAGAATATATGTTCAATATTTGAATTATTTAAATAATACAAATTAACAATTCTTAAAGAAAAACAATCTCTCATGTAAATAATTTTAATTGAACCAGCTACACACGATTTTCTGATCACGTGGTTTAATTAAATTAGATCATTAAATCTCATTGGTCTAAAATCCAACTGCACATAACTGTTAAAATCAGATGTCCCCTGATTGGCTGTGAATGTGTCGGGCCGCCATTTCACATTCAGTGTGTACAGACAAATTGCCTGTCGCTGAAAATTACTCTTCGGTTGCTTCGAACACCGAAATGGTCCAATCAGATTTTAGGGTCGGCGCTATCTGTTTTATAATGAAATATAAGCCATTGCTTTTCGGAAAGATCAATGAACGCAATAACCAAAGTGAAATTCTATTTGCAACATCTCAGCAGTAATGATTAGTGAATATTGCGACAAACTTAATGCGGCGTCGCACAGAGGCGAGATTACATGCATTAGGGGATTTTTAAAAGATCATAATGACACTGTCAAGCACAATCTTTCTGCAGCTGCAGCGCCGTTTGTACTTCTCCAAGGTGTGTAATTTAAATGCCTCCATTTTATGTCTTTTCTCTCATAGGTTTTACTTGTTCATTTGTGCGGTGTGCAATAAAGGAGCGGAATACATCAAGCGGCTGGCTCTCAGATGGTAAATGGCAGCTCTTCTTTTCCCCCTCGCAAGTGATTGCACCCATATCCGTGTCAGAATTATATAGTCAAAGTGTCGGATGTGATTGATGCTGGACGGTGCTCTCGAACCAGAGCGTTTTCTCTCTATTTCAAAAAGTATAGAGGGGGCATTGCAGGTTTTTTTAGAGTAGAGTTTGTCTGGACATTGATTCTTGCTTTTTGTCCCAAATGAGAAATAGCCATTTGAAAGGAAGATTTGGTGCTGAGAGGATTTCTTGTGATAGCAGGGGATTACTCTTGAAATACAGTGAGCTGGATGTGTTGGATATTTAGGTATGAAGCCAGTCTCAGTTCAGATTTAAGCTTTATCCTTCTTAAAAAGTCTGGTGTGTTAAAATGGACCTTGCCTTGTGAACGGAATGGCACTCTGTTTAACGTTCACCATGTGACAGTTCATGCAGATTTTGGTGCATTTTTAAGAGCATTTCTTTTTTAGTCTCTAGAATTTTACGTGAGATTTTCATGTTCTCAGTCCAATTATTTTTCATTTGCAGGGTGGATGTAGTCCATCTTGCCCTGTACAACCTGGGAGTCCAAAGTAAAAAGAAATACTTTGAACTAGAGGAGATCCTGGCCTTCATCAGCACAAACTGGGACCATTTCCAGATGGGCAAGGTGATATGATCAAGCTTTTCCTGTTGTTTAATATTCACATTATTCAATCTTTTTAGAAATACGTTCAAGGGAAAGTGTGTAATTGCAACAATAAAGTGTCATTTTTGGATGGGCTTTGGGTGGACGTTTAGTCAATAAACAACTACCTAGAGAGATCACCCTAGTGTCACCCTAGTAACCATTCTGAACACCCTATCAACAACATGGCAACACCCGGAACACACTAGCAACTGCATAGCAACAACAATAACACTCTAACAAGGTGCTAGGAACCTCATAGCAACCATAGATATGTATAGATTCCCTATCTAACCGCTTCAGATATGTTGACATGTCTTTTCGCATTTCGGAACGGTCAACTTGACGTCATTCACCATAATTTTCAATGAGTATTTAAAGATATACAAGCGTATAACTTGCTGTTGTAGACGCACACAGTCAACGTGCTCAAAGGTTCGTTCGAAAAATGGCAGATGGCTTACAGCCCAGAGAAACTAATGAGGCGTCTACATATATATGATAGCTGTTTCTCAATATGCGTTCTCTAGCGATCTTGCATCCTTGTGTTCACAATATTCGTCATCATTAATCGTCGAAGTTCAATTCCAATTCTCAAGAACGCAACACATCCGGAAGTGCCCGGATGTGTTCTTGATATTGAGGATGCATCGAGTGCACACTTGAAAGAATCGAGCCGTTAGAAATCCCAGAAGACGCTGCGGGCGGGCGAACATATGGAAACCTGCAAGCTTTAAACTCGCTCTCACAAATGCTTGACAGCTCTTGAAAGTAAACATTTATTGCTTTGTTTTACTTAATTTTAATAAAGTTATAAGACCCAGAGAAAGTCTGCAGTATTTCTATTGGCGTATTAAAATGAATCTTAACATAGTCATAGTTAAAATAAAGTAAAACGATATACTGTTATACGGTATGTAAATATTATCTATAATAGAACACACTAGCAACAGCAAATCAACACCCAGAACACTCTAGAAACGTCCTGGAAACCAGACATAACACCCCAATAATGTCCTAGTAACCACAAAACACTGTTCACAAGGCAACACCCAGAACATTCTAGCAACCATAAATGTGTCATTCCATTCTGTACAACTAGTGGTGTAAAAATGACACAATTCACCTTCAAAGACACTTCAAAAACAACTAAACTAGAGATTTGTCTGTAGACTGCTGTAATTGCTAGGTACTGAAAGCAGTTCCTTTGATAGACATGGGTAGTGAAAATTAGTCTGTTTTTTTGTTTTTGTTTTTTGTGCATTATCTCTTGTCATTCTTACCCTTTTTTTTTTTTTTGTCAAGTGTAATCTGAAAAAACAGCACTGCTAAATTACTCTTCCATTTCTTCATGGAAGACTTTACTACAGCAAAGCCTGTGGGTTTCATTTGTCTTCATTGAAACATGACAGCTCAAGGCACCAGCAAAGGAAATGTCTCATAATAAAACACCATATCACACAATCAGTTTCTCGCAAAGACTTTCTTACCTATTTCTTACAATTTAGCTCTCCAATACTCCTCTGTCTGAACGGGGCCAGTATATTCTTGATGCCCTCAACAACTATAAAAGCAAGTAAGAAAAAAAAAATATTTTCTGTTTCCTCTCATTGAAATTATGCATATACTTGATTTAATAAATGTTAAATCATTTAAATGTATTTATTTAATTTAATTTTAATAATTTTTATTTTTAATAATAACTCAAGTTTATATATTTGTATATGTGTGTGTGCATATGTGTGTGTGTGTTTATATTTAATTAATTTTAAATGTTTTTAAGATAAATGAATTATTAGTAAACATAAATGTAATAAGAAAATTTATAATATTATTTATTTAATAGTATTTATTTAAACATTTTCCGATGTTTTTTTATATAATTATTTTTTATACTTGTTTATTCAAAATATTAAAATAATAGTAAAAAATTATATTTATTTATTTATTTATTTTAGGTTTCTTTGCGGCAAGGAGATCAAGAAGAGGAAATACATTTTTCGACTAAGGACAAGGGTCCCTCCTAACCCCCCATCTAAGTTGTTTCCGGAGAAGGCCCAGAACAGTGAGGGTCACAGGGGACGCAAGAAAGGGGCCAGCAGAAGCAGGTTTGAGCATTTCTGAGCACCTTATTACTGCCTCCTATTTTTATGACAGATATCTTTTGTTGATGTCACATGGAATCATTAAAATTAATTATCATGAGACTGATCGCAATGAAGTATTTTATTTGGTTTATAGTGCTGTCTGTTTGTTGTTTATCCAGTCAGCTGATCATAACTGAGATCTTTATTTTTCCTTGATGCTTCAAAGGGAATTTGGAGACTTTTGAGACATTAGACTTTGGCAGTGAATGCACTGAAAGACACATGGCTGCTCCCCTATAATTAAACATTTGACAGCCACAATACTTTTTAGGATTGAGTAATTTCAGCTCTCAGATCTGTATTGTCATGTTTAGTGGGTGGAGACAATGCGTTGATTGACAGTTTATTTAGTTTAGTTTTTATTATGCTCAGTTATGTCGATTGAATGTTTCTTGTTTTCCTCTGTTGTAGTAGCGCTGTACCTGCAGAGAAGAAAAGGAAGAGGTCCAAGTGGCTGCTGGAGGATGCTATTCCTAATGTAAGCTTTGCCACTTCACTGCGACACCAGCATGACCTTTCTTGTCTGGTTGAGAACTGTGTTCTGTTATTACGGTTACTACTGTAAGTCTGTCTGATAAAAAAGGGTTCTAGGCCAGTTGCATAAACTGTGTCCTAAGATCTATCCAGCTAGCAGTTTGCTAAGGGATAATCAGGCTTATATTTCAGATTAGGCCAGTTTACATTAAGTTTAAAAAAAAAAAAGAAAAAAAAAATACAGCTGGCTGCACTGATCTATATCACTTTCAAACTATTTAACAATAGGTACTCAGTGGTAAATATTGATTTTTAGAGACGCCTATACAAATTAGATGGATTTTATATGCACATATAACCCCTTTTAATAATTTTGGGTTTTTCAACATTGATAATAATTAGAAATGTTACTTCTGAAAAAATTCTGAAAGATCACGTGACACCAAAGTAATGGCTACTAAAAAATTCCACTTTGTCATCATAAGAATAAATGACATTTTTCATAAATAAATTCCCAATATTGCTGTTTTTACCAAATTTTGATCAAATAAATCGAGCCTTGACAAACATTAGAAACTTCTTAAAAAAAAAAAAAAAAACCAGACATTAAAAATCGTACCAACCCCACACTTTTGAATGGTATTTGATATGTTATACAGTTTAATAACAGCAATTAAGATATGCTCAAAACTTTTAAAATTAAATTAAGTCTAATTTGATAAAAAAAATATTTAAAAACAGGAAGTACGGCTTTCGGACACTTTAGCCAGTTGGGTACAATTACCAGAGGATGCTGGTTTTCTTAAAATGGTTGTGTATTAGATGTTAAACTGGCCAAGTTCATTTGACCTAAAATATTTACCTGAAGTACGTCCTTAGATTTTAGATTTCAATAATTTAATGTATTCATGGTTCTCTGATGATGGTTAATGGTCGCATGACATGCAGGTAAACTAATTAAATAACTTTTTTTAGTAATTGTTTTATTTTTGTTTATTGTTTATTTATTGTAATTTTACATTTGAATGATTTAATTAATTATTCGGTTTTTATTAGCTCACAATCCCCTTGC
Source organism: Carassius gibelio (assembly GCF_023724105.1). Lineage (NCBI taxonomy): Eukaryota > Metazoa > Chordata > Actinopteri > Cypriniformes > Cyprinidae > Carassius > Carassius gibelio. The sequence goes on along the minus strand of NC_068403.1, from coordinate 7,515,824 downwards.
AGTTCTCTCACGAACCCCAGATTGGGAAACCTGATATATATTGATCTATCTCTAAACCACACACAAACTAAATAATTCAGTTTGTGCAGCCCTCTTGAAATCAGATTCGTGAAGAGGTGAAGTGTTGGGCTACTGACGCTATGTTTGACCTGTCAGTGTGAATCTGAGCTTTCCTTACCGAGATTTTGTGCTCTAGCACTTCTTGGAGTTTCTAGAATCCCTCAATGGCTTGCTCTCAAGCAGCCGAGTGAATTGCTACTTGTTTCTTTCAGCCGTTTTTCCACACGGTTTCTTATGTACGGACTTAAAGCCGATTTAAATATGACCTGTGTGAAGTTTACTCTTCGATATCTTCTCCTGCCTCTCTTCATCGCTCTCTAGCATCTGCTTGCGCCCCGTGGTGATCTTCTTTTCATTCCTTGACGCCTGCTGCCATGCAGACCTTGCATCTCTCCCTCGCTTCTCATGTGTTGTTTTGTCTCTTTCTCGCCTTCGCTCCCTCTCTCCCTCACCTTTTTTCTCTCTCTGTTGGAGAAGCTACTTTGAAAGCCAAACTACAAGCTACTCAGGATTTCAAGTAGCTGAACTTCAGTCAAGCTAGCCTTTAGCAGAAGAAGTCAGCTGCACTACAAGCCACTAACAAAAAGTCACGCTTCTGACAAAATCTAGTTGGGTTACGTCTCTACTTTTAGTTTGTAACTCCCCAGCTCTTTCCTACCCTCTCATTCTGTCTTTCTTCATTTTTTTCTAAAAAGGATTACATTCATCCTCTGAAGCATTTAACTGACAAATCCTTCTGAGAGGTCTCCAGTCCCTAGACGTGCTATACTTGAACTACACATCCTTGACACTCCAGGCAGCGCGGCTAATAATGCCATGAGCAACTTCAAAGGCGGCATAAGAGTGATTGTAACAACCATGACCGCTCTGATCGGTGTAATCAAAGCTGTGATTCTCGTCATCATCCGAATGGCAATCAGACGATGCACTGGAATGAATTTAACTAGTATTTTATTTCATGCTTTATTTGTGCCATCACAGAATGACCTCACCTCTACCTGGAGCAGCAATCATCACATGGCCAACATATTCGACTTCACGCTGGACGAGCTGCAGAGTTTAAAGAGGTGACTTTGTTTTATTTTATAATATTTTAAGACATTATATATATTTGTTTTTAGTATATTTTCTATTTTATCTATATGGACATTTTATATATATATATATTAGGGGTGTAATGCAAAATAACGCAAAAATCACGGTTCGGTACGTACCTCGGTTTTAAAGCCACGGTTCGGTTCATTTTCGGTACAATAAGGGAAAGAAATGCAAACATTAAACTGCAGGTAGTTTATTACTATAAAAGTTTTTTAACATTTTGTTTACAGTTTTTTAAACAATTTAAAATAAAATATAATAAAATATATAACATTATATAATAAAAAAAGAATAGGAAATAAAATACTGCTGCAAAGTTCTCCACTAAATAAAATACTCTGTCTCAAACCAATATCACATAATAAAATATAATGAAAAATACAAATAAATAACTATGATTACAGTGCAGAATTACCAATCCCAGCTTGTAGGCCTGCTCATATTTAAAATATATATAACTTTTCCAAAGTGTAAAATGCAGCAACAACAGTTTAAGCTTTTAGACCTGCTCAGATTTCGTTATTGCATCTCACCGATCGGAATTAAGAGCAAAGGTCTGTTTAAATGCCGACGGGAGCTGTGTTTGAATTACGGTAATTTTCTTAGTTGTAGTGATGTTCACACTCGCGTGATGCCTTTTGAAAACTTTAGAATCAGCTGCAGGGTGGGATTTGCGCTGAATGCGGAGACTTCTGCCACTTAATATGTTCGTGTGGAAACACAAAAATTTACCTATGTTCCGCACACAAAATATTGCATTAGGTCATTCGGTGCCGAAAACGAAAACACATACCGTTACACCCCCAATATATATATATATATGTCTATTTTACATTTTAATTTAATTATTTTATATTATTCATTTTTTTCCTCATTTGTAAGTAGCTTTGCATAAAAGCGTCTGCTAAATGACTAGATGTAATTTTATTTAGATGTGTAGAGTGAATACTATATATTTATAATAAGTATAAAATATATTATTTTTTATATTGATATAGTAAGTGTTATTCAAGAGTTTTGTCAAACTATGGGAGGTGGACCTCGGTTGTAATATAGTGTTTCAGTTACATTACATTCACAAAATATTATTAATAATGCAAATAGTATTATTATTTTAGCTGCAGTGTAAATGAAAAATGAACCTTTCGTAATACTAATACGCTACTAAATTTTTTTAGGCGTTAAACCCTCAAGGTTTAATTTGGGTTAAATTCTGTTAATTTTTAGTTCCTGTGAAAACAGGCTTACAAACGTGAATTTAGTGAAATACTTTAATCATCTGTCCACTAACATTGTTCTATAAATATACAAATGTGAAATTATGCAAATGTGAAAATAATGTGTATCTGGTTCCTGTTATATACCCAAATGCACGTTAAACTCAGCAGATGCAGAGATGGAGGTCGCTCCATGCACTGTGAACTGATGCAGCGGAAACACTGAACCACAAACTAATATGCAGTGCTACAGACTATATATTTATTTAAGGGTGTACTCACACTAGGCACGGTTGCCATGAACCAGGCCCGAGTACGATTGTCCCCCCTCCCGACTCCCCCTCTGGCCTGCACTCACATATAGGGTTTCAGCATTTGTGCCGGAGCACGCTTACGTCATTATGGTGCGACGGTTTCGGGAAAAACAGGAAGAGCGGCGCTCTTAATTTTTTTGTCGTTTGGTCCACAGCCCTCTCACAGCCTGTTGTTAAACAGATGTGTCGCCTTAGTGGCGCGAAAATTTTCACGTAATCGTGCTGCTCATATGAGGATGTTTTCAAGGTACCAGCTGAAGTGCAGCAAGGACTTTGCAGTTTTTAGTTTGTATGAGTTTTGCACCTCTGCCGTAGACCAAAGCGACCCTTTCCCTGCCATGTTGGTTTTGGAGCGTCGCAAAACCGTGACGCAACGCGTCCTTTTCCGTGCTCCAGCACGGTTAGCGCTCACACTGCATGCGAACCGCGCCCGAGTCCAACTGAACCGTGCCCTGGCCCACCTCTTCCAAGCGGGCCAGGGCCGGCTAATCGAGCCATGCCCGGGCACGGTTCGGAGCACTCACACTAGTCAAACGAACTGCGTTTTGATGGTCAAACGCACTCGGGCACGGTTCAAACTGGCTAGTGTGAGTACACCTTAAATCACCACCTTTTGAGGTCTGATAAGAGCACTAAGCTATATTGTGCTTTCACTTTTAGTTTGTTTGACAAATGCTTTGCCAAAAGCAATAGTACAAAACACAACATTAGAGACCTGTTATGTTATTATGAGAAGTGTAAAATATTTTCGGTTCATTATGAAACAGTGGGGGGACAGATTAGACCATGGCGGGCAGCCAGAGTAGGTAGTTAATGGGAAACGCTGTATAATTATATATTGTAATTTTATTGTTTTGAGCTCTTGTGTTACATAATGTCTAGAAATGCTGCACTGATACCATTATCTTTGTGAGATAAAAAAAAAGACAAGATAATCAAATCAGATTAAGTAATTAATTTACTAAATGGTTCACAAACAGGCATTACCACATGAATATATACAGTGCAAACCTTTTTTTTTTAACATTATATAAAGCCATTTATCACCACCAATCCCTAATGTGAACGAAACCACCACAGTGAGAAATTTAATCCGTCTTGTCCTCCATGTTTTTCAAGTGTTTTGCCTTTTAAATTTAGTGCAGAAAAGCCATAATTAAGGCATAATATTGCATAATCAATGTATGTTTGGTACTAGATCATTATTCACCCTTGTCCTCTCTGTGACTTCAGAATCCGTTGGGACCCCGAGGCACATCGTAACAATTAAGCAAATAATACAGATATCCACATGCTTCGGGTTTGATGGCTCATTTGATACGCCTGCCCTTTCATTTTTTGATAAAGTCGCCTCACCTGTGCTAAAACTGCCAGGAATTAATTGTCGCCTTTCCATCAGTGTACACAATGAGGTCTCAATCAAATTCAGTCTACCTTCATCAGTCTCTCTCAAGGCAACAGACGGCACGCTTAACCTTTTCTCATTACCTTTGATGTGAATGCTTAAGCATCTATTTATTGGCTTTCGAACAATCATGCTCATTTGCATCCATTTTCCCTTTGAGATATCGGAAAGGTCTCTCACTGTTTCTCCAATCACAACCCCACCCCGCAGAAAATATATTTTTTATCAACACGGCGGGTGAAGCGATTTAATTATACTATTCTGTAAAGGTTATCATCTCTCAAACAGGCCTGAATAATGAGAGAATTGGAAACACTATTGGGGCAGACAACGCTTTCAGAGGCGAAAGCGGCTGTCTGAGAGGGATTGTTGAAGAGTATAAAAGAGAGATCTGGAGTTGGTTTCGGCCATAATAAAAAGGGCACGTTGGGTTTCATCACAAAGCCGTGAACTGTAGTTAATGACTGCCATCCTTTGAATGCTAGTCCTGATAAACTCTGTTATAGTCACAATCCCAGCACCGTATAATGTGTTGAATAGCAAGCAGCAGGTCGGATCAACTGTATTCTTTTGTATTTTTCAGTAGCCCTTTGTTTTGGCCTCTTGAGAATGGCTGAGATTAAACTTATTGAGAAAGATAAGATAAGTAACATGAAGTCAAATGGAAACAACTTTCTTTTTCCCCTAAATTACCGCTTTATTTGAAAATTTGCAATTAAGTTCAAAACAAAAACAACAACAAAAAACTGACCTGAAGTTTAAATCAGTGTTATTTTATAATTATTTATAAAAATGCAATAGTAAACACTCAATTTCAAACTCAAGGCAGTTCATCATTGAATTCAGTGATGTCATCATCCAGCTCAGTTCAGTTTAAATAGTATCTATGCAATCAAGTCGACGATATCACTGGATATTAAGTGTCCCCAACTAAGCAAGCCAGAAGCGACAGTGGAAAAGAACTCAAACTTAATCGGTGACAGAATGGAGAAAAAACCTTGGGATAAACCAGGCTCAGTCGGGGGGCCGGTTCTCTTCTGACCAGCAGCAGCTCAATTCCAGGCTGCAGCAAAGTCAGATTGTGCAGAGGACTCATCTGTTTCCTGCGGTCTTGTCCCGATGGCCGTCTAGGAGACAAGGTCTTTACTGGGGATCTGTCTCTTGCGCTCAACTAGTTGTCATCTTTTAGTCAGCAATAACATCGCTGGTTTAAATCAGTTCTTGATAGTAAAATCAAGCTCCACCTTTTCCTCACTTGATATTCTGTTTTCACTCTAAAATATGACACAGTATGGAAGTAATGTGGGTAAGAAGTTAAATGGTAAGTAAAATGTTTTTTCATGTTGACTGTACAGTATGTGTTTTTGATAGTCGAGTCATTGACCACTTTCGGTTATGTTTCTTAATTAATCGTTGTCTCTCTTTATCATTCTTAGCACCAGTTCAGGACAGACGTTCAGCATGGACCAGGACTCCACCGATGCAGCCAGTACTTCTGGTTCCGCCACCACCAGCGTCTCCTATGACTTCAGGTACAGTTCATTTCCTTCAGTTCTGCAGACTTTACTAAGGAAAAAATAAATTATGTATTTGCTCAAGGAAGATGCATCCGATTCTATATTTGTGAACTCCCTGTGGCACTGACTCGATTATAGCTATCACGTTCAGTTTCTGTTGGTCGGTCAGAACAGATATATTTTAGCACAGAGAATCTTTACTCAAAGATTTTGCACCCTCACCGTGTTGCCATTTTTTTTTTTTAAGATGCATTGAGAATTGTTTGCGAATAGAATCAAATCGCTAGGTGCTAAAAGACTTCCACTCCTATTTTGCATGCTTTTTTAAAATGTGCATAGTACAGCAAAATGCTTTTGTGAATATGTTTATTTAAATAAAGTACATATTCTTACAGTTTGTGCAGCCAGTTACATTTCATAAAACTTAAAAATACATCTAACACACTTAGTAAGATTAATTTAGTTGTCTGTTCAACAAAAGTTGCGTTGTTTGCCGTCTTTGAATGTGTGCAATATTAATATTAAAAACATTAATGATAAGACCATCTTGCAAAAGTTGCACTGTTCGAATTATATAAAATTATAATTCTAATAGATTTGCAGGTCAGTGTTAGCATTTCTTCCAGGTTTTTTATTTCTTTAAAAAAGAATTGAATGCATTAATGTATTAAGTGAAAAAACAAAATAATAATTATATTTTTGCTCACACCGCAGCTAAATATGATCTTGTTTAGCCACAGGGCTGTAGATTCAGCAGCAGTGCAGAATGCTGGTGTGATGTAATTCTTCACAGGCCGTTGCGAATCACTCGTACTCTTGGAGATCCTTGCAACAGCATGTTTTAAATAAGTGAAGTTAAAGCCAAGCATCTGACACATAAAGTCAACCCACTGCATCTTTCCAGTCAAAACAATTTCCCTGGATTAACCGGTGACCTGCTGGTACCTAACCCTGAACTACAACTTAAGTGGGTTTGTGCTTGCTTTTTGATGCAAGCCTGAGGGATTCTGGGAGCTAATTTGTCATAACATTTGAAGTGGTGACATCAGTGATTGCAGCTGAACCACCGGGCCACCAGGGTGCCTCTAACCGCTTTGCTTTTTAATATACATGAGCTCCATCAATTGTCAATTTGACTCGGTCGCTGGATTGACCGTGGTGGGTTTGCTGGAATTCCAGGCCTGTATCCTCTGTGCTTTTCATCTTGCTTTTTCACAAGTGTCCTCTTCACGGCTACACTGCAGCGTAATCAATATTGCTGTAGTGGGACAATTTGGCAGCGCGACTGTCACTGTAGATTCTCACCTCCCCTGCTGGGGCTGCACTCTGCTGCCCACGAGTTAAAGAGGAATAACAGGCGTCCATCACCACCTGATGTTGTGTGTAAACCGCCTCTGACAGCTCGCGGAGAAATATGTTGTCAGATTATGGATTATTTATGGTTATGGCCACTTGTTTGCTCCTGTTTATTTTAAAGATGGAGTCTGAAAACGGTAGTGCAGCCATGCTAGAGCTGAGGATGTCATCAGTCAGTTATGAATTTTGATGTCAGGTTGTCAGCTGTTGTGGTCACGTATCTGGGTTTGCTTTAGTGCTGAAGGTCAGATACTTAAATATTCCAAGTAATTTCAAGCTGTACTGTGGTGTGTTATCGATTACCGCAGATTTGTTTGGGTTATGCAGTTTTTACAAACCAACAAATATAAATATATATATATATATATATATATATATATATATATATATATATATATATATAAATATATAAATATATAAAAGTATAAATATAAGTGCAAATATATATATATATATATATATATATATATACATATAGTACATACATATACTGTAAATACATGTAAATATTCTTTAAAATATATACTGTATGTGTGTCCTTATATAAACATAATAAATATACACAGTACACACCCATATTATGTAAAAAAAAAATATTTTGGATGGGATTAATCACTATCAATAGTTTGACAACACAAATATGTACATTTATATAAAAAAAATATTTTTTTATGTTGTACTTTTTTATTTATGCTTACCAAGGTTGCATTTATTTAATTAAAAATTACTGTAAAAAGTAATATTATTAAATAATATTAAGAATTAAAATGTTCATTCATGCACTTTTAGCAACCATTGCTCCAGTCTTTAGGATACAGATATCGTTCAGATTTTTTCAATAAATATTTCTTATTATCAGTGTTGAAAACAGTTGTGTTGCTTAATTTTTTTTTGTGGATAATTTTTTTGTTCATTTTGATGTTATTGGGGAGTAAAAATATTCTCACTGACTGGTTTATAAAAATATGTAATGAAAAATTGTAAAACAAACTAATATTTAGGATTAAAATATATAAAGTAAAAAAAAAATCTGTAATGAATGTACATTTTAATATTAATGTTCATGTTCAAAAATATTTAATTGCTTTTTGAGTGCAAATTCAAACATTTAACATTTTTATAATTAAAAAAATTAACTTGGAAAAGTCTTGGATATGATTTAAAAGGCTTTAAGAATGCTCAAAACTGAAACATGATGCATGAATTCGACATGATTTTGATCTGCAACGTTTTCTGACATTTCTGACAGACACGGAAGATTTTCTGATTATGGGTCAAATTCAGAATTATGCAATTAATATAGTAAAATATGTTAAACTGATTCCATCTCATCAATGCAAAAAGAAAAAGAGTCATACAAAAGTAACCAGATTTTCTTTTTTTAACTAGTCATAACCTGAATTTAAGAACTTTTTTGCCTGTTTAGCATTGTTTCCATTTCTAATAGTATTTACTGACTGACAGCATGAAACACATTAGTACATCCTTTGCAGTAGTTCATCTAAAAATGTTTTATTCTGTTATTTTTCTCTTACTGTCATGTAGAGCTGAAAAAACAAATCGATTTAATCGATTAAAATCGATTATTAAAATAGTTGTCAACTAATTTAGTCATCGATTCGTTGCTAAATAACTTTTATTTGCCATAAGCGGCTCATTTCGTGCATATTTCAAATCTGCGGTGACCAAAGTGTGACAGTAATGAGCCACCGGAGGTTTTACTCAGCCAGTACAGCAGGAGAAGTAGCGAATAGCCAATAGCTGGCCTTGTTTTATGTCACGTGCTTCCCGAACAGCGTCTCTGCAGCATTCAGCGGGATGTGAGAGAACTTTACTTTGAGCCTTCAAAAAAGAAGATTAACCTGTAAACTCTGCACTACTGAACTGTTTAAGGGGTGTTCACATATCGCGTCTTTTGCGTGCTCAAGTTCGTTATTTCCAATGTAGGCACGCAGTATGCACTCTCATAATGGAAGCGACGCAGTCGCGACACGCGCGCGGTGCGATGCGCCCGTTTTTCCAGGCGCGTCCGCACCGCATCGAGTTAAAACATCTCAACTTTTCAGAGAGCCGCAAGCGCACCGCGGGTCATGTGACAAGAACTAAACAATCAGCTTCATCGTTTCCCGTAACAACGTTGAAAGCTCAGCCAAGATGAAGGAACAGCTGATCATAGCTTTATATGGATTGCCATTTTGAAATAAATATAGTAGCAGAGCTACTGCAAGCGATTTTTAGTGCTGCAAATCCATTTATCCTTTGCTGAAATTTCCGCGTCTTCATGGAGAGAGCACGTCATGGTTGCTTAGCAAAGGCAGACGCCTCAGGAGGGCTTCTGCCCGAGGTTGTTCGCAAATGTTTAGTCGTAAAAGCTGATAACATTGCTTTTTAACAGTTAACATTTAAAGCTTTACAAACATGTTCTGTGATCAGTTTGTCGTTTACCAGTTCATAATTCAGTCTTGCAGCCTAATTATGACTGAATGAGAGAGGTAAATGTTTAAATATATTTGAAATGCACTTTTTTTTCTAAGTATTCACTGCTCTTTTTCACACAGCAGGTTTTTTGTGTGTGTCCGATTTTTTTTTTTTCTGGACAACCTTCTGATGGATTTTACTTTAAATTGTGAGTTCCATTCAGGTTTCATGCCATTGGCACTTTTTTCGAAGGATTGTTTACAATTTCAGTTTTCCAGTAATTAATAAAATACAATGCACTGCAATTTTATACTGTTTTATCCTTATTCTTCATGGAAATATGTTCTGAAAGATTCCTTAATAAGCTTTGTTCGGGATGTTAAACTACTTTAGGAGCTCTAAGGACTGCCATGGTGAAAACATTATTTGAAATCTCCTTGATTTCAAGCGCGTGTCTGAAACGTTTCTTATTCAGTCATTCTGCGACTGAATAAATTCACTTCTTGTCTTGAGAAAAAGTGACAGAATCAGCAGTTGTGAGTGGGTGGCCATCCCAACCCCTATGTAAAAATGTTTGAATACGTTAAAAAAAAATAAAAAAAAGAATTATCACCTTCGTTAACGAGCAAATTTTGATTTATATATATATATATATATATATATATATATATATATATATATATATATATATATATATATATAATTGAGTTTTTCTTTTTCTTAAAAAAATCAGCCACCGTCACAGCCCTATTATGCACTATTCATTATTTTTTTTAGAAACTATAGATGTCACGATATTAGATTTTTCCTATCACATTTATTGTGGCCATAAGAACTCAAAGTATCAATATATTGTTATATCTATAGAAACCTTGGGGGATAAAAAAGATATCAGTCAAATGATTTTTTACTGTGTTTATTGAGTTTTTCTTTTTCACTCAGCGAACATAAGGATACTGATTAATGCAGGGCACAAGACTCTGACTTTCTCCGTCTTCTTTAAAACTCCTATGAAATAACAAGAGCGAAAATACTGTCAAGTTCAACAGTATGATGAATAAATATTAATGCCTGATAAGACTTTACAATAAGATGTAATTTGTTAACATTAATGTATTAACATGAATGAACAATGAAAAATATATTTATTACACAATATATTAATCTTTGTTAATGTTAATAAAAATAGAGTCGTTCATTGTTAATGCTAATTTACTTATGCATTAATGTTTACAAACACAACTTGTGATTTTAATAAGGCATAAGTAATGCATGAACTAAGACGACTAAATGCTGTGGAAATATTGTTCATTGTTATTTATATATGTTAACTAATGTTAACTACTGAACCTCACTGAAGAATGACTGCAGATGAGACATTTAGTGCATGGCACTGCGACCAACTTAACATTTTACAAGTTTAATGTAGCAATGTGGTCGCTCAGTTTTTCAAGATCACTTTTAATCGTTTAACTGTTAATAGATTTGAACAAAATTATAAAGAGTTACTACGCACAGGCTGTATTTATTGCAAATACAAAAACAAGACGAGTAAAGAAAATGCGGTACTTATTAAAGGTGCTGTAGGGAACTTTTGTAAAAAAAAAAATATTTTTTACATATTTATTAAACCTGTCATTATGTCCTGACAGTAGAATATGAGACAGATAATCTGTGAAAAAATCAAGCTCCTCTGGCTCCTCCCAGTGGTCCTATTGCCATTTGCAGAAACTCCATCGCTCCCAGTAAAAAATAACCAATCAGAGCTGCGGTCCGTAACTTTGTTTGTGTTCAAAATGTAGAAAAATGTATATAATAAGCGAGTACACCATGAATCCATTTTCCAAACCGTGTTTTTAGTTTGTCCTGAATCACTAGGGTGCACCTATAATAAGTGTTTATATTCGGACTATTTTAGATTGCTTCGGGGATACCGCGGCGGAGTAACCCAGTACCTTTGTGATTCTTCATAGACATGAACAGAGAGAAGTAGTTCCGGCTACGATGTTCTTCCGCAAGACGCAAGCAGTTCTGTTTATTAACCGCTAGAGCGTCAAAAGTTCCCTACCGCAGCTTTAAAAGAATCACTCTTAAATATATGAATACAGAAAACCGCTGTTAACAGTTCAATATAACGTTTCCCATTCTGTGACTAGTAAAATAATTGCAACTTACTCTGACAAACACTGCTCTCCTTGGAGTAGCTGCCAGCGCTGTGTCTTCTTCTTGAGTGACAGGTCTCAGCGTTAAGGCACAGTACTGCCACCTGGGGGCTCAACCAGGTACTGGTGCTGGAGTATTTACATGTGGTGCTATCATAAGAGAACTCTTCATTTTAAATATTGCTGATATCGATAATACTGGTATATTGTCACACACTAAATTAACACAATATCGATAATTGTTGCTTTTAATATTACAGTTATTGCCCACACCTATTAGAAACCGTGCACTTTTCTACTCCGTTTTAAACTGTGTTCTTGTATTCAACTTAAGCACGATTCCCAGCAGCGCACATGCCACAGTTTCGATAAAGGGGCCAGCTGTACTGATATTCGTATCGTCTGTAATGATACATCGTTGTATCGATATATCGAACACAGCAATAAAACTTAATAATAAAGTTCTTGTACACTTCTGTTCCTTCTGTAGTCTCTTGACCTTTTCTTTTAGCCTCAATCACAAAGCTTTATTTTCTTTGTGAAATGTGACCACTTCTTCAGAAACTCATCTTCCTGCTAGTCATACCTCGCGTCCCGCAGGCCAGATACTCATACAGTTAGCTATCCCTTATATTTGTCCTGTATTTTTGTTTTTGTTTTGTCACCCGCTGCGCTAGGCCTGAAGAAACCGCGACCAAAGAAAACAAAGGCCTGCGCGCAGAGCATGCAGTTGGATGGCTGGCCGGTTGGAGACTGCCATACGGCCCCACTCACTCTTTAATATCTTTCCCATAGTTTGTCTTATTTATTTTAGGATATGAATTCTCATTAGTATTCTTGCAATGTTCCTAAGGGTGTTTGGAAAGAGGCGGAGAGAGGGGGTGGAGGAAAATAAACACGACTTGGATTTTCTCGACTGGAAAAGTTGTGAGGGTCGACAGATCCCTGTCCCCTACTGTGCATCCTCGTTGTGGGCTAGATCAAACACTTCACAAACACATATCTGCTTTCCGTGCTTGGCTTTCATGCACTAATACTGTTTAGCTCTACATCCCATTTTAGCAGCTGTAATGATTTCTGAAATGGAGGTTGTCCGCATCGGATTTTGATATCTTGCTGTGATTTCCCATGTTACACATGCCCTTGGGCAGAAATGTGGTCATTATAGGGTTGATGCAGATTGGAAACTCCCCAGAAGATTTGCAGCATGAGAAAAAAAAATACCTAAAAGTCCAGTTCTGCTGCATGACCTTTAAAATGGCACAACGCCCACAGAGGCAAGTGAAAGGGGACGGCCAAAGGCTAGGAAGTAACATTCAGTGTTAAACAGGGACATCTTTTGGTAGACAGTATTAATGCATCTATAAAATTTAATCTCTTTAAAGATTCTTTAATATTTATCCACTGGATAATACAATTAATAATACATAATTTTTTTATTTATTATTATTATTAGTATTATTCAGGCAGAACAAAGAGTAGTGCACATTTTTAACTGAAACATAAAATAAACAATAATAATATTTTTATATTTGCAGCATACAGACTGCATACTAAGCAATTTGTTTTATGGCTAGAATATCAGGACATCTTTGGCTTCCATTTCCAATGTCATAAATTATCCAGAAGTGTTTACAACTGTGATGTATTAATTAATTTATTAAACTTACCTTTCAAACGTTTGGGGTCAGTAAGATATTAAAATGTCTGTTTTGCTCACCAACAACAAGGCAGCCTTCATTTGATCAAAAATACTGTAAAAATAGTATTATTTGTGAAATAGTATTGCAATTTAAAATAACTATACAAATATTTAAATGTAATTGAAAACAGTTGTGCTTAATATTTTTGTTGAAACCATGATACAGTTAATTGCATGTGTCCCTGCTGAATAAAAATAATTAATTTCTTTAAAAAAATAACAATAATAAAAAGGAAAGAAAAAAATACCGACCCTAAACTTTTGAAAGGTTTGTTATGAAAGTCGCTAGGGCATATCTTTAGCAATAGGAAAAAAAAAAAAACATATTAGGGATATTAAGTACAGATCATGTTCTGTGAAGATATTTTGTAAATGTCCTACCATAAATATACCAAAACATATTATTTTATTAATAACATACATTGCTAAGAACTTCATTTGGACAACTTTAAAGGCGGTTTCCTCAGTATTTAGTTTTTTTTTGCACCCTCAGATTCCAGATTTCCAACCTAACAAACCATAAATGGCAAGCTTATTTATTCAGCTTTCGGGTGATGTATACATCTCAAATGGACCCTTATGACTGGTTTTGTGGTCCAGGGTCACTGTTCTATTCAAATCTAAAATGATAGCAGGCTATATACAGTATATTCCATGATGAACATGATCTGATTACAGGATTGTAATTTCCCCCCCACCTCTGCCATCTGTTCATATGAGCAGAAAATAAGTTTGTCGTTTTTTATTTTTAATAGTGAAAGGCAATTATTTTCTTTACAGGAAAAATGTGGGCAGTCGGAAGAGGAAGTTGCCCTCCTCTAATTACACCGTGCTGGCCACAAAAAGAGGGATGGTGGAGCGTGAGCTGAGCCCCATCAGCATGCCTGGAGAGGAGAGTAACGTCATGCTGGAGAACAGCATCGACAGCCACACCTTTGAGAGCATCAGCGAGGACGATTCCTCACTCTCTCACCTCAAGTCTTCCATCACCAGCTATTTTGGGGCGGCTGGTCGACTCACCTGTGGGGAGAAGTATCAGGTTCTGGCCCGCAGGATCACACCTGAAGGCAAGGTGCAGTATTTGGTGGAGTGGGAAGGAACTACACCTTACTGAATATCACAGAACAGAGGTGTGGAACAGACGGGCCACGACGCAAGGTGTCACGCGCCCCCCCCATAGTTACTCTCTGTTTTGCTTTTCTGACAGTCATAGTTTCAGAGTTCTAGTTTTGGTTTTGTTGGTTTTGACCAACCACCTATAGTGTCTTTTTTTTTTTTTTTTTTTTTGGTCTTCTCACATGTGAGACATTAAAGTGTTTGTTTGTCTTGAAGTCATTTGCAGTGTCCTTTTAGGGCACTTTAAACATCACAGACATGATTGAGTCTAGTAACATACTAACCTTACACAGTGTAACGTCATTATTAGGTAGCAGATAAAGAACAGTATTATACAACATGAAGTCATTTCAGTTTAGTGTTGGGATTCATACAGTGTAAAAGCATTCGCCCCGTGAGTTTCAGTTCCTGTCATTAAGGATTTCAAAGTCTGAATCAAGTTTGACTGAGTTTAATGTTCATCCAAAAATGAAAACTTGCTGAAAATGTACTCACCCTCAGTCCATCCAAGATGTAGATGAGTATGTTTCTTCATGGGAACTCATTTGGAGAAATGTAGCATTACTTAACTTGTTTCACTGTAGTGAATGGGTGCCGTCAGATTGAGAGTCAATAAAAACATCACAATAACCCACAAGTAATCGACACGACTCCAGTCCATCAAAGAATGACTTGTGAAGCAAAAGGTTTTGGGTTTGTAAACAAATCCTTTTAGATGTTTTTATCTTCAGATTTCCAGCTAAAATACAAGAATCCATAATATTGCTTCCTCCAGTGAAAATGTTTTGTGTCTCTGAATCGGGAGAGCAATATGCACAGATCAAGCAAACAAACAAAACCGTTTCTAAACAAATATGCTGGTGGAGTTTGATGTGAGGGGAATACAGGAGATTGATTTCAATGGTTTTAAAGCTCAAACCAAGTGCCTTAATAATGGATTTTTTTTGTTGTTGTTTCACTTTACAAGATGTTAACTGGTCAAATGAAGATTACTTGTGGGTTATTGTGATGTTTTTAGCAGCTGTTTGGACTCTCATTCTGACGGCACCCATTAACTCCATAGGATCCATTAGTGAGAAAGTGATGTAATGCTACTTATGTTGTGATGGAGAAACAAACACCTAAATCTTGGGTGGCCTGAGTACATTTAATTTCTGGGCAAACCTTTCCTTTAAAGTTACTCATTTTGTTTGGTTCATCTCTCTCAGTATTTCTTCAGAAGGAATATATAGCAATTTATACACATTCGTTTTGTTTAGCTGTGTTAAAATATTAGCACTTTCATTCTTTCCTGTTCAAACATAATTTTTGAATTTGTTCTAGGTGATTATATAACAAAGTGATGCAAATACTGTTTTTGAGAAGTATTTTTCTATTTTATATGCTTTTGTATGCTTTGGCATGTCAGATTGGATAAACTTTGACAAAGCAGAATGAAACCGAAAGGGGAAAGTGATTATTTGCATATCATTAGCAATAGAATTTAGGCTGTTTTCAACATTTGCCCACATATCGATGTCAAATCAATTTTTTTACGAGATCTCCAAAGAGTGTTATATTTGAGATTGATCTGGAAGTGGATTCATGCTCTTATCAGATGATTGGATTAAGTGGAAAATCAAAGTTATGTGAATTTTTAAAGCTGTCAGGTTCTATAATTTAACTTCATTTAGTTTAATAGGACACAACATTATAAATATACTTTATTATTTACATGTATATAATTGGATATAAGATTAGCCCCATTTTATTATTGCACTATTAACATGTATTATCAGCTATGCAAGCTATTATTGGATAAATTGACCTATATTTTCTAATTGATTTTAAAGAAAAAAATAAATATAAAAATATATTTCAAAAATTTACTTTTTACTTTTATATTATTTCCCCAAAAGAAAAGGCATTTGTGAAATAGAAATTTGTTAACAAAACACGATGATGTTTTTGTACTGTGTCAACTTGCTCACATTTCAAGAGAGGTTTTGTATCATGGTTACAAGTTTAACAAGGTTTAGAAGAGATACAAGCTATTGTGTAATTTTGCAAGATTAAAACTAAGCAGTTTAGAATACTTTTATGAAAATTTTTCTACACGGCACCCTCAAAGCCGTACATGGTAAACATGTTTTTTGTAACAGTGTTTAAACATGTTAAATTTGCAAACTTGTATGTGTCATTATTCATTCATTCCTGTTTCAGACCATTAAAACAATTTGTCTGCAATAACTGTGTCTCTCTTACGTGAACTAACATTTTCATAGGTGTCTTTATATTATTTATAATGCACATTTAATACAGACACAAACTGGACTTTTCATCTGGTGTGAGTGAGAAGAGAATGTAGGTTTCAGAACTGCAGAAAATAGTGCCTTGCAAAGAATATCTACTTTCATTTCCTAAAAAATATATTTTAATATATCCAGAAAGCCATGGTCATGGGGTCATGCATTTTTACACATCCAGTGGCAAAAGATTAATTAATGAATATCAATTACATGAGGTTGACGTTCCTCGGTAACTTTTCTAGAACGTCCAGTAACATACCTCAATTAATATTCATGAGCCAAGCCTTCCACCCAATCAGCCTCTAGTCATTCTCTAATCTTAACGTTACGCGATTAATATTCATGAGTGAGGCCTTCACGTTATATGTTGAGAGGAAACAAGTGACATGAATAAAGCAATAATCTCCAAATTTTTTGTGACATGTGATTTAATATAATAATTGTGTAATTTGTTCTCCAGAATTCAGTACGAATCGGCTATTTCAAAATATCTGTCCAAATGAAAGACGCCTGTTTTTCACACTTTTTTTTAAGAGAGAGAGTTTGTGTATGTGGACAGATTAGTTGCTTTCTTCGCAGAGAGTTTAATCCGTTAATTTAATTAAGTTATTACATGACGTGTCTCCCTGTGTCGCCCGCACGCGCTTCTAAAAAAAAAAAAAAAACAGGTCAACAAATCTACACGCGCAAACTAGCGTCTTTCCCTTTACATTATCCGAAAGTTAATTTTTAATGCAACATTTAGTCGTTATGAGGTGTCCGTCAGTTGTGCAAATGTCCTGAAGCGTTGCATGTTGAAAATTGCGCGCAGACAACATGTTTAGTGACCCTACCGCTATGTCAACAACATACATCACCCGCTGTCAGCACCAGGGCTGGATGAGGGTCACCGGTAAGTTTACTACTTGATTTAGACCGAAACGAGTTTATGAATGTATTTGGCTTTTATGAATACGTTTGTCTGCCATATGTTTACTGTGATTCTTATTTCTAGTACAATACAAGGGCTACTAAGCTATCTGTCACACATTTTACTCAAGTCAGTATTTCTTAGGATACTTTTATTTTAAACATCTTGTGATAAGCTTTTCAGAAAAGTTTAGACAGTGAAATTATTGTGAAAAAAAGGGGAAAAGGTAAAATATCAAGTAGTTTTGTAAATGTCTGCACTTTATTAAGTACATCTTCACGTGACGTGATATATTAACAAATGTGTCACCTTGCCCCACATTTGTCAGACATTTTTGAAATATAGCTAATAACTAATTATTCATAGCTTAACTCGTTATTAACTCTTATTTGAATGCATGAACTTCCCGAAATTCACGAAAAACTATTATGTTTAAAAACTACATTAAATAGGTTGTTGGAAACCAAAATTATATATATATATATATATATATATATATATAAATATAAATTGTTCCAAATCTCATGGAATAAGAGCACAGCCCCAGAGGTGCACTACAACTGGCCAGTCCTTTAAATTTTCTTTTTAACTCAGTAAATTAACTTAAAGAAATTGAAGGATCTCTAATTCAGTTAACCTACTGTAGCATTGTGCTTTTAAACAAAACAATACTCATGCTACTGAATCTAGGCCAAGCAGGAAGGATTGTCCATTCATAGAGCTGTGTGCCAGCTGGCTTTATGACCACTGGGTCACCTTCTGTTTTTAGCTGCTAAGACTCCCACTCTTTGGTCCTACCGTGATTGTAATTGATCCATCTCTTCTTCCTTATCTTCTTTTCTCATTTATCGTACGTTTTCTGTTTTACAGACATGAAACGTTCATCAATTCACTGGATATCTTGTGGAAAGCCACTTTCAGAACCAATCGGGTGGCAGGTCAAATTTTGCTTGGTTGCAGAATGTCAACTTGTTCTCCTGGACAAGAGAGAGGTATACAGTCATTATATATAACATATCATTTCAATATATTAGCCTATTAATCGAACAGATTCTTAAATAATTAAGAAGTCACATTTATTGGATGATACAAATGTGACTGCTGATATATGCATCACTTCATTGATATTATGTGAAAATGTATATATTTTTAGTTATCCAGACTTCTTTTTGGCTCTGACTATATAAGTCATTGTACCCTTTGACCTCAAGGGGGCAGCACATATCAACAAGTTCATAGTAACAGGTCAGCTCAGAGCAGAGCAGATGAGCTTTCTTTAGCGTACTAGAGTTTTTCTTAGATACCTTTGCCCACTAACACTCTAATCCTATGTACTTCTGTGGCTTGTCCTCAGTTCAGTCCAATGCTGTTCCGAGAGCGCCGTGCTGAATCATGCACAGTGTGGCTCCTGCGACGCAGCACCAGCATTCCTGAGGGAGTTCAGCTCCGTAAAAACCAGAGCACCCAAACCAGAAATGCCAGTGAGTAGGATCTGGAGCACATACTTGTTTGCACCTGTTGCAGTTCTTTTTTTTTTTCTTTGGAAAGTGAAGAAACACTTTGATGAGTAATACACTCTGATAATAGTCTTTAAAGGTAATCAAATTTCATTGGCAAAGTGGGAGACGAAAACAATCGCTTATACTGAATTTTATTATACTGTTTTAAATGAGTTGTTTTGACATTTGCTGTGCTAAAGATAGGAACAACAAAGATTTAGCCACTCGTTATGTTGGATTTTGCATCATTTGAACTTCAAAATGCCATTTGCATTCACTGCGTTAAAGTGCAGATGTGACACCAATAGACAGACATGTGAAATAGAGCATGATGAAACGCACTGTAGACTTCCATTTGTCTCGGACAGGCAGCAAACCAGTAATTTGCAGTAGGAGGCATAATTATGATGGCGTTACAGGACAGCTATTGTTTAGAATTGCCTAATAAGGACTCTGGTTCACAATGCAGTCGAATTTGTGGATGAGACACATTATGCGGCCACGTGTTTTGTGAAAATGTCAAAGAGAATCATGCATTAAATAGGCCAGTACTATCTGTTTGTCTGTCTCTCTCTATCTATCTATCTATCTATCTATCTATCTATCTATCTATCTATCTATCTATCTATCTATCTATCTATCTATCTATCTATCTATCTATCTCTCTGTCTGTCTGTCTGTCTGTCTGTCTGTCTGTCTGTCTATCTACCTATCTATCTATCTATCTATAGTTAGTATTAAAAATCAAGGTTTAAAAAAGAAAAGAAAAAGAAAGTGTAAAAATTTTGTTACATTTCCACATTAAGTATAGTTCAATGGTGTGGGTTTGGTAAATTATTTAAAATGTTTTTGAAAGAAGTCTCAAGGTGGTATTTATTTGATCAAAAATTCAGGATATTGTGAAATGTTATTTATTTTAAAATTAAACTATTTTGTATTTTTATATATTTAAAATGTTAAATATTCCTGTGACGGCCAAGCTAAATTCTTGTTTTTTATCAGTGTTGAAAATCGATGTGCTGCTTAATATTTTTGTGGAAACTGTGATACTTTTTTTTAGTTTCCCTTGATTATTAATAGAATTGAACAAAAGAATAACATTTATTTACATTGTAAAATTCTTTATTGTCACCTTTGATCAGTTAAATGCATCCTAGCTGAATAAAAGTAAACACTTACTGACCTCAGACCATTGAACTGTAGTGTGTGATCATAGGTAGACCTCAAACACTGACTGCTCTTCACTTCTCATTCAGACTCTTCTCTCTCGTGCAAGCTGTGGTGTCATTGCAGCTCAGCGCTGTGTTAATGCGTGTGTCAGACACTGGCAGCTTGTTGCTGACTCAGCAAATGTCTTCAAATGTGCGTTTATCTGCACACCCCCCGCAGAGACACACGTTTAACACCCCACACACACACTCCCTGTGCATCATCAACATCCTAATCTGTCATAGCTCTAAAGAGAAAGGCACTTGATATCCATATGTGGTTTAAAATCCGATTTAAATTGGATTTTTGGAAATATGTTGCAGTCTGATCGGATTTCAAGTTTCAGGTGCTCTCCTCATTGGGAATGTTAAGTCTGTAAAGTCTTAAAGTGCTGTCGTGTCTGCGCTCATACGTAGCATTAATTGTGATTTGAATGGTCTTGATTGAATGAGGGAGCAGATTTGTTAATAGTACAATAATGCCTTCTCTTGAGTTGTGAGCACTTTGGTGAGGTATGATGGACTTGAGCATAAGCAATATTTCCAGTTTTCTGCCCCCTCTCTTCACTGTAATTGCTAATCTCTTATAAAATATAGCTAGATTAGAAACATTTGATGTTAAATGGATCATACTGGTTTAATTACTAGGAAAACTGCGGACAATTGGATTTGAAAACGAACCAGAATTAGGTTTAGTGTGATCAAAGCCTAGTTTATTTAAGCACTTTTTTTCTTTTCAAATGAAGAAGAAAAGTTTTTAATCATTCCTGTTCTTTTGAACTGTGTAACTTTTAAAACAACGAATATGCCTGTTTTCATATAGTTTTATGATTTATTGTAAAAGATAAACCAGACTTTAATAAATATGCTCTAGTCAAGCTCAAGCACCTAAACCTTATAATAAGATTAGCACGAAACAGATGATCTATAGAATTAAGAAAAATCTAGAAATTGATTACTAGTCGAAACATTATTTCCAAGAAAACATGCTTTGTT
Organism: Carassius gibelio; assembly: GCF_023724105.1. Classification (NCBI taxonomy): domain Eukaryota; kingdom Metazoa; phylum Chordata; class Actinopteri; order Cypriniformes; family Cyprinidae; genus Carassius; species Carassius gibelio. The sequence continues at coordinate 7,494,558 of NC_068403.1, read as the reverse complement.
TGAGATTTGGATTACAGAAAGGCAAGAATGGAGAAAAATCTAGAATATTTCTTAAATATTTTCCAGTGTTTCATTTTTAAAAAGTGCATAGCATAAACAGACATGACAAAAAAAGACAACATCTCTTACCAAAGTAATGAACATTTTTAACTCCCCTATGTTCACCTCATTGCTATATTATATTTTAAAAAAAAGCATATTCTGTTTAATTTGTTGAGGCAACCTTTATCATTTACATTTAGTTTAACTTGATGCACTATTATAACCAAAATAAAACAGAAATTAAAAATAATAAAAGCTATATAGGCTTAATAAAAAACGAATTTAAAAAAAAAACACAAAATTACTTATCTGTTAACCAACATAAAATTTAAATGTAAAATATAAAAAGCAATTCAATATATTAATAATAAAAAAAACTTTTAATACTTAAATAACACTGCCCGTAAAATATATCTAGAGGGTGGTAGGTAGGCATGCTTTCACAGAGAGAGAGAGAGAGAGAGAGAGAGGACAAGCAAGTGTTCAAGATGAAAAAAATCCCTGCTGTGTCTTTAAGAGCTCAGGCGCTCGTGTGGGAGTGAGTGGGGCCCAGAGAAGTGGCTCAGCCCAACTCAGATCTGCTAGATGCAACACTCCAGCCAGAACGGAGCGCAGGCAGGCAAGCTGCACGGGACGCAGCGCTCTTCTGGCAAACAGGGTGACGAGGTAGAGAGAGAGACTGTACCCTCCTCGTGAACCGTTGCTGTCTTCCCCTCCCTTGGCACTGAGAGCATGTCTGATTTTGCCTGTCTTTGAAGTTATGGAGTTGGACAACAAACTCGAGCTGGACGGCCACCATGGTAAGAGGATACACTTTTAACAAAGCTCATGAAGTGTTGAGAGCCAGATAGTGAAGTGAGCTTATGTATGTGGGGCTGTGAAACAGATTAGAGCAGGCTGCCAGGGCTTTCTGCAGTTTTCACATTGTGTTGCGATGACAGAACAACTGTGATCTGTACTGAATGTGTGTAATTACACATTAAAATGTGTCTTTATTCCTTAGGGAAGGGTTTAGAGCATTGGGTGTTGACAAGAACAGATGAAAACACTGTAACATCAACAGATGTGTTTGCTCAGGCTGCTACTGTTACCTCAAGGCAAGCTGAACCCTTGACATGCATTAAACCTTACCTGAAATTTGATCTACAACATGTCAAAGGTTCACTTTCTGTCTGAAAAGCATTACTTACACCCTACAAATTTACTTCATCCATTTTAGTGTGCACTGTAAGAATTTGAGTATTTATGTCAATGCTTTTAATATCGAAAACAAACCAAAATTCTGGCTACAGCTCAATTACTTTCCATTTAATTTCATTTTAAATTAGTCCCGAGAGTTGTGAGTGTATTAAAATGTTGCCATGCTGTTACATTAGAAACGATTTACACCATTGTATTCAGGAATGAACTTGTGGTTCATTCTGGTTGTAGTTTTGTTGATTAATGTCTTTCTAATGAGACTGAATTGCACTGTGTTGAAGGATAAATATAATGTGGTCTATGTTCATGCTGATGTGACAGTCATGTGGGCTGAGATGAACTTTAGAGGGATCTGTGTCACGGATTCTAAAACAAACTGTAATAAAACTTCCAGAGCTTGTCAGAACACAGTTTGTCATTGTTTCGACTTGTTTGAGGCATTTGAAAGGCATAAAAAGGAGTAAGGAAATAAAATGTCATAGTAATTAGCTATCCCACCAGAAGTTTACAGGCAGGTTATGTACAGTAGGTAAATAAAAAAATAAAAAGCTCATTTATTCAGTGTTTTACATGAGGTATAAAACTTCTGCTGCCATTTTAGGGCTGCAATTGTGTTACAAGCTGACTCTACAAAATACTTTTAGTTTGATTAATGGTTTTTATAGGCTATTTAAGAAGTAATTTGTTGGTAATGACATGAAAATGCTCTGTTGTGGTAATTTTCACTAGGAATCTGAAATCAAACAGAATTGTTCAGATATTCCTCAGCATAACCCATGTGAGAGTTTTGCATTTCAACACAAAATTAAGATGTTTCGAGTGAATGAATAATGAATTAAATGAGCTCTTTTGCTAAGAGAGATCCGATTATTTATATCTCCTCCAGTCCTTGCGGTCTGATTTACATCTATTCACTCATTATATTTTGAAAAAAACCTTCATGACAATGAAAAACCAAGGAAACATCTGAAACATTTAGTGGGATGGATGTTTTCTGTTTGTTGCTTCCCTTTGGTTAGGAACATGTGGTTAAAAATCTTCCAGTAAATATGTTTTGGGCTCCGAGCAATCCTGCTTGTGACTTTGCTGAGGATTACACATCCTAGACATGGCTCTGAATGGTGACAATCTTTGTGAAGAACATAATCCTTGCGGCATATCAAGATGAACATAATCTCCTTTAGTCAGATATTAGGACAAACATTTATAATTTACTCCATCTTGTTCCTGATGCCCCATCCAGTGTTGTATGCGATATGAAGGCCTGTTGTTGTTTCATTTGGTCAGTGGCGCTGATGACTGTCTCGCCATTGTTATAGCAAAGCATCAGATTCGCCTACTTTTGTTCGTGAAATATATTTGGCAGCATTTTGTTTTGGTCTTTTATCCTTTTCATTCGCTGGCATGAGGACTGGCTGTGTTCCAAACACACGATGTGAGTGATGTACTCAGTAATAGACATTTCTGCTGTAACAAATAAGCTCTTTCAGTGCAGGGCTGTTTTATTTATGACATACGCCTGATAGCTTATAATAACCTTGTGTCATTCTGTAAAAAGTTTTCTCCGGTCTCATCTTAATTTGTAGAGACGTCTATAATTAAACCCTGAAGAGTTGAAACTCTTGCGGTGGTACTGAAATGTTGTTAAATTTGCTAGAATGATATGATCTGTGTTTCCCAATGCATTATAAACCTAAGTAGATCTTTGATCTTTTATGATCAAAACAATCATTGCCGTGCTGATTAATATTCTTTCTGGATTCTTTGATGAACAGGAAGTACAAAAGTAGTTAAAGCAGTCTATTTAATTGTAAATGCCAGAAAGAGGAATGGAAATGGTTGAGTATAATATAAATTCAAATTCGGACGTGCGAAAGGCTACAGTGTGTTGAATTCGACCCCTTTGAACACAGAGAGGAAATCACAGATGTACTCTAAATCTCTCTTCATTAAAATGCATTACTCCAGGCTAGCATGAAAATATCCCTTAAAATTTCACAGTTATGCCTTGGGTAGGCTGGATGTTCAGGCTTTTCATCAGTGGTGGGAAATCCCAATTTAGTCATAATTGATAATAGAGGGTAGTCAACTGGAGTCTTTATTCTGCCGATAGACTGGGGAACAGCACTCCCCTAATTGCATGGTATTAAAAGAATTCATTATTATTGAGATTTATCGGGAGGGAAGATGAAACAACAGAGCACTCTCATAGCACTGAGGCTATATTTTAGGAGGACAGTGGATGCCTGTTTTATAGTAGGGCAAATCACTTTAAGATACACTGTAATGGCTTAATATCAGCTTTGGAAAGGGGGTTAAACATCCAGCTATGAACATAACAGAGTTAAAGATGTTATCTGCCTCTGTAGATATCTAATGCCATCAAAAAGTGATTTTGAGAACTTATAGTTCCCAAGTTCAGCATGTTTTATACTGCAAGCTATGTACAAGAATGTTTCTTAGTGTTTTTATGCCAAGAATGTCACCGCCACCAGAATAGGCACGATCAAATGTAATAATTTTAGAATGAACCAGTGGACAACCCATATTGGTCAACCACTTATCTGAATATAGGGGGGAGACGTGTCCCTCCATGGTTTACATTCTGCTCTCAATGAAAGTTCAAGTGACACAAAGTTGACCTTTACCAAAATCCTGAATGGCTCCCATTAAAGCAAAGGACATTTTGGAAAAGGGCAGCTGTAAAAATGCATTAGAATCAGGAGTAGGTGTGCGGAACAGGCTCTAAATCCTGGACCTGGATGATAAGGTCATTGTTAGGGATTTGCAGAGATACTTTTGTGACATTTTTGTCTTGTCATTAGAGATGTACTCCATACAGCTCTTCCACTGTCCATATTTAGCACCATTTCAAAATTGATAATGAGTCTTTTCTTTGTTTATTCCAGATGTAAAGAGTCTTTGACATGTGAGTCATCATAAATCCACATGGGCATATTGCATTTGAAGTCAGAACTCTTCTGAATGGGAACTTGGCCCAGCTGGTTGTCATACATCTGACCGATTTTCTGACCTCACATGCTTGACAGAAGTGCCTTTGTGTTGATAACAGCAGCTGTCCAAATCCCAGCTCTCTATCGTTTTAGTAGGATGTTTAGACTAGAACTGTACATCAAGTCACTTGTCTGTTTGTTGAGCTCATTTTAGGATCGCAACCGTTGTTGGGAAAGCTACTTTGAAATGAGTTACGAGCTATTAATCATGTTCAAGTAGTAGTTCACAGCAGTTAAGCTGTTCTATTGAAATACTTGCTTTTGTTTTCAATTTGACAACAGATTTGTGGCACTTTAACTAATGGATAATGGTCACAAGGTTTTACAAATATGTGTGTGTCAGTAGGGCTGGGTGACATAGCCAAATATACAATATGATCAGTCGATATTGATAATTATCATGATAAATATCAAATCTTTATTCCTTTTAAGTTTAAAGCTAGATTTTTGCTCCAAAGTAAAAGTTGTACAAACCAGACAATTAATAAAAAAATATATATATCTACATAGAAAAATGAATTTCTTAGTTACTGCTTACTGCATGTTCTAATAAGTGATATTGTTTCAAATCAAGAAACAGATTTGGGATGCCTGATAATATTAATTGTAATATCACTTTTTTGTATCTTCAAAACAAGTCCCTTAATTTTTTGTTCATTATCAAAACCAGTAACAAAATTTATTATGAAAGGTTTATTTTTTTTACGCATTGGTCTCCGATAGTAACATACATTTAAATCAAGATAAACATTTAAAAACACATACAGAGCACTCCAATACCATGGTAAAAATATAACTATATGTTTTTAGGTAGCCTATTTGTATGAAAAACTGTAGTCAAAAACATTCAGTATAAATGAACACATGCTATAGCTTAATCACAAATACGTACTATAATTATCAATACTACTGTATAAAAATTCAGGGGGGATTTCCCAAATTTCTGCCAAAATACATTACCTTGGTGCAGTGAGTGTTACTACAGTAAATCCATGGTAAACGATGGTGATGTGTAGATTGAAAAGCCTTCTGACTGTCTCGTTGCACACAGTGTTTCTCCTGTTTGGCTTTAAACTAGTTGAAATAACAGAGTCATTTGTGTTGATCGCTGAATTGAAGCACTGGATGTCACGGCGCTGTTTAGTGCTCGTGTGATAGAGTAAACACATCTGTTTAGTGAGCTCGCACCGCGCGGCAGTTTGAACTTTTGATCTGAGCCGATAAACGGTCCATGTAGCGCGCTTCAAATGAGTTGTTGTTTCGTTCCCCTTTTGGCGCAAAACATTATATCGAAAAGTTATCAAACTCTTCATATAGTTTTATCGAAGAAAATCATATCGCGATAATTATCGAAATAGAATTATCGCCCAGCCCTATGTCAGTATAATTTTTTTAAAAGAAATTAATGAATTTTTAATTTAGTAAAGATGAATAAATTCGATACAAATTTACCTTAGACTGTAAAAAAGATGAAAGATGCATTTGTACTTTCTTTCCCTATAGAAAAGTGAAGCCAAAGCATCTTAGTTTGGCTGCTGTCATCTTGAGTAAATGACGTCATTTTGAGCAGCAGAGATTCGTTTGGAGCCAGAGTCTGCGCAGTAGTGTCGAGAAGTGGAGCCGCGGTAACAAACTCCCGCCCAAACTCCTGCAGACCCAATCAACCATGACAACACGCCCCATTTTTATAACATCAAGTTACTAGCTAAAATCAAACGTATCGCAAAAACTAACAATTTAACATATATCAGTGTGATAACAACAATTTTTCGGAAAATTGTATTGGAAGTGTAATTTTTTTTTTTTTTTTTACTCAAGTCCCATTCGTTTACATTGGAGGGCAGGGTTTATGACCTGCAGCTAGACACCAGGGCAATCAAAGAGCCCGCAGCTTCACTTTTCAGGATGTGTGAGGGACACCTGAAATATAAAGTAAAGACTTTCAATTAATCAAGGAATTAAAAAAAAATAAGCAACACTTTTATAATACAATATTTATAATAAGAAATGTTTTTTGCACATCAAATCAATATATTAGAATGATTTCTGAAGGATCATGTGACACTGAAGACAGGCGTTATGATGCTGAAAATACAGAAATAAACATTTTAAATCATAATAATGTTTATTACTGTATTGTTTTGTTGAGAATAAGAGACATTTACATTTAGGCCTACAAAAAATTATATATATATATATATATATATATATATATATATATATATATATATATATATATATATATATATATATATATATATATATGCAATTATTAGAGGTGCAATTGTATATATATATATATATATATATATATATATATATATATCTATATAATAATTGCACCTTTTGAATTGTATTACATTTTTATATATATATTTTGATTATATATTTTTTATCTATTTGATGATAGTTTGCGACCAGGTGGCTAATTTAAGTGAGATGGGTTGGTGGAGATGTTGTTTCTTGTTGACTTTACTGTTTTTTTTTTTTTTTTTGCTCACAATGATTCTAACAACTAAAAGAGCAAATGTTATCATATGTGCTGTGTATGACCAGTCCAGCCTGTGGAGCGCTCATTATATGTCTGGGCAGCCATCCAGACGGCTTTCAGACACTGCTAATTCAATGTCCTTTATTGCTGTAGTGCAATATGAACCCTTGAGAGTGGGTTTTAGGTGGCATGAAGTAGATGCACATTGTGAGCTGAGCTTTTTATCTTCACTGAACCACAGATTGCTGAAGCGTTGTAACTGTTGCTAGGATGTCCAGTGGCCAGAGCTTTCATCGCCGTGGTAACATTGTTTTACCCCTTCCCCTTTCTGCACATTAGATTGATGTGTGTTTTTACTCGTTTCTCTTTTTAACTCGTCATTTGAAACAGATGTCACTGGAGATTTTGCACAGTCAGCAAACTCTCTGCTGGGTGCCTGATTATTAAATTCGATGCATGGATTTGTACGACAAACATTAATTTTCTCATTTACTTGTTTGTTTTTAAAGGACCATTCCACGTTATTTACAAGTTACAGTGTGTGTATCAACATCATCTCTGGCACCAGATTACCATAGTAAATGTTTACTCATCCCTCAGTCTGTAAACACCAACAGAAAATGTATTTACAGTTATAATGAAGCCTAGCAGTGATTTACACATCAGCAGTCACAGTTGTATCGACCAGTAAATGTGACTTCTTTATAGAAGTGGGCCATATACTGGTAGACATGATTAATCGGTAGAAATGTATCAACCGGTAGCGATTTTGGACTTAAACTTGTTGTTTGCATGTCACTGCTCTTGTCTAAATAATTTTTGTACCTTTAATAAGAAGACATAGATTTAATTTACACAGTGAAGAATGTGCAGATTTATACAGTGTATTTATTTATTTATTTGTTTTCTTTCATTTAGGCATTTTTTTTTTGTGACTGACTGCTTTATGAAAGAATTATGAAATTTCTACGGTATCAAAAATGTTGTTATCATAAAACCTTTATTTAAAGCAAAAATAACATTATTATATTTATCATTACACTGAAATAAAATTACTCATATAGCCCAACCCTACTTCTTAATATTTTTTTAGTTAAAGCTGCAGTTGGTAACTTTTGTAAAAATATATTTTTTTACATATTTGTTAAACCTGTCATTATGTCCTGACAGTAGAATATGAGACAGATAATCTGTGAAAAAATCAAGCTGCTCTGGCTCCTCCCAGTGCTCCTATTGCCATTTGCAGAAACTCCATTGCTCCTGGTAAGAAATCAACCAATCAGAGCTGCGGTCCGTAACTTTGTTTGTGTTCAAAATGTAGAAAAATGTATATAATAAGCGAGTACACCATGAATCCATTTTCCAAACCATGTTTTTAGCTTGTCCTGAATCACTAGGGTACACCTATAATAAGTGTTTATATTCGGACTATTTTAGATTGCTTCGGGGATACCGCAGCGGAGTAACACAGTACCTTTGTGATTCTTCATAGACATAAACAGAGAGAAGTAGTTCCGGCTACGATGTTCTTCCGCAAGATGCAAGCAGTTCTGTTTATTAACCGCTAGAGCGTCAAAAGTTACCGACTGCAGCTTAAATAGGCAAATATATTATAAACAAATAAAATGAAATGTTAAATTGAGCCTGTAAATAATATATTTATCTAAACTTAATTTGATGATTTGCCCAGAGTGTAAACACTGTGTGCTTTTTATTTATTTACATTTTTTTTTTAAACCAATTGTGTGAGTTTGAGGCAAACTATTTGTCTGGTTGACCAATGACAGATGGAGAATTGTTTTTTTTTTTTTTTTTTTTTTATGCTGTAGAACAGAAATAACAATTTTCAAATTGTCATTAAAGTCAAGTCTTTGATTATTTTATATAGCACTGGATAAAATTTAATTATGTCAAAGCAGCTTCCCAGTAATGAACAGAAAAAGAAAACTGTTAATATTGCAAAATTCATCAGTTATGAAACAAATTCAACTTCATCTGTAAAGCAGCTCTACAGAAAACAACAGTATCATTATTCAGCTATAAATATAACAAAACTAAATGACTAGAGTAAAAAAAAAATCTTGACTGCTTAATTATACTGTTTATAATAGCATCCAAAGCCATTTCAAAAGCACTGCGTAGTTTGTACTGCTATTTCAGATTACTGGGAGATTAAAGAGTCGGCCTTCCCATAACACACTCCTTAGAGCCTGCGTTCTGATTGGCTGACATTCCAAAGGAATTCTGCTCTCCAAAGGGGGCTCGTTTCACCAAAAGATGGTGGTGCAGAACTAGAGAGAATGCCGTTACTAGGCCCCTAAATGCTCATGAAAATGTAAAAAGTAACCACTGTCCCTTTTGTTCTCCTTTTCTTCCCCCTTTCAATCTCCTCTCTTTCCAAAAGTGGGAGGCTCGGCTTGCACACAATGTAGCGGGCCTGAGCGGCGCGCTAGAATTCTTGTGGTAATCTCCACCACCGTGTGGAGGCGAAACAGCGCACAGATGGATGTAACAGGCCGGTTTTGTTTGTATTTCTCAGTCAGGAGCTGAGAGAGGGCCAGACACATCCTTGAGTCCTTCAGCTTGCGTCTCGTCTTCTCTGTTTCTGATTGTTCTCTTCGCAGGACGGGCTGACCTGCTTCAGAAACTGGCCTATTTCTAAGACGTCCCCTGGGGGCAACCAAGGTGAGAAGGAGCTGTTTTTGGGCTCCAAAAAGATGAGATGTAAGGCCCGCTTTCTTTTAAACAGCAATGCGTACGCTTCAGGCTCAAACAGGAAGTACTGGACATCTGAGGCCCTCTAAGCCCTCTTTTAAGTCCACACTTTGCTTATGTAATCTAGCAAGTATAGCTATACTTTTTATATTTTTATTTAATTTAGAAACTGCTAAAAAAATTTACAATTACAACAAAATGGCAAGTGACACACTAAATTAAACATGCAGTTTAGAAATAGCAAGACTGCAGACTATTTTACAATGAGTTTAGTTTTATTTACGACTTTACAGTGTGCAGGTCAAACTAGTTTCCTTGCACTTTCAGATAGGATAACAACGTGTGCATTGCAATAATTTATTAATGCTTTATTGAATGAAAATTTGGCTTCCAGCTGTCAGTTTAAAGGTAGTGTTAAGTCACATTCCTGCACTTTGAAATGCACTGGAGAAAAAGCTTTAAAAAGCCCGTAAACCTGTGTGGAAACATGGGAATTATTCTCTGGCCAGCAGAACTCTCAATTCAAGGGTGTACGTATATTAGTTCTGTCAGCAATTAACGTTTTATGACGCAGCCCTTGCTGTTTTAGCATCGACTGATGAACAAATGGTTCATGTCCCTATTCTGTTTTCCATTTTTCCACTGTTATGCCTCACTCTTTCTCTCCATATTTTTTATCTTTCTCCCGTACCCTCCCCTTTTTGTCAGGATGTTGTTTTACTCCAGAGTAAGGGTATTCCAAGCCCGGCTTTGAACTTTAAAAGCTGTGGTGCTTCAGAGATGGCTAATATAGTACCTCTATTGATCCCGTCTCCTGGCAACCTCTGACAACAACCGAGCAAAGGACAGCGCTCTGAAAGCACAGACAAGACTTTTCTTGTGCACAGTTAAATATAGGCTTGCCCTGGCCTTGAGCATTCTGGGAGATTTGCTCTGTGTTTCTTGCAGAACTTGTGCAGGTACTGTATAAGAAGACTATACAACTCATTGATACAGCGTACAGTCAGTTATGTGCAGTACCAGGAATTATTTTTGAGTATCAGCATCTGTGCTCTCTTCCATCCCTGCTTGAACACTTTTATTAGACAAAGGCTGTTAGTCACGCAAGCCATGTTTTGACTATCAACATTCAATCTGGACCATAATCCGGCCAAGGCTGGTCAAGAGGCCATCTGGCCAACATGCACTTTTGAATTTGCTTTAGCTGAACCAAAATGTATTTTTCTGACTAATTTAAACTAAATAAATGCAGTTTAAGATAAGCCTTATTCCTGATTTAAAATATGATATTTAAAGTTAATATTGACAAACAGTTAAAGAGATTTTGGACTTTTCCCATTCAATTAAGAAGTTTATAGATGTTTATTTATAAATGATTTATTTATATAAAGTATATATACAGTACCTCCTTTTTTACGTAATATATATTTATGTGTATATTGTTTATTTATATAATTAAGTATACATGCAAGTACAGCTCCTATTTAAAATAAAATGTTTGTAAAATATATATTTATACAAAATAAATATATATTTTATATAATAAATATATATTACGGTCACACTTTATTTTAAGGTCCAATTCTCACTATTAACTAACCCTTAACTATGACTTTTGCCTTAATTAACTCCTATTTGCTGCTTATTAATAGTTTATAAGATAGTTGTTAAATTTAGGTTATTGGATAGGATTATGGATGTCATGCATTATATGTACTTTATAAGCACTAATAAACAGCCAATATGTTAATAATAGGCATGCTAATAAGCGACTAGTTATTAGTGAGAATTGGACCCTATACTAAAGTGTTACCTATATTACTTCTGTCAGCAATAAACTTAAAACTAATAAATTCTATATAAATACTTTTATAAGATGAATATAAATATGAATAAAATCCCAAGTTTGTCGGTTCTCATGTTATTTACACGATTTGTGGACTTGTAGTAAATCTGAATTCGATTAATATACAGCGATTTGGACCTCAGTTCTTAAATCGTGACTTACTGCTAATGGCAGTGAAGCATTCTCACAGTTTATTGCGGGGGTTTAATGCAGGCCCTGGCAGAGACGGTGGAGCTGTTGGAACAAGCAGGTGTTTGGCATATTTTACCCATGGCTCTTTGATGGCACGGAGTCCATTGTGCTAGACGTTCATTAACATACCAAAGCAACAGAGAAAAGCCAAAGTCCAATTAATTTACTGAGCAATGCGGTCGAGATGTTCTGTAGGATGCATATCGGCAGCTGAGCACAGATATTTGAAAATATTGTGATTGCTGCAGTGGAATTGCTTTTACTCGGCTGAAAAATGCAGCCTCATCCACTATCCAAGGGTTATAAATACCTCTCATGGCCCATTTTATAGATCATAATTTAGAGTGCTCATGTTCAGCATAACCTGCCCCGTTTGCCCCAGGGAGAAGACCCCTGTAGACAGAAGTGGACCACTTATGAACCTCTTTGATGTATTTCCTGTTTGAAGTAACATCACACCTGATCTTAATGTAATAGCACTGCTTAATTGAGAGTATGTGTGTGTGTGTGTGTGTGTGTGTGTGTGCCTGCTGGCGAGATGATGATAGACCCTCGGTTTTAGATTAGACTGAAGGACAGTAGACAGCATGCCAGAAAGTGCTGAGATTCTTGAGGAGTCCAGTCTAGACCGTCTTAAATATAGTACTCAGGGTTATACGAGAGTCCATGTGCGGCAATAACAGTTGTGTCTACACTTTGGTAAGCCAAACTATATTTGATACTGTTGATCAGCGGGATTCAGAGTTTTGGGTACCCTCACATTATTCTTACAACTTCATTTGCTGACTCTAGTGGAGCAGATATTTCATGCTTCCCTTTTAAAGTTGAATTGAGTCTACAATATGACATTGTAATGCCAAGTTTGGCTGCATTGCAGTAAAATCTAGAGGAAAATTAGCTTGAATAAAATAACAATAATTAATTTAATGTAATTTTTAAGTGTCTCAGTGTTATACAAAATATCTTCTTTTATGTTCTGAAGAAGAAAGGTCATACAGGTTTGGAGTGACATGAAAATAAAAGAGTAAAGAATCTAATTATAATTATATAAGTTTAAGTAATTCTAACTTTAAGGCTTTACGCTAGCCCAAATGCGTAGTACTGTATACCAAAAACATGTGGGTGGTCTGACATTCTTACACCTTTTTGATATTTGAGGCAAGAAGTGCTTCAAGAGCATCCATAAAAAATTGCATAGTTGCAACATAGAAATCTTGATTATCGGGGGATAAAACCCTTTGAGAACATCTGTCTTGCGTATGATTAAGGTCTTCTGAACACGTAGAATAAACTAGATTGAAATTGGGTCAAACCAGAAATGTGCTACGAGTTCAAGAGATTGTTGTGGGAACTGAACCGGAAAGTAAATTACTTCAAGGGCAAAACAAATCCGAACAACATGTTCCTGGTCTTTTCTTCAGCAGCCATTAGTTTAGTACTGTTGTTCTTCTCTGTAATTGAGATAATTGCAAGAATGGAGGAAACAATTCTTCCAGCTTGGGGAAAACAATCGTGGCAGTGATTGTATTGAACATGAGACGAGTTTGAGTCTTAATGCACTTTTGAATCCAGTGCCAAATTGCATTTTATCTGCTTTATGTTCTGGAAATTAACCAGCTTGTTTCTCAGAGTATTACTTTACACATACAGTAAATGAAAATCCTGTCATCATTTACTGAACCTGTGAGGAACTTTCCTTCCTCAGTTAAACACAAAAAGTGATATTTTACAGAATGTCTGAGCTGCCCTTAATGGACCATTTGACTTTTTTTTAGTTTAACAGCCTATTTTCATTATATGATAAAAAAGCCAGAATAAATGATGAAAGATTCTTCTTTTAATTAAATAACTGATGGAATGTGTTTATCTATGTTTAAATCACACACAAAAGCTTCCACAAACTGCCTTGTCTTCCCAGGGATTGTGTAATTCTAACAGATAAATGAATAGCAGATATTTGAGTCTGGTCCACATAAACAGAGATGGAACGTGTGAAACCCTCGAGGCTTTTTCTGCTGGTGCTGGTTGAAACTGCTGGTTTTTTGTCTGGGAAGAGATTCATGAGCTTGTTGACTGTTGCTTCAGGATCTGCGGCGGGACTGCTGGGATTCAGGGAGCTTGATGTTAATGGTGTCTGATGACCGAGGGCCTCTCGCCTTCCAGGGGACGTCCAGATGTTGTAAGAGTTACAAGCGGTAAATACCCAGCAGCATCAGGAAACTGCTAGGCCCCATGTAGCTCAGTGATTGAAGTCCTGTCTCAGAGATTACGAGGCAAGTTGGATGCACAGTACCTGGTACTCTGTCCACACTTACTTGTAAGTTAAAGTGGTATGTTAATACTCTATAAGCTTTAGTGTTTGACGATAATCTGCTTTAGCTTTACGATTTACTAAAAGTTCAAAATTCAAAAATAAGGAGGCAAAGCTGTTGGTTTGTTGTTGATGGTTTTTTTTTTTTTTTTGGTCCAATGTACATTTGTGCTGTAGTTCTGTATGAACACTCTTGAGTGGGTGAGTTGTTTACTTTGTAATAAGTCTCTTTATTTCTACCAGTTTCACCCATTCAGGCCAATTTGCAGGCTAGTTGTGACGATAGATGGTCATTTGTGCATTGACAGGTACTGTAAATGAATCAATGACAGGATGATTGGAAGTGTTGCCTTTGACTTTTCTCCCTGATTTTGCCATATTCACATTACAGGAGCTCTATGAGAACGCAGTGAGCTCTTTCTAATTCTTTTTCCGCTGTTATACAGTGTTTACTTTATTAAAAGCGAGTGACACTATTTGAGCTCATCCCTGTTTTCTACCTTTTAGAAAACTGAATTATATTGAGACTGAAAATGTTAAATCAAATACAATCTTAGTTTTGAATCTTAGATCAGATCATTCTCTTAACTAACTTTATTTATAAGGTGCATCCTGGCATTTTATTGAAGGGCGTCACATGTATAACAACTTTCAGTAAAATGTTTGATTTTATTTATTTGTACCCATACTAACATTGATAGTTTAAAAGTTTGTAAGATCATAAGAAACTAATTAAGTTGAGTGTGGACAAATGCTTGATATTTAGTGTATTTTGTAATCCGTTCATTCATTCAATGTTAGCATCTGGTCTTTTTCATTTGGCCTTCATTTGTTAGTGGATGGTGGCCACTTGCTTTTCTGTTTTTTCCGTTTCTCAGTGCTGCTTAATAACAGCTCATGTACATATTATCTGTTTTTTTTTTTCCTAATCATTGCAAAAATAACACAAATAGGCCAAGTTCTCACATGGCTAAAAAAGACTAATGGACTATTTTCGTACTCTCAAGTGGAAAGAACTATATGTAATTGTTGATTTGGCAGTGAAAACATCTCTTCCCAAATTTGCCATTGCTGCAAAAATTGCACAATCAATTAAACTCATCGTGAGTCTCATTCAGGGCCATAAACAGTCCAGTGTGTCCAGAACGCTTGTTTCTTTGCCAGACTTTATCTCGCCTAATGTGTTCATTCTCCTAGTTTTCAGTGCTTCATTAATTCACATTGTCACATCATGACAGAAAGAATGTCATTATGGGTGTTCATTGGTTGATGATTTTGAACGTTGCCTTTTCTAGTAAAAGCTTGGAATCCAAGCAAAAAAAAAACAAGTTTCTCTCTGTACTTCCCAATCACCAAATGTGGTGAACTCTGTACTCTCACAAAAGCGTTTTGATGTAACATCTATAATGGCCAAGAGCATTATGTGTATTTCTTAAAACAACACCGAAAGAGCTGTTTGTATATTTGACGTCAGAAAAAAACCCCTGAAAAATAGTGGTTTCAAAGGAAAGCAAGTTATTGCATGTTTTGTCTAAGAAGGCGGCATTTGTGGTTTCAGTGGCCATCATACGTATCTTCTCCACAGCTTGAGGTCCTTCTGATTGTCCTCTTTTTGTGGTGGCAAACTGCGGTTTGTTTCATCACTTCAGCAGACGTTGTTTGTTTGGACATTTTATTTTTTCACTTATACTTTTCTATTTGATCTTGGTTAATCTGTCTGTTTATCTTTCATTCTGTCTGTATGTCTGTCTTATTTTCACAATATGTTGTTGATGTTTGTGGGGATGCTCTTATTATATGTAATGTATAAAATTTCTTTTTTAGTACCACTTTGGTCCAGACGGGGGCACTGCATGTAAACATTTTCCTCTTTAAATGTGCAAGCTATGAAGAAGGCCCGAGGGCAGAGAGCTGAAGTCATGTCTTGATTGCATTTACCTGCTGCACACCAGTCAGTCAGCTCCCTGAAATCAGTCTGATATTTACAGCAGTGTTCCTGCGCTCTGAGGCTAAATGCCTGTTTGTGTGCAGGCCTGATGTGCACACCTCTTGAGGTCAGTGCTATTAAAGGGCTGGTCGAGTAAAGAGCTAAAGATTTCAGAAGAAATCATAAAAAGAAGTACTTATGTGATTTTAGTATGGTCACAATCATTTATAAATCTGGACACATAACTCGCACTTCCTTCTGCCTTCTGCGTTTGCTTTCCTAAATAATATTACTGGTCTTACTGTGCGTAATTCATCAGAGCATGTTTATCTACATGATAATAATAATGTTTGTTTTCCATAATTCGAATTAAATATTTTAATGGGTCACACCTGCAAATAGAACAAACAAATGATAATTTCTATAAAGATAAATTTATGCATTTTTAACATTCCAGTAAAAATATCCCCACCCCCTCTCTCTCTCTCTTTTATATATATATATATATATATATAATATAAGGATTGTAAAAAATTTTCCCACTGAAAAGCTATTTTAGAAAGACTAATAATACAAATGTATCAAGAAGCAAGAAGTAATTTGTTCCAGTACAAGGTTGTGTGAGCAGGTCAAAATACTAACAAAAAAATAATAGCTAACATTAATGATCCAATCCAATGCTGTTTAAAATCATGCCCTGTCTACATTAATTCCTGCTGATGAATGTTAACCAGATTATGTCATAATGGTGTAAGAGAACTGATTGTTTCTGGGGGGACACTGAGTCCTGCATTCCTCTTTCAGTCATTTTTGTCTTAACGCAACATATTAGAAGCATAAGACAGCTTCATACTGACTTTACTTTATTTAGATTTTTATAGACAGTGACTTGGCTAATAAATCTCATGAGTACCGGTAGTTTGCATTTGTGATGGCTACCAAATATTGGGTTCCACAGTTTCTGATTTGCTTTACATCTCTGGAGAGATAAACGTTTTGTTTTATGTCTTCATGCACACCAGGCAGCATCGGTACACAGAGCCGTCC
Organism: Carassius gibelio; assembly: GCF_023724105.1. Lineage (NCBI taxonomy): Eukaryota > Metazoa > Chordata > Actinopteri > Cypriniformes > Cyprinidae > Carassius > Carassius gibelio. The sequence continues at coordinate 7,477,773 of NC_068403.1, read as the reverse complement.
ATCAGTCTTCCCTATACTCTCCTTTAGCTTGACTCCGAGGCTCAGGTGGCATGTAGCAACTGCACTACGGGTAATAATATCAGACCTCTTATTACCCACATTTATTCCAGCACAGAGCTGTTCTGAGAAGCCGAGCAGACAGATTTACGCCAGCCTCTCCATCTCATCCTCTCTCGATGAGAAAGTTCACACTGGGGTCGAGTGTCTGAGCATCAGGAGAGAATGAAGATGGCTCCTGCCGCCTCCCTGGGCTCCTTCCATTACTCAGTCACCCTCCTACAAAGACCCAGCATGCCACAGACCTGCTCTCTTCCTCCTCACTGGAGAAATATTCTGTCACCGAGCTGCCAGCACGTCAACCCCCCCCCCCCCCATCCATCAGCTCCAACTCACCGAGAGACTGTTACTGTCTTTAGCTCTTCTGCTTTTCAATTATTCCCTCTAATCTTTTAACTTTGTCGTTTTAAGCATTCCTGCTTTCGATGGTTAAAGTTCGGAGAAGTGATGCTGATATGGAACTTTCTGGATTGTCAGTCTGTTTTTGGAGTAATGAAAAGTTAAGCAAAGTTTTAAAGCGAGTGTTCACTAAATGAAAATCCTGTCTTTACTTACTCGCCTTAATGTTGTTTCAAACCTGTATGACATTCATTCTGCTGTTCATGATACTCATTTAGGCTATCAAGCTGCAAAAAGACAAAAAAATCGTTGAAAAACTATAATATAAGTGGTCCATATGAAGTTACAGTATACTTTTACAGTATATTTTTTTTCCTTAATAGAGCTTGAAAGCTCCTGGTCACAGTATGCTTTTGTTGTTGTATAGAAGATAGCAGTGCTATTTTTGTATTCAGGTAAGAAATTAAAGCAGGTTTGGAACAATGTTAGGGTGAGTAAATGATTAGGTAATCTTTATATTAGATGAATTAACTCTTTAAATCAAGCATAACGCACGTTATGGTCTCCCTCATGAAGAATGACCATGGTATTTTGTTTCTGCCAAATTACCATATTTTCACAGTTACTGTGATAACCTGATATTAACCACTACTTCATCAAAAAGTAATTAAAGCAACATGGTCCGAAAGTTGGTCCGACAATGTTTGTTTGTTTGTCTTTTATTCAGCAAGAATGCATTAAATTGATCACACGAGACTGTAAAGATGTATAATGTTACTAAAGATTTATATTTAAAATCAGTGCTATAGCACAAAATCATTCAAACGCCTATAAAATAACTTAATTTTTTCCATTTAATTAGTTTGCTTTGTTGTGAAGGTTGCACATTTGTAAATCCTTTTTAAAAATAGTTTTCATCTGTCTGGTAGGTTGTAGACATTTGGTTCTCAGAATCTAGGATTTCATCATGGAGGTGAGATGTTCTTCTGCGGCTCGTAAATCTCATTATTTCACCAGCTAGTGTCGTAGAGGTCACAGGGGTCAAATGCCTAGTCAGAGCACTGCAAACATATTAATGTATTGGATGTTTAACTGAGGGTGGATGAAGAGACAGACCTCCTGTTCAATCTTTAGTGGTTTCAGCAAAGTAAAGCTATGATAGATACTCGTTTCTCTTGAATTTACAACAATAATGGGAAAAATGTGCACCTTTTATTGACCATCCCTGATGAGCTATGTAAAACTACCAAATAATAGTTTTGCGTGAGAAACAAACCAGAATTTATTACTTACGTAAATTGTAAAAATTTTGACAGATTTTTAGGCTATTATATTTTACATGATTGGATTTTTTTTATTAATTAATTTATTATTAATTAATTTATTATTTCTTTTTTTTATTTTTTGGGGGAGGGTGTTTAAGATCTTTTTTAAGCTTGATGTGGCCAGTATGAACTGCTTTTGTAAAATTTCTCCTTTGGAGTTTTTTTGGAACATTGTAAAGGGTAAGTAGACAAGTTTTGGGTGAATTATCACTGTAATCTAATATCTGTACATTTGATATAGTTCTTTTTATGATGGAGCTGCTCAGAACATGTCTGCACTATAATTTACACCCAAATTCACACCTCACTCTAGATTTCATTCCCAAAGCACAGAGGTTATTTGTGGGGAGGAGTTGACTCTCTACTTTCCCCCTGGTTTTTCCCCCTCTTCTCTCGAAACTCTCCACAATGTCATTTTAAGAGCAGTCCTGACTTGCAGAATCAGATGGAGAAATCTACTTCTCTGGCAGTGATTCAGTTTAACAGCAGCTTTTGAAGTGAAGACTTCCAGCAGTTTCTGAATCAATCATTCCTTAGGCTGTGACACAGGTGAAAGCGGATAGCATGTCAGGGGCAGTGAGGCGAGTTCTGGGGAGGAAGTGGTACTACTACAGACTTCTGGGTCGATCCAGGCACAGACAGCATGTTCGTTCACGGAGCCGCTGCCGCACTACTATCAAGGGTGATTCTGTCTTTTTTCTGTCTATCTTGGAAAAAAACAGTACTTTGCTGGGGTTACAGAATGTGCCATGGTACCCTTATGCGTTTGTGGAATTTTTCATCATCTGATGATATTGACTTAATATCCATCATATAAAAGAATTTGCCCTAAAGGATGTTGGAAATTAAAGTGCACTGAGGAACTGGCAGAAATGTTTGACTGGTTATAGTTTTCAATCAGAATGAAGTGTGCATTTGGTGTCTGAGAGAAAAAGGTGCCCAGGTTTCAGATATTCTTCTCCTCTTTGCTCTGTGATTGAAGTTTATTTTGCTGTGATGCATTTTTGAAGCAAGTGAAGGTGCAGGCAACTTTTTTAGGGGACTAGACTTTGTTGACGTTTCAGAAAAATATACATACTCTATCTGGTAGTACATTGATGGAAACACAACATAAAATTATGCAATTTACAAAACTGAATTGCAAAAGTTTTTGTCCTTTCCATAATTGAATAAATATATCTAAAAAAAAGTATTTGTTTAAAAAATAAAATAAAAAAATAGTGTATATAGCTGTTAAAGATATTTCAAATCCATACACATTTGTGGTCTTCTTCATGGCCTTCCTTCCACTTTCATGCTTTTTAAAACTGACAATTATAAACAGAAGAATTATACTTTTACTTTAGCAGTTTAAAAAGACAAGTTGTAGATTCTGATTCAGAGTTGAAATCACTTTTTCTTCAGTATGAGTTTGCCTGAATTAGGAAAAAAAAAATCTTGTCAGCCTATGATGTGCTGCTGTAAGAATATCTATCAATTTTTCAGTAATTCACTGCTTCGATGGAGTTCATAAACAAGTATTTTTGTCTTCCTCGTGGTGAAGTGAAGCTTCCTAAATATAGAGCCTCCAGGGACTTTCTTTTCAGTCCTTACAATGATAAGAGCCAAGAGAGACTTATCCTATGTGTGTGTGTGTGTGTGTGTGTGTGTGTGTCTGGTGTGTGTGGGAGAAGAAAGCAAGCAGTTCACAGTTCACACAATCCTGAAGAAACTGCCACCTCCTCTTTACATCAGGTTCCAACAAATTTCCATGAATGATTTCTGTTCTCAGTTTCTGGTGTTCTCTGACTTCTAGATTGTTTGGATTGTTGCATTTACTTCTTGGTTCGGTTCGTGTTCACATTCACAAGGCAACATTGCAAAGCATACCAAACTGTGTTTATGCAGGTCACATGTTAGAAAAGCTGTCCTCTTATTGTCTCTTATAGTTCACCTGTTTACATTCATATAGCATACATTTCATATAGCATATTTCCCTTTAGGGATTATGATACTGCTTTGGTCCGTTGGGTCGGATTGCTTTCTAACCATGAGCAAACCACTCCAGTGTCTGTTTGCAATTGGGCTGAGACCACCTCTTCAAGGAGGTCTCGGTACGCTTGTATGGTCCTCTTTTGGTGTGCACCCGAGTGTGATTTTATATATATATATATATATATATATATATATATATATATATATATATATATATAAAATCCCATCCCAAATTCAATTCAAATACACACTCGTTAATTAAATGGATGCCAATTCTACATTTCTGAATTTGGCACAAACCTGGCAACCACTCATAACATACAATTGCAACCTTAGTTTTTGCAGCCCTATCATTTAGTTTCTCCCATTTCCTTCTTTTCATGACTTTCAACAACTTGAAGTCTTTTTCTAAACTTCAAGTGTGTAGAAAAAACTTCAAGATGCATTCTTGTTTCATATCCATTACTTGGAAACATTGCACTGTTCAAACTTTGCTCAAACTCTTGTGGTGGCAGTTGATGAGATTGAGATTGATCAAATCTTACTGAGATTTTCTCAGATTTGGCGAATGTGTGCTGCATGATCTGTCAGGCCTTTAGCAGCACTTCTGCATTAAAACCCAAAGAAGTTCTGTTTCTTGACACATCGAGGGGCTTGAGAGACAGGTGTAGTCGAGGGTTTAGCTCTGTGACTGTTTCATAGAAGGAAGAGAGCTGACTTGCTTAGGGATTGATGCTTTAGTGAACCCAAAGCAGCATTTGCCATCAATTCTTGGTGTTACTGTGCATGCCTTACACAAGAGTTCACCCAAAAATGACAATCTGTCATTATATACAATTCTCACACTTACATCACCTTTAATTGGAAACACTGGAACAGCTTGTTCTGATTAAATAATTGCTCTTCACAGAACAACAAACAGTGCTTAGTTATCATTCTATTTCTGTTCTGTTTGTCTCTGCCTGTTTTCCATTTCCTTTCACCGTGGTGGTCTGGTTTCAGGGGAGTGATGTTAGATGGAAGGCCTGCACAGCATTTTAGCTGTTTGACTGATAGGCTGAGAGGAGCATGGATATTATTAAACCCAGGGAATGGGCACGTAGGTTTGCTTTTTTTTTTTTTTTTTTTTTTTTTACTTTTGTGGAAATCTTACAGAGACTGCATTTGATTAAAAATGTAGTAAAACAGTAATATTCTGATTAAAATAACCGTTTTCTGTTTGAATACATTTTAAAATGTAATTTATTCCTGTAATGCAAAGCTGAATTTTCATATTTTAAAAAACTAGAAAATATTGTTTGGTCACTGTAAAATAGTAATAGAAGTCTATGGAAAGTCCCCACAATTCACAGAAACAAACGTGTGTGTGTGTGTGTGTGTGTGTGTGTGTGTGTGTGTATTAGAAATCTTCTTATAGTTAAAGGATTTGGTCTGTATCTTACAAATGAATGAGTTCTGTGTACTTCTCCACAATATTTCTCTCTGCTTCAATCCATACTGAAAATCAATGGATATGCAGACGGGCCATCTGACAGAAAATTACTTGTAAAAATCTATTTATTTACTAACTGTATTATTCCACCAGATACTTACTGCGTCACAAAGTTAGGAATTGCTAAATAGACTCAAGAAAAGTCAGTTTATTCTTTCCCTTTATACAATTTTGTTCATTGTCATTCATAATCACGTATAAAATAACCTGCAAGTCACTGTATGTCACCATGACACCATAAACAAGTTGTTTAGCTTTTTATGTTATTGTCTTTGCTTTTAAACCTTAAAAGGGCATCGCTGCCAAAGGAGTCAAAAAAACATTGCGTCCCAGGCCTTCGTCTAACCGAACCGAAAGGCCTGCAAAGACTCATCATCTCTAGCTGCGACAAGTCGAGCCAGATCTGAAGAAAGGTGTGCATTTAGATTAAGAGCAAATGAGACAGGCCTGTGAGTTATAGCCCTGCTTGAATGCTAAATGAGACCATAGCACTTCTATGTAATTTCCTGCAATGACAGAGTCCTCCGTGAGATCAGATGGAGGACGGTGGCACCCCGGTGCAGGCGTCTCTTACACAGCTGAGCCATGCATCTTGTTCAGAGCAGATTAATATGGCGCTAGCGCCAAGCATTTCTGCTGTAATTCTTTGGCAAATAGCCCACAAGTCTTCCCAACATCTTGGGTTGAACTGATTTATATATATAGAACATTGTTTGATGGTTCTTACCTGTTTTTAAATATATTAATTTATAAGTAAGTTACATTTTATTTTATGAATGAATTAATGAATGATGCATTTATATATTGCTTTATTGTGTACTGCTGTACATCCAAAGTGCTTTACAATCAAAAAGTACATTGTATATAATGTACATTTGTATAAGCTTTAGTTTAGTATGGGAAATCAGTTTAGTTTTGGTTTAAATGTTTTGGGTCATAAAGTGGCGGTGATCGGCCCCCTGATGTGGTATTTATTTACTTTTGTCCACCCTGAAAAATGGAAAGTATATTTCCACAGCAACTCATAATCACAACTTCTGTATTCTTGTCAGCATGTCTGCTCTGGACAAATATGAGCAGAGCGGTCAGGAGTTCAGACCCCCTGCTAACAGGTCCGTTCCAGAGGAGGCTTTTCTTTGAGCCCCTTGTGTTGTCCTCTCAATATTAAAGCATTTTACTGTCTCCACTCTTCATAAACACTTGGCTCTGGGTGGAGGAATGTTGGAGCCATCTCTTAATTGTTGTTTAGTGTTTTTTTTTCCTTTCATGTTGCATTTTATCAATCATGATCAAGCAGCTTAATGATGAAAGAATATTTGAACCAGTCTGCGGGTTGATAATAGCATTGTAGTCATCATTCAGAGCAAACAGTGCTTTCAACACAGCTGATGGAGAGATACTGATGATTATGAAAAGAAGTACACATAGTCATATTTTAAAAAAAACATTAAGTATTTCCCTTTTATGAATTATGTACTGTATATAATGTTTTGGCCTACTTACAGACTTTTAAATGTTACTGAAAAACCCAGTGGATCCTCACTGTTTTCAAACACTGCATCTAAGTCAAAGATCATGTGATCTTGCTTCCATGCTTAACATATGGATCAGAATGTTGTGATATTAACATAACCAAGAGACGGCGTTGAGATTTCTCTCCCATGCATTCCAATCTGTTCATCTCTCTAGTGAGAAAACAGTGAATTTACTAACACACACACACACAGACGGAATGTTCATATGTCGATACCTACGCAGGGCTGTTAATCACTCTTCCTCCATGTTGTCAGATCATGTCTAGTTTTGCTCAGCCAGCACTAAATGATGACTGAGGCAGCAATGCAAATCCTTTATTAGCACATCATTTTAATCATTGGTTTGTATCCAGATGTCAGTGATTTCGATGCTCTCTGTACACTATTGTTGAATTGTGAATTGGTTAACTGAAAGTTGCTTTACTGTGTGTGTGTGTGTGTGTGTGTGTTGGAGGGTCAGCTTTTTTATAAAAAATAAAATAAAAAATAGATAAAATAAAACAGAGTGCTAGTGTTAGAGGGTCAAGTTTTTAATATATATAATAAAAGAAACAAGTATATAGAATAGAAATAGAACAGTGAGTGCAAGTGTTAGAGGGTTGAGTTTTTTTTTTCTTTGAGTAAATAAAAAGAAAACAAACAAAATTACATCATGTTGCTTTCTGTTGTATAACCTGTATTATTATAATGGTTGTTGATACTTTTTTGTCAAAAAGCTGATTTTGTAGTTTTGAGTATGTAGTTATATTAACAGTCTATTACTTAATTTAATATATAAATGTTATAAATGTAAAAATATACAGGCATCTTGTAACACCGGAAACACTGTCCCATTTTTACAATCATTTTTTTGGGCAACCACAGCCGACAGTTTTTTTTTTAATACCTTAAATATAACAGGATATTTTTTATACTGTAGAACAGAAAGCTTTTTTATTAGAACAACCAATTCTGGCACAAGAAATGTGCTGTCAGAAAGAGCACACACGAAAAAAGCTTCCAGATCTTGTTAGTGACGCATCTTTCCTAGTACAAAACCAGCGAGGCACAGAAGCCCTTCCTCCACTTTATTTTGAGTTTGACGGGATTCAGACTGTGCAAAGAGACAGACAGAAGGATGAATTTCATAGATCTTGTCTTTCAGGTTGGCTGCGTTAGCTCTCTATTTTTTTTCCCCGCACAAACACTTGTTCCCTCCTTCCCTCAATCAATCGTGCAGACACAGAGATAGATGCAGGCGTGTGGTGAATGCCAAGCACAGACTGACAGGCTGATGCAGGCCGTGCATGACCGACACATGTGACTACAGAAGCAGCATATTGTAGAGAATTATGGGTGGACCTTTCGACTTGAGCAAATAAGAAACCTGCCAAAGCAGCTACATTGCAACATGCTTAATACCACTCAAAAGATCATAACAACCACATAGCAATGGCACAGCAACCCACAGGCAACCATCCGAAACAACTTGTTGAAATCTTTGCACGCATGAAGATGTGATGATGCTGAACACCTTTCTTTATTTTTTTCAGTTTTCCAGTGCTGTTATTGATGTGTGATTGTGTTCATTTTGTGGTGTTGTTTATCCTAGGGGAAATCTGATCGTAGAACTGCTCTTGGCAGACTACATACACATGAATCCAGTCCTCACTCTCTGATTCCTCTCTCTCTCTCTCTTTCTGTCTGTCTGTTCTCAGAGTCTCTCACTGACAGGGTGGGCCGGCGGCGCAGTATGCCTGGCAGTACAGTGGACAAAACGGTGGTCGCTATGGATGCAGACACGTCAACACCTTTTAAAGTCACGGTACGCATTTATGACAGCAGCACAGATAAAAATAGTACATTTACAACCGTAAGAGGTTTTAAGCATCTCTGTGTGATTCAGTTTGACTTTATATTATAATTTATGTTGTGCTGTAATCTTCATAAATGCCTTACTATATCAGATAAAATATTAAATGCATAATATTTTATTAAATGTTTAATTAGTTTCTTCACATAATGTCAATACGGAGTGAATTTTAAATAATTTCACTGCTTTATTTTGACCAGATGTTGATATTTGTGCCAATTTCTGAAACGAATAAGTGAAGTTTGTTTTAAGTTTCTTATAAAAACATTACAGGTGTTAATTTCTTCTTTAGCATGTGAAAAAAAGACAAAGAAAATTAACTTATTTTCAAAATCAGTGTACTTTTATTTTAATACTGTTTTAATTTTGTAGCTTGTTTTAATTAAAATGTTTGTTATTTTGTTTAGTTATTTTATAATTTCAGTTTAATTTGTTTATTTTACAAAATATTTCTAATTACTGTTTTATAAATAACAATCACATTTAACTAGTAAAAATGCAATATTTTGTTTACGTGCATGCTATATGACCATCAACCAAAGTCAGAGAACTGTGAACATGCAAAAATATTTGTTTAAAAATCTCAGGGTCTACTTAAAGGGTCCTTGATTATTATTTAATTGTTTTAACTTTAGTTAATGTGTAATTTTCCTGTCTGAGCATAAACAACATCTGCAAAGTTCAAAGGGAGGTATTTTCTTTGACAGAATTTGCATTTTAAGGCCTTCGACAAAAAGCTGGTAGGGACACAATGAGCTTCTTCCTTGGTTTGTGATATATTATGAACCCTATAATGTACATAAACCCTGCCCCCGGTAGCACACAGTCACAACACACTGGGCCAGCTAACCAATCTGAGCCCATTGCGTATTTCTGATGGAGGGGTTTCATAGAACCAGGAAGTCAACAGACCTCCATTAGGAAAATAAATAATAATTATTATATATATATATATTTTTTACCAAACAAAGCATGAACACGTGTTACAGTGCCCCACATAAACACAATCAAGCCTTCGAAAATATGTGGTTGCCCATCCCTTAAAAGTAAATGCATTAGGTGAAAGGGGTTCAGATGTCAAAAAGTTTGGTCATGTCTGCATTACATGTAAATAATGAGCTTGAAAGACAAAATACTTTCAATAATACATAATAATACACAGTTAAAGCTGCGGTGGGAACTTTTGACGCTCTAGCGGTTAATAAACAGAACTGCTTGCGTCTTGCGGAAGAACATCGTAGCCGGAACTACTTCTCTCTGTTACTCCGGCGCGGTATCCCCGAAGCAATCTAAAATAGTCCGAATATAAACACTTATTATAGGTGCACCCTAGTGATTCAAGCTAAAAACACGGTTTGGAAAATGGATTTATGGTGTACTCACTTATTATATACATTTTTCTACATTTTGAACACAAACAAAGTTACGGACCGCAGCTCTGATTGGTTGATTTCTTACTGGGAGCTGATGACTTTCTGCAAATGGCAATAGGAGCACTGGGAGGAGCCAGAGGAGCTTGATTTTTTCACAGATTATCTGTCTCATATTCTACTGTCAGGACATGATGACAGGTTTAACAAATATGTAAAAAAGTTACCTACTGCAGCTTTAAATAACCTACTGATTGATTATTAAAATAAAAATGTTCAAGTGTTCATCAGTAGTTGTTGGAAACACTTCTTAAACCTAAAAACTAATTTACTCTAATTACAAGTAATTAATTTTTGGAATCTGATTGCGAATTCATATGAATCTGGCTGTTTTTGAGACATTGCCACAATTCTTCTGGATTGAGTCTGTCTCAGTTTGTTCTGTTTCTTCATGTTATTCTGTTTTTTAAAAGCTACAAATATTGAAAAGTAGTGCACAACAATTACTTACAGAACAGTTAAGATGTACTACACACTTCACGGATTAACTTCATGGTTTTGAACCTACTACACACAAGTTATTTATCCACTAGACTAGACCGCAATGCCTTTTACAACATAGAAGGTGTTTACTGTGGATAACAGTTGTAGCGTGGCACATACAGATTTACTGACTTTTATGACGGATTCTGTTTGTCGAGATTAGTGGAGCAAAGGGCACCGGATTGCACTTGTCGACTAACTGCAGACCACAGTTCACTGAACTCTGTCACGAGGTTAATCCCAGCAGTTGTTGCTAGAGGGATGAAGCAGGTGTCATCACGCACCCTGAGGAGAGACGGCGTGTCATCACCGCTACGCTGTGCACTTCCTGCCTAGGGCGAGAAGCACCGGTCCTAATGACTCGCCTCGTAGAAAAGTGAGTGACACTGCCACAGCTGGCTCTGAGTCCTCGGGTCAGCCTGAGAGGAGAGAAGGATTAGGCGTCCTGATAGAGTTAAGCAATCGCTTTATAGACCTCAATGACCATTTAATGGGGAAAAGTCCTTGGAGGAGATGCAATCAGTCCTTGTTGAAGCGTGCTGTAAATGACAGATGGGTTCGGGAATCTTCCTGCACTTAGCTGTGATGTGGAAAATCCACAGGCACAGCTGGCAGCACCAGCACCCATGCCTCCTGAGAAGGGCAATACTATCCCCTCGTGCCTCTCATAGTGAAATGGGTGTAGAGTTGATGAGGTGTCATGTAAGAACGTATCCATCCTGTAATACTGCACCGCTGGCATACAACCAGGTTATCATGGAGAGGTACCATCATGATTGATTGAACCAGCTAGTTTGGATTCCAATTACTTTTTTACCAAACGTTTGCTTCATTGTAACTCATAATAGTCTGTGCCATAATTTAGTAAAATCTTTTATTTATCTGCATAGCAATGAAAATAGCTATATTAATTATAATAGAAAACAACATAGTAAAAATAGAAATGTAGTAATAAGTAGTGAATGGATGATTCATGTATAGGTATTTTTTTTCTAACTTTCATGTTTATATGATTCAGTTCAATAAGTTGTACTTACCACGATGTAAATCGTTGCAAATCAGCTTTACAGAAAATTAAAGTTTCTACATTTTATTTAGTAATAGCATATCAGTGATGACTATCTCAAGTTGATGTCCATATTGCAGAAATGTACAGTAAAAGTCAAGCAGTTGATGTCGTGTAATCAAACAGACGGTGAACACTATTAACAGAAATTATTATATGTTGCGATCTGGATGTATACATTTTGTGTGTGTGTGTGTGTATATATATATATATATATATATATATATATATATATATATATATATATATATATATATAGGACGTATATGTATAAAATTAAATATAAACACTGGCATTCAAAAGTTTGAGGTTAGAATGATTTTTTTTTATAAGAAATTATTAAGTTTATTCAGCAAGTATGCATTCAATTAATCAACAGTGACAATAAAGACTTGTATACTAGAATGATGAATAAATAACATTTTTAAATAAATGACAATAGAAAATAGGCTAGTTCTTTAAATCTGTAATAATATTTAATAAAATGACCGTTCATGAGACATCTTTCAAAGCATTTAATAATCTTACCGTGCCTTTTGAACTGTAGTATACATAAAAGTCAACAGAAAAGTATCAAAAGTAAATGAAGAATGTGTGGTAAAAAGTTTCCATTATACAGTAGTTTGTGATCTTTAATGTTATCTTAATCTGTTGGTTTATTTAAAAAGTTCTCGGACATAAAAATTCCCAAAGTTGAAGAAACACTAATATTCTTGCGCTGCAGCAATTCCCTCTAAGGTCAATGTATTTATTTTTCAGAGATGCATGTTGCATTCAAATATTGGCATCAGTCTGTCGTTTTTGTTTACCCCCTACCAGAAATGTAAGATAAACAGTTATTCCACTGCTTTCAGCTCACCCATTTTGCTTAATTACAGAGCTAAACTAATGACAGGATCTGTTAACTGACGTAAGACAGAATGAGCACAGTGTTTGTAAGCATGCTCCAACGTGAACGCCCTTCGTGCATGCCGATGAGTGGTGCATTTGGCTCCTGCGGGGCCACAAGAGAGTCCCGCTGTCTCCGGCGATACAGAGCCTTTCGTGTGAGTACGCCGAACTGGATCCACGCTAATTGAACGGGAGCCCTGACTTGTCGGGACAGAAGGAGGAAGGGCAATAGTGCGCCCCCATGCTGTGTGGACCACTTTGAGAACCCTGGGAGAAATCCAATACCTTGCTCTGGTGATGTATGCAGACACGATCGTTTGGAGCCCAGGGTTACGGATTTCCCCACAGGCCACGGTTCATGTGCAGAGCAGACCATGGAGTCCTCTGCGTTACAGCTCAGACTAGACTGTCTGGCTGCGAACAACAGATAATGACATTAGATGTATTGTTTCAGCAGATGCTCAGACACATTCAGGCTCTTAGCAGAGGCTCGCTGCAGTCGGGAGTCTTGTTTAGTTGTTATCTGAGAGCGTGTTTCTCATGTTTGATAACGGCTGTTATGCTAAGTGTCTTCATTGAAGACTGAACCCAAATAATTTTTGTTTTTTATAATGGGGAAACAACTTTTTTGCTCATTTTAGCACTGGCTAGTGTTGCCTTTAGGTGCCATGTCAGAGCAGGCAAACACTGCAGTGAAAATATATTTTATTAAAACTATATATTTTTTTAAACAAGATACATTTATTTAAGAACCAACACTGAATAAAATATTTAGACTTGTTGTCAGGGAATGCATTTTAATATGAATCTATTTTTAACAGGTATAAACAAGTATATGGAAGAAAAAAATAATAAAAGCCCTGAAAATACAAGGCATTAAAATACAAGCACTGTTAAAGCAATGCATTATTTTTATTGCATGGCAGATTGTTCACTTAATTTTAATTATTTTATTCTTGAAACTAGTGGGGGGGGGGGGGTGAACGAAATACACTTTTATTAAAGATACTTTACATTCTCTGAAACAAGCCTAAATATCCCATCTCAAATATATAACACATTATTATTTTCACTGACAGATTTTCAGTTATTTTTTATTTGCATGGAAGAAAAAGAATGCCACATTTCTTTGAAACAAATATAATGCACTTATATTCAAAAATCAACATATGAAAAGAAGACAGAATATCTTATGCACATTTTGTCTAGTTTTAAAGATTTGTAGGTGTTTTAACTGGAAAACGAGTCAAAAGGGAATCATTAAGATTTTTATTGTTATTTTTTTATTTTTTTGCAGTGAAGGGACAAACTTCCTGCTCCATCATCAGTAATTCCAGCATACACAGCACACATCATATGTTAAGACATGTTTTCAGAGAGTGTCATTTGAATCATTTGCTTAACCCACTGGCATTATGGCATTATTGAGCATAAACCTTACTACATTTTATTAGTTTTATTCTTTAAACAAGAATTTGGCATGGGGATTAGGATGGGGATCTTTAGTGTTGTAGTGTGCATTTGGCATAAGAAGTCTTCTGGAAGTCTTGGCAGAAGGGGCCAATATTTCATCTTAAATTAGATGTCTTCCAGGAATGTTTATCTTGTAACCTTGGTGCATTGGCACAATAAAGGCAAGAAGCATATCTCAGGTCCACTGGTTATAACAGGACTGTTACTTGTCAAGACATCATTTCAAAGAGCGATGAATAGTGGCTTAACCCATTAAATTACCCACTAAACATCTTTAACATAAAAAAAATTATTTTATTTTTTTAACTTTAAATAAATATTCCCTTAAAAATCTCTTAAATCATATTTATTTTATTTTACTTTGTTTAAATAATTGATTTACTTTTGTACATTTATTTTAAGAATTGTATGTACTTTGCTGCTTATCCTTTCAGAACAATCTTCATGTTGTGTGTGCCTATAATGCCTAAGAATGCTGTCTTTGTAGACATCTCACTAGGTTTTTGGAACAGAGCCCCAGAATAGCTCTGGTGTGACTAACAGCCGAACAGTGCCATGTGTGGGTCAGGACAGGGCTTAGCCTTCTGCTGTCATACAAAGAAAGGACCAGGTTATACAAATCCATACAGGGCCTTCAAATCTACATTTTTCAGCCTCCAAATGTGTCATGCCATGTCTGGGATTGTCAGCACAATTAAAGCTGTCAGACACAAACTCAGAGGCATGGACACAAGAGGGCAGAGAGAGGCAAAGCATAAAGATTACACGAGAAGTGGGGGAGATGAGAGGAGGTTGGGAATGCAGGCTCAGCAGCTAAGCATTACAGGAATTCTGTACAAGCACACAATAGACGTGAAGGAATCTGCAGACCTTCAGCCTTCTGACAGCTGACAGAGCTTATTACTGAGACATGATGCCGACATATCCGCATATGTTTGGTCAAGAATAGGGTGTTATTCTACCATTACTCCACACTGCAGTGCCACACAATCCTACCGAAATCATTCTAATATGCTAAGCACTTACTAAATTAACATCTGGCTTTTGGAGGGCATGAAACAATTCTGTAGAATACAATAATTCAGATTTACTTCTATCTTTAGAATTGCAGAATCATATGTGAACTAAATACTTTGAATAGAAATGCATGTGATGCATTGGCCTTAAATGCATCTTGGCTATTGTTTAAATTTGAAAGATAAAGCTGGAGTTGAGTTCTTCAGACTGCGTTGTCATTGATCCAGACTGCGCCTGCAGCCTCCAGTTCTACAACTCCTCCAAACAACAGCATCATCAAACAACGCTTTCCCTTCACTCTGACAGGCTCGATGAATAATTCCATTTGGAAGTTTGGCAAATTTCATCTGAAAGATGGCCCGAAAATAACAAAGCGCTAAAAAATTTAGATTACGCCCCAGGGGGAAAATATTCTTTGAAGTTGTTTTGATAAGATGCCTTAAAGCTGACCCAATTTCTTTTATCATCTTCACCTTCCATATACAGCACATCTTTACTGGCCAATACTTGGCCAATTTTAGATGATCGGCATCAGTAAACCATTAGCTGACCAAAGACCTGTTCACACCAAGGACATTAACTATAAAGATAATGATAAAGATATAGTTTTAAAAATCGTTCTCAATAATAAAGGAAAGCAGAGTCCACACCACAACTATAACGATAAAGGAACAGAGAAATATATGATATAGTTGGAACCACTTTGATTTTAGAATGATTTTATCTAGCTGAAGAACAATAAATATATATCAATCCTGCTCTAATGAACTGGCGAATTTAAATAGCCAGACATGCCTGCATTTAGAAAAAAACAAACAATATAATATGCTGATGTGGACGCTAGTTATATCATGACAACTCTCTGAGGGTATAACATGGCAGTGTACATGACAATGTTAATGGGTTTGGTTTTAGCGGAATAGATCTGCTTCTGCGTCAGAGTAAGTCCCGAGACTTCTTACTGCCAATACATCCACAACATGCTGCTGTGAGCATGTAAGAAATACTGCTGCTGCACATATAACGTATATGAAATAACCACCATATATTGCATACATGAATCACCCCGTAGCAGATCTATGCAGATGGAGCTGGGGAAGGTGGAGGATTTTTTAGCGAATTTAGGTAAATAGGTGGTAATATATATATATATATATATATATATATATATATATATATATATATATATATATATATATATATATATATTCCTCAAAATTTGGAAGGTGTCATGTATACCCTCAGTAGCTATACTATACTAACTATACTAGTCCTTTCAGCAGAATTTATGCCATTCTATGTGACTTTGTTTGTTTCTGTTAGCCCCTTAACCGGTTGTTGTGCAACAACAGGCACTAAGTGGCTAATTAAGGTCAATCAGCCATTCATTCACTTCATGCATGAGGCTTCGATTCACATTCCCCACCCACTAATTGCATCTACATGCCTGAGAAATGCATGCGTTTTTCCCTTCTCAGTGTTTCAAATATTCCACTCAGACAGACTTCAAGTACTTTTAATCTTGTCCTAATCTGTAGAGTGTCTGAAAAGCACCAGCTCAGCTCTCTCGCTATGAACTTGCAGTGCACCAGTATTTTCCCCCCACTTTTCCATGCCAGCCAACAGTTTCCATGGTAACAGCGGCTTTGAGGGGAGTATCACATCAGTGAAGCTCCTCAGCCCAGCGCTGCGAGCAGATGTGTGTGCCGCACCAATCGCGCAGCTATGCACGCCGCAACCAGATGCTACGGATGAGAGGAAAGAACAAATAGAAGGGGAAAAGCAGAGCGCCGGTTTTCACATGCATCTGCTCCAGTGGTTAATGAATCTTTGAGTGTAATCCAGTCCTTTCCTCTGATTTCCTGTCCAGGGCTTCCTGAGCCGCAGACTGAAGGGTTCCATCAAACGCACCAAAAGCCAGCCGAAGCTCGACCGCCACAGCAGCTTCAGGAACATCTTACCGGGCTTCAAGAGCGCGGAGAATGACAGGTAAGCTGGAACCATTTAGGTTTGCATTGCAGTTTAGAGTCTCTTCCTGTTTGTTGCCTTATTATTTTTTATTCTCCCAACACCTGAATCAACCATTATACTGACAGCTGTCATCACGTCCTTCATGATGTGCCATTTACAGTACATCACTGTGTGATTGTAAAGTGCATAAAAAATGTAGTTTTTGTGCCATTAAGTTGATTAACAGATCTCCCGTTGTCATTTTTACACAGTTTAATGCCTCTATTTGCAGCTTTCTGTATCTCTCACAACATTCATCACGTAATCCTCCAAACCTTTAGCTTCTCTATTCGTCTCTATTAGGATTGTTTAGAGTCACTTATTGCACTGCTAAAATGTCTGAGTCATCTTTCTCCCCAATGAATAGTGATCACAGAGTGAGGAATGAATTGGATTACTCGCAGGATAAATGGTCTAGCCTCAGTCTAAATTGTGAGAGATGCTTGTGAAATATTCGGCTCGCTGCGTGTCGTTCAGGTTGTCAAGAGAAGAAATATGTGACTCCGGGATGCTGGGTCCATATGTTGTTTTGATGTGACTTGAGTACAGTGACCTACACGCAGCAGTTTGTGTCCAAGCCTCAGGTCAGTGTGCGCTGCTTGTATACGAGCTTGTAGGAATGCACACAGACGCGAACAGAGAGTTTACATAGTATTGCAACTGCAACTGCAACTTGCGAAAATAGGTTAAATTAACCACAAATGGAGGATTGCTTAAGACTCAAATATTTCTCAAATTCTCAAGGCATTCTATTCACAAGTATTGCTTTATACTCTTATTGTATGTCAAAAATGTTATATTTTTTTATTTTATTTATCCGTTAGGAGGCTTTAGCAGAGAAATTTGGTAGTTAAATTAAGCACAACTGAGATTTGAGCTATAAAAGAGCAACCTCTGTTCGTCTCTGACCTGACGGTTAGTTATCCGAGTTTGAATTCGGCTTCTGTTAGTCAAACCATTATTTCTTGTCATCACCCTGCTGTACCTTTCAACAGATCTGTCAAAACGCGAACATTTCATTTATTATTTATCCTACTCGTCCTCATCTCATTCCAAACCCTTATAGTGAACATCCTGGCTGCTCTTTTCCATGTAATAAAAAGCAAATGGGGTCTGGGCTTTTCAAGTGCCAAAAACTGACAGAAAAGTACCATAAAAGTGTTATTAAAAAGTCCATATGACTCATGCAGCTAGATTACAAATCTTCTGAAGCCATGCGATAGCTCTGTGAAATTTAAGCCGCTCTTGGCTGATCATTTTCCTCTTCGTTGTTGCACTGAAATCAAATGTGGTGCCATTAGTCATTAGACACTTTTGCGGTTCTTTTATGGTGCATTTTATGGTTCCATTTACTTTTATTGTATTGAAAAGGATGGACTATTCTGCAAAAAAAAAAAAAAATGACTTTTGCAGAAGAAAGAATCTCTTACAGGTTTGAAATTCTATGATGTTCATTTTACAGAATGTTCAGTTCTGAGTCAACTATATCTATATTTATCGAAAATGCGCCTCGGCTTCCTTTTATTCTCCATTTGTGTGGGGAAGTATTCTCATTCACCCTAAAGAGAATCTCAAGAGCACCGTCTATTACATGGGAATTTGTTGAGTCACTCTACAGGACTGCAGATATCATAGCAACCACACCAAAGATTTCTCCACAGCTCACCGTCAGCCTTGTGCTTCTGTGTTTCTGTGGTATTAGCAGGCAGAAATGGCATTGCTTGTCCAGAGATGTTCTGCCTCATTAGAGCAGCATATTATCCTGGGAGGCAGAGCATCAGCTTCATGGTACCAAGGTGTGTGAGCTGGATGTGACACAAACAAACTGCTTTACGGATGCTGTGGCAGCCTCTGTACCTGACTGGGTTCTGCCAGTCACAGTAAGTTTAGGGTCATTTCCTCCAGACGTGCCTGTTCAGCCTGCCTGGACCTGACGGTTGCAAAGGCTGAGTCAGTATTGCATAGTTCAGACAGGGTTTGTCACCTCTGCAGTATCTTCTACCATCTCAGTCTAATAATTAATGAAATTGGATTTATTTTTATTTTGCTTTCAGTTTTAGTTTGCTTTGCTAGGCTTTTTGTGCACAAATCAGTCACATTCTTCCGAAGAAATCTTTTAAGTCTTAATTCTTTTTTAGTAAACAGTTTTTTCTCTTTTTCTTTCCTTTTGGACAATCTTTTTGAGTCTCAGTTAAAAAAGTACAATCAGTCTGATAATTCCGTTTCATGTTGACTTTGATTTTGTTTTTGTAGAACTCTTAAATTTGCATACTTTTTCCATGATAGAATATTTTGGGTAATAAGTGCATTCCATATGTTGATTATGAACATCAAATATGTCATTGATTTATTTAAGGTGTCAACCAATAGTGTGAGTTTGGGGAAGGACTACAGTTTGATGTCACTAATAATGGAGAGGAGTAGGCCTTAAGGGGTTTCTTGGAGTTTTTTGATATTGTTGATAGTGTTTGACTGCTTAATGATCTGTTTTCTCAGATTAAGCCTCAGGTTGGTAAAAGGGCATTATTTTTAGTCTCGTTCTGCTTGTAGAGGACAGTGTTGATCTGTTCTGCACTAATGGCCAGCATCAGTGTATGTGGAATCTGTGATTTCATGCTTTATGGACTCTGTTATTTTCCCTCTTTACCTTTTAACTCTATAAAAGCTTCCATTTAGATATCGGGTGTCGTTTTGGGTGAAGAACAAGCTTTTAAAGCTTCTAACTTACCACTGCAAAGGATTTTTATTGATAGAATTAACGTATGAACATGAAGTGATATGAAAGGGAAGTTGATTTGCTTTTATAGTGGAAGGGCAAAAATGTAGTTAATTATTTTGGTTTATAAGTATATATAACAAGTTACTTAAGATAAGGTCAAGTATGTAATGTATGCACCACTAGTGTCACCAGGTGAATTTATATAAATAATGTACTGTATATGACACACAAAAGAAATTACAGTGAGTTTTTTTTTTACTTGTATTCAGCAAAAAAAAAAAAAAAATACATTACGATTTTTTTAAAGCTGTTTTTTTTTTACTTTCTATTCTTAAAATAATTCTGAAAAAATTATGTTTTCAATATTGATAATGATAAGGAATTAAGTAAAAATCTGAAGGACCATGCAACACTAAAGACTGGAGAAATGTCTGCAACTTAGACATCAGGGGGGGAAAACAAACATTTTAAATTTATTCAGATACAAGAGAGTTATTTTAAATTATTTCACATTATTTTTATATTTACTGTATTATTGATCAAATACATGCAGCCTTGGCAATCATTAGACCCTTGAGAAAAATCTTGCTCTAAAATTTTGAATGGCATTGTTTAACAGATCATTACTCAATGTACATTCAACTATGAAAATATATTAATCAAATTGGGACATAACCATTTTAATGCAATATGTAACTATAAATCATATAATGTATGGTATTTTCACTGCAAGTCCAAGTGGAGATATCAAACTAAAAGACAAAACAAAGACTTTAACGTGACATTCAGCCTTAGGAGATCTCTTTACATTGCAGCCTTTGAAAAGGACATTGGGCTTCAACTATTGATTTTACCTCTTTTTCCCAACAACCATTATCCGACCAATAACGGCAGTGAGATCTCTTCATCCTCATGTAATTGAATGAGAAATAAAGGAGGTGGCGTCGTCTCAGCAGGGTGATGGATAGGGCTATTCAAAGCGTGTTTTTATTCGGCAAAGGCCATCTTCTTCACCTCTGGCTCACACTTCTGTACATTTATGAGAGTTATTGCTGCATAATCCATTGTTTTTAATCTAAAGACACGCTGCTTGAAACCATTACTGAAACATCATGTCCTTGTGTTTTTTTGTGTGTGTTTTTTAAGAGTCTCTTGCATCATCCCTTTGACACAGCGTGGTTTCCAGGTCAGCCTCCCTTCATGCTTCCGGCTGTTTTGCTATGTCCCACTTAATTACAAGCCTGGGAGCCGTGTAATAGAGAGAATGCATGGCCTTATTGCACTCAGCTAATACCAAAAGACATGCTTGCCCAGGGCGTGCCAGTGTTGTAGTGTGCATGTCTTCATTTCTTTCTGTGTTTGTGTATGTGTGTGTGGGGCGGACGGGCCTTTGTCTTTCTTCCCTAGACAAATGGCGTAATCAGAAGCGGTTATGTTATTTTGTTTATTTAGTGACCTGTGAATTTCACTGCAGATCGTCTCGTGGATGCCATCGATGTGTGAAATTTAAAATATCCTGTTAAGCGTACATGCATACCGAGATATATTAAAGAGGATTGCTTGGAAAGCATCAAGCACCATATTTGTGTACAGACATCTGATAAAAATCTTTAAAATTATTTGAGATCAGAAGTGTCACAAAAACATCTGTAGAAAGCAGACATCTGACATCCATCAGAAAAATTATAGCAGTGGACTGATGATGAAAAAACACTCAAGACAGACTTTGAATAGATGTCTTAAAGATGTGTCTGAACCATGTATTGAGTCACAGAAAACTAAATGATCAGTCATGTTATCCAATAGGGTCTGGCTGTCATTATTTCTTTTCCAGTAAATATTTCTGAGAAATATTTTATATATATATATATATACATATATATATATATATATATATATATATATATATATATATATTCTCAGAAATATTTACTGGAAAAGAAATAATGACAGATTATGAAAAATATATTTTTTATATATAATAAATAAAAATAGAATAGAAAATGATAATGTTACATACAAGATTTTTTAATAAAAAGAAAGCAACTAGACTGAATAGAAATGGAAAATAGGATTCTAGTGTTAAGGTGACAAGTTTTTTTTAATAGAAAGAAAACAAGTAGAATAGACAGAACAGTGTTAAGGTTAGAAGGTCAAGTGTTTTAATAAAAAAAACAAGTAGATAGAATAGAAATAATATGGAAAATGGTAGTGCAAAAAGAAAAAAGAAAACAAGTAGATCGCATAGAAATAGAATATAGAATGCTAGTGTTAGCAATGGAGGGTCAGTTTTTTCTCTTAAAAATAGAACAAGTAGATTGAATAGTAAAAGAATAGAGAATGCTAGTGTTAAAGGGTCAAGTTTTTAAAAATAAAAATAAAACAAGTAGATAGAACTGAAATAGAATAGAGATTGTTGGTGTTACAGGGACAAGTTTTTTAATGAAACAAAAAGAAGAGAACAGAAATATAATGCTAGTGTAGTGTTGGGGGGTCACTTTTTAATAAGTAAAAAGTAGATAGAGTATAGAAAGTATAGAAATCGAATAGAAATATTAGTGTTAAGAGAAGGTCAAGTTTTTATATATAATAAAAGAAAACAAGTAGACAGAATATAAATAGAATAGAGTGTTAATGTTAGAGGGTCAATTGTAGATTATTAGATTATTAGATTAAACTATTATTATAATTGCGTAAAAGTATAACATTTAATGCAAAAATAGAATAATATTAAAATGTTAGTTTGGAGAATTGTGACAGCACTCCCTTGTCTGCCGCTCATCTTTGTAAGGGAACTTGTGCACTGCTTTATGAAAAAGCAACCTCTTAAATAATTCATGCACAACTTGTCACTATTGACTGATATTGATTAAAGGCACACTGGAAAACACTGTCCCGCAGTATGTTGTGTCCCAGGAGATGGGGGAGGGGTGCAGTGAGCTGGTACGGCGTGGTGGTTGGGTTTGGTTTGAAGACGTGTGA
Source organism: Carassius gibelio (assembly GCF_023724105.1). Classification (NCBI taxonomy): domain Eukaryota; kingdom Metazoa; phylum Chordata; class Actinopteri; order Cypriniformes; family Cyprinidae; genus Carassius; species Carassius gibelio. Next base: position 7,455,128 of record NC_068403.1, on the reverse strand, counting down.
TGTGAGGGCTGTGGCGGTCTGCCCATAATGGATTAGCCTCATTAAATTCAAACCTGTATTCCTCTCAAAGAGACACCAATGGCAGAGCGGCACGCTTCCTTCAGTCCGTCTATCCCTCCGGTTCTGTCTCCATCTCACCCTGTCTTCCCCCATGGTACTCCATCTGTCTGACAGGCTATCCAAACCCCACCACCTATTTTTTTTTATTATTATTATTTTATTATTCATTTCTGCAGTCTCTACCCCACTAAAACCTGCACCATATTTCTGCTTTTGACCCTCTGGCAACCTCAAATATCAGCTATGAATATGACTGTCATGTACATTCAGAGCATTTCTATGATTGGCCAAGGACTTCAGCGGCTATTGATGGATCTTTTCATGAAACGTTTTTATTTCTCAAGGTCTGCATTTAATGGCAAACTGAGCAAGCTTTGCGGCTTATTTATCATGGTAATCCTATGGAAATTGATGCTTAGCGCTTCATGTAGCTTTTATGTGGTCATAAAACCTGTTGCATATTTTGCAGTTTTTAAGAACTGTGCATGTTTTGTAAATGTTAGTTTTACCAGCTGCATCTCTATTTTTTTCACGTCCACAATTGAGCTTCCATTTTCTTTCTCTTAACTCTTGAAATTTCTTACTTATTTAGTGCTATTGAATCCAGTACTGAATTTCATATAACAGTTTATTACATTGTTTCAATAGGAGATCAGCGAGTTTTCTTTTTCTTTACTGTATTGGTCAGTATTGGTGACCTATTTTCAGCTTTAGCAAATCTTAAAATTAATTTTCGGAAACAGTACATTTATAGTGCCTTAACTACATTTTTCGTTTAGTGTTTTATTTTCTAATTTATATCAATAAATATTAAAGTTTTTTTTTTTATTCCACCGAAGGCCTTAATAACAATGCATTACCATCAATACAGTGTTACAGAAAGCTTTCTTTTTGACCCAGCGGTTCAGTGGCACTCTTTTTTGGCAACATTTCCCCCCTTGTCTTCATTTCGCTCTCATTTTGAGTGCTGGACATGGTATATTATAGATCGGGCCTGTGAATGATGTATAGAAATGAAATTCTTGTAAGCAGGGCAGTGTTTGGCATCTTCACAGACAAGGACGGGGACCTCTCTATCCCACAGATCTTTATTCGGAGGAATCACTGAATCCCATTGTTATGATGTGAAGTAATGCTTGAGCCAAAGGACAGAATAACCTTCTTGATGAAACAACTTCCAGCTGTATGACTCCTGAATCTAAATTCAACACGGTATAGATAGAAATGCTCAGGTATTGTTAAAGCAATGTCCTGGAGTCAATTCAAGTTAAGCTCTATTGACAGTATCTCTGACATGCTGTTGATTATCCTAGGAAATCATTTTAAATCATCACTGGCAGTAAATCAGGACAAATATTAAAATATGTGACCCTGGACCAAAACATTGTATGGGTCAAAATTATAGATTTTTTTATTTTTATGCCATTTAAACTTTAAATGTAAATATTTTATGCATTTAGCAGACGCTTTTATCCAAAGTGACTTACAGTGCATTCAGGCTATCAATTTTTACCTATCATGTGTTCCCGGGGAATCGAATCCCCAACCTTGGCTTGACAAGGCAAAGAAGTTAAATCATCAGATTAAAGCAAATTAAAGCAAACTAAAGCAATGAGTTTTATATGCAATGCCTATGCAACATATATGTATTTCAGAGGCATTCAACCAGCATCTTGCAATTTGTTCACTGTCTAAATTGTGAGATAGAAACAGTGAAAGCAAATTTATGGATTGAGCCACCAAAAGTAGTGAATTAAATTAGGAATTGTAGAATAATGTGATAACATTCAGTGGTATTTGTGCTATTTCTTGCACTGCTTTATACAAAATAGAGTTTGCAAGGGAGTGATGGTGCAATTGTGAATAAAACTGAATATATGGGTTGCAATTTACATTTTAAAAGATGGCTTAACTTTGCACTGTCGTTTTGACAGTAGAGAATGCTGTTTAGCTCTAGTAATGGGGCTTTTTGCAATGACCATGACCTGAGCAAATTGATTTACTCGAGGATGAGATGTCTTTCTAATTCACACTCAAATCCAGGAGGATAGCAGAGAGAGGAACAGCATGAACGCAGCTGTCATTTCTGTCACCTGATGTTTCTGTGCATTGTACGGTGGTCTAGATGAGGACAGTCACTCACAGCCTGTCAGCGTCCTGCAGATACAGCTCTTCAGCTTCTGGAAATTTCCAAACGTCTGTACTATACAGATCACTCATGCTTCATTATTGCCTGGGATATATTACACACAAGGTATGGCAAACCAAAAACAAACCTGTTTGAGCTGGAAATTGTCAATCAAGTTAGTCGATTTTCTACTTTTTTGACCGAAATTCGGAGAGTAAATGAGCAGTATCTAGTTATAGAGTTATCGCTACACTAAAGCTGGTTTATACAATATATGTAAGCTGCACATGTTAACTTTGCTGCCCATATTAACAGGTTACTGAATTCAAACTAAGCACATAAGCTATAAATATTAATTTCTGTACTCTTACTGATTCTAATTTCGCTATAAATCCCCCCCCCCAAAAAATCAAGGAAACACTAAAAAATAAATCCCCAAAAATAGGGAACAATATACTGTATTAATAAGAAGAGATATTCAGTATTTATTAATTACAGGTGTTTTACTGTACATGTATTTTGAATTTTGCTCTTCATAACGTTTTAAAGTTAATGAAAATGTCTGTAAAATTACAGAAAATTGCCAGTATTGTCATTTTATTTGTGTGTGTGTGTGTGTGTGTGTTTTATATAAGTGAATACTTTAATATTTATGTGCAAATTGATTACTAATTGATTTTAATTGGACTGCATAGCTAAAAGTCCCATTTAGACTTATTTCTCGAATTAATATTTAATCTAATTTTGCTATTTTTTTTCTTTCAAACTGTAGGTGAATACTTCGATAGCTACACAGTTATGTAAATTAAGTCCTATTTGGATGTAAATTTGATTGCCTTTTTCATACGAAGTAATTTTTGTTACCATTTTATAATTTATGGCCATTATTAGAGTTAATTATTCAATATTAATGTTATTTTAGGTTTACGGAACAGAAGCATAAAGCACAACTCAAACCTGCAGCCGGTTACAAGAGCTGTGTGTAACGGGTCTAAGTGTGTAACTGTGTCTGGCAGATTCACTGGAGTTCAAGGATCAATGACAAATCAAATTATCGGATAAGACTTTGCTATAATACGCAGTAATCTTTCAAGCAGCAGTTCTGCGTGGCCACTGCAGTGGTTTTTATATTCTACCTACACCACTTCGCTTTTTTAAATGGCCACACATGTAGACACAAACAAAACTGGCATTTCTTCACAGGGCTTAGTGCAGTTCAGTCTAATTGAGACCCTCAGACAGGTTTTTTGTCTCCTTTGTCATGGCTTTCTTTTGCATTTTAAAACGTTTCTTATACCCTTGCGAGTTAGGCTTTCAATTGTGACACTTTGTTTATTATAAGGTCTTATTGAGATGCACACTACCGTGTAGAGTGTATGTGCAATTTTGTGTTGTTGTCCCTCAAAACATCTTAGCAATCATCATCATTTAATGACAAGGTAATTTGTGTCAACAACTTGCAGTCTATAGAGGGAAACTGCAGGCGAAATTGCACCAGTTATGAAAGCAGTCAGTCGCTGGGTACAAAAGCTAATCTTACCCTCTAGAGTTGCCATAGTAACAAAGATAAATATTAAGTACAATTCAATAAGCAATTGCGCTTTTCTCTTGTAACATACACATTAATGAATGCACATCATCAGTGTGTGTACCTTTTGAGGTCATGTTCAAGCTGTCACGGCGAGTGCTGCGTTTCGAAGTGACGGATGCCGTGTGACCCTTTGCGAGAGCAGGCTCCGAGGCAACCGTGACTGAACTAAACCTGTAACAATGGCATCCAGCACCTCCGTAATTAACACGTTTTGCAGTTACGTTGTCCTGGTGGGTTGTTAGCATAGTTACTGGGAAATCTAGGTCAATATGATGCGTCATAATTCCAGCCTGTAAGGCAACAAATTGTGAAAAGGGAAATAGGGGGGCGGTTTTATGGTTCTGCGCGTGTTCAGTGGTCTGTAGTTGTAGTTAATGGAGCCGGGAAAGACAGGAGGAGAATATTAACAGTGCTGAGGGGAATGTTAGAGGTCGCTGACTGAGCTACCACAGCCTGAGATTAATAAAGGAAACGTTTGGAATCTTGAAAAATTAACAGTTATATTGAGTGGTTTCTTCTGCGGTTCACAAAATAAAGTATTGTCTTCTTTTATTAATCAAAATAAAACTGCTTGTTTCAGAGTGAAGCTTTTTTTTACACACAAGTATTTTTCTTTGTCTCTGAGTGGCAGGTTTTGCAGTAAATGCTGCATAAATTAATTATGGGAACCATCTTTACAAACTTTTATGAGAAGCCCTTTTAAACCTAATTTTGTCAACAAAAGATTTAAAAAGAAATTTAAAAATTATGGCAACCAATAGTAGTACTGTAATTTACAGTTGTCTGGTAACATAAATTGATATTATTTTTTCTTATACTATAATATAATATAATATATTCTAATATATAATAATACATTTAATAGATTTATTTTACAGTGATTTTCTTTTGTAATATTTTATTTAATAATAATAATAATCGATTATTATTATTATTATTATTAATAACAATAAATAAAAATATTAAACAAAATAAGAAATGTTACTGTTTTATAGTATATTGAGCTCAGTAAAATGGCCTAGTTATGCATTCCTACAAACAAGAACTGCAAACGTGGAGCTTTTAATTTTCATTTGCAATCACAATTTTTATCAGAATCACAATTTAAAAATCATGCAGCACTATATTAAAAAGTGAAAGAGCTTCAGAGTAACATAAACATAACATCATAATGTCAGCTTTGGAATAAAGCACATGGCATATACAGACCACTTTTATTGTGTTGTTGTCATGTTCGTTGTCATGCTTTGTGATATTTCTGCTTTTGTTCTCTAAGGAGGGAAGAAAACCATGGGTTTGGAACGTCATAATGGTGAATAAATGATGACGGAATTGTAACTTTTCTTTCAAATTGTCCTGCGTGCGCGTTTTTGACCGTCATTACCAATCACTATTCACATAACATGCATTCAGGCATTCAGCAGATCTGCTGAGAGTTTCTTTACCATTTATAATGATAGATAGCAGAGCAGCTATGACAGATATGAGAGGCAGCTAGCCACATCTGCATCATTGCATTCATGGTTATTTTCATTCTGTTGACAATTCAAGAGGCCAGTCGGGAAGTCAGGCCCTGTTATTTCAATCCTCATTCTGCTTAACGCCCCAGGGAGCTTATATATGAGGAATCCTTTCTGAGGAATACGAATTAATATTAAAAGACTTCCACAACTCCATAAGACAGATGTGAGACCATTAGGAGAAGCTGCAAGATGACAAGTAATTGCTCTTAGCTTGCTCACACACACACCTACACAGACGTAAAGCGGAGAGAATGGCACTGGAAAATGAATCACAGGCTTGCTGTAGGGGAAAGCTGTGCGTGGTGGAGAATGGCGAGAGCATATGTCATTAATTTGCCTGCTGAGTGACTCGCACACATTCGATACGTTATGTTAAAGGTTGAGTTTGGAGGAGAGCCGAGCTGGTGATAGGAAACTCCTCTGTTATAGCGCATGTCTTTGGGATATTGTGTCACCCGATGAGTTGTATTCCTGAACGTGTGTATGGCCAGCGCCCACTCTCAAGGACTCTGTCACATCACACTTCTGTCTTCAGCGTGTAACAAAGACATGACCTCATTGTTTCAGCCCTGAAGGACATGGAACCCACTTTGGTTTCTCCACCCAGAAATGCCAGGAAGCTTGTTAATGCCTTAGTGAGAGAACATTGATGAACAACTCAAAAGATTTTTTCTCGAGATCTTCAGCTAAAGAGCAGACCTTGAAGTCGCAATAATACAATGCATTCATTAGCATGTTTAATGGATGCAAACCTTTACATCTGAATAGACATTCAGATGTCACAGTCTATTCAACACTCGAGTCAACAGATGATGATAAAATAGGAGTGTTTTATTTTATCTCCGTGGGAAATATGTTAAAAGCCAGATGCCATGTAATGCAAAGCACACAATTACAGCACAATAAATGAGATGTAATATTGTGAACTGTTTAAGTGTACTGTTTTGACCTATTTGATTCGTGTTTTATGCAAGTTGTACATACCATACTGTATGTATTTTACAAATGTACAGTGGGCTCCAAAAGCCTAATAATTATTATATTATTAACATATGCTTATACACACACACTCTACTAGATGTATATCGCTAATAAATCTTCTTTTTCTTATTTATCTAGACCAGTAATTTCTAAAACCAATTAGCCGTTGTAACTCATCATGCTAATTGTTGTAAGTTTTAATGTGCTGTAGGCCGGGGTCTCTTCCTCCTCTTGATGTTCATCATATTATGGCTTAAACTACATTTTCTTATGTAATACAACATTTGTGTGAGTTGAGCTCTGAACCTGATGAAATGATCTCATAAATGATTATTTTATGGTTATTAAAACCAACACGTTCACAAGTTCAATGAATAATTTCAAGTTTTTGCATGTTTTTAGCAAAACATTTAAAAAGAAGCTAGTATTTTTTTTTATACAACATGACCTTTTGTAATCACACATCATTACTCACATGACGTTTCTTTTCACAACAGCAGCCAATGAGCTGCCACTCAGCATTCAAATACTTAACTAGTGCTTGCTGTAGTGATTGCAGTGCACTATTCTGCCAAGACCAAACACTTCAACATTGCCCTGTAACCTTTATTACCATGCTAAACGCTCAGAGCGCGGTCAGGAACAGAATGGTTTTTTTTCTCAGGCACTACAGGCATGTTTTTTTATTTATTTATTTTTTTTCTGGTCAGTTTTTAGATTGAGCTTATTGCCTTTGCTTAATGTGTTGTTTCAGACTAGTGGAAGGAAAAAACATCTAAAATAAATGTTTGAATGTTTGTTACACTTTATCTATTTGTGACCCTGGACCACAAAACCAGTCATAAATCTCAGAGGTATATTTGTAGCTATAGCCAAAAAAATACTTTTCATTGCATGGGTCAAAAAAAATCATTAGGATATTAATTAAAGGTAAACAGATATTTTGTAAATTACCATAAATACTTAATTTTTGATTACCATATTTTCCGGACTATAAGGACTTATTTATCAAAATCAATTTGACATGAACCAAGAGAAATGAACTAAAAATAAAACATTACCGTCTCCAGTAAGATGCTACCGACTCCTGTAGTCTACACTGAAAACATAGAGCGCCCTCTCGCGGCTGTAGACGGTAATGTTTTCTCTTGGTTTTTGGTTCTAAATAAATGCGACTTATAGTCCAGTGCGACTTATATATTTTTTTTCCTCGTCATGTATTTTTGGACTGATGCGACTTATAGTCAGGTGGGACTTATAGTCCGAATACGGTAGTAATATGCAATGCTAAGAAATTCATTTGGACAACTTTAAAAGTGATTTTCTCAATATTTTGATTGTTTTGGACCCTCAGATTCCAGATTTCAAATAATTGTATCTCGTCCAAATATTGTCCGATCCTAACAAATCATACATCAATGGAAAGCTTATTTATTCAGCTCACTTGCGTAAAAAACTTACCCTTATGATTGGTTATATGGTCCAAGGTCACTTTTGCCTGTAGATTCCATCTACAATACATGTCAGGGCACAAAAAAGACAAAAATTCTTCTCTTATAAACTTTGACTAAAATCAAGAATATTTTGTTCAGATTTGTTATGGAAACATTTGCAAATTAATGCATATTTAATTAGATAATACCTCATGCATATTTAAACACATCATCTTGCAATTCCTAATGTAATTAAACAACTGAAGAATACATTTTTTTTTTCTTTTCTCTTCTGCCTTATTCATTTGGGGGGTCTTGCCTCCAAAGGCATTTTGTAACATGGCACATCTTAAAACACAGAGATCATGGTGCATGAGCAAGACAGAGTTGGTTAAAATGAAATGGACTAAATCATGAAATATGTAAATATAATAATATTGTATAATAACATAATAAATAATAAAAAGTGCATAATTTGTCTATGATATCCAATTCTTTTTCTAAATGTTAGATGTTGGTGTGAGGTCACCACAGTTTTAAAATGGCTTGTGGTCCAAAAAAACCAGTGCTGTAACCCTAAGTATGAGCAATAGTGTAATAACCAAGCATGCTGTAATTGTTTTTAAGTATGCACTACTCAGGTCAAGGTTTAATAGGCCTACATACACCCACCCACGCTTCCAAACAGCCATTTACAGCCAGCAAACATGCATGCTGGGAGATATTGTCTTTACTTTTGGATGTAGATTTTCCCTGTGCAGGGAAGAGGCCAGTATATCACAAAAGCCACAGGACAAAGGCCACACACACACACACACACATGCTCACAGAGGGAAGGGGGCAGGGCCAGCTCACACTGTTCAGCCTGCTTCCGTTGCACACAGCAGCAGTCCAGCCAACACAATGAGAAAGAGAGAGAGAGAGAGAGAGAGAGAGAACAGAGTCTGTGGCCCACTTTAAATATGAGTGGGGGGTTTACAGCAGCTCCTCTGTGAGAGTGTGACAGTTAAAACCAGGAGGCCGGAGTGAGACGAGAGAGGAGAGAGAGGCGGGGCCGTGCGGCTGAGTGTGTGTGTGTGTGAGAGCCGCTGCGAGCGGGGCTGCGTGAGTCCGCTGTTCCCAGTGGCTCTGAGCCGCAGCAGAGGTAGCAAAATGGAGCTGTGAGCAGCCTTCCTCATCCTCGTCTTCATCACCAGGGGACCGGGGATCCTGACAGCATGCCTGGTGAGTATTTGGTCCCAGAATCCCTGTGGTTATGACAGGCGTGCTGTAGATCCAGATCTTAACGGATGGAGTGCATTACAGTGGCGCTGCATTGTGCTTGAATGGCATCTCATTACAGAGCTACCATGCTGAAAGAATGAAAGCGGGCGAGAGAGAGATGAGGGACGAGTCACAGCGCTCTCCCAGCCTTTGTGGGCATTATCAGGGCATTAATCGATGGTAAACAGAGCGCTGCTGCGGTCAGCAGGGATTGTAGCCGGGAATTGAGGTGTTCAGTCTCTATGAACGGATCAGGGCTTTTAACTCCGCGCAGCTTCCCCATTCTGTCCTTTGTGTGGGAGCAGATGTACAAAAACGCACGCTGGGTGAGGAATACACACCGTGTCAGGTGGAGGCTAGAGGTCTTCATGACTGCTTTTGGTAACATTGTTTCATTTAATGGCACTGTCAGTTTGTGAATTGATATTATGATATCCATTATTCCACCCTGTTACTGGGATGTGCTGTCTGACATCCCAATGTTCTCTATGGGGAATGGGCGGATCTCATAATCCATGTTTGAAGAGATGCTAGGACAATATGAAGATTTTTTCCATTTATTATTCATTCTTAAAAATAAAGATTTTCACAGTTTTGGTTTTCCGAAGAACCTTTTAGTGAACAATTCCTAAATTACTTCTTTTTTTTTTCCTTAGTGTGAGGATCATTTTAAAATCTAAAGATCCTTTTTCAACTCTTAAGAACCTTCTGGGGAATCTAATGGTTCTATGGATGTTAAAGGTTCTTTATGGAACCATAGATGCCATTAAAGAACCTTTGTTTTTGATAGTGTTGTACAGGTTGTGTATTGGATTTAGTGCATTTGTAGGTGTGTAATTACAAGAGTGTGTTATTTAGCAGAGCTTGAGAAGCTCCATGGTGAAGACTGAGATTATGTTATGAATATGTGTAGTATTTATTATAAATTATGAGTACTATGGGTTATGTTATTGCCGTGATTAAATGTATATTGGCAAACAAAATGAATTAATTCACATCATAATGTGTTCTTGTTCATCATAATGTTGCTGGACATATAACATATCAATGGTAATCGTATGAGACATGTAGAGTATTTAATAAATAGTTAATTTAATTGGTTGATACTCATTTAGTAAATAAACAAAAGAAAATCTTGCACACTACGAATACTTGCAGACGTATAAAAATAAATAAATAAAAAAGTATTGGTAGTGTGCTTGATTTTCATTAGTTTTATGTTTTTTTACCTTTTTGGTCTCTTTTTCTTCTACATACAATATGATTAAGTGTTAATGGACACTCATTTAAAATAAAAATACATCAGTTAAAATGACCAATTTTACATTTTCGTGTACAGTATCCTGTTCAAAATTGAAGATAATAATAAAATTGAACAACAATATTTTTTAAAGTCACATTTTTTTTATTATAACCATATTGTTTGCTTAAAAAAACAGGCAGGTGCAGTGTGAATGTGCTATGCTGAGGACAAAATGATTTATTTTATTTTTTTTAGGTATCTGTTAATTACTCGTTTAGGAGCAAGGTTTGGCATATGTATGAGTGTTTTCATCTGACTCATTCCGTCCAACCAATTTAAGCCATTACCAGTAGTTGTGTGAAGGATTTTTAAGGGTCCTCAGAATTCATGATGATTTCAAAAACCTTGTCACAGAGCAGTTTAAGACTCGCCAAGGCTAGCACAGAAATATCGTTCCATTTTAACTGCCTCTCTCTACACAACCATTTTACAGCTTCCGTAATTCCTGGCAGTTCAAAAGCCTTGCTGGTTGTGGGCTGTAAAAACTGGGTAGAAGTTGACATGTCAAACATTGGCAGATGCATTTAATGGGCTTTTACAGCTCTTTATGTTGACCTAAAAAAAGTATGTGTGATTTGATTGTCAGTTCTTTGAAATGGTCTGTTTTGAACCATGTTATGTCATGTTATAAACTTTTTAGTCAATGCACGGTAAAAATGTAGTTTATTGTCATATTTAATGTCACCTGTACTTATTTAAGAATTTGCATTTAAAACGTGTTCCATTTTTCAAGAAAGGAAAATGTTTATTTTTATAAAACATATATCCATAACTTTTTCTCCTGCTTTCTAAAAAAAAAAAAAAAAGGTTTTCCATGCCCCAAGAATCACCCAAATAAGCTTCTTTGAAAAGATTCTTGTGGGTTTAAGAGTGACCCTATCGATAGTGCTGAGATTATGTAACTGTTCATTTGTGTACTCATTCACAGCTGTTAAAATGCATTAATAAGCTGTGTACCAGGGTATTATGGGATGCTGAATAATTACATTGTTCACTGAGCTCCCAATGATTTTCTGATTATAAAATGAGAGGTTTAGTGAGATGTGTTACATGAGCTGACTGATCTAGTTCTCATGAATCTAGTGTATTCATATTGCCCTAAAGGGATAATAGATAGTTTTGATATTTTTGTCATGTTTGTCAAGTATGTAGCCAAAACATATTTGGGGGCAAGTAAAAATGGCTTAAAACAAATAAATAATACAAATTTTTAGCTTGGCTTTTCAAATTCTCTTAAATGTAGCTTGCTCATAATCTAAGCCTAGAGTATATGTACAGTCTACATCATGAGTATAGCGCACACACACACATACTACTGTTTAAAAGTTCAGGGTTGCTAAGGCTTTTTAATGTTTTTAAGAAGTACTCTGCATGGCTGCATTTATTTGATCAAAATACAATAAAAACAGTTATATTGCGAAATATAATTACAGTAAAAGAAATTCTGATTTGATATGTTTTAAAATAAAATGTATTCCTATGAACAAGCCAAATTTTTTGTAGCAATTCATCGGCATATTAGAATGATTTCTGAAGGATCCTTCAGAAATAATTCTAATATGCCGATTTGCTGTGTTTTGTCTACTATTAGATGATTTTAAGTGCTTACTTTTCCAGAAAGAATATTTGAATAATATTTCTGCCTTTTTGTTCAGAGATGTGGCTTGGCGGTTAACTCAAGTGCATGCATTGTATAGGGGTGTCCGATATCATGATTTTTGATTGTGGAAGATTAAAATGTCTCCACAATCTGCTTTTGAACAAATATCACAAGAACAACATGCCATACATTCACTTGAAATGTTAACTCAGCGGTAGAGTTACACTCACGGCACACTGCACTTAGAAATCACAAAAGTTCATTATTGGCATGTGCTTTAAAGCTTTGCCGGTGAAATATATAATTTGTGTGCTGTTCTGACATGCATGCACACTAGGGGTGTCCACGACTAAGGATTTAAATAGTCGAATCAGAATTTTCGTATCTTGCTGATATTCGACTGATGGTCGAATCATATGTTTGGGGGCGGGGCAAATAACATTGAGTCAAGTCAGACATTCGACAGTCATAAAGATGAAGATGAGCATTAGAGTGAAGCATTTGATAGCAAGTTTTTAATAATTGGGGTTAAACTCATAATTTCATGTAGAATACGCTTCGTTATTTACAGTAAACAACATAATGTTAATATTAGGATTTATATGGTATCTGCAAAAGAGCCCTAAATGAAAATGAAGGCGTCTGCGTGGCTCTGAATGAACTCCTTTTGTGGACATGTTCTTCACAAAACAATGTTCAGAAACACGGCAGCTAAACTCTAAACATTCACAGCGTTTTATTATAATGGTGGTCTCATTATAATGGTATGGATGTGACAGTCCATTCATAGTTATTGATATTCTGCTTTGTAGTTTGATCTGCTAGCACTGTGCGCTGAAGAGATATCACCGTAGAACTACAATGAAGCGCTTGACTCAAAACCAAATGCATCTTATATGAGGAAAATAATATATTCACGATATATATATACACCGGCTGAAATGTTTTGAAATCCCTTGTACCCTACCTGTTAGAAAAAAATCCATTCTCTGCCTGTATCAGTTTGAGTCTTGGTAAAGTTTGAAATTCCTGCCGCCAAGATGCTCCTCTGTCGGTCACGGATTATGGAAATTGAAACATAATTCTATAGGGGTGGTTAGATTTATTCACGCACTTTAAAATATTAATTTAAAGCTTCTTTCTTTTCAGAGTCTTATTCATGGCTTTATCATAATAGGCTGCATATTAACTTATTGGGAGAAAACGTAAGTTCTATGTGAAATCTGACATTTGAGCGCTCACATATAGTCAGAACGGCATAATCATAACAGCCCGCGAATATTTGTCTGTGACATTGGTAGTCGAATCAGGCTCCTCGAATCGAAGCATCAAATCGTCAAATATTTGGGGTCACCCCTAGTGCACACACTAAAAAAAGCCTGTCAAACAGCGCCCGATTACTGGAATAGGCTACCTTTTGTGTTGGATTGTGCCAATTCTGTCAAAAACACACAAGGTGTGCAATTTTTTCCTTCAGAATTCCATATTAATTCTAATATGACGATTTGCTTCTCAAGATATGTCTTATAATCATTAATCGTCAATTTTAATAAATCATTAAGTTAAATTAGGGTTGCACGATTAATTGCATGCGATTGTCATGCGTGTCTCGTTAGTAAAGCCCGTTCTGTGATTAGCGGTAAATGTCCATCACTTGCTTTCAAATGGAGCGGCACTTAATAGACAGAGCTGTAGTTCGCTGACAAGCTACGCAATATCGTGTTCATAATCGCATGCGATTCATCTGCGATTATGAACATGATATTGCGTAGCTTGTCGACTAACAAGAGACGCATGACAATAGAGCTGAAGATCTTTGCCCGAACCCGATGGGACCCGTCGGGACCCGACGGGTTCGGTCGGGTTCGGGCTTAATTTCTATCATCTTACGCGGGCTCGGGTCGGGCTCGGGCTCGCACTCCGGTTTGCGAGGTAAACGAGCGGTCATGTGATGTGTTTCGATTAGCGCGAGAAAGATGCGAAAATGAATGCTGAGCAGGTGTAATGGAGGCTTGCCTCTGGTGATTACGTTTTGGTTGCACGGTGCATGCAACTTGCACCAGCAACTAAAGCAAACTATGAGGTGTGGAGAAGTTTTGACCGTGTTTATAATGAGAATAATGACGCACCTTCAGTGAGCGCAGGAGCGCGCTGAAGACATCTACAGTGGATTCAATCATTTTCCTCCACAAAAACATGTAGACCAAGCATAGTCTCTGTGAGTAAAGGTTTTTCAAAGGATAACTAAATATTCATCGAGTCTTTAATGCATAATGTTGACAGAGTATTTACGCTAATGTTGGCATTATTCTTTTATTAAATAGAGCAAATCCGGCGGAGCCTTTATCTTAATTTCGTTATTGCCAAATACCCATCTTAATTTAAAATTTATCTTAATTTTTTTTTTTTTTTTTTAATAACTCGTTTTTATTGGTGCGTTGGTCTATGCTGAGATGTTACGATGTCACAGAGGACTTATTTTATTTCTTTATTCCAACTTCCAAGTGGTCTAGTCTATGTTAGGTATGAGTAAATTATGTTAAAACATGAATAAATTACTCATTGTTGACAAAAGGCAAAAGAGCTGTGTGCGTGCGCACATTTGAATAATGTCGGGCTGTAAACGGGTTCGGGCTTTAAAAAAGCTGTCAATCAAAATTTACTTGTCGGGCTCGGGCCGAAACCTGTCGGGCTCGGGTCCTGTCAGGCCTAACTTTTAAGGCCCGATTACAGCTCTACATGACAATCGCATGCAATTAATCGTGCAGCCCTAAGTTCAATTGAACAGCATTTTTTAAAATAAAACTTTTTATACAGCAATATCTATCACTTTACCGTCTTTGCTAGAGGATGCATCTATAAAAGGAATAATTTCTTACAAAAATGCAGAAGAGTTACTCAAGTACTTTACACTCTTGTAAAACATTGCTGTAGTTGTTCTGTATGTATTTCCCAGTTGCACTACAGGCCGAGTTGGAATTTCCATTAAACAGCACCGTATGCCAGGTTCACTGAGCCATTGTCATTCTCTTTAAAAACCTTGCTTGTATTGCTGGTTTCCTTGGCAGTCATTTCCTTTTTGGAGCAGAGATCTCGAGGGAGGACTGCTTCCTGTCGAGGAGTGTGGGAACCATTGGAGGCGGAGTACACCGTACACAGTCAACCACAGATATAGGACACAAACTTAGACCAGACGGCAGGCTGCACTCCACAACATGAATTTAATTACAGCATGCGAGGTCTGCGGAGTCCACAATCTGCTGCTGTCTATTCTTCCTCGCTTATTATTAGCTCATGAAGACTTACTTAAAGAGAAACCGTTTTGCTTGCCGTAATGTAGAAGTGCTTTTTTAATAATTGGCTATTTAGTGTTACCATAATTTTTTAATGCTTTGTAGTGCAATGATACACAGACTTTTAACTGCTGATTTCTTACAGTTATATAACCTTAAACCTTAAAAAATATTCTGTTTTTAGTTTAATCATCTTTTTAAAGCGTACCATTCCATGTAAACCCAACAAGAACTGCAGCAATGATCTGTAAAGCCCTGCTCTGACAGCAAGAGCAGCATTTTTTTAAATAGAAATCCTTGAAAATGGATTTGGGTGTGTTCAAGATGCAACAGATTTTTCCCTAGGGTGCTTGGAGAGTAAGGCACTCCCTCGCTCTAAATGTTTTAGGCAGAGCGCTGTGCAGTGAACACGGTTTCCAAGCTGATATCTTGCAGGAAAATCAAGGATAATTGCTACACTGGCTCACTTCTCTTGTAGACTCAGGACTTGTTTTGTTTTGCACTGGGACCATGCTGAATCAGAATAGTAAAAAGTAAGTTTGGGAAATGTTGCTTCTTCCTGTTTTTCTCATCTTGATGGCTGTGGTTCTAGTGAAAACGTCTTGTTATTGACACTGGGTTTGATGGGATTAACAGATTAGCTGGATGTTTGACTGTTTTTCTGTAACCTGTAATGGAGTTTGTTGTTTCAGTTCATGCCGTGAGGAAATGTTTTCTTTCTTTTGTTTTCATTACAGAGCTTTGATGTCTGAATACCTAAGCGGTTATTGTAGTTTTTGAACGTGATGTGAATAAAAAGATTAATAAAGCATTTTAATATAAAAATTTACTACGTGCAGCATTACTAAAAACAGTTACACTTTCTACATGATCCAAAAGTGAGGTTCTGTTTAGCATTATATATTTATGTATAAATCATGTTTCTTTGTTTTATTATTATGATTTTTTTTTTTTGAATTTCTGTTTAAATTTTATATGTACTGTATGCAAAGTCATTATTTTCTTAAAATAAGTACAAAAAAACCAAGATTCAAAAGATATGTTTTTTAATATACTGTAGAAGTTTCTATTTCCAAATACGATCGGTGTAAATCTCAGCTCCATGGGCTCACATTTCCCATGAGTCATCAACAGCCTTCTCTGATCAGAGGAGCCCATGCATGCACAAATAGAGCAAGTTTGTACCCATGCATATGTCTACTTGAAATTTGCAATATTTAATGCTACGAATGCCGTGTTTTGTCTATTAATAGATGATTTGAAGTGCTTACTTTTCCAGAAAAAATATTTGGATAATATTTCTCCCTTTTTATTCAGAGATGTGGCTTGGCGGTTAACACAAGTGCATGTGCAGTGATGTAGGGGTGTGCGATATCATGATTTTTGATTGTGGAAGATTAAAATGTCTCCACAATCTGCTTTTGAACAAATATCACAAGAACAATGTGCCATACATTCACTTGAAATGGTAACTCAGCGGTAGAGTTAAACTCATGGGACACTGCACTTCACAATCACAAAAGTTCATTATTTGCATGTGCTTTAAAGCTTTGCCGGTGAAATATGTTATTAATGTGCTGTTCTGACATGCGTGCACACACTAAAAATGGCCTGTCAAACAGTGCCTGATTACTGGAATACTATCTTTTGTGTTGGATTGTGCTAATACTGTCAAAAACACACAAGGTTTGCATATATATCATAGTTGGTTATGTCTAAAGTGAAAGTAAAAAGTTGAGAGAAAAACAGATAAGTATCTGTATATTAGATGCGTGTAAGTCTTAAAGGGACAGTACAGTAATAGTAATGAACTTTTGCTGATCATTAAAGGTATAGTAAAAAAAAGAATCTGCCATTACTTACACACTCTCACGTTGTCACAAACCTGTATTAATTACTTTCTTATGCTGAACAGAAAATAAGTTATTTTAAAGAATGTGGGTAACCAAAGAGTTGTTGGTCCTCATTGACTTTGATAGTAGGAAACATACAATAAATGGGCCCAGCAACTGTTTGGTTACCAACATTCTTCATTCATTCATTTTGTTTTAAAATAGAAAAAATATTTTGTACTTCTGTACTGCTCAGATAACTTTCAAAAATAGTAAAACCTGGGGGGAAAAATGTGATTTGATATTTTTGCCATATCTCCCACCCCTACATTGAAGTGTGCTGCTCATGTAGATATTGAAAGTTTTGAGGTAAATATATATATATATATATATATATATATATATATATATATATATATATATATATATATATATATATATATATATATATATATATAGTGTGTGTGTGTGTGTGTATATAATAAAACATTTTATTAATGCTTGTATATATAATTATAGAGATATAGATATGTCTAACTAACTTTAGTTATGTAATTCATAGAATTTAGTATTAAAATATTATAAACCATCTTTAACATTTTCTGTTATGAAGCACGTATTTTTCCATTCCTGTTGCCCTTATCGGTAACTCTCTAAATGCATAAAGCAAGTTTTTTGGTCGATGTTTGGAGCAAAAATATGTTGGCCTCAGGTCATGTGTGGATTCCTTGACACCACTGGCAGAGTCACTAGAGGGACGTTACATGAGTTTTATTATCAGCCTGCAGTCTGCAGTGTGTCATTCGTCAATCGTTTAAACACACTCAGGACCTGAGAAGCACTGATTTGATCTATTACATGTCAGGAAAAATGAACAGATGAACTGTGGTATGCAGGACCCCAGGAGAGTAATATGGTGATTGTCCAGTGGGATTTGACCTGGAATAGTCTTTAGAGCCTTTGACTTATGCCCTGTGCATTCTTATGAAACTATTGGAATTTTAGAAAAATATCTGTATTTCTTGTCCTCTTTTAAATCCTACTCCGACTGTCATGGACCAGGATAGCGAAACATGCCTGTAACTTTCTTGACTTGCCAAGGGAGTTTTTTTGTTACACAATTTCATAACTCATAATTTGATCTGCCAGCTTTAATTTCTGTTAGCAGCAGCGTGCCTGTGTAATTCCGTCCTCTGTTACCTCAACTCAGTATCTAAGGGCTCATATGAAAATCAATTTGGTTGCACATTTTTTTTTCTCCTTTCTAGGTTGCACTGTATAGTAATTTGCAGGACTGGCATGATGAGATTTGTGGATGCTATAACTTCAGTGACGTACAGCATGAGGGTGTCGCAATAACAGATCTAAAGCCCTGTACTTCTCAAGAGTGCAGGAAAGAGCAATCCTGATCCTAAATTAGTAAATACAAAATATATGAATACTATATCAGTTATCAGTCTGTATTATTTATTTATTTGGCATAATATCAATAAATATTCATATGTAATTTAAAACATTTCCTGCTCGTTATCCTTATTTTTATATTTAGATTACTTTGGCCATCATTTATCGCTCATTTGAATAATTTAAGGACATTAAGTGCAGTCGTAAATCTCAGAATGAATATCCATTTTCTTCAAAAGTTCCATTCAAAATCATTTTAGTTTTTAGTATTTTTTTCTTTATTTTTTCTATTTTGTATTTTATTATATACCAAGAATATATATATATTTATTCATACCTCAGTTATGTTTCATAGCTTTGTCTCAGATGTGTCCTAATATTTATTAGGAGAAATAAGTGTGGACAATAATGAGATATTGTAAGCTACAAAATTACCGTTAAAAGGAGCGCTCAGATGAGTACATTTTTTAAAGATTTTAAAGTGGTATATTGAAGTTCATGTCGAAATGAACATTTGATGGCACATTTTTACATCTGAGCAATTTAGAGCACAGTTTAAGACATTGTGGAGATATCTAAAGCTTCAGAGAAATGTTTTTTTTTTTTTTCTCAGGAAATTCTAACAGCACACTTCATTTGCTCCATTTAGTTTTTCCTACTCACATCATTGTCTAGGAGGAGCAATTAAGAAATGAGCAGCATTTTCTTTCCTAAAGGAACATGGAGAAGACAAATCACACTTCCTGCAAATACTTCCTTCTCACCTTTTTCTTTGTGTGTGTGTGTGTGTGTGTGTGTGTGTGTGTGTGTGTATGAGTCTTACTTCCTTTTCATTTTTGTGACAGTACTAGTCATCTCAACATGCCCTCGCCGGCCTCATTCAAACAGTCCCATCCGAGTGAAGGTCAACCACCTGGAGGGCAAACTTTATTTACCACTTTCTATGTAAGACACACCTCACTTCCATTCAGGCAAAGCTGCTTTTTGATGCCTCATTGCAACTTTGTGGAAATGCCTCACGGTCTCATAGTTTTCCCAGACCGCCGCCCCTCTGATCTTCGTCAGATATGTCATGACGGTGCCTGGAAGCTTCGGCTTTTGTATGCATTGCAGCAGAACTGCTGACTAGTCAGGCGGTGAGAAATCAGCAGCTCGTGCTGTGCTCACAGCAGCACGCCGGCATATTCTGATAGCGCCGGTTCGCATCGCATCTCACTTCTAATCAACTACAAATGCCTGTTTGACTCTGATGCATGTGCTCCTCTCTTCCTGTTTCGCTCCAGTAGATCCCATCTGATGCCGAGGCTGAAGGAATCGCGGTCTCACGAGTCGTTGCTCAGCCCCAGCAGTGCAGTAGAAGCTCTAGATCTCAGTATGGAGGAGGAAGTGCTCATCAAACCTGTGCACAGCAGCATCCTGGGACAGGATTTCTGCTTTGAGGTGAGTCGGCTGACCTCAGTGCCCTGTTGAAGTCACAGCTCTGAATTAATTGCCAAAAGGACTTTAAATGTCCGACAATTCTCAAAATAGCATGCAGCAAAGGCCTATTAAAACTTCATCAAGGCCATTAGCCAAGATCAAATAGTCAGCAGAAAATAGCAGCGTTATCTAGCCGTTCCGCAGTTAAGTCATTGAGGGGCCACGGGTCATGTTACTGGATGATTTTCACGTGTGCTGCAGAGAAGGCTCACTTAAAACAGATGCTTATATAATTACAAGGTCAGAGGGTGCAGACAAAGTAAACTGTGATCAGGCATCGGCATGAAGGTTTCCTTAAAGAAAATGTTATTCATCTAAAAAATTATATATATAATAACTATTCGGTTAAAGAAACTGCATTTCATTATACATATATACATACACACATACACACACACACACACACACACACACACACACACACACACACACACACACACACACACACATATATATATATATATATATACATATATACAGTATTGTTCAAAATAATAGCAGTACAATGTGACTAACCAGAATAATCAAGGTTTTTAGTATATTTTTTATTGCTACGTGGCAAACAAGTTACCAGTAGGTTCAGTAGATTGTCAGAAAACAAATAAGACCCAGCATTCATGATATGCACGCTCTTAAGGCTGTGCAATTGGGCAATTAGTTGAAAGGGGTGTGTTCAAAAAAATAGCAGTGTCTACCTTTGACTGTACAAACTCAAAACTATTTTGTACAAACATTTTTTTTTTCTGGGATTTAGCAATCCTGTGAATCACTAAACTAATATTTAGTTGTACGACCACAGTTTTTTTAAACTGCTTCACATCTGTGTGGCATGGAGTCAACCAACTTGTGGCACCTCTCAGCTGTTATTCCACTCCATGATTCTTTAACAACATTCCACAATTCATTCACATTTCTTGGTTTTGCATCAGAAACAGCATTTTTGATATCACCCCACAAGTTCTCAATTGGATTAAGGTCTGGAGATTGGGCTGGCCACTCCATAACATTAATTTTGTTGGTTTGGAACCAAGACTTTGCCCGTTTACTAGTGTGTTTTGGGTCATTGTCTTGTTGAAACAACCATTTCAAGGGCATGTCCTCTTCAGCATAGGGCAACATGACCTCTTCAAGTATTTTAACATATGCAAACTGATCCATGATCCCTGGTATGCGATAAATAGGCCCAACACCATAGTAGGAGAAACATGCCCATATCATGATGCTTGCACCTCCATGTTTCACTGTCTTCACTGTGTACTGTGGCTTGAATTCAGAGTTTGGGGGTCGTCTCACAAACTGCCTGTGGCCCTTGGACCCAAAAAGAAAAATTTTACTCTCATCAGTCCACAAAATGTTCCTCCATTTCTCTTTAGGCCAGTTGATGTGTTCTTTGGCAAATTGTAACCTCTTCTGCACATGCCTTTTTTTTATCAGAGGGACTTTGCGGGGATTCTTGTAAATAGATTAGCTTCACACAGACGTCTTCTAACTGTCACAGTACTTACAGGTAACTCCAGACTGTCTTTGATCATCCTGGAGGTGATCATTGGCTTAGCCGTTGCCATTCTGGTTATTCTTCTATCCATTTTGATGGTTGTCTTCCGTTTTCTTCCACGTCTCTCTGGTTTTGCTCTCCATTTTAAGGCATTGGAGATCATTTTAGCTGAACAGCCTATCATTTTTTGCACCTCTTTATAGGTTTTCCCCTCTCTAATCAACTTTTTAATCAAAGTACGCTGTTCTTCTGAACAATGTCTTGAACGACCCATTTTCCTCAGCTTTCAAATGCATGTTCAACAAGTGTTGGCTTCATCCTTAAATAGGGGCCACCTGATTCACACCTGTTTCTTCACAAAATTGATGACCTCAGTGATTGAATGCCACACTGCTATTTTTTTGAACACACCCCTTTCAACTAATTCAACTAATTGCCCAATTGCACAGCCTTAAGAGCGTGCATATCATGAATGCTGGGTCTCATTTGTTTTCTGAGAATCTACTGAACCTACTGGTAACTTGTTTGCCACGTAGCAATAAAAAAATATACGAAAAACCTTGATTATTCTGGTTAGTCACATTGTACTGCTATTATTTTGAACAATACTGTATATGTAAGGGATTTTAAATAAGGGATTTTAAAGGACTGTCAAACTCCAAAAAGCACAAAAACCCCATTAAAAGCAGTGCTGGAATGCTACTTTGAAACTTTAGCTTGCCAAGCAGCCAGCTAAGCATAATTTGAAGTTGTTAAACTACAGTCATGCTGCTGTTTTAGATTTCATTTATTTAACTTCTCTACATAAAAATTGCTTACATACAGAGGAATGTTTTTGTATTTAAAAATATAATAACATCATTTATTTAAAGCTATATCTTTGTTCGCACTAAAACATTGAGTTTAGCAAAGGGTTTTTGAATTAATCTCAGTTAAATAGTATGATACTTAAATCAGGCATCTGCATGCAGATCTTAAAGGGATACTCTGTCTATGTCTATATCTATATTTCAAATGATATTTAAATGTTAAAGTTTTACAATTATTTATTTTTTGTTTAATATTTGTTACTTTACTTATTTTAAATATTTATTTCAGTTTAAATATAATCCAAAACATAATTAGCATATTTCACAATTAATTATTTAAAATATAGTTTAAATTCTAATTTAATTGCAATTATTATTATTTATTTAATATTTACTTCTTAATTTTTCGAATTACTTAATTTAATTACTTAATATTTATTTCAAGTATAATTTAAATACAAAGAAGAAGCAGCGCTACATCATTGTAGATAATGCCTGCTTAAACTGGACCGGTTTTCAAATTAAAGCTGTTTTATCTCTGTAACACAGCAACTGTTTAGTGAATTCACCCTTCTGTATTCAAGCGTGGCCCAGTACTTTTGTTGTCACCTGGATTGTGTTGCTGTGAGCAGATGGTCTTTTCAGGATAAATTTTGGATATGAAAAGAACATTTGTAAAAGGCCTATGTATGTATCTCAACTCTCTGATATCACATGCGATCCTGGAAATACATTAGATCTAAGTCTGCTCTGTCTGATAGGGCTATTTGAGAGTTTTATTCTTCCTCCAAATGTAATTGCTCTCCACTCCTGGGAAACGCTTCATTGATAGAGTACAGTAGCGTTCAGTGGATCTCCTGATCTGCATTTCAGTCCTTTCAAGCTCCGTTAATGCACTTATCTGCAAATTTGATAATTGTAATCTGTAATTGCAGGTAACTACTTCAACAGGAAGCAAATGCTTCTCATGTCGGTCGGCAGCCGAGAGAGACAAATGGATGGAGAATTTGAGACGTGCTGTGCATCCCAACAAGGTAAACTGGATGATTCATCTGAATCCTGGGTAATTCTAGACGAGATGAGGTTTAAGCCAGTCAGCATGTTACTTTTTCATATATCCTGTCTCAGATATTGATTGAGTGTCTCTGATCGACTTCTCTGGATTAACTCGGCTTAACTTGTTAAAGTACACAGGAGGTTATGTAATTCCTTTCTTCAGTTTACAGAGGTCACTGTAAAACTGCAGTGTTTTCGTTTTTTATATTCCGCAGGACAACACCCGTCGGGTGGAAAACATGCTGAAATGTTGGATTATCGAAGCCAAGGACTTGCCGGCAAAGAAAAAATACTTCTGTGAACTTTGTCTGGATGACACGTTATACGCACGGACTACCTGCAAACTCAAAACGGACAATGTTTTCTGGGGCGAACACTTTGAGTTCAACAACCTGCCCTCAGTTAAGAGCATCACCGTGCATCTTTACAAAGAAACTGACAAAAAGAAGAAGAAGGACAAAAATAACTACGTGGGCCTGGTCAGTATCCCTATAGCGGCAGTCACCGGGCGGCAGTTTGTGGAAAAATGGTATTCCGTGAGCACGCCGAATCCCAATAAAGGAAAGACTCCAGGACCCATGGTCCGAATGAAATCCCGATATCAGAGCATGAGCATCCTCCCCATGGAGCTGTACAAGGAGTTTGCAGAGTATATTACTAACAATTACATGCTGATGTGCTCGTTGCTGGAGCCATCACTAAGTGTGAAGAACAAGGAGGAGATGGCTTGTGCACTTGTCCATATCTTACAAAGCACAGGCAAGGCCAAGGTAAGATGATTGCATTGTATGCTTTTATATCACTATAAAGTCAACATGAATATATATATATGATATTTTGAGATTAAAATAGTAGCATTGTGAGATTAAACTCCTAGTATTTTGAGAATTAAGTATAAAATTAGCAGAACAAGTCATATCAAAAGAAGAATAAATACATAGCAATGTGAGATTAAAGTGGACAACTGGTAGAATCTATATTATTTATTGCTAAATCGTATCCTAAAGTAGATTTAACTAAATCATCTACATCCATTTCTCACATAAAAGCTAAAGGAACAACTAAGCCCCTTTCACACTGCACGTCAGACCCGGCATATTGCCGGAACATTGCCGGGTCGCCTTCTGTGTGAAAGCAAACACGTCCCGGGATTGATTCCGGCATTGAACCTGGGTCGGGGACCTAGTAACGTTGCCGGGTTCGACCGCTGTGTGAACAAAAGCCAGATCTAATGCCGTGTCGAAATGATAACGCGCGACTCTTTTACCGGCTGTTTTGAAGAAAGATCAACGTTCGCGACAAAAAAATATGTGCAAACTGTAGTGAAGCAGGGATCTGTTAGTTCCTCACTTTCTGCGCTGACGCAGAGATCGTTTGCTTGCTTCAGTGAAAGTATAACGTGCCTAGCGTTGTCGACTCGTACATTACACGTCACGCCCTGATGTCACGTGTCGTTACGGGATCTTTACGGGTTGTGTGTGAAAGCACGCACATATCCCGGATCATCACTGGCAGTGTGAAAGTGCAAAATCTAGCCACCCGGGAACAATTGCCGGAACCCTTTACCCGTGTATTTGCCAGAATGGCAGTGTGAAAGGGGCTCTATTAATCAAAATACTAACTTTATTCTCAAAATATTAAAACCGTTCTATTATATTATTCCTCTGCTGACTATGTTGTAATTCAGACTTAATTAATATATATTTCTTTTCATTTAGTATTTTTTTAAAGTAGCATTAAAACACCATTATCACTCAGAAATGCATCAAATTCCGTGATTAAAATGTGGTGCAAAGGCCTTTTCATGTTGACTATAAAAGTGCATTTGTTTCCTGACTGCATTTGTTATTTCTAGGAAGATTGTTTAATTATAGACTCTCACAGATGCAGTTTGGTGACAACCGAACGAGAGAGTGACTTGACGATTTGTACACTGTCAAGATAAAACACTCAACAATCATTGTGCTACTTTGAGTTCCCATGTTACATTCTGAGTTCTTGCCGATTTTGAGGTCTTCGTTTAAAAAAAGCTGACTGACAGTGACAGTTATTTTGTTATTTAGTTTTTTTTCTGAACCGAAGCATTTGCCTAGTCGTGAGTGTTGCTAAAAGAAACAGAACAGGATGTTCTAGGCCTTACTCTAAACCCATCAAATGTCCAACTGCGAAAAACATCAGTGATGAAGAAGAACAATAGAGACGCGGCCTGCTTCCCCTCATTTAATCACGGGAGTGCTGAGCGTTATGATTGCCCTCATTAACTTGAGCACGAATGGCTCTAAAACTCACCATAAATCAGCCTTAGAATCAGATGACCTCACAAACAAAACCAGAGTCTGACGCTTTGTCACTCAGCTCTCTTTATTGATCAAATGCTGCTAGAGAGAGATGTTTTGCGATTGCTTTTTTTTTCTTTCTTTTTTTTTTTTGCAGCAACACTCCTGACACCAATCTAAGCCATTGTTGCATCATAACAGACCTTCACAACAATTTGCCATCCATAGAATATGCGATTGCATTATTGTTAAGTTCCACTCTGAGCTTATTTGGGATTTGAGTCTGTGCAATGCAGCAATACAAGCCCAAAGCACAATATGTCTTGTGTTTAGATGTGCTTGAATAAGATTTTGGTACAGTATTTTGTTTGCCTTTTGGCAGTCCATAGCTGTTATTTTTCAACATTTTTCTATCACAGCGCACAATTCAAGTATTATGTAATTTTTCAGACAATCACAAAGTGGCTGGTTTGTCATTAAAGCAGAACTGTAAGTCAATAAGGCCACAGGCTTTCATTACAGTGGCATTAACTGGCCAAGGACTGCATTGTCTCTCATTATACGAGGCCAGAGCTGGTCAGCCAGTGTATTGTCTTTCATTAGCCGAAGCCTGGCTACTGTAAATATAGTGCATTGACTTAGTTTCAGCATTCCACAGCTTCCTGTCTTTGTCTGCAGGCCTGCATGATTTCAATGAGGACTGATTAGCCTGATTATGTACTGATAGCGCATAATTGAAATAATATCTGTCTGTATGGGGTATCTTGTTTTAAAATTGTCTTCAAATTGAATTGCTGCATGCCAGAATTGTCGAAAGATAAGCTCTCCATAATGTGTAGTCACATAGTATGACATTCACCTTAACTGATCTAATAAGCAGACATCAAATTTGTAAAATAGTCTTGAGATGCTGTGCATTTGAGCTTTGTTAATGTATCAAACATCTTTGACACACATAATTGTAAATGGAAAAGATACAGTATGATTTCACGGTATGTATACAGTATAGAATGTATACAGTATTATATACTGTATATATTAATATGTAAATTACATATGTATTTACATAATACCTATTCAGGAGCTTTATCAACAATAAATACAAGAGGATTAAATATATATGAAATATCTATTGTTATTTTTTATATTTATTACCCCTTGTTGATTTTAGATAAATCTCCTATTATTTACATTTTTAAATGTACCATTTATACAGTAGGTATACACACACACATATACACATACACACATATATATATATATGTATGTATATTATATATTATAAATATATTATATTTATATAATGCCTATTCAGAAACTTTATCAAAAATTTAAATAGGTTCATTAAATAAATACAAAATCTAAAGTTTTTATTTTTTATATTTCTATAATTATGTTTTCATATTTTAGTTTTTAATTATTTTTTTATTTTTCCATGTCAGTTTTCAATAAAGCTCCTAAATAGGTATTATTAAAATTGTAAAATATACAGTAGTTAAGGTTTGTTTTCAGCATATGAATAAAGATAGTGTGTATAGATTATATACTGAATTTATACTGTATATCAACATTTAAATTATTAGCAATATTAATTTCATGTCTTTACATGATACCTTTTCATTAAGATTATACCGATAGCTTTATCCAAAGTTAAAAAGGGCCGATAAATAAATCTAAAATATCCAATGTTTTTATATCTTATTGATATAAAATTGATTTTATATCAATTGACATAATTGATATAAAATAATTGATTTTATGTTTTCATATTTATGTATTGCTCCTGGTCAATTTTATATAAATATTATATAATGTACCATTAATAATTATATTTAAAAAAAATATATATATATATTTATCTTTCATTTATTTTATATTTAATTATATTATTATAATTTAAAAATATATATATTTTATTAATTATATTTTAGATAATTTCCTGTTGATCTAAATAAGATTTTTATTATTATTATTATTATTATTATCCACAGCAATTTAAATCCAAGCTTTGTAATACACGGATACATGTTTGTGCAGGAACTATTGATTGTGCTGTGTGAGGGTGTGAGCAGGTGGGGGAGATTCACGATTCTAACCTCACATAAAGAGCCAAAGTGTCCACTCAGTGTTTGTCCCGAGGGAAATTCCAAGTGTCAGGCCTCATGCTGATCAGCTTTTATTAATTCAGCCATTGGTTTGAGGGCCAAACAGGTTCATGTGATCACGCACAGTGAAGAATTAAGCTGTAATGTGCTAGTCCGAAAGATTATTTATCAGCATGGCTGTGCACTAGGGAGGCAGGGCCTGTGTGACAGGGGTCATTAGTGGATCGCCCAGAGGATGAACAGACCCTTGTGGGCACGCGTTGCCATTTTAACAAGCCACTGCTTACTTATTCATGCCTGCCTCAAACCGTTGTAAGCATGAAGCTTAAACAGAACGTTAACAACCCTTCCACAGGCTATTGAACAACAGGAAAATTGGGAAACATGGAAAAGTATCATAATCACTGAATGGCCATTGAAAGCAATTTGAAATCACAGTATTTCAAGATACCAAAAGACTTAAGTTTTATTGGTTTGGTTTAATTAAATAGGCTAAATATATACATACTACAAAACCAGAATAGGTTGTGTCAAGTTATACAGTATATATGTTGAATTTAAACTGATCAAAAGTGACAGTAAAGACATTTTTAATGTTAAAAAAGATTTCCATTTCAAATAAATGCTGTTCTTTTGAACCTTCTATTCATCAAATAATTCTGGGGAAAATATGCAGTTGTGTATTTTTGTGAAAATATGCAGTAAAACTGTTTTAGTCATTTATAATTAGAAGAAATGTTTCTTGAGCTCCAAATCAGCAGATTAGAACGATTTCTGAAGGATTATGTAATGGATCCTCAAAATTCAGTTTTGCATCAAATTAATAATTTTGTTTTTAGTTTTATTATTTTAAATTGTAATAATATTTCACAATATTACGGTTCTTAATGTAGCTCTGATCAAATAAGTGTAGCCTTGCGGAGCATCAGAAACTTGTTTAAAAAAAAAAAAAACAGCAAACTTTTCAGCAGTAGTGTATACTGTGCCTTGTATGAGAATTGTATAAACAGAAAAAAGCATGGCCTACTATACTGTATTTTTACAGAAACATTCAGTATGCACATAGAAAATCACACTATGCACAGTATCCTGCAATGACGTGCGCTTGACTTGCAGCGTGATGAATGAACTGGAAGTTATATCAACCACAATTTTTTAACATCTCCCTCTCGACTGCCATAGATATTTTTTAACAAAACTGAGCTACAAATACCCATATTTCTGACACGTTAACTGGGCACCAGTCATGCAATCTAATAAAGTCATGTGACAACAATATTTCCTTAAAGCAATTACAGCTGCATACTGTTTCACATTTATTATTTGCGTAAAATATAGACAGTATATTCTGCCTAGCATGCAGTAAATGCTTCACTAGTACTACATTTTCCATAAAACCCTCATAGTTTTTCTTTTGCAGATGTGTGCTGATTGTGGTGCTAGGCCACAGACAGGCATGATGGGATGTGACAGGCATGCCGGAGAAAATGTGCTGTGCTCGGTGGCGTCTGATTAGCGGCGAGACTACGGTTAAGTCTCATCAGGGAATGGGCGATGAGTGCTGCTCACTGTGTAAAGCTCTCGTGTCCTAATTGAATACAGAGCGCTGTGACTCCTGCCAAAGACGCAGAGCTTTATGAAAAACTGGGTCTCATTTGATCCTCTCAGTGTCATAACCACAATGCACCTCTGCCTGCCTGGGAAGGGAAGTGCTCCGATATGCCCTTATCACCTGATCCCACCGGTGATGGCTGAGAGAGCTTTGTGCAGCACAGAAAATCCTGTCTTGTTCTTGTCTTATATAAGTGTAATGTGTCGGCAACTGTTTAGATTGTTGCAGACACCTGCTTAGGAGACTGAATCCTCAGAAGGGTGCTTATAGAGACGTTCAATCATGACTCAGGCACTATTTCTCAAAACACAGTCAAACATCTGCTGTAGATCATTGATCCAATGCCAGGGCATCAGCAGAAAGCACGGCCAGCTGTAGAAACACACACGCCCATGTCCTTTACAGAGAATCTGCTGACAGCAGTAGCACAGCACCACCCACATTGATCCCTCATCTCTCTCGCATTACATAGCTTATGACCAGATTGTGTTTCTGATGCTGGTGGGATCATATGTTCTGCAGGTGTATGCATCCTAAACCAGCATGGAGTAGCATTGGAACTTATACTGGTCTCTTAATCGATGCTAAACACATGATGTTTATACATGTCAGAAGCAATTGGATGTTTCTTTAAATAATACAATTTGAACTCATTTTAAGTATCTGACAGCATCCATTCGATTTTGTGTTATCATATTTAATAAACATTCTTTTGTGACTAAAGGCCCGTTCACACCAAGGACGATAACTATAAAGATAACGATAAAGATATAGTTCTAAAAATCGTTCTCAATTATAATGATAAAAAATAAAAAGAGAAACTATATCTTTGGAATCACTTTCTAAAAGATTTTATTCCGGCTGATGAATGATAAAAATGACAGCTAATCAGAATCTATCCTGCTGTAATGAGCTTGAGAATTTTAAAGCGGCAGATGAGCGTGCGCTTAGAATAAACAAACTATATTATTCGTTGGTTGTGGATGCTAGTAATGTTATCTTTATTGTTATCCTTCTTGGTGTGAACGGGGCTTTATATAGTTTATACTGACAGAACTTAATTTCCCACAAAGCCATTACCTTTTGAATTTCTTAGAATTGCAATTAAGTAAATTACACTTCCTGTCATTACATTCCAGACACTTTTTTTCTCTCTCTCTGTGCAAAAGAAAAAGTGCATAGATGCTGTCATTATTCACTTAAGATCTTCCCATCAGCCATAACTCTGTAATCTTTTAACTTGATCTTGATCATCTAAAATGTTCAACTAGTAATAATTAAAATTATCTTTTAAATTGATCTTTTATCTTGCCTTTTCTACATTTTGGAGCTCTGTATGTAAATTATACTTTGAATGTAAATGAAGCCTATAGACTATCAAAGACCTCTCACAGGGGTCACTTAAGAACAAATCATTAGCATGTTTACTCGTGGGCTTGTGAGGTCTCAGCTGAAACCGATTACAGATGCAGTGAAGGTGGAGCCGAGACATGAGATATGCATCATAAGAGAGGAAAAACAGGAAGTGAGGCAAAGAGTATTACAACAAGACCTCGCTGAACTATACAATGTCCATTATCCCACAATCAATACGCTATCACTGTGTATGAGTCATCTCCCCTGCTGGATATCCATGACCGTTTCAATCTGGAACACGTCCTGGCTGGAGGAGCTGCTGTGTGTCTCCTGGACTCCGAATAAAAACCCCTGCATCCGGCCTTTCAGATGCATTTGCTGTTTTCCAGGTCATCCAGTCAGACACACATTTCTGGATGGTTCAGAATCAAATGTGGGACTTCAAAAACAGAGTGATCAAAGATGGGCAGAGGGGGAAAGAAAGGAGGAAACAGACCAGAAGCTGCACAGTAGACACAAAAACAGCCTTTTCCTTTGAGTTTTATTGTGTGTTCTAAAGCCTGCACGATTTGTGTGCCATTTTCTATGCAAAAACAACAATAAATGTAGTTGAAATATCTGATAAGGCATGAAAACTTTTTCAAAACATTGATGTGTCTGTGTAAGCATCCCAATCAGTCAAATACAGAAACATCTGCTTGACCGACGAGTTTGGGATAAACTTTATTATCTATATTAAATGAGAATCAAGGGAAAGCATTTATAATTTAAACTAAGGTTTCAAGCATTTCTCTAGAAATTCGGCTCATCAATAAAGACTTTTTAACGTTTTGTCTCCCTCAGGACTTTCTGACAGATCTGATGATGTCTGAGGTGGATCGGTGCGGAGACAATGAGCATCTCATATTCCGGGAGAACACACTTGCTACTAAAGCTATAGAGAAGTACCTGAAACTAGTGGGACAGAAGTACCTTCAGGATGCTTTAGGTATAGAAAACATGCTGACTTTGTGTATACGTCTCTGTGAAAATTGTCATTCAAATCAAAGCAGTGCAATTCTGCAGACCGTCAAATATGGGTGTGAGAATATATAATTAATAATTTACTGCTTTTTTGTGTGTAGTCTGTGTTTTTGAAGTTCTGTTCAATTATTTAAGATATCAAGTCAAGTATGGGAGCAAAATTGTGTGAGGAGGGAAAGCTTTAGGCTTGGTTTCCCTCAAAAGAGCTGGTTTGATGCTGGGAAAATACTTTCAAAAGTTTAGTCTGTGAGAAAGTGATGCATTGTACATATAACATAGTTTAAATTTTTGTGCCTTACGAAATTAAAACACATTTTTTTTTACTTACAGAATGATGTCCGTGATCAGTTGATTCATGTGATGTAATCGAAATGTGTCTAAACATTTACTGCAATTTCTTTAAAGATGGTGTTTATTTTGAACTTTAAATTAATCAGCCCTTGTTCGTATCTCATCTGACGAGTAAATGTTTTTAGATTTTTGCAACAGTAATATTAATTCCTAATACCAATAATTCCTTTGTTAAATTTGTGCACCTGTAACATATAAGCAGCACTGCAGTTCTGCAGGAGGATGCACGCTGTCTGTGCTAAATGAGGTTTCTGCATTGTTTCCTTTCTTCGTCCCAGGTGAGTTCATCAAAGCCCTGTATGAGTCAGACGAGAACTGCGAGGTGGATCCGTCTAAGTGTTCCTCCAGTGACCTGCATGAGCACCAGAGCAACCTCAAGATGTGCTGCGAGCTGGCTTTCTGCAAGATCATCAATTCTTACTGGTAATGCCATCAAATTCACTGCTCATATCAGTGTATGCACACAGCTCATCTCAACTGCCTGGCCTAGACAGATTTATGGGAATTTTCTCTTTATTGGAAACATCCCTAGTGAAAAATAAATGTACACAAATTTGAATGACATTTTTTTTTTTATTCTAAATATACTACAAATATATTTACATATATAGTTTCTTAATAAAAATACTCTGCAATTGTACTTTTGGTATACTAAACTGGTCCTTAATACACTTTAATTGTGCAGAAGTAGTGCTGAAGTCCAACTTAAGATATACTGAAGCACATTTAATTGTGTTAAAGTGGAACTATTGCAAGTGTATAAATATATACCTTGAATGCAATGCAAGTCACGGGTATAATAAGCATCTATAAGATGTGTAAATGCTTACAAAAACATGCAGGAATGTTATGTCTTATGAAGGTTTTCGGCTGCTTTTCAAATATTTCTAGGCAGATCCTGAATTAGCAATCTTGTAATTTCTCCAAAAAGCCCATGATGCCTGGCATAGTAAGATTAATAGGAAGTGAGAGGTCTCCATCTGTCCTCATAGAGACTGTGCTGTTCCTTAATCATCACCTACGTATCTGCAAATGCATGCTGAGTTATGAAATTATTCCCTCCTGCAATGGCCTAGTGCAAGATATTCTATCTGGAAATGTAATTTTTCTCCCTTTGAGGAGCATCTTGATAAGTTGTGTCTAACTCTGCCACGGTTATGTTATGCAGCATTTTTCATGTCTCCCTGTCTTAAAAAGAGCATTTTAAACGGCAGATTGTGGTGAGATAGAGGCCGCAGCAGGGGACATCCTTACGGCAGTGATGTGAAAATGAAATGCGGGTGTAACGCTTGAAGGGTGTAGCAGTTAAACACGGTGACTGTGATTCGATGTGGGAGTGTTGTCGTTTTTTGTGACCAAACAGTTACTCAGCAGTGCTAGACAACATTTCAGCTCACTGGTCTGAAGTCATCACTTACTCACCCTCATGTTGTTCCAGACCTGTATACTGATATTTTTAGCTGTAATAAAAATGTGGTGGAGGCTCTGATGTTTTCTGCTCAAATCGCTTTGTTGTGTCTCCACTCCAGCGTATTTCCTCGGGAGCTCAAGGAAGTGTTTGCATCCTGGAGGCAGGAGTGCAGTAACCGAGGACGACCGGACATCAGCGAACGCCTGATCAGCGCATCTCTTTTCCTGCGCTTCCTGTGTCCTGCCATTATGTCGCCCTCACTCTTCAGCCTCATGCAGGAATATCCAGACGACCGCACCGCCAGGACACTTACACTTATCGCCAAAGTGACACAAAACCTTGCCAACTTCACCAAGTGAGTGTGTTTGTTTATGCAAATAAAATATATATATATATATACTCTAGAATCTGATATCTAGACTGGGTCATATATATATATATATATATATATATATATATATACATATATATATATATATATATATATATATATATATATATATATATATATATATATATATACATATATATATATATATATATATATATATATATATATATATATATATATATATATATATATAAAACCCGTCAAATTTACGATTTTTCTTTTATGCCAAAAATTAGGAGATTAAGTAGAGATCATATTCCATGAAGATATTTTATACATTTCCTACCATAAATGTATCAAAATGTAATTTTTGATTAGTAATATGCATTGCTAAGGACTTCTTTTTGACAGCGATTTAATTAATATTGATAACTTTTTTATTTTTTTGCACCCTTAGATTCCAGATATTCAAATAGTTGTATATCGGCCAAATATTGTCCTATCCTAAAAAAGCAAGCATCAATGGAAAGTTTTCAGATGATGTATAAATCTCAATTTCCAAAAACTGAACCTTATGGTCCAGGGTCTCTCTCTCACACACACGTGTATATATATATATAAACTGTTGTGGATGGTATATTTTGATCAGAGCACACTGTATTGACTGTGTTTTATGTTGTAGGTTTGGCAGTAAGGAGGAGTACATGTCCTTCATGAACCAGTTTTTGGAGCATGAATGGACCAACATGCAGCGCTTCCTGCTGGAGATCTCCAACCCAGAGACCATCTCAAACACAGCAGGCTTCGAGGGTTATGTTGACCTGGGCCGTGAGCTCTCCACTCTCCATTCTCTCCTGTCAGAAGCCGTCTCACAACTCGATCAGGTGAGAGTCTGCGCTTGGACAAATATCATTTTTCTCACAGAAAATCTTACAATCACATCTCAGTGTTATATGAGATAATAAAAAAAAAATAGCTAGGAGATTCTGAAAAATTACAAAGAGCTTAATTTAATTTATCCAATGATTATCTAAAGAGAATGGATTTTTAAAAAATCTGACTGCATGAGCCACAATAGTGGCTAGTGATCGCAAATGTGCAATAGCTGATATTTACATTTATGTATCAAGCAGACACTTTTATCCAAAGTGACTTTGGGTAAAAGCAATAAATCAAAAAGCCAGCAATCATTGTAGTACACAATGCCAGATTTATTAGACAATATGTACACCAAGTTGCTAGAAACCATTTTTAAAATTCAGATTGCTGTTAGGCTGAATTGTGCACCATCAATAGAAATGTCCAGATTTACACCAACTGACCAATTTGGTCATTAGGATTCACTTTCCATCTTTACTGAATCAAACAGATCCCATTCAACATATTAAAATCACTCCAAAGCAAAGGCTCTCTTGTCTGCTTCAAACTGTACTGAAAAAAACAAGCTAATATTTATTTAAATGTTTCTTCCGTAGTAATATATTGCATGTACTCAACATCAGTCACTCATAGTTCTGTATTGTGTTGTAGAGTACTATCACTAAGCTGGGTCCTTTAGCACGGATCCTGCGGGACGTGAATTCGGCCCTGACGAACCCCACCGGAGCCCCCGTGTCATCTCCCACCGAGCGTGTGGGCTCCCCCACTCTTCCCAGCAGCAGCCTGTCTACTGGTCTGCAGAAAATGGTCATGGACAGTGAGATCACAGGGTAAGTCGAGGAAAGATTTGTCTTACGTATCCAGAATTTTCGGTTTCATCCTAGTCTAGATTGCAGATTATAGTCCTTCCAAAAGTAATAAGAAATATAGAATTTAACTGAAAAGCTAAAATACAGACTTGCTTTGCATTACTTATACTTCTGAGGAACCGATAAACTGAAACTGCTTTAAAAAAAAAAATCTAAATCTGTGGGCTCTGAGTTAATGGCTGTTTACTGTGGCAGTCTGTGAAATGAGGGAAATACTTTTAAAGCACTCATATATTTACAGTAGGTGTGGACTCTGATACACGACACTGTGAAATGCAAATTAAGCTGAGAGGGAGAACTGCAAGCTAGTAAAATCTTTATCATACTGTATTGGAATACGGTAAAAAATGAAGGTGTAAAATGTGTCCCAAGCAAGGCTCTTATTAAATGCCATATCTTCTCTTGCTGCTCTACTGATCACCAAATGCCTTCAAAGAAGATTACTTGCATTACTTGCAAAGAAGATACTTCAAACAGTTATTATTATTTTAATATGTTGAAATGGTTAATACAGTTAAAACTTTTCAGAAAGCCGTTATACATTATTTTCAGGATTCTTTGCTTAAAAGAAAGTTCAAAAGAACAGAAAAATCTTTTGTAAAATTTGCACACAATGCTGAATTAAAGTATTAATTTTTCTGTAATCAAAAACTAACTGACCCAAACTTTGAACGATAGTGTAAATATAGAAACTGGATACAATATAATGCATGCAGTTAACATGGCCAGTTTCTCCATTAGAAACAGATTTGTTTTGACTAAAGAGCACCAAAGCAAGACATTGTTCTTCTCCTAATCCTTTTCTTCAGGGTGGTTTAAAGGCATATTTTATTGCATCTTTTTTCTGTCATGAGATTTAGTTTGCATGTTTTGTCAAAGTGCAGTGTTTGGACTGTGATCAGTCACGTCAGCACACACACATGCAAATGAGCTGGATTTGCTAGCAATGAGTTTGATTTGAATTAAAGGACAGCTCTGATTTTCATGTTGTCCCATTGCCACTTGGACAGGTTGGTGGATTTCACTCGGCTGCCCTCACCAACCCCTGAAAACAAGGATCTGTTTTTCGTAACAAAGAATTCTGTGATCCAGCCATCGCCTGCCCGCAGCTCCAGTTACTCGGAGGCCAACGAGCCAGATGTTCAGATCCCCAACGGCAGCAAGAGCTTGTCAATGGTGGACCTGCAGGACAGTCGTTCTCTCGAGAGCGCTCCCAACACCTCCTTCAGCGACCCCATCAATGACAGCCAGACCTCTGTGGGCCAGGGCACAGGAGTGTGGACCACCCGCACCGCTAAGGGCAACACGCCCAGCGGTCCGACCCTGAGGAGGGCAGGTCAGACCCCCACCACACCGAGCACAGACACTGCCCCGGGGAGGTCCCAGCTGCTCGCCCCGCTCTCGTTCCAGAACCCTGTGTACCAGATGGCCGCCGGATTGCCCCGTGCGGTGGCCGATTCGGGATCTGAATGCCAGAGCTCCATCAGCTCCCAGAGTAACGCAGAGGAAGCAGCTACCGCGGGGTCAAAGCACCCATTCCTGAGCCAGTCCAGCACGGGGGCCAGCGGCGGAGGAGGCAGCAGCGGGGACGAGTTCATTCGGTGTTCTGGAGAGTTCACCCGCAGACAGCTGTCCCTCACGGAGCCCCAACACCAAGCCAACGTACCACGCCAGAACAGTGCGGGGCCGCAGCGCCGGATAGACCAGCCTCCTCCAGCCGTCACAAGGGGCCGCACTCCACCCAACATGCTCAACACCACACCGTACCCCCGCCCCTCCAGTGGAAGTATGATGTCATCATCTCCTGATTGGCCGAGCAGCAGCACCAGACTGAGGCAGCAGTCATCGTCCTCCAAAGGGGACAGTCCAGAATCCAAGCAGCGCACCCTACACAAACAAGTGAGTTCATTTTTACACACGTTTTTTTTTTCTTTTGTCTTTTGATGAAAACACCCTTTAAATTTTACTAAACATACATCATCTCATATACATTAATATTAGTCAGTTTTGCTCTGATTTTAACGCAGATTTTATTATTTTATTTTATGCATTTATTTTACTTCTTACAGTTCTAATATATCCATGTGTCTTTTAAAAAGTTTTTACAAATATTATTATTTGTTTCAAATTAATTTAAATTAAATTAAATTTTGTCAAAAATTTAGATCCAAAACTAGTGGCTATAATGGGACCAGTGTATTTTAGCATCATTGAGATACTATTTTGCTACTATTTTTTTAGAATAACTTGATTATTTAATAATTAATATTAATAAATAATATTTGATTGCAATTATTTATTCATAGTTTTAAGTTTTAAGAACTTTTTTTTTTTTTGTCTACAGTTCATTTTTGTTGTAATTTTGTTTGCCATTACTGAAACCTGCACATGGCATGCAGGAGGCAGGTTTTGCAAGGCAGGCCACATTCACATTTTTTTTTTCAGAACAGAAATGTTATAAATCTAATTATTGTAATTAATTTGCTACAATCAAGAATAAGATACTTTTCAAAGTTCCATGTTCCCAAGAGAAAGCATTTTAAAACCGATCACATCCTTTATGTCTCAATAGGTCTGTGAGTTGCTACATTCCCATAGCTAACTTAGATACCACTAAATTAGCTAGCACTCGGCTGATATCCTTAAAACAAATTGGCACACAGGTCTCTCAGGGGTTAATGAGTCTTTTGGTGCATTGCTACAATCAACAAGGCTCTTAGGTTGAGATGAACGCGCAGCCCTCTCACCGTCAAAGGCGAAAGGAACGGAGCAGACAAGCAGAATTAATTGCTGGACTACGCTAGTGATTAAATGACTGCTCCTATTGTCCAGACTGTTACTTTGATGTCTGCGGAATGAATCTTCATTAACAAATGATCAAATGTTTCTCCTAGCAAGTGCAAGTGTTGTTGTCACCTTGAAAAGTTTTAAGGCACTTGTTTGTTTGTTTGTGTGCATAAGTGAAAACTAAGAGTCATATAGATGTTAGAATGGCTAATTATGATACAATAATTTATTTGTGTGTGTGTGTGTGTGTGTGTGTGTTTGAATGAACTTTTATTAGGCTCCATCTCCCGTGAATCCCAATGCATTGGACCGCACTGCTGCGTGGCTGCTGAATATGAATGTGCAATATTTGGAGCAGGAGGGAATTGACCCAGATTCGAAACACCGGGAGGACTTTCCAAACAAGGAGGATCTCACACCAACTGAAAAGGTAATAATGAGACCTCATGCTACGGCACGGAAAACAGCAGTATATGCAGAAATACAGCAGGCTTACTGTTTTCGTGATCAAAACTGGCCTCCCGTGGGCACAGAGACAGGAAGCGCTTGCAGACAATGATGATTTCTTATAAAATATATTAGCTAGTTTCACTATCTGTAGAACATAATGGACTTTCTGCTAGGACATGTTTATGAATAATATTAACGTCATGCTGATGCTGCTAGGTAACCTTCCTGGAATGACATCATGTAAACCTAATTAATATTCAGTAGCTCAGCATTTGCCATAATGCAATTCCCCAGTTCATTTTAAATGAGTACTGTTCTAGTATTCAGCAAAGAAACCTATAACCAATCAAAAGTGACAGTGAATATGTTTATAATGTTACAAAAGATTTCTATTTCAAATAAATGTTGCAAACTTTTTTTTTATCAGAGTCCTGAAAAACATTTATCACGGATTCCAAAAAAAAAAAAAATTAAGTTTTCAACATTAATAGTAATGAGAAATGTTAAGTAGGCACTAAATTATCATATTAGATTGATTTCTGAAGGATCATATGACACTAAAGACTGGAGACATTTAGAAAATTTAGGAATAAATTACTTTTTAAAATATATTAAAATAGACAACAGTTATTGTACATTTTAATAATAATAAATATATAAATAATAATATTATTTATAAATATAGTAACTAAGTACAACCTTTATGAGAGTGAGACTTGTCAAAACGTATTTAAAAAATCTGACCCCAAACTTTTAAACAGTGTAATTTGCTAACTTTTCGCACTTTTCCAAGAAACACAGAACTCTCCAAGGTTTTTATTCCGAGGACAAAGATCTGAGGATATTTTAGGCTCAGATCCAGTTGCTTAGTCACTGCATTGTGTCCTAAACTGATACGAGGACTGTGGATGTCAAACTGCAGACAGGTAGATGTCGTTCGGAGAGCAAGACCGCAATTGAAACAGACTTTAGATGAAGCGGACTTTTGATCTCTGTGGTGTTGTAATTTAGGAGAACAGGCTCAAATCACTATACTGCAGTAGTGGAGAGCACACGTCTGGCTCAGGCTTGTCTGCCGTCTCTTTCCCCTGCTCTTTAATGAATAATGAGCCCGTCGGAGTGCACCGAGTGTGTACACCCACATACTCAAGCTTCTCCCTCAGCAGAACCCCACTGCATCCGTGCTGTTTGAAGCTGTTAATGTAAGTGATACTGTGAAGATTGGTTGAATCCTCTACAGGGAATGTAGCTTATTGCACAACAGTGTTTTAGTCTAGATGCAAAATCACAAGATGAAAAAAAAAACAGAGAAAACTAGGCTTATTATTCAAAGCCTTTGCATATTTATAAAGCAGTGGGTTTCTGTATCTGTAAGCCCTTAACCAAGCAGAATCTCAAGATGGAGACTATCAAGAGTGAGTTCTCAAAAACTTTCTTCTCTGAACGACTGCATAAAACATTTCGTGCTACACTTTCTTAGTTTCTGAATTGCCTGAAGCAACAACACAGCAAAAAAAAAGAATTTTCAAAATCAGTATTTCTTATTTATTTTTTTTATAAAATATGTAAACATCCCAAATACAAGATCAATTTACTTAATGTTAAGGTATGCTGTCTTTATTGATCTACTGTCAATTCAACAAAAGACAAGCCTTATAAATACAAAGTTCTGTCATGAAACTCTAGATGGTGCAGCACGATAGGGCTAACTCAATCTGACATAATGACATCATTATCACATGGCACAGCTGATTGGTTCTCTCCTGTATCGGTACTCCACCTGTATAGATTTGCTATGGGGTTATTCATGTATGTTATATTTGGGGGTTATTTCATATATGTTATATGTGCAGCAGCAGTATTTCTTACATGCTCACAGCATCATGTTGTGGATGTATTAGCAGTAGCAAGTCTCGGTACTTTCTCTGATGCATTAGCATTAGCAGCAGACCTATTCCGCCAAGACCAAACACATTAACATTGTCATGTACGTTGCCATGCTAAACCCTGCAAGAGTCATGATATTTAAGTGAAAATAACGTAAAATAATGTACATGTATGCATGTGGCAGACACATTGATTTCAAGTTTGGTGTTGTTAGCAGCATACTCCCCAGATTGCCCCAGAACACATGACAAGTTAATCTTTGAAATATTCAGTAGCACCTGTTTAGATATATTTCATACAGCTTTGCTGGATTTCCTGGGCTTAGCAGACAGATGTGGGATGATTAGCATGGCTCTGTTCCTGTAATATGCCTTTCACACCACAGCCGTACACACCCGATTACTCCCTCTTTACACAGCTTTTGTTGCTCTCTAATCCTTCATTCTTCATCCTCTCTTTCTCCTCCTCAGTATCAACAGGAGATTGCTGTCCTGCAGGAGAAGCTGCGTATTTCTGCTAAGAAGCTAGAAGAGTATGAATCTCACATGAAGAGCCAGGATGACCAAACCCAGAAGATGCTCCTGGAGTACCAGGCCCGGCTTGAGGACACGGAGGAGCGATTACGCAAGCAGCAGGATGAGAAAGAGCACCAGATGAAGAGCATCATCACCAGGTGACGATTTGGGGTGGTCTTGTGATTAAAGATCTGATCTAGAAACTGAAACATTGTAGATTTGAACCCCATTAGTGGTGATCCATTAGAATTTACAAGGATTCAAAATGTACGGTTTGAAAATGTATGCATCTTACATAAACCTCTGATGGAATTGTAAGTATTATTTTCTAGTTCAGTTAATTGCTTAAGTTGCATCTGTAGCATAACTATGGATGTGGCAATTTCATTTTTCAGGTTGATGTCAGTTGAAGAGGAGCTGAAGAAAGATCACACAGACATGCAGGCAATTGTAGACTCCAAACAGAAAATCATTGAAGCCCAGGTGAATTAAATATCGAATCATTGTTTATGTTAATACATTTTTCAAGCCAAGGCAATGTTTGATATCGTTCGACTCATGCTTTTGGATCTAGAATCTTAATTTAAGTGAAAAAGACATGCTATACTCCATCGAACACTACTTTAAAAAGCATTTAGCTAATTTTTTTATAATTACTATGTGGTTTAATGAGCTCATATCAAATGAGAGACAAATTATTTGGTCACACAGCAGTGGTATTTGAACAAAAAGTGACCTGCAAAAAAAGACTTAAAATACTTTTTATCAAACATTTATACTGTTTGAGATCAGTATGATTTAAAGCTAAGAAAATAAAAGAAAAAGAAAGAAATTAATACTTTTTTATTCAGCAAGGATGCATTCAATTGATTGCGTTCAATTGATCAAATTAGTAGGGTCATAGCGCCCTCCTGTGTTTGGTTTAGATTTCAGCATGATGTTGTGAGCTGGTCTCTTGAGGTTTAATGGTGTTAATGTATCTGAAAGTTTAATGATGAACGCCTGTGTCCTCCGGGGACAATCAGTGTCTCTGTAAACAGTTTGATGAGCATAAAAACCACCCACTGTGGACTCGCTTTAGCACTCATCAAAATCATTAAAGACTGTTTGCATCATAAATTTAGTTTCTAAAGACAAGGAGAGATTACTGCTATCGCCGCATGAATTTTAATTTAAACTCTGTGAATTCCTTTTATGGCTTTTAGACGGCGTAATGAGTCCGTGATGTTTCAAACTAGAGAGTGCCAGTCACCTTGCGTCTGTTACGGAGAAGAAAGACTTTAATTAAACATTAAATATCATGCACTGTTAATCACCTTCTCCTATCTGACCTCCATTAATGGTCACTCCCCACAGGAGAAGAGAATCGCTTCCCTGGACGCCGCAAACGCCCGGCTAATGAGCGCCCTGTCTCAGCTGAAGGATCGTTACAGCATGCAAACGAGGAACGGCATCTCTCCCACCAACCCTACCAAGCTGCAGATCACAGAAAACGGCGAA
Organism: Carassius gibelio; assembly: GCF_023724105.1. Taxonomy (NCBI): domain Eukaryota; kingdom Metazoa; phylum Chordata; class Actinopteri; order Cypriniformes; family Cyprinidae; genus Carassius; species Carassius gibelio. The sequence continues at coordinate 7,412,526 of NC_068403.1, read as the reverse complement.
TTTCGGAACAGCAGCAACTGCTAGCGTGGACGCAAGCACACAACACAGGCCTGAGGGTCTAGTGATGGACAAGGGCTATGGGTAACTGTCTTACAATACGGCGGGGTCCCTAGGACTGGGTCGAAAATAACTATTGGGAACGAATTGGATAGAGTTGCACAATGTTGTTTTTTCATTCAGAATATAAAGGCTAGTGTGTCTTTTTGAATCCTTTTAGATTATTAGCCACACACAGATGTCCCATGATGCTTCATTCATAGCCCTTGTCACCGATGTAAGCCGTGAGCAGATTCTGTATCATCTCTAGATCTGAACTGTGCATATGTACCTTTTGATTGGACTTGGCATGATAATAATGTAATTATTTGTTGAAACACTATTTTCCATTTGACGTAAACATCCCTTTCTTATCATTTTTCTTGCTTGTGTCACTCCAGGGCAGCAGTAGCACAAACCGCTCACTTTTTTTGTAAGGTTAAAGAGAGGACTTTTAAGCATCGCATTTTGTTGCATACTTTTTTTGTATGTGCTTAACATTTTAGTCTGTACAGAGGCGATGCGCCTCTTTAATGTATATAGTTTTTTATGGGCTTTTCAGAGAAAAGAGATTTCCTTTTTTTCGTACAGTGTGTATTTCCTGTGCTGAGGTCTGCTGTACTTTATTTAGAAGAAAAACAAAACAAGCTCCGATTGTATATTCAGGTGCTGCTTCTAGACCGGGCAAAGACCACGACACACTTTAGCCCCTCTGCTATCAACGCCGTGGATAGAAACGTCCTCGTACTGCTTGCTGTTGGCCAGTATTAGACTCCGTATCCAACATCGCACCTGCAGTACAGTCGGTGTGTCCCCCCCACGATGTCTTTCTTCCACTCTATGCACTTTCAATAGCATTAGAATGGACCCTTTAACCAAAACCTGCTTCTGTGGACTTGTTATAAAGGCTATTCAGAGCAGCAAGTACAAAGCGTATGGCATTCAGCACTTGAGTTGATGTGTGAAGGGTACGTGGCTGGGTTTTTACTTAAAGGTTGTGATGTTTTCTGCTCTTCAGATGCAGTTTGCATCAAACGAGTAGCACGGCAATAGTTGCATCAACCCTGCTGCTCACAGACCCTTTGCAAGCAGGCGAACTTGTTTTAGCTTCACTGAACTTTATTCAAATCAGGTTCGTGGAGAAGAGTTTGAAGACTGTCAGTGTTTCTGTATGTATAAATATTCACATCAGTTTATTTGGGACAATAATTTTGGAAAAACTGCAAGGGCGAACCACATAACATCATGTATAAACATCTTTTTTTTGTATTCTCTCTGTTTTCGCTATTTTATTATTTTATTTTTATCGTAGAAGCTCAAGAGAATTTATGCTCTGTTTAACTATTTTTTTTAATTGATTTATTAATTTATGTTTTAAATTATGTTTAGTTAATTTATTTATTCAACTACATTTGTTTTTTTTTTCAAGCCCAAAATTAAGAGTACTGGTTGAAGTCTGAATGAGTGTGAACTGAACAGAAGTTGAGCTCATCTTTTCCGCTTTCCTAGCTTTGACGGACATCAGAAGCCTACAGGAACACACCTTTCCGCCACTGACCAATAACCAATAACAAGTTATTGTTATGAGGCTTGTATTAAGTATAGGAAGACACTATATTACCGTATTATTAAAGCCAAATTTAGTATACACCTTATTAATGAAGCATACATTGTACAAGCAGGCAGATGAACCCAGAATATAAACACAATGTGCAAAGTTGTGTCAAATCCATTATAAAGAAATGGCAAAAGGCGTCTGCTTGCCTATACAAAGTATGAACAGTATCATCATTTTAAAATATTTTCACATCACTCTTTTAATAAATGAAGGTACTTTAAGTGTTTTTCACATCAAACATTTTTGAATGTCCCAATTTTTTTAGTGATTGAAATATTGAGGCAAATGGCCTTTTCCCCCCACATCTTTGATTTATTCTTTTAAGAGGTGATCTAACTCTTTGTGGTTTGGAAATGTATGGAAAGTTGACAGGCGTGCACTGCAGTACCTTGGATGTTTTGCCCTTCAGGTCTTCGAGCCAATCACATGACTGAAAACTATGAATTGTGATTTAGTATATCCGGGTGAAATGGCTTCTTGAACGAGAAAAAATGTAGGACAGGACTTGATTTTGTTGACGTGGAACTGTTTGCTAACTGCTGTGTTTACATCTGAGAAGAGAAGAGATATCATTGCAAGGGGAGCACATGAGGATGCATGAATTAAATAATAATAAAAATAATGAATCATTAATAGTAGAGACTGCAATATTCCGTAAAAAAGAAGAACTGACCATTTTGGTTTCATGGTGATTTTTACATTTCTTTAAAGTTGAAGATTTTTGGGGGGGATGTTACAATACCACTGGTGTGAGGTTGAAGGAAGAACTGTCCGTTTATTCAAACAATTGAGTCAGAGAATCCTGTCTGAAAACATTCATTGTTTTTGCAGTTTCAGTTGGTTAGGCTGGTGATGCAGAAATTACATAATTTACTTTTAAGACTTACGCTAAGGTCTCATTAACCACTGTTAGGCAAGTTTTCACAGGCAAAATCAAATCATTACAAAAGTAATCTGTAATTTCATGTGTGGGCGATACATTTCCCAGTTTGCAACGGGTACAGGTTGATGACGTGAATTCACCACCGCTGACCTACAGAAAGCTGCTTGGTTTGAAAGTGACTTCTGTGTGAGTTAGGCTTCATGTATCACTGCATTATTCACAATAAACAAATGACCTATTTTGCCTGTGAACTTTTGCAGAAATAACTTGTTTTAATACAGAGAAATTGAAAACAAGCAAATAAAACATGTCTGGACTTCCTGAAAAATACACTTTTGAAGGCAATAGTACAGTATGGCACATTAAACAATTTTTTTTTTTTTTTACACATTGTGTGAGTCAAAGGGCTGCTGTTTAGTGTCACTTAATTTAAAGACAACTTTTTCCTGTTTGGCATGATTATATATCAGAAACCATGTAAAATCCCCACAGTGTTTTCTGCTTTACCTCTACATCTTTTATATGTGTGTTTCAGAGCTACGCTGATGGTTTTGCCACATGTACATACATGATCAGAAGACATACCAATATATTAGAATTCATTTGTGTTGAAGAAAATGTTCAGTGCAATTCATGTACAATTGCCTCTAGAATTATTAAAGTTTTATTTAGCTATTTCAGGGTTCTTACTTTATTTGTTAGTTTACTGTACAGTCCAAGAAAAATACTGTTGTTGAGAAAAATATATATTGTTTCACCTGTGTAAAGTTAAGTAAATGCTATGGACAGAATGTATATATCCATGTAGAATGCCATTGTCAAGATGGGTGCACTTCAGTGAGTGCCATTCAGAATAAAAGCAAAGTATTTGTCCATGAGTGTCAACACTTACGTCTTTCTTAACACATCAGCTGCTATAATAAAATCAAATATTTGTGATGTATAAAAAAGCAAAACCTTTTATATTTTATAAAAATACACTGCTACTTTTAAAATGTAAATCAATGGAGAAAGATGTTTTTGTGTAATTATAACTTACCAAAACCTTGACCTCCTCATAGTGATCTCTATTAAATGTTGTTTGAGACCATAGTGCCATCTAGTGCTCTTCAAGTGGGTGTGCACCTAGTTTTTTTAATAGATTTTTTTTTTTTTAAAGGCAGATGTATATTGAAATACGATATTGATCCAGTTTATAGCATTTATGATGGTGGTCCAAACAACTGGATCATATTGACAATGTAGATTTGAATCTTCTGGAAAGAAATAGCAGTGCTTGAAGGTAGGAAAATAGCATATGCGATTATATATAATTATATATATATATTATAAGTATATATATATATTTGCTTTAATTTCATCTTAAAAAAATAAAATACATTTATGTATTCCTTCCCTTTGTAACTTGTACTTATCTGAACAATGCCTGTAACTTGGAGCACTTCCTGTGTTTGCATCTTAAAGAATCGCTTTACAGTAAGTCGATTTGGATAAAAGCGTCTACAAAATGACTAAATGTAAATGTAAATATATGAATACAAAGACCTGAAATATTAAAATAATATTCGTGATATATACTGTTTTGACAGAATTGTTCACCAGTTGTACATATACATTTGAATTCAGGAATGTCCTCCTTTTTAATATTAAATAATATGCAAACAAAACAGCCTCTTACTGATTTCAAGTCAGCCTCAGTAAAAGGGACAAAAAGAAAGGTAATTATGCAAGAAATTATTTACCAATCACGATTCATGAAGGTTAATAAGAAAATAAGACCAATCGATTGCACTATGCAAATATGCGATGACGTCGACAAGGCTGGTTGCATTTTGAACGCCGTCGACGAAGAAGGAATGGAAGGTTTATAAATTTCAATTTAATTTCGAATTTCGTTGACTACAACTAGATTGCACACCAAAGACAGCTAACACATACAGTTTGAATGGAGCAGTTTGGACTGAATTAAGAGCACAAATGTCACTTTATATGTAAGGTTTGTTTACAACAAACTAATGTTTGATGAATGTCGATGTCCAGCAAATGTTTGTCACTGATGCTCGAGACCCGAAACAAAACATGTCACTCAAAAGGTAATCTGCCTTCAGTTTCGAAGACAGTTTCCACTTTAAAATGAACCAGATATGATTGTTAGTTACTTTGTAGTCTGTTTTATCCCAGCACTCAAGAATTAACAAAGTATATACACATTTTGTAGGTTATCACAAACCGTGTATAAGTTTCTGTGGCAAAAATATAAACAAACTAATATTTAATGCTGGGTGAAAACTTCGCTGGTACTTCACCAGCAGTCATTTTCAGTGTTTCTTGTTTTTCTAATTGCCCATTACCTTCAACTTAATTCATCCTCAAAATGTAAATTTTATACTTGGGTATATAGTTCAATAATGTGGTAAATTATGGGCTTGTGCATTTTTAATGTGGTGACAATCATGAATTTATGTTATTTTCTTAGAGGATTAAAACAAGATATTGTTTCTAAATACCATTCATTTCTGAATCATCATCATCAAATGTGAATAAAAAACACAAATATGATTTTAGACTGGTTTTATTTCCAGTAGTACAAATGACATTTCACAGTTGAAATTAAAATCTAATTTCACACAGAGTTTTGGCATGGTTAAAAATCATATTGGCTGACATCTAAAAATAGTAATGATACAACAATCTCTCCTATTAAGCAATAGGCTAAAGCATGAGACTGTCAGCATGTGCCAGTGACTGATCTCTCTCAGTAGTTTTACCACATATATTGAAATATATTGTTTTCCACATATATTGAAAATTAAATAATTTCCATGGTAACTTTATAAATGCTTGTCAGTGTCATAATGAAACTTTTTGAGGTATTTTCCATTCCCCCTCAGTAATCAGGATAAACTCCTCACTAGCCTGCAGTGATGGCTTTCAGGCTGCTGGTCCTCTTCATGATGTTTGGTACGAACAGAAGTCCAGATGCTCTCTCGATGCTCTCGATGGGAACCAGGAAGCGTTCCAGTGGAATCTTCTCATCGACCGGCATATTGGGCATCACATAGGACCGCAGCTCCACGTCTCCTCTTGGCTTTTCAAGAATCACAACCTTAAAGAAGTGAGTCGGCACGGCTACATGGTTCTTTCCCAAAACCTGGTACTTCACATATATTTTCCCATCAGGTTCCTGTCTGTAGATGCAGGGAGGGGAAAATTAGATTTCAATGTATTAAAATATCAGTTGATTTTAATAGTTTTGCATATCTTGATTTCAGGCTCATTGAAATATCTCGATCAGTGCTCCTCAGGAGCATATTGAGAGGCTTTTACCGGGGTAAGTACAGTGGTCCAGTGCACACGAAGACATTCTGATAATGCTTGGTGAGAGAGCGACAATATTTCTCCAAGTTATTCCATGCATTCTGGTTTAGATGAGGATTCTGTTGGGAAAGATATCAGCAGTATTAACAGCCATAATTTACCCTTACAAAAAAAAAAAGGGAAACTCTTTAAATGATTGGTGGTTTTATGGATTGTATAAAATAATGTGCTCATGGCAATCTACCCTACTCTTTGGTTCTTACCAACACAAAGAATTAAAAAATGAATGAATGACATCCTTTTCAATTCATGAGTAAGAATTTGAATACCACAGAATGAAGAAGAATTTTAATAACCAAAACCAATTTCTTTTTTTAACTCATAATTGATTAGACATTTTATAAATTCAGTACGTTGAATTATTAATAAGAAGCAATTATTAATAAATAGAAAAAAATAAGTTAAATTAATTGTCATAGGTGACTTTTTAAACAAATTTTCTGGTTTATTTTTTTCCTTATTGATTAAATTTAATTTAATTTATGCATTTAGCAGACGCTTTTATCCAAAGCGACTTACAGTGCATTCAGGCTATAAATTTTTACATATCAATTAGCATATTATTAATTATGATTAGACATATCAATTCATTATTTGATAATAAACAAATTATAAATAAATATTAAAAATAAATTAAATCCATTATTATCGTTGGCATTTTAAACCGTGTTTATTAATATCTATTTTTTATTTTCTGATATATATAGACATTTTGATTGACATTGACACTTATATTAATTCAATAATGGTTTTACTATTAATACTAAACAAATGATTTGTAATAAAAAATAATTTAAATACATTTTAAGAGGTCTTTAAGAACTTTACGAACACTGATTATTAATCTATATATAGGTTCTGGTCATATAATTAGAATATAATCAAAGAGTTGATTTATTTCACTAGTTCCATTCAAAAAGTGAAACTTGTATATTATATTCATTCATATGGAAGCATATGGGTAGCATTATTCAATTTGGGATGTAATATGCAAAATGACAATGCAATATGTAAAATGGCAATGCATTTCTGTATTTACATTTACATTTTCCAATACATTTGTGCAACGTTTGGTGCAAAATGAAAATGAAAATTAAATTACATAAGTTTAATTTGCCATTTCATACACCAGTTTTAATATGTAAAATGAATATTAATTTTAATGCTTTGTAAGTTGCAAAATTAAAATGAAAATGTATTACAGAAATAATTAGATATGTCTAACATGTTCAAGCAAAAACCGTGGCAAAATGATCATTTAAATGCTATTTTTCTTAAATGCATCAACACTCACAGTCAAGACACTTACGATTGCATTTTCATTCAATGACCCGCAATGAATGTAGCAAAATTCAATGTGCACACTGAAAATGCATTCCGAACCGATCAAATCTCCGCCCCCCTCCCGCCCTGTCAATCACTGCGTGAACAAGGCGGGGCTTACAGAAGGTCAAGAGACTCAAGTGAGAGAAAATGGACAAGACAGATGGTCCGTGTACGTTTTGATCATTTCAGTTTATGGCTTCAATATTTCATTCGCACTTGTGGGCGGAGCTGAAACGTTGCTTTCATCTGATTGGTCGAATCGCTCCGCTTTCAGCTCTGTCTTTTTATTCTTTCAGGCAGAATAAGAGTCAGTGCGAGTGAAGCACTGTAATGTCTGAAACCACCGCTCACTGTTAATTAGCATAATATTTGAATCAGATGTAGCTGGGCACATAATTTTTGCTGCTGAAACCTGCAAGAGACCCCGTTTAATTATTGTATGAATATTGTCCCACGCAAATAGTTCTGTCTCTTTGGATAACAGTGAAGTGGAAATAAATAGAGTTAAATTTATTAAATAAAATTAAATAGGATTTTTTGGGAAGGTAAGTCTGGCCAGTTATACAAGCAACACGAGTCAGATGAGTCTGAAGATCTGAGCTGAATTGGGTGAAACATTTAAGTTCTAGTCTGTGTCAATTACTCTCATAATAAATAATAATAATAATGTTAACTGTATTTTTCGGTATAAGTTGCATCAGTCCAAAAATACGTCATGACGAGGGAAAAAACATATATAAGTCGCATTTATTCAGGACCAAGAGAAAACATTACCGACTACAGCCGCGAGAGGGCGCTCTGGGGTAGGCTACAGGAGCACTGAGCAGCATAGAGCTAATTTTACTATTTTTATTTAGAAATTTAACTATATTAATTTTTACAATTATTTATTAACCCCTTACTAGTAACCCCCCTTTTTTGGCATGGAGACCGAAATTACATACCCAAAATAAAAAGGTTTCTGCTCATGATTCTTTCTGACTAGATACATAATCAACCTTTGTTCACAAAGCTGACACTTTAAAGTTTACTGTTCAGGAATCAGAATCACTCAGACTGTTATGATAATAGAGATATATAAGCTCAAACATAAAAACAAAAATAAAAATATAAAAAACATGTTTTAAATGTATTTAAAAAAATGTTGATGTAGGAAATGAGTTTGAAAACACAGTGTAGCTAAGGCCACAAGTCTTCCAAACCTTCATAAAAAATTTCATAATCGAATCTGTAAAACGGTGAATTTTATGAAATATTTTCTAAGGCCATGTCATGTGTGTTTTTAGAGAAGGCTAATCAGATTGATTTATGGCACTTGTCATCTCTATAAGATCTCACATGTAAACATTCCTGTGCTCTTTGTGTATGTTTCACTGTTGAAAGCTGCCCGATTCATTATTCTATTGTTCTCACCAAACGAGTCTTTCACACCTCCGCCAGGTATGACACATTATCCGCATTATTCTTTTATCATTATTCTTTTGTTTTTATTCCACCTTTATTAGCCTTGATTGTGGTTTTTCAGGCTTTACAAAGCAACAAAGCAGCGATCTCACTTCAGTCTCTCTTTGCATTTAGCCCTTATTTATCAAAAGTCTTACTATAAAAATACAACAAAACATTTTCTTACGACCTTACGTGAATTATTGAGACAAAAATGCATTATGAAGAAGAAAAACACCTGCTATTAGTAGCATTGGTGCTAACGTTAGCATCAAGCTACATCTGACAATTTATGAAATTATTAGTACACTTTTACTAAAAACTCACTTTAAACCCCGATCGAGTGTTTACAATAACTTCCTTTAGCGATCAGGGGTGGAATTTGGTCGTTTACTGTTGTAAAAATATGTTATTTGTAGCCTTTTTCATCGCTGCACAAGTTAGCATTTCCGATGTACATTTTCGATTTTTTTTATAAAAACGCCCCAGATCTCAAGAAATTCTCATACCAAGCTTTACTATCGTAATCGCGGGTTTATTGTTCGGATATTTTGTGTGTACAGAGGTGTTTCAGTGTTGTTTTGGCCAGATAACTACCAGGAAGTGTGCAGGAAGCATGTGACACGATGGGGCGGTGTCCAGATATTACACTCTCAGATTGACATTTGGGAAGGCCCAATCGGAGTCTGAGACACACAGCACGAGCTGCCGGCACAGCAAACACATACACAGATCGCTGGGAGAGGCTGTTTATCATCTGATCGCGTAAATCCGTGGAAAATGAATAGAAATGACGATTCTGTCTGAAGAAATATGAAGTAAACATCAGTAAATATATCCATATATCTCCGCAGATATGCATCTTTGGTCTATAAATCCTTATTGACGCTGTTCAGTGAGTCTATGTGAACACAAATAAACCGCTTTTGACGTGACTGAATATGAGTGAGTGGTGAATTTCTATTCAAAATGTGGCATAATACGGATTTATTATTTTGCACTCCTGACATAAATCACTAAATATCTGTCACTGCAACAATGTTTTATCAAAATATTGGTCAAATATCGAAGCTAGAGTCTTTAAACTTTCAATTGATGCATAGTTTGTCCAGATGAAGTAAGACAGTGATGTTTAATGTGCTGTGAAGGTGAAACAATAATAAACTGGGGCCGTCAGCGATGTTTGCACGTAAAGGGGTTAATGTCACACACACACATACCTAGTGCCTTATGACTTAAAAGATGAGAGTGGTAAATGTTACAGACATGGAACTGTTCATTCTATTATTGATTTTTATTTCCACTTCACTTTTATCCAAAGAGAGGGAACTATTTGCACTGTATTTATCAGTGGGACAATATTCATACAATACTACAACCTAGAAATAATTTGCAGGTCTCGACAGCACGAATTATGTGCCCAGCTACATCTGATTCAAATATTATGCTAATTAACAGTGAGCGGTGGTTTCACACATTACAGTGCTTCACTCGCACTGACTCTTATTCTGCCTGAAAGAATAAAAAGACAGAGCTGAAGGCGGAGCGATTCGACCAATCAGATGAAAGCAGCGTTTCAGCTCCGCCCACAAGTGTGAATGAAATATTGAAGCCATAAACTGAAATGATCAAAACGTACACGGACCATCTGTCTTGTCCATGTTCTCTCACTTGAATCCTCTTCTCTCACTTGAGTCTCTGACCTTCTGTAAGCCCCGCCTTGTTCACGCAGTGATTGACAGGGCGGGAGGGGGGCGGAGATGTGGTCGGCTCGGAATGCATTTTCAGTGTGCACATTGAATTTTGCTACATTCATTGCGGGTCATTGATGAAAATGCAATCGTAAGTGTCTTGACTGTGAGTGTTGATGCATTTAAGAAAAATAGCATTTAAATTATCATTTTGCCACAGTTTTTGCTTGAACATGTTAGACATTTCTAATCATTTCTGTAATACATTTTCATTTTAATTTTGCAACTTATAAAGCGTTAAAATTAATATTCATTTTACATATCAAAACTGGTGTAGGAAACGGCAAATGAAAATTATATAATTTGCACCAAACGTTGCACAAATGTATTGGAAAATGTAAATACAGAAATGCATTGCCATTTTACATATTGCATTGTCATTTTGCATATTACATCCCAAATTGAATAATGCTACCCATATGCTTCCATACATTCATTACACACAGACTGATATATTTCAAATGTTTATTTTTTTTAATTCTGATGATTATAACTGACAACTAAGGAAAATCCCAAATTCAGTATCTCAGAAAATTAGACTATTACTTAAGACCAATACAAAGAAAGGATTTTTAGAATTCTTGGCAAACTGAAAAAAAAAAAATAAATATATATATATATATATATATATATATATATATACACACACACACACACACACACACACACAACTTTTCTCTTAATTAAATAGTTATATACCGTTTATATGTGGCATTTTAAAAATAGATTATTAATATTATCCAAGGATAAATTTCATTTGAATTGTACTTTTGTAACAGCTGTTTGCAGAGGCTTGATCAGCTGTTATACAGTGCGTGACTCACCTGTGGTGACACATTGCTCAGGTAGAAGGTGTCATCCATGGCTTTCTGACTCCATTTGTGGTTGGCTGCTGCGGCCAGGTGACCCCTGTCAAACCCACTGCCCTTGTAATCCGCATTGCTCGATCTGTGGTAAACATGAACCGAGTCGTCCTCTTTGAAATCGCAGAACTTCCTGTCCGAAGTCCCGGTTACTGTCTCGGCGTTGAGCTGCTCGATGACCCAGGCTGCAGTCCTGTTTCTGGGGTCGTATGAGGTCACGTAGGACTCTCTGCTCTTGATGTTGGACAGCGAAGGGAAGCCGTACTTCATCACAGCTGTGGATCTGCTTACAGCCACCTGTCCCGGCTGGTACGGGCTAATCTCTGACGCTGCGTCGACGCTCGGGACCGGGATGACCGGGATTCGGTCCAGCAGTCCGCCTCTGTGACTCGTATACCGGTTTTTGTTAAGGCGATCGCCGGTTGCTGTCAAGGTGGCACCGATGCCTATGCCAGCTGTCACTGACAGCCCGGATAAAACCCACCGCGAACAGAAAACACGATGCATAATTCACTCTTAATAAATACAGTCAATTAAATTAAATAAATCAAGTGCAATTATTTGCCCACTAGATTTACATAACCCATGTGAGTCAGTCCCACCGGCTAAAACCATAGACAGTAAAAGAAGCGCGCAGGTCATTTAGTCGCATGTTTATGACATCATGTTTTTTTTTTCTTAAAAAGGCAGAGCACCGTTTCAGAATTAAAGTTACAGGGTCATTCCTACTATGCAATACGTTTTCATGTCGCAAACACTTCTAAATAGAGGATAATATTTTGTTTAATTATAACTTCTTTTTTATCACTGTCACAATAAAATTAAATAATTTTTAGTAATTTTAAACTTTGGTTTGAACTGGTGTAGGCCCTACAAATTTACCCTTTTAAAATTAAAATATCTTTTTTAATTTTACTCTATTGCAAATGTTTATTTCAGAAATAGTTTACATTAATTCACTGTTACATTTTTAAATGTGTTTTCCTGTGTCCTCAAAATCTCTTTCAATCCTGTTATTGTTATGTGTTATTCTAGTATTTTTGATGTACTGTTGTAGTTTATTCAAATGTAGAAGTTTGAGCTTTTAATGTTTTGAGCTGTTACCTTTTATCTTCTGTTTTATTATATGACATATTATTTCGCATAAGAAAAAAAATTGGGAACCTATGACTCAAATGCTAATTCTGTTCTGGGTTTTAATTGAAAACCAATCCCCTTTTAGCTATTATCACTTAAAAACATCCCATGCCGATTGATAGTAATCTAAAAATATTAACACTACAAATTATTCTTTATGCTTTGTGTAAGCAAACTTTCAATCCCTCACCAGGCAATGGTTAACTTTAGCTAATTATTTCCATCATGTTGGTTTTCTGAAAGTAGGTATTAAAATGCTTTCATAAATTACAAAGTTATGGAGCTTAAACATAAATGAGCACACTACATGTGAAAAAAAAATGCTAATTACATAATACATTGTATGTTATACACCATGCAATCTATTTCTGTGAATAGTTTGTATTTAACTCATGCTTGGATAGAGCTAATTTATTTGTTTCCAGAAAGCAAAAGTCTCCACCTGGCATTAGCTGCTGACTCAAGTTGTGTTATTAAAGGTATATTTATTTATTTCAGTGCAGGTGGTTGGAGCGATGCAAACGGCTCAGCACATTTGATTCTGGGTCTGTAGACATATATACAGCTGATTCACCTTGTGAAACTTTGTAAGGAATAAAAATGCCCTGATATTAATTACTCTTATTAGCTGCTGTGACTGTTGTGTTGGTGTAATGCTGCAGAAGGTACTATTTGTAAAGCTTTCATATGAATATAGAAGGACAGAGTCTAAAGAAAGACAATTCACTCACGTATCTTTGTGCTTTCTGATTGTCAGGTTTTATTCATTTATAATATTTATTGATAGTATTTTGTTTACCCTGGCTCATCATGAATGTAAAGCATCTGTAAATATGAAATGCATCAAAAAGCCCATGAGCCACTCAAGATTTTGGCATTTCTTTGAGTCTCGCGCAAGGAAAATAAAATTATTTGAAAAATTTCCTGATTGCATGATATACAGTGTGCTGAATTTTGAATTGTTAATCTGAATGGCCAATCTAATTGTGTTGATTGACAATGCATTTTATTCTTTTCTATGCTTCATAATTATCTAGTATTTATTTGGGGTTTGTGGGACTTTGTGCTTTAGGAATGTACTTATTATCATGTGTTAATAAGCAGTCCTGAATGGTCATATCTGCACTGATGAATACATGCCAGTAACAAGATGATGTGCAGGTTACATTGAGCTAAAGCTGTGCATGTAATGAACCGTTTATGCTTTATTTAAATATAATTATATGAATGAAGAAATATTCCAAATATATTAGAGATGCGCTCATGATGTCTCATCAAATATAGTTTTACCATGGTGTAAATACCATATGCACTGCAATAAAGGCTGCAATGTCTTTACAGTGGTAACATTTACTCAACAAAAATAACAATTTCTACAAAAAATATTGAAATAATAATAATCATAATATACAATACTTCATATTTCCTTTCAGATAGACCGATATATGTATATTTGTTCAGTGTGACAATTTAAAACCTCTTTCTACATTCCATAAACGCAATCTCAAACACAAGCTAGAGACGTTCATTCTTCATATTAGCAGGATGGCGATTAAACATCTTATCCATCAGATTCATCTAACCTCAGTGGCAATAAAATGCAAGAAAAAAAATGCAGCAATGGAAAGAATTGTAAAAACAAGTCTTCAAGAGAAGAAGAATAACTTGGCATAAGTAGGCTTCCGTGATATCGACTGTTTGTTGTTCGTTAAAACAAGCTGGCTAAGTGTAGTGCTTGTACCTCTGTGAACGCCGAAACTACAGAGAAAGTAGAAATGCAAAGGAAATGAAACCACATCTATATATTTCTCCACTTTCTGTTGAGTTTTGTGTTGAGTGAGCTGAAACTGAACTTAAGTTGTTTTTGTTCTGTTTTTGGTTTATAGTTCAGGCGATCAGTGATGCTAGTAGACGAGCAATTAACTGCTCATCTCATGAAGGCGTTTTGACCTCAGTGGAGCCGCCGGCATTTCCAAAAAAGATTTCCGCACCGTGAGGCTGGGTCCATACAGGTTCAGGCCACTCTCTCTCCATCCACAGGGTTCAGCCCTTTGGCCTGCGTAGACTAGGATTGATATCAGAACTAAGATGGGTTTCTAGGTGCTGACTTTAAGCAGGCTGTTGGCTAGAAGGCATAGCAGCAGCGTCAGTGTGCTGAGGTAGCAGGCCGATGCGCCGTCGCACCCTTTCTCGCCCTGGCAGCGTGGCTGCTCACACAAAACGCCCCTAAAGCTGGGCAGACACACGCACTTCTGGTTCTGGATGCAGGAGCCTCCATTCTGACACAGGAGGAGCTCGTCATCGCACACGTTTGCTGGGAAGAAGAACAGAGGGGAGATTCTCATTAATGATGTTACAGATCTGCAGATAGATCATGTTTTAAAAGATTGTCTTAAAGTTAGGTTTATTTTTTCCATCCTATACGTTGGTATTCATTTAGCAGTTATCTTTTACTCCGAGTGATTTAAGGTGTTCACATCGACAGTTTACTGGAAGGGAATCATTTTCAGTGAAAGTGACCAAGGGGTATCGTATGTTTTTTTCAGTCTGTAAAGTAATATATGTCTACACCACTTTTAAAAAGGTTTTAAAGATGTAAAAAATATTTGTAAAAAAAAGTATTTTATGCTCATCAAGCATTTATCTGTTCAAAAATACAGTAAAGAAAAATTATTACAATTTAAAATAAACTTTTAAGTATAATTTGTTCGGTGTCACATGATCCTTTAGATTTGTATCTATTCTTGATTTGCTGATCAAGTTTTCTCTTTATTGTCAATATCAAAAACTGTTGTACTGCTTAATATTTTTGTTAAAACTGTGATACATTTCTTTTCCAGGATTCTATGAATTAACATAAGCTGAAAAGAGCAGCATTTATTAGAATTTTTTATTTATTTGTTTATTTGTTTATTTTATTTTTTGTGGTAGTAGTAGTAATGTGAAAATCAGTTTAATGCATTGCTGAGTTATACTTTATTTTAAGTTTCCTTGTTACAGTGTAATTATAAGTTCAAGTACTGAATAATATTAATATTAACTACATGTACTTACTGTATGGTTAGGATTAGGGTTTGGCCTAGGGTTACTTGCATGTAATTATGCATAATTCATTGTTATTATAATAGAAAGTACATGTAACGTGTAACAAGGACACCTTAAAATAAAGCGTTACCCATTGCTTAATAAAAGTATCAATAAAAAATATACATTTTATATTAGAAATAAATAACAGATCATAATAATCAGTCTATAGAATCACATTAAATATTTAATTATAATTTGTTTATAATTAGAAATTAATTAATGAAACTGCACCTCACAGTAAATTGAGTTGGAGTTTAAAAAGCAGTCAAAAAACCTGGTCATTTATTATTTTAAGGTTTATGCAATGCCTGCATGAAAACCAGACCTTATTAGAGCAGAGACAATAATGATGACCCAGGATCTGTGAACGATTATAACTTGTGATCCAGCAATAATGATGGAAATCTACAGACCTCCATCAGTCTTTTGGAGACTTGGCATTAATGTTAATCAAAAAAACAGTTTTCCTGAGTGCCTGGTGAACTGGGAGCTGTCACAATCAAGTATATATTTGTAAACAGTAATTTCACTTGTGATAACTTGTGTAGGTTTTGGGCTGTTTCCTAGTCCTTGGCTGACAGTGTTACATTATACACCCAATTCTTTGCAAGGTTTGAACCAGCAGCCTCACTGCTTTAGCCACTGTATCACCCCACCCACAAGTACAGTATCTATCTATAATGCACAACTGCTGCAAACAGCAGGTTGTTATTGGTTCTACAACAGCAAAGACCTCTGTGAGTAACAACAATGTTGCTCATATGTTTGAGTAAAATGACAGCCATATGTTGTTCATTCACAGCACTTTATTTGTTGTGCGAAGTGGTATCATCCATCACAGAATGTGTCTTTAATGACTAAGCCTGTGTTTAATGCCTTTGTGGAGGAAGTGTGACTTACGCACGCAGCCTTGCTTCCAGGTATATCCAGGCAGGCAGTCCTCACACTTCTGGCCCGTGGTGCCCTCTCGACACTGACAGAAGCCTGTGTCATTGCACCGGGCGTGAAAGGAGCCCAGCTGATTACAGTTACACTCTGTGTATAGAAAATGTATACATTATAAAGCAATTGTAGGTTATTTGTGCATAAACCTTGAGAAGGTGGCTATCTTCTCTTTATTTTATGATAGATTTCATTGAACTATGAAAACAATATAACTTTCAGAGCGTAAAACTCGAAAATAGCTAATCTTACCAATACCAAATACTGCTTAGCATATTGAAGGATAAAGTTAGAAACAATTTTTAACTATGTTCCTAATTGGGCAGTAAAACTGTGCTGGACTCGACAGCAAACCTGCAGCTCTTAAAGAAATTGTGCACTCAAAAATGAAAATTAGCTTGAAGTGTACTTTTTGTGTGAACAGATTTGGAGAAATTCAGCATTACATCACTTGCTTACCAGTTACCAATGCTCCAACAGTGCAAAAAAGTAAATTCCCTGTTGTCCTCTCACATCAACATCATCCAGCACATTCTTGAGACATCTTTTGGACAGTTTTTTCTTGTAAACTATGGTTGGTCTGTGCATATTTCTCACCTGATCCAGACAAGATGACTGGAGACAGCAATAATATTAAAAGAGGGTTTTTATTTGAGCTGGAAGCAACATTTTGAAGTTAAAATGCCTTAATGATTGATGGATTTGTTGTATCAATCACTTGTGGATTATTGTGTTGTTTTTATCAGCTGTTTGGACTCTCATTCTGACGGCACCCATTCACGGCAGAGGGCCTATTAGTTATCAAGAGGTGTCATGCTATGTTTATCAAATTTGTTCCAATGAATAAACAAATTAATCTACATCCTGTTTGGCCTGAGGGTAAGTACTTTTTTTTTTGCAAATGTTCATTTTTGGGTGACTATTCCTTTAAGTAATTGAGCAGAACAGTGCACATAGCATTTTGCTTAAGAAAAACTGTATACAGAAGTCACAAAAATATTTGGTAAATAGTCATAAATAGCAGTATTAATGGACCTCCAGGAAAATGAATGTTTATAGAAAAATACATTAAGAAATTATGTACAATTTTTCTAATGTTACAGCATTTTGCCTAAAGGCAATATAGCATAGCCTGAAGGCAACAGGCATATATTCACGTGTTAGCAAGAAAATTAACTTCTGTGTTTGTGAGTTTTATGTGATCAGTGTTGTTCATTAGTCATGTAAGCACTGTTTGCTCTATGCATTCACAAGGGCATAATTTGTCCATCTGGGCAGCTGTCAGTCATAGCGTAGTGATTTATGTGTGTGTATTTTTCCAGCAGAGGTCACTGTATCATTAACAAAGTGTTGTGACAGATTGCTTGAACAGCTCTTGTAGCAGTTTTCATCAAAAAAAAAAAAAAAAAATGCCTTCTGATTGTATTTTTCCTTTTAAAGTCAATTTTATTTACTTTTTAATACACATTCCTTGTCTTATGATTCATTGTATTCCCCCCCAAAATATTTTGTCTTTATAATCTTTTATCAAAATGTCAAAACGCCTCACATCTCTCTATTAAGTTTTACCATGTACTGTCCACTTTTTAAAATTCAGTCAATTCTTACAGATAAAATCAATTGCCATCCTATTGTGCTTTTATGTTGGTTTTTTTTTTTTTCTTGTGAAATACCCGGTATTACTATAAAGTATTACATTAAGGAAGTAAAATGGGTTGTATGTGGCATTTCATGTTGAGTTTAAGATCATGCACAAAAGAGTACAGAATCACACTTTTTTTTTTCTTTTGTGCTACTCTCATATTAATACAGATACTGGTAGTTTTAAGATGGACAGTTAAAAATGCAAGTTGTTCAGTTTCCCAGATCTAAAGTAAAAGAAGGCGAGTCTCTAAAATGAATGATGCTTGATATTAGTATATTTAAATCCATACTTCTGTTGGACTTCAGTAGGTCAGAAATTGTCACATGTATGGCAAGGTGGTGGCAGACCAAATGTTGGACCGTATGCAAATGAGGAAAGATTTCTCGACCTTTCCAATTTCATACATATCATTTGGCCAGAAAGGACAATTTCTGAGCGGCATGGTCAGGGGAACGGTGGAACGGATTGGCGTGGAGTGATATCTGACTGACCTATGCAAACATTCTCATCGTCCAGCTCTGCGGAAGCATTCCGGAAGTATCCGAGGCGGCAGTGCTGACAGTTCTGCCCTCTAGTGTTGTGTTTGCAGCTCACACAAGTCACAATGTTGATGAAATCAATGTAACTGCAGCGATTTGAGTGACCGTTGCACTCGCAGTCTGATGGAGAAAGAGTAGATAGGTGTTAGTCTGTGGAACAGGGAATGAGCGACAGGAAGGGGAAAAGACACAGGAAACCCATGGATGAGAGGACATGGGCATGACATGTAGACGCTAAGAAGACTATAAACTAGGCTAAGATTATTGAGCCAGCCTGAAAAGCTCGCAAGCAATTAACATTACCTAAAAAAATTATGTGAATTAGATTACAGACCATATTAGCCAGTTGATTTCCAGTCCAGCCTGAACTGTGGCTGTCCACTCATTGCTTTAATCCAATGTAAATTTATTGAGAATTTTTGGTATTGGAATTATTTCTTCACTATTTAAAACAGAAGAAAAGGCTGTCGCCTTTTATTCAAAAATAAACATGCTGTGACACATTTTCTTCAAATTAGGGCTCCAAAATGATTAGTCGCATCATAATCAATTCAACATAAAAGTCGATGTTTACATGAAGTAAAAGTTAATGATTACGATTAAGTTTTTGTTTACTGTAGATATTTATTATGTATAGATAAATACACACGCATACATGTATATATTAAGAAAAATATGTTAGATTTATATGTAATATAAATTATATACAAATACATTCAATACATACAAATATATATTTTTAAATATATATGTATGTGTGCATTTATATGTACATAATAAATATACACAGTACACACACACAGAATGCAAACACAGAATGCAAACTTTTATTTTGAATCGATTAATCTAGTCTAATGATTAACTAATCGTTCTGCAGTCTTGATAAAAAAGTAAATTGTCAAAATGTTGACAGTTTTATAGTATATCGTACAAACTCTAGAAACATCAATGTTATCACTTGTAATCACACAAAAAGGCTTTTCTTTATGTATTTTTGTTTGACTGTAACATGGATTTGGCTCTATTTTGATTTATAATATGTACATGCGGAACAGGGCTGTAGAACAAAGTCCTACCATTATTTGTTTATTCTAAATCATTTTATTTTAATTCATTTTTAATTAAAGACACATAAGTAAATTAAGCAGTAGCCTAATAGTTCTAATAGGTATATTACTTATAGTTTAACTAGAACCTAGTTTAACTGTACTTTGTTCCTTATTACTGTTATACATTGTTTTATTTATGCATTAAACAGATTTTATATTGTATGTTTCATCTGTAGATAGAATTTTGCAGAAAAAGTCTTGTAATCTGGCCTGCACACACCAGACAATTATTCCATTTGGCTTGTTGGTATGGCTGAATTTTCAGAAATTAAGTGAGTTTTTGTAGCGCTTCAATTTTTCTCCGAAGATTACATTTGTACGATTTTTGGGATACTTTTACACAACACAATATCTTAGACATCTCCAAACAGACTGACTAAACAGTAGAAGTCATAAGTATGAGTGAATAAACACACCTGTAGGCCTTAATTAACATAGTTTAAATGGACATTAATATAACACTGATAAACAGTGGTAATGAGCTGTGTTTGAGAAGCTGATCTTTTCGATTCTTTGCTGTTTGGACACTTGGGGCTTTGAATAATTGATATGATGTTTTAAAGCTGCTGGCGACGTGGGGTCCTGCTGTGTCACAGTCAGCTAAGCAGTGGGATGGGGGGCAAGAGCAGCTAATTAAATATAAATGCTCAATTACTCCCCAGATCGGTGAAGGGATGGAGCGATGTTTCACAAACGATCTTGCATCTTCAGCAGACAGCTGTCTAACACTCGACGAGTGAAAATGCAAAGTAGCTACTTTCTAGAAGAGGACGCTTTTGATTATACAGCCTGGGGGAGATCCTTCTGTTTTCTAGCAAACACAATACATCATGAGCGGCTTACCTTATAAGATAAAGCAAAAACCAAAACATGCGAGCACAAAGAAAAGAGAGACAAGAAAGGGCGACACGGAAGAGAGGAAATGAATAACATTTAGGAAGCAATTTTTCCACAGTTTCCATATTAGTGTCTGTCCATATTCAGAAAAACAGAAATCAAAACCCAATTGTCCTGTGATAAGCATTGCCTACAGGAGCACTAATGCATATAAATACATCATTCACATAAAATGTCATTAAAACTCTGAAAATAACGTTTTTTTTTTTTTGCTATCTTGATTTAAAGCATTGCCTTACCTTGAAATCTGATGTACGCTATTCTTGACATCTCTGTTTTTGGCCCCCCAGGGATCAAAATCCTCGCAACAACTTTAGAATAAAAGCAACGTTATTCTCTTGGTTGGCTAACACAGCTGCACTGGTGGCACAAATCACTCAACAATGTGGAAAAATTCACTGTAAGGGCCTAAAATGTGAAACGAGATACACTGGAATGATGCCACTGTTATTTTTAGGAAAGCTGATGTTGTAAACAAAACAGCCTAAAACTAGAGGAAACTATAGGGTTTCGAGTTTCTTTCTTGTGGATCTTATCAATTCAATACGCTGGTTCTTCACTAACAGATACTCCATCTCATCCACAGCAGCATTACTGGAAGATTCAATGCAGTCAAGCAGAAATGCATTTTCAGACCGCAGTCATTTAAAAAGTTAAATGTTGTGTCAGATGAGTGCAGTATTTGTTTGTGTCATTTCTGTAGTGTAGCTACACACGGTGAACACACTCAACGACAAATGCTGTATACATTTCTTCTCATAGTCATTCTTTTCATTATCTTTTTCTGTCTTTTTTTCCTTCTCTTTCTTGTCCTCTTTGGCTTCCCTGCTCTTTCCAGTTTTCCCAGCCTCGTTCTTCTTCTTAATGTCACCTGATACTGTTTACACCAGAGAGATCACGAGTGTTTGAAAGTGTTTTATTCTTATTTAGTTCATTTTAATGATTGTTCAGATCTGATACATGATTTGTTTTATGCCGACATAGTGGTTCATCATTTAAGAATATTGTTTTAAACATTTGTTCATGGAATGTACAAAGGTCTGTTCATTAACATGGTGTACTTGCGAGGCAATCAAATTAAAACTTGACCCCCCACCTCACCAAAGGTCCTAACAAGGTTGGGTATTTAATTTGTTTAATCAGTTTTTCTGTCAGAATCAGTGTTGTTTATTCAAATAATAGAGTAGTATTAGTTTTGCTTTAAAGGGATAGCTCACTCAAAGTGACAAATCTATCATCATTTACTCATCCTTTTGTCATTCTAATCCCATATGATTTGTTTTCCTCAAAATGCAAAATTTATCAAAAGGAATCTTTTATTTGTATAGAATATTCCATAAAAATGTTTTATATATTTTTTCCCCATATAATTAAAGTGAATGGTGACTGAGGCTGTCATTTTGCCAAACAACACCTTTTGTGTTCCACAGAAGAAAGCAAGTCATACAGGTTTGGAATGACATAAGGGTGAGTAAATGATGACAGATTTTTCATTTACTATTCCTTTAAGAGAGGCAGGACTCTATTCTGAAGGCAATTTGGGTTGCGAGACACAAACTTCAACAGATTGCACCTCTACAATGAACCTCTGAAGTTCCTTTAAAAGTGTATCATTGTGTAAGTTGCACTTTAGCAGGGATTATACTTGTCAGAAAATTCAGGTGTCAGATTTGCTGAGGGTACTTGGGGCCTTGACGTTTTTATCTTTCTTCTCCAAGTTTGTTGCTGTTTTTCCCCCATTGGTTCAACAAGAGGAACTTCACACTTCTCTCCTACTTCGGATGGAGTTTTACTGTCAGTCTCCGCATTAGGTTGAGGAGCAGCATCAGTGACTGTTTCCGCACCATCATCTGGATCGCCAGGAGCAGGTTTAATTTCATCACACACATTGGTTGCCTCTGCATCACCTGGACCTTCAAGAGTCTGAAGTTGCCGGGGCACTGGAAGCAATCTCAGGAGAAACTGTAACTATTGCTGGAGCATCTGTTACAGCATCAATTGCAGGTGCATCACCATCAGATGTGGGAGTTAGAGGAACATCAGATGCTGGGACAATCAAATCAAAGTCTGGAGAGAATGAATCAACTGTCTTCAACACTGCATCAGTTGAGGACATGACTGTGCTTGTAATTAAGGTAACCATTCCAGCCGCTTCCACTAGGTATCCAACAGAAACCAGTGAAACTGCATCAGTTGAATGGTGCTAGCTGATGCTAAAGATGTTGTTTCAGAAGTTGCCGTGGCTGCAGAAGGTGTTGTTGCCATGGTTGCAGAAGATATTGCTTGGATGTCCATATTAAGCGTTGTTGCAGTGCGATCAGAGGATGAATCAGTAACCTCAGGAAGAACAGAAAGTGGATTGCTTGTAACAAACCCAGTTGTTGCAGTCATGGTGTCGGTTGCTGCGGTGGCCGCATCGGGTTTCACATCTGGTGCTGTGGAAACTGTAATTGTGTATAGAGCATAAAGAGTCAGATATCTGAACCATTCTGTCAGAAGCAGTATAGATGCCTACGGATGCCATTGGTGCCCTTTGGGCTTACATACTGTACATAATGGATGTTATTGCAGTGATTCAACCTTTGGCCATTTCCAGTTCAGCAGAAACGAGATACACAAGATCTGATAGAATCACTTCCCCCGTTTGTGCCCCTGTCCAACCTTTCAAGGACAGCTGCGTTTTCCTGTTATGGTTTCATGTATCTATCTCACTCTGTAAGTTCAATAAATTTGCCCCTTTTTGGTCTTCTTTACCATGACCTGGTCTCTTTTCTCTTATGAAATATTTAGCAGCTGTTCATTCAATCGCTATTCAAAAATAGATCTGAAAGAATTGAGCTCCGGCCTTCAGCTGAGCTTCTACTGCCACGCCATGTGCTCTCAAAAGTGATTGTGTTTCACAATAACAGAGTATTTAATGATTTATCTCCTGAGGCTGGGCTTGCCATTTTCATAGTTACAGCTTCAGCGCCATTAGGTTTGAAAAGAGAACGCTAAACACACCTGGTGTGAGGCAGAAATGGTGGGATAGGTGAAGTGGTGGCATATTGTTTTGATTACACAAACAAAGCGAAAAAACTTCTTCACAGTCGACAAAACTGAACACCTGCTATCTAGCACATCTGATTGGAAAATCAACCTGCTTTGTAAGAGGAACACGCTGTTTGTAAATGCAGAAAATGAGCAAATACTCATTGCAATACATATATTAATGATACTGACATTTTCACAAAAAATAATTTATTAAAAAATCTTGAACTTAAACTAAGTTAAATTAAATTAAATGTTATTTATATTTAAATGTTATGTATATTTAAAATATGTAAAAAAAAATTGTTTAAATATGAAACTCCTATTGGTTGTTAATTAAATGCTTATTTGAGCTGTAAAGTTATCTAAATTATATATTTTTTTAAGTTACTGAATGTTCTGGCTTTTAAAATCGTGCGTATTTTTATGTATTTTCTTGGCCTTGTGTAATTGTGTTCTATAGGTGGTATTAAATTGTGTCAAGGAATGGAAACCTCTGAATGGAAAAAGTCTTTGTAAGAATTACTTATTACAGATAATAAACTTTTAATTGAATCCTGAAAGTCTGAAAGATTTCACTGGCATGTATTTATTTATTTTTTACAGCTAAAAGCCTTTATAAATGGGTAACAGCTTGTCAAGCATCATCATCAAAACACTAGAAGTCAGCAAGCCTCCACCTGCCCTGCTGACTTCACTGCTTGATTCAAGAAGATAGTTTAAGGAGCCGCCACATGGTATGTTACTTGGCACCTTGGCCCATATATATTAATGAGTGATTTAGCACAGCAGTAATCATATTTAATCTCCACACCCTGCTATACCTCAGATCAGAATATAGATCACCATTACACCATCAGTCATGAGTGGAATTACAGTGGAGCGTGATTCCCCGTATGCACTACTTTGCTCAAGGACCCCTGTGCGGTATGAGAGAGAGAAGAAACTGGAAGGATTTTACTAAGAAGTAAGTATTTCACTTGCTATTAGCCTTGTATACTTGCCCGTGCTGTCGGTGTTGTTTTTGTACCTGATTCACTATAATGGTACGGCAATACAATACAACAATAGTGTATTTCATTTTCAATATTTCAAAAGATATTATTTTTTGATTTTACTTCTACATTTTAGTTACATTAGTACTTTTTAAATGTTATATATTACTTGAAGTAAAATTTTGATGATTTAAATTTTTTTTTTTTTTTTCAATTAACAATTTACAAACCTGGTGCAAGATTTGAATCATAGCCATGAATCATCATCCTAGCCATGAAGTAAACCCTGGGCCTACGGTATAGTGTAAAATAAAGAAATTCTAATTAAAATGTTCTAGGCTCTTTTTAAAGCTAGTAAAGGTTCAAAGCTGCTTCTAATAGAATAACTGTAATGTATGCATTCTCACAACCAGGAGGGCAAAAGAACAAAACTCAATGTATGACTTTAAACATGCTCCCTTTTGAATATTTCACCTCTCAATTATTAACACAAGTGAGACCGAATAAATGAAGAATGTCTAAATTAAATAGATGGACACATGCTTGCATATATTACGGCTTATTTCAAGGTTGAAATGTCTTTGCGAAAAGAGTTCTGATGGATTTGCTTTACTTAAATATCAAAACTTTAATACTGGGAGACATTGAGAGAAAAAAGTTTACTTTATATGTTATTCTCTTGTGCAAATGTGTCAACAAATTGTGACTGTGACATTTACAGGAAGGTCTCTTACCTGGCTGGTCAGCTGCAGTGGGTACGACTGTGAGTGTTGGACTAGATGGAGATGGCACCGTAGTTAAAGACGAGGTGTCTGTCTGGCTTGAGATGGTAGCAGCTGGCATTGTGGGCAGAAAGCTCGTCACAAGTAGCACTTGGGACAGTAAAATTACAGCGCTGAGTCGAGAGCCGAGAGAGTAAGTAAAGAGGGCCAGCTACCTCCTACTGTTAACACTTCTATTTTTAAATTTAGCTTTGGAAAACATACTCGTGCTTATGCAAAAGAATACAAAGTCTGTAAAAATTACAAGTGAGTACATCTAGTTGTGTAATATAAAAGTTTAATCACTCAGAGCTGTTTCTAGTTTGTATGTATTGCAGTAAATATGTGATGAAAATGACGGATTTTATCATACATTATGATGTTTTTTTTTTCATGACTAGTATAAATTCAACCACAAAACTGAAACCATCAGCCAAGCCAACTTTAAAGACACTCTACAGTGAATCTACTATTAAACAGCCATGAAAAGGAACTTTAAAGTCAACATGAAATTTACTTTCCCGTTACAAGATACTGATGTTATTGTGAATAATTCAAATTCATTTCACAATCCAATTAATTCCTGACCAAGTTTAATCCTACATTCTCATTCCAATGAATATCCTGTTTCCTTGAGAATTACATCATATCATGGAAGCAAAATGCCTTGCGAATGGCATTTCATGTTGACTTTCATGCAAAACAGTGAGCTAAAAACACGTCCATTTAACAGGTTTTCATAAATCAAGTCTGTATCCACCAGCTGAACTGCTTTAAGATGCTAATATAATGTCACCTGGTGTATTGGTGAGGAATTCAGGGATCGCTGAGCTGCCTGTAGCGGCAGGAGGAGAAGTCCATGTGTCACTGGAGGTGGCCGTGTCTAGTCAGCAGACAGAAGAATGAGCTCGCCAGTGCAGGGATCAAATACCACGACAGTATTGCCCATCAGAGCCTCAATCAGCCTGATCTCAGCTATTCACTGACCACAAATAAAGGGCACCGCTAAAGACACTTTACTGCAGTCCACAGCACTAAAGGGGACAAGCACTAAAGAAGAACTCGAATGAGCACGATTTTGATGTGGTATGGGTTTACACATGACATCAGTCGGTCATAAAAACTCATCAATTTATGTGCTTATACTGCAAACATTAACAAAACTGTGGTATATCCATCATGGTCAAGGTGATCTCATTTGTATTTCGTAGATTTTTATACATGCAGTTTGCGCACCTTTTTATACACAGATTTATTGGTTTAAATCAAAACGGAATATTTAATTGTGCATACACTTGGATACTACTTTTGCCAACGTAGAGGTCAATCTTTAAGAACACAATTTTGATATTCATTTTAATAACAATTTAATATTAATTTTATTTAACACTTGAATCTATTGTTGTTTAGTGTTTTATGTATTTGTTATTAATTTAGTAAAATACACACGCACGTGTATGTGTAGTTTGTGTGTATGTATATGTGTGTGTGTATTTTATGTGTGTGTGTGTGTGTGTGTGTGTGTTTGTGTGTGTGTGTGTGTGTGTAACAATAAGGGTCTAGTAAGCAACGTCGGATCCAACTGCAGCTTTTAATCAAAAACTGAGCAAAGTCAGACAGGCACAGGTCATAAACCAGCAAACAGAGTCCAGAGGGCAAGGCAAGAGAAAAATCCAAAAACAGGCAAAAGATCAAGGCAGGCAGCAAACTATCAGAGGAGAGATAAACAGGTAAGGAACAAGATTGGGAAACAGGAAACTAGGAAGCACTTGGTAAGGTAGCTAGGCTAAACAATACTGAGCACCTGTGTGTGAATGAGTGCAACCTTTATAGGCTGCATCCGAAAACTGAAAAATGCTGCCTTCGGAGGACGCATTCCAAGATAGGGGGGCATCAAGGCACATCCGAATTCAATGTTAGCTTCAGTTCTGTCCGAAATCAGTTTAATGAGGTGCCTTCGTGCAAAAATGCTGCCTGCAAAGTTTTTGGATGCAGCCATAGTGTCCGGGTTATTGGAAACAGGTGAGAGTGTAATCAGAGGGGATCTTAGGAAATAGAGTCCAGGGTGAATGTGTGGCAACCTTTGGTGGTGAGCAGGGAACAGATTGTGAAAGTATGCATATAGTGTACATACTCAGTATAGTTTTTTTATTTATTTACAATATTAATATAACAGGTAACGTGTTATTATGTTAATATTTATTTGTATAATTTGTATATTCATTTTTTATCTAATTTAGTTTTGATAATATCAGAAAAGTTGAAACAGTATCATATTTTTAGGACTATATATTATATTATATATAAACAATTTATATTATATATGATATATGTATTCTATTTTTATTTTAATATTATTATTGTTTTATTTATTATTGGCCATAAGTAAAGGAGCATTAACCTTGATTAGTAATTATTAAAAAAATGTATGTAATGCATTCTGAGTATTCATAACATCTCTGAAGCTGTTCATTTGTAAAATGATTTACATTTCAAATTTTAATATGATATTTTGTGTCTATCCAGACACACAAAAATGTACACATGCTAAAATCAGACGTGAGGTTTGAATAACGAGATCATGTTGTCCTGGTAGCATTCAAACACTACTGTTTTACCATGGTACTTTTGTTGAATGTTTTTACATACGAACTTGTTTATGAACTCAACTAAAAACACCCCAGCCTACTTAAAGTCACACGCGCTCCTCAGTGCCAGCACAATGCTAATCATCTCTGTCTATGCCAGTGTACTGAGTACTGTATGTCAAATATGGAATGTGGCATTTGGCGTCTCATGCATGTTAGCTTGTTTGCTGTTGTCTGGCTGTCTCAGTAGGAGCAGGTGTCTTCCCTCTGGAAGAGGAATGACCATGTCAGCTTACACTGAGTCAGTGCTGATGGGAGCTTTGGGATTCAGCGTAGGCAGCCCACAGTGTGCACCACAGCAGGCCGATACTTCCTGCTCTCAGGCATGCTGATGTTTTATTAAAGCCGTGTCCCTCCCCAGTGTTTCATAATTAAAGCATGGCTGAAGACACTGTTTTCTAATTCAGTGGGTTGTATTTATATGGTTTGCTAATGAAAAATGGCCAGTATTACCGATAGATGTTTTATTTAGTGTTGTCTGGCTGAAAATCATTTATGTCTCAGTCTGTCTCTAATAATTCAGTGAGAGATTCACACAGGGCTTCGTGTTCTTTGAGATCAGTTGCATTTTCGTAATTATACAAACTGGTTTATATAAAGGGGGGCATATCATGGAAAATAAAAGACTTTGTAGTATTTACTCTTTTATACCCTAATGCAATGCAACATTTCCTTCCATCAGGATCTTTATGGAAAGCCATGGTTATAATATCTGATCCAATGAACAGTTGAAAAAGTTTTAAAGGTTTCAAACAGTATGAGGGTGAGTAAATGTTGACAAATTTTAGATTTTTGGGTAAACAGAACTGAATGACTGACCACATTTACATATCATTGTTTATTCATTATTTAACAGACTTCCCGAAGAAGAAAGTAAATCATAACAGGCTGTTTACAGCACAATACACTACCAGTCACAAGTTCAGTGAGGTCAGTAAGATTTTTAAAAAATGTTTTAAATTCTCACCCAGGCTGCATTTATTTAATCCAAAATACAGTAGTATTGTGAAATATTACTGCAATTTTTTATTTATTTATTTGAATTTAATTTAAAATGTATTTCTGTAATGCAAAGCTGAATTTAAGCAGCCATTACTCCAGTCTTCAGTGTCACATGATCCTTCAGAAATCATTATTATCTGCTGATTTGGTGCTTAAGAAACATTTCTTATTATAATTTCTTATATATATATATATATATATATATATATATATGTGTGTGTGTGTGTGTGTGTGTGTGTGTGTGTATTAGTGTGTGTGTGTGTGTCTTTTATTCTCATTTTTAACAATTTAATACATTCTTGCTGAATAGAAAAATGTATTTCTTAAATAAAAAAAATACTAATCCCAAATCATTGATCCATATGGTATAGGGGTCTAAACTGTCACAAAGTGGGTCAAAAATATTCACAAAAAAAAAAAACTAAATTACTGGGTGCTTAAAAAGCTATGTAATATATCAGTCAGTCAAGTTAACAGTATGATATAAAAAGCTCAAAAATTAAGATATGAAGACATGAGGAATTAATTATTGTGTTAATTATTATTATTATTATTTTTAAGGGTTCAGGAGTCAGTATATCTGTTCTGTGGTAACAACTGTGCATTTTATTTTAATATTGGTCTTGATGGTGTTAGATGGACTGTTTATTCATCATCTTTTACAACTGTTTTTTTAACATGCATGTCCATTCACACAAAATGATCAGTTGATGCATCCAGAGTGGAATTATCATCCAGTGCCTTTTAGCAGGTTACTAATTGAATACGTCTCTCACAGTGCACTCATGCTTTCTAGACAAAGACTGTTTCTGTGCCTGTGTGAGAGAGAGCTCGGTGCTCGCTACAGGGCCGATGAGTAGGGAGCGGGAAACAGGAGGGCAGGCATATGGCCACGGGGGGTTAACGTGAGAGCTGGAGCACAGGCAGATTTCTCACGTCACCCCCCCCCCCCCAACCACCATCTGCCACAGAACCAGACCCGAACCAAAAGAGCAGGGACAGAGTGGCCCGATCTACTTCAGACCGCTCTCAGTCTCTGGTCACATTAGAATGACAGAGAGAAACAAAGAAAGAATGTTTTTTAAAAAAGGCAGGCTTGCAATCTTGTGAATTAATGGCTCTGTTCCAGAGTCTAGTAAGCTGATTGTTTAAGGCATCATAAATGCCCTCCTGCTGTTCCAGAAGGCAGGCAGGATGAGTGTGCTGCCTTCTAAGAAAATGTGTTTTGGCCAGATTCTAAAGCAGAATGTATGCTTCACAAGGGAAGCAATGACAAAATGCACTGTGACAATCTATCCAAGATGGTGGACTTAGTGTGAGAAATGTTGATTTATAAATATACTTATTTTTTTAATGCAAAAAGTATGGCTAAAAATAGTAAATCTAAAAAGTAGTCTATTTTACATAATATTGGAGTGCTATATTTGTGCTTGTTAGAGTTTCACAAACTCTATCACAAGAATGAAACACTTTTATGTACCTGAACCAGGAAAGACCAGAACCTCCAAAACAGTTTTCCAAGGTTGAATTTCAATAGTGTATTATCATTTCAGAGTAGCCAGTTACACTGTCATATTTTATAGTTAATTTATTGTTGATGCTATTGAAATGTACAGCACATTTAGATTTATTTGATATTTTTACCTTTTTCTTTTTTCTCTCCTTTTTAAAATGTTATTAAAACTAGCTCAAAAATAAATTAAAATAAAATAAAAATTACATTTTTCAGTTTGGTAAAGTGATGTGCTTGTATATTCTAGAATATGCAAACTGACAAAGTGATTGGGTCATTCAAATTGAAGGCGGGGCTTCCATTCCAGCACACCATAATGAGTTACAATTTCTCCCATGCATTTTTTACGAATGTTCTGTCTTCTCATTCCATATATGAGTGTTTGACTTAAAGGGGGGGTGAAATGCTATTTCATGCATACTGAGTTTTTTACACTGTTAAAGAGTTGGATTCCCATGCTAAACATGGACAAAGTTAAAAAAATTAATTTGTACGTTTGAAGGAGTATTTCTGTTCCAAAAATACTCCTTCCGGTTTGTCACAAGTTTCGGAAAGTTTTTTTTCGAGTATGGCTCTGTGTGACGTTAGATGGAGCGGAATTTCCTTATATGGGTCCTAAGGACACTTCTGCCGGAAGAGCGCGCGCTCCCATATAGAAGCGCAATGAGAGGCTGAGCACAGACAATCACTGATCAGACCGAGAGCGTCGCGAAATGTCACAAAAGAAGTGTGTTTTTGGTTGCCAGGGCAAGACAACCCTGCACAGATTACCAAAAGAGAAACAGCATTAAGGGACCAGTGGATGGAGTTTATTTTTACAGAGCATCAACGGAGTTGTGCAAGTGTTTTTGTTCGTTCCCTGCATTTCGAAGATGCTTGTTTTACAAACAAGGCCCAGTTTGACGCTGGATTTGCACATCGTTTATTTCTTAAGGATAATGCAATCCCAACGAAAAAGGGTCACGATCGTGTGTTGGAACCGCAGGCGGTGAGTAAAACTGCTTCAAATATCTCTGTGTTGTTAACTTAGCTATCGGCGCGTAAGCACATCAAGTAAACAACATGCGATGTTGTCATCAAACTGCACTTTCCACATGTACAGCTTAGAAAAAAAAAAAAAAAAAGATGACATAAAGTGGAACTTAGTCATTTTCCAAAACCGCTAAGCAAATATATACAGTTGTAGTACATTCCACATAGAGACGTCGTTTGCTGATGCTGCTCTTGTTAAATTTCAGCCTCTGGATCTGTGTCACAGCTTCCACATGCTCTCAACTCAAAAGCCTACTCGTGCTCGTGATTCTTTAGCTCCGCCCACACGTCACGCCTCCAGCCGGTCGTGTTTTTCCGGGAAAAATAGGTACAGACTATCTTTCTCTTATGAATATAATAAAACTAAAGACTTTTTGGAGTTATGAAGGATGCAGTACTACTCTATAGGTACTCAAGATTAAAAGGATATTGAGTGAAAACGAGCATTTCACCCCCCCCCCTTTAAAGCAACAGTATTTATTTAGTTTTTAACCTTGTAATACCTGTTTCAAAATCATTCTAATGGTAAACTGACTTCTAATGAGACTTCTAATTAAGAATAACTGCTTCGAGAAATGTATATGTTCTGGGAGTATGTGAGTTTGTTGAGTGGGTACAAAGTTCTGTGAAAAGGACACATTTTTACGGCAAAACCAAATACATATGTACAGCTATCCACATTAATTATGACCATGAGCTCCACTCACTTAACTGTTGACAAAACTATATTCAGTTGCTTTAAGGAGTGCTGTTTGTATGGCCCATGAATTTACTGTCTGTTTCATTCAGTCACAGATGAGCTTCCATTTCTGTTAGCATGCTGTCTCAGAAGGCAGGCCCCTATGTATGCTGTAGACAGCGAGGAAGTTCACTTGGGTTTGGAACAGAGCCAGTTCCTTGCAGTAATTATGAAAAATGTCACCTTTATTACGTACAGTTGCTCACTAAATCTTCAAAATGCTTCTCCCCATGCACTGCTTTAGACACTTGGGCATGAAGATGTGCAAAAACATTGCCCTTGCTTGATAAATGCATGAGGGTTATTTTTAGTGTGATGGGAGACCCAAAAGATTAATAAACATACATCATCCATTTCTTCTAAATTCCTGCTCAGTCTTTCTCTATTTCATTCACTCTGTTTTCCTCTCTGTCTTCTCCTTTAGGACAGTGAGAGCTTTCAAACACTATACAGGAAAGAGGAATAGAATAAACGGTGCTTCCATATTTTACTCCAGAGTAAAATTTAATAAAAATAAAATAACAAATGATACTGGATAGCAGTAGGGTTCAATCCCAGGACTGTTTGGAGATTTTTTTTTTTTTTTTTTCGGTTTGGTCATTTACAGATCATTCAATCCAATCATTCAAAACATAAACACAATGACCTGGTGCAGGCAGAAGCTAAAGCTTATTGTGCCTGCCCTTAACTTTAAATCATAAATGCAACACATTAATGACAACATCTGTTCATAACATTAACATTAACACATTAGTGGACCAGTGTCCACCACACCAAAAGCAAGCCGCTTTAATTAATTTTCATTCTGATCATGTTGGTAATGATGTCTTGATTTGCCCCTGAAGGGCATATGCTGATAACCTTTCTGAGTGCAGAGGTCACAGCTACTAGAGCAACTAGATTTCAACAAGAGTTGCATCCACATCCTCATTTATTCTGGTCACTAACTGCTGACTAGATTAGAGGGCTTGTAAAATGAACAAAAAATAAACAATTTAATTTTTTTATATTGATGTTTATCTGAAATCAGTAATACATTCCAAAACTAATAGATCGGCATTCAATGAAGTGTAAAGTAATACACACTGATTGTTTCAGAGACATAAAAAGTAAACAAAGTGGATTTATACAGTTCGATTTTTGATGTCTTTTTATATGTGACTAACTAATGCATTCTCACACAATGACTGAATTAAATGGCTTTTCCAATTATTTGTGATTTACCATTTACAATTTATTTTTTTTATTTTTTATACTTTGATTCAAGTATGCATAAAATTGATTTTGTGACACTAAAGACCTTATTAATATTGCAGAAGATTAATATTTCAAATAAGTGCATTCTTTCTGTTCATCAAAGAATCCTGGCGGGGAAAAGGTATCAAAAAATGTTCAACTGTTTTTGACGATGAAAATAATAAGACAATTTTTTTTTGTACTAAATCAGCATATAGAAATGATTTTTGAAGGATCATGTGACACTGAAGACTAGAGTAATGATGCTAAAATTCAGCTTTGCATCACAGGAGTAAAATTACATTTTAAAACATTAAAAGAGAAAACATTTGTTTTAAATTGTAATAATATATCATAAGGCATATATACATAAATATATATACATAGCATCAACAAAAATGTATTATGTTCATATATATATATGTGTATTTCAGTAAGAAATGTATTTCCTAAACTTTTTCCAGCTGGTTCCAAGCTAACTGAGAAAAACCTGTGCACCCTCACAGAAGTTACATATCATCCAGCCAATCAGAACTTGGCATTTCTCTGGCTGTTGCTAGTTTTGTCTGCAGTATACTTTAGACAGTCTGTGAATTGTATGTGTTTAAGCCTGAGAATAACTGGAATCCAGATGTTTTTCATGCAAATAAAAGATATAACTCGAGTTTCATAATCGGACTATTCAGATTTCAGCTATGTCCTTGACGAGTGTCAGAGTGCTCCATTATTCAGTGGGATGAATGAACGCAGTGACACATCTCTGTTCAATACGTTATTGAACCACAAATTCTTCCCACGATCTTAATATATTAGAAGTGATCATGAAACTTTTAGTACAGGACAGTTTCTTCCTGTAACAGCACAATCAATGTCTATTTTAGAAGGGGCATCGCACCTTAGACTCAGGGGAGAACCTCTCTCACACATCCTTAAGTATACATAAAACTTTTTGTGGACAAATGCTGACAGAACTTGCAAAATCTGCATTGCATGCTATGGATGATTATTTTCCCCGACCCCAAACAATCCCAGTTCTTTCCAGGGAGGGTTATTAAATATTTTCAGCTTGGCACTGATTAAAAAAAATGACATCACAAACTCCAAAATCAGGCCATCCTGACAGGCCCTAATAATATTGAATTATGGAGATATTTCAACATATTATTTTGAGTGAAATGATGTATAAATGTGTGTTTGGTGGCAGGCAGCGGGACCCTGAGGGAGAGTGAGAGTCCATGGCCTGACACACACTGTGATAAATTGCTCTCTCTCTCTCTCTCTCTCCAGTGAGTGTTATTCATTGGTCAGAGGTTGGGAAGAAAAGCTTCTCAGGACCCAAAAGCACTACAGTACAGTTACAGTTTCAAATGGTAATAATACCGTCTGCCTGTATTTGTGGTGTATTGGCAGTTGACATAACTTGTAATTTCTCTAAAGGCCATTTTCTCTTATATTTTCATTAATTTGTTGGACAGGAAAGAGATTTTGACCATAAAAATAAAGCAATTTTAGCGGTTTCATTAACATAGTTGTTGTTTTGCAGTATGCCATAAATATTGTAAATTGTCAATATATACAGTATAAAATATTGGACTTATCTAAGTGTATTTGTTTCCAAAAAGAACTGGTCATGAATTTACATATTACATATTACATACTTCAATATATATAAGGTGTATAACTTATATACACCTAACTTGTTGCTTTAATGACCTCAAACTTTTTGAAGGGTAGTGAAAAGCTTTATGTTCATTTCCATTTCCATTTGTCAGCTACCCATACATCCATGTACTATGTAATTTACATGGTTATCTATGGTATTTCCTCAGAGTACCATGGTTTTAACATAATACATGACCAAAAATGCACTGTAATACCAAGATACTTTTTGGTTCTTTTATGCATTTCTGTTATGTTCTTTTATTTTATCTAAAGAGCTTATCTACTGAACACAGCTCGACTACTACAAAACTAAACTATTTGAATCTACATACCTTTATGTGACAAACTGCATACTCTATGGACTTTAAACTAGCTCATGTTTACAGATGGTGCTGTACCCCGAGTCTGGGTTCCTGTGATCAGCTGGACTGAAGCTGTGGTGGCTGGTGTTGAGTCTGAGGTCAGTTGGACTGTGGGTGGTCTTATGGACATTGGTACAGTGTCAGGGTCAAGTGTAACTGCTAGTGTTGGAACTGGAAATGAAGAACAACATTATAACCTGTTTTTTTCATTTGGCAAACGATTGAAGGTGCACTATGTAGTTTTTTTCTAGTCTTTGAATTGATACTGATACTGAAACTTACAGTACTGGTTTTGTTGCAGTATCATGCAAAAGCAAATGTTTTTGGTTACAGACAACATTGGCATAAACCCTGTTCACGAGCACATTTGTGATCCTGGACAACAAAACCGTTCTTAAGTCACTGAGGTTTATTTTTAGCAATAGCCAAAAAAACATTGTATGGGTCAAAATGATAGATTTTTCTTTTATGCCAAAAATCATTGGAACATTAAGTAAAGATCATGTTGCATGAAAATATTTTGTAAATTTCCTACCTTCAATATATCAAAACCTAGATTTTGATTAGTAATATGCATTGCTAAGAACTTAATTTAGACAACTTTAAAGGTGATTTTTCTAAGTATTTAGATTTTTTTTTTTGCAACCTCAAATTCCATATTGTCAAATAGTTGCATCTCTGCCAAATATTGTCTTATCCTAACAAACCATATTGTACATCAAAGCTGAAAGCTGAATAAATACGTTTTTATTGATGTAAGGTTTGTTAGGATATGACAATATTTTGCCTAACCATTTGAATCTGAGGATGCAAAAAAATCTAATTATTGAGAAAATTGCACTTTAATGTTGTCCAAATGAAGTTCTTAGCAATGATTATTACTAATCAGGAATCAAGTTTTTACAAAATATCTTCATGGAACATAATCTGTACCTAATATCCTAATATGACCTATACCTGTATTGTACAAATGTACTTGTGCGACTTAAGACTGGTTTTGTCACGTTTTCCACAAATGAACGTGTCGTAAAAATCGTTTACTGAGATGATGT
The DNA here is from genome assembly GCF_023724105.1 of Carassius gibelio. NCBI lineage: Eukaryota > Metazoa > Chordata > Actinopteri > Cypriniformes > Cyprinidae > Carassius > Carassius gibelio. Next base: position 7,375,840 of record NC_068403.1, on the reverse strand, counting down.
TTGCAGTATTTAAATGGTCACATGATCTCACTATGGTCACCACCAAGAGAAGAGAACTTTCTTATCTAATTAAACAGCTTTTATGCAGCTGATATGACTAGATTGTCCATCTTATCTATTTGAAACATTTTTCAAAAGTACCACAGATTTCTCCAGATGCAAAACTTAGTATGAGCCACTAGTGTCACTAAAAATTTTAATGTTTCACCTTTAAGCTGGAAAAAAGTATTAAAGTGCACCCTGAAGAATATTCTTGAGGAAAAGGATTCCTCTATATTTCTCTTGAGATCAGTCATCACCTCAGATTTCCAACAGAACAGCATTAGACCACCACAAATGGGCAGAACCTCGCTGAAATGTCTTATAACCTTGAGCGCACCCTCATAGATCACTAGCCAGCGTTAGAATGTTTGCGTCTCACATCACATGAAACATTTATGAAGTAGAAAACTGTGGAAAAATGCATCAGACCATCAGAGTTCACAGTGACAGTGAAGGGATGGATCAGAACCGACGTCTTGCTAACGACATGAAATAAAGAGGCCAAAAAGAGTGATGGCAGCAGGAGCGAAAACATGAAAACGACAGTCAGCGCATTCCATTAGCATGCCACTTACTGTCAGACGTTCCCGACGCCTCACCTGCAAACAGAAAGAGAGGAAGATGAAACAAATGAGAGAGTTTTACTCTTTATTTATTTTCCAAAACACTCCTGTGGGTTTATTTTATTTATTCCCCTACCTCTCTGAGGCACATCTAAGAGTTAAAAAATACAGCAACCTGCCTCGCTTTTGCACAAAGTGAACGTACAGTAGCGATGAACTGTATATTTCTCCTAGTCTTCTTTTTATTGTGAAGTTTACTTGAAAGCTTCGTGCTACTCTGCTTTCCTTAGCGAGTGAAGATGCCCCAGTTTTCCACACTGTACGTAAATCATAGCTTCCCCTCAGGTGTGTGCGCGTGTCTGAATACAGCAGGTGCATAATTCGTACAAATGTTCGGGGAGCCGTTCGGGGTGGGCAGGTAGGAGCCGGGCTTCCAGGACTTGGCTTTGAATCCTCTCTCACAGGCCGAGCAGTCTTGTCCAGTGGTGTTGTGCTCGCAGTCGCACTGAAGGGTCCCGTCACGAAGGGAGCACTGACCGGCGTGGAGGTTACACTTACACCTGTGAAAACAGGGAACACCAATTAGCACACTTGTTACACCGCAGCCACAGGCAAGGGCGAAAGCTGCACCATCGAGGACAATTCCCACCCTTTATTTGTTGGGGTCACCCGAGGTAACTCATTAGCTCAGCTGCTCGGCTCAAGAAATCAGCTAGGCTAATTAGTGGAGCCAGACATCGTAGCGCATAGCTGAAACAGTACCTGCAGGGAATACTGAGGATGCTACAGATCTTTACATTTAGGTTGTTGTGTATACAGTTATATAGAAGGGGATTTTGGGCCAGTGAGATTTCGCTTGGGGGGGGGGGGGGGGGGGGGGGGTAACCAGTACAATGCTGGTTATGTTGCTTCTCATGGCTGTTGTGGAGAAAATCTCATTTCCCAAAGGCACTACTAACTTGCATGAAGTTAAATTGTTCATACAAGAAAAATCTACTTGAAAATCAACTCTGTGTTAGATATAGGACTATGGGTTCCCATTAATAGAGTATTAAAATGAGTGTACATCGTCTCCATGCACTGGCATTTACGTAGTATTATTATTATTACTATTATTATGTATTTATATTATTATTAACTTAAGTCTAAACACATTTCACTGCTGGTTATATATTATCTATATAATTGTGTATGTGACGAATAAAAATCTTCAATCTTGAAGCTATTAAAAATTTCAAATAAATGCTTTTGCTAATTCACAATTCAAGCTGAAATGAAATAAAATATACGAAAAACTTTGTAAAAGTAAACTTTTTTTTAGTCAAGTTGATGTACAAAATTACAAAGCTAAATAAAAATTGTAATTACAAAATTACCGAAAAACGTATTTTAAATTGTAAAATATAAAAAAAAATCGAATATTCATAATTTTTAAATAGTACATGACATGACATGATTTTATTAGTAAAATAACACTGATGTCGAGTATATATCATTAATATAAGTTTATTTTGTCAATGCATTGTCATCTATTTTTTTAAACTTGTTTTAAGTCTAGAAATGAAGTAAAAAAATATACTAGTAAATTTTGTAATTTAGTTAAAGTTTTTAATAACTCCAAACTGAAATGAATATAAATATTGAATGAAAAACTTAAACTTAAAAAGGTAAACATTTCTAATTTGTTTAAATTGAAAGATTAAATTATCATAACTCAAATAAAAATAAATTAAAGCTAAGTAGAAATAGTAAAAATGAATAAATATGACATGAGTCATATTCGCTTAAAGATTTTTTTTCCTGTCTGCAGTTTTCTAGAGATTAGTGTGATCTTTTTGACTTTCCTCAATGTTTCTAATCTTTCATCATTATCAAGACTCTTCCCATGCCCCATGTTTTTAAGCACTGTCTGTGTTTGTTGTAGATGCGGGAGAGTTTGATTCTGGTTGTCTCTGATGTTGGAGATAAAACTCTGGGATCTTTGGGGACAGTAAACAGCATCCGTCTGCTCTACTCCAAATATAGCAGTCGTCTACTGGGGGGAAGGGAATACCTCAAGAAAGATGGAACCAACGAGAGAGAGAGAGAGAAAGAGAGAGAGAGAGTGAGTAATGATAATCGCTAGTAATGAGAATAAATGGGGGATATTGAGATGGCCTCGCCTTGTCTCTCCTTATCGTTGGCTTTATAAGAAAAATCTGCAGTGCTCCACAAAATGTCGCTTCCCTCCTTTGAGTTTATGAGGAATGCTCCGGCTATCTGACAGCCGAGTTTAAGGATAGCTGAGATTAAAGGTCTGGGGTGGAAAGCAGGTTAGTATGGAAATGACGACTTTTGCAATTACAATCGCTGTAATCAAATGAGTGTGTAAATCCCAATGCATCAGATTTTTTTTCATCCTCACTAAAGCGAACAGCTATCCATTTGCATGAAATATTTATGAAGCTGACCTATATATTTCCATGCGGACACCCCATAACCGAATCTTGTATTGCCGTATAATGAGGTCATACCTCGCCCTCTGAAGATTCCCTTAAAAAAAAGGCATGCCTTGCCAACATATGGTACGAAACTCTGGAATAAAATGCTCTCTTATGCTCTGGAAGATTAAAGCTATTCCTATATATATATATATATATATATATATATATATATATATATATATATATATATATATATATATATATATATATATATATATATATATATATATATATATATATATATATATATATATATATATATATATATGATGTACTGTATATATATATATATATATGATGTACTGTATATATATATATATATGATGTACTGTATATATATATATATATATATATATTGCAATAAATTAGGGCATTAGTGCAAAACACTTTACTAACTTTGGACTGAGAATGAATGTTACAAAAATAGAATTTATTTATATAAAATTAAGTGAAAATATATCAAATAAATATAATATATTTGTTTTATGTTTTTTTTATGTAGGGTTTTTTATTTATTTCATTTTTAATAGGACGGACAAGAAACTGTCACTGGCCCTCATCTGTTTTCAGCTTCTTTGACAGAGTGTAATTTACTCAATTTCATTTACTTTAATTAGGTCTGTTTTTCAAAAGCCTGAGGAAACTTGACTTCTACCACCCTCTGGAGGCCTTTAAGTCGTAATTAAAACCCAACGTCAATCACACACTCTTTCATTCGGCTGTTTCTCCAAGACCAAGTGCCCATCAAGCTCCTATCATGACAAATTAATCAGCGGTGGACCACTTCATTGCAGGGATTCTCGCCTTAAGGGAGGACCTCTCTACTTTTGAGAGGCAGCGCAGGATCTGAAGCGAGTGTTAATCAATTAAAGCACAGCAAGGTCCCATATCAATTTCTGACCAAATCCAGGGTGTGTGCTTTACAATCCTCTTATGTCCAGGTAGGAATTAGGACCCACCCTGTGAGGAGCGATGAAAAACGGATGAGAATGAGTCTCTGTTTAATGTAGTGCACCGTGAGCAGATACAGATACAGTGTTCATTTTGCTTGGGTTGCATATTTGGGCGTTGCTTTATCTATGGCCACTGTTATGTAAAAAAAAAAAAAAAAAAAACTTTTTAGCAATAATAAATGTTTGTTGAGCACTAAATCAGCATATTAGACTGATTTCTGATGGATCATGTGTCATTAAAGACTGGAGTAATGATCCTGAAAATTCAGCTTTGTATCACAGGGATAAATTACATTTATACAAGTTGTATTAAAACAAAAAACAGCTTTTTTAATTGTAGTAATATTTCACAATTTTACTGTTTTTCTACTGATCAGATAAATGCAGCCTTAGACACTTCTTTCAAAAACATTAATAAATCTTAACGTTCCCAAACTTTGTACGGTAATTTATTCTACTTTTCAATTTCCTTTTATGTATGGATTTTGTTTTACTCATCCAAGACTTATCTTAAAATATGAAAGTAAAAGTATAATTAAATTATTAAAAATGATGCTAAACAAAGTAATCAAAATCATATAACATTTCACTACTGAAATTATTTAAATCAAGTGCTTTACAATAATTATCATTTTATAATAATGTTTTTGTGTACTTGTTTACATTAGAAAACCACCTCAGAGAAGAGTATTCTTGAGATGAAACTGGAGAAATCTGATGCATGAAGAAAAATCAAGGTACAGTAAATATTACTAATTATTATTGTAACATCATTTTTTCCTGTAATGCAGCAAAAAAGAATGCAAATAATGTATAATTGTGTGTATCTGTTTTTGTGTGTATGTATTCCTGTGTACAAAAAAATCTGTACATTTAGAATTAGCAAGTCCAAAAAGGCCATTTCCACCACAGAATTCTGTACAATAAATCTTTTGAAATGAAGGAAAAGACACACATGAAAATGTTCATAATGTTTCAGAAAATAAAAATGACATAAGTTAGCAATATACATACACACTTTCATAAATTTTTAGTGTGGTAATTAAGCTTGAGTGTATAAAAAGTGTGTTTTGAGAGTTAACACAAGAATGAAAGTGTCAAAGCAACACCTAATGAAGGTGCATTCAGCACAGTTAAACGTAGTGTTCAATCAGGAATTGCATCTTAAACAAAAGTTGCCAGATAAAAGCGGCAAAGTCACATCGCCAACTAATACAGGGCAGCTGTGGGAATCTAACGTCCCGCGAAAAAACAGCACTCGAAGTGATGCAAGCCCTTGGCAAAAACAACGCAAAAAAGAAATCTGTCTGGTTTGACAGCTGAATAAATGCCTGCTGGCGTTTTGTAAATGTGCATGGATAGTGAGTGTGAAAACTGCAAACGATACAGGCGCTAGCTTGCAGATTGGTATGCGTTCCTCATCATCATGAATATTCTAAATTATTGACAACTCACCAAAAAAAGTGCTATGCAGACAGTAAAAGTCTTGGGATTAAAAACTAAGGACAGAAGAAGTAATTTGTGCCACTGTTCAGGACAGAGAGGACAAGGCTGTTTTGCTCTTATTAAAACGCTGGCATTATGTGGTTAGATGGGCTGGTAAAACAGCCTCGGTGTGTTTCTAGCACAATCAGTCAGTCTCGCTGCAGGTTGCAGGGGAACAGCAGGAGGCATCCTGGACCTCGGCAGGGGGGCGGAGTAGCAACATCTTTTTCTAGGGTGTGAGGTGAGGTTTCTCTGCCCTGTACTCACAGAATCTGTGTGGATCCAGGGCAGCTATATCCAGACAGCGCAGGGCTGGGACCCCACTGCTTGGGACAGGAACAGATCTCATGGGCACGCTTGCTGCCAGGCTCTGCTGTTGGGATAGGATCAAACCCCTATCTGGCCATCTGTGACTGGAGAATCAGGAGTGTGTGAGAAACATATGGCTCTTAATGCTCCCGCAAAACAGAGGCGCTAAAAGTAGAGATCGAGCTGTTGTGGATTCTTCTCAAAGCTTGAGCTCAAAAATGTGAGCTACAAGTTGCGTGCATTAGGCTGGGGACAATGTAGCCATCCTCTGGCCACAGGCACAATGTGTGTGTAAACAAGACAATTTCAACATTTTTTTTTTTAATTAGCTTAAAAAATCATGAATTAATTAATGAATGAATTCGTGTTAATTAAAATTCTGTTTTAAATTTTCTTTAACATTTAAAAATTTATATAACCTTCATTTGGGGGGGATAAAATATATTATATATATATATATATATATATATATATATATATAAAGTATTATTATTATTATTATTAGGAAATAAATCTCTAAAAAGAAATTTGTTTATTTTTTTTATATTAATTTTTTTAATTACACCCACAATGCTATTTATAATTTATTTATTTATTTTAGTTTTTATTTACGTTCTTATTTAAAATTTACTTAAGCATTTAAATATTAAAAGTAACATATTTATTTTTAAAATTATGCCCATATCCACATTTACATCATGTAGTCAAACTCAAACTGTCCTGCTCCTGGATGAATCTGGTGAAAATAAATTCACCAAACAAATCCCTTGTACTGGTGAGGAAGGCTCTTCCTCCTTTATCTGTCTCTTAACAACTTAAAGCTTTTCCGGTTGGCATTGCAACAGCATTTTGCTGCATTAGATAACTGTGTTTATTATTTATTATTCAGGTTGGCTGTCATGCTGACAAAAAAACAAATCATGCATATATGTCTGCTCTTGAGGGGCTTAATTATCAGTCTGAAGTGAATGCTGGCTTGTGATCATCTTTATAAATAACAGTAATAACAAATCATTTGCCTGCATGGGGTGTTTTGATTGAGGTATGAACAGTGTATAGATAACATGAGCTCTAGCAATTTGAAGAGCATTTGAATGGAATTTGGCTTCGGATGACAATCTTTGTCGATTGTGTTTTTACAGAAGGGGACACTTCCACCTACACTTTATAGCTTTACCCTGCAGCTGGTTTATCCTCACCCCATGAAACTGCTGTACGTTGATTGAGCCACTTAGTGACTGTTTCTGAAGAGGTTTCCTAAATGTCTACTGATTAATGTAATTACAAAGTTATAATCTAAATCACTTCTGGCTTTTATTTATGTCAATGTATGATTATGTACACATTCTCTGCCACTGTCACTATTTTGGCTCACACAATAAGCACTGTGATTTTAAGAAACTGTCAAATCAAAAGTAGTTTTTTGATTGATTACATTATTTAATGCATTAAATTGGGTGTTGTAGTTTAAATAATAAGCGGCAAAATCTGTAAAAAAAAATGTAATAGCACATGGACTGAATTTTCTACCAAGTGTAATTCTCTGCCTTGAGCATCGCCCTCCTTTTGACGCAAGTAACGAAAACTGTTTTTAAACCTGCCATTGCTTAGGTAATGAGCTTTTGGATAAATCTGCACAACCAAAGACGAATGTGACGTAATTCTCCCCAGGGCATCGTTGATGAACGTTTATAGAATATCATTATGAGCATTTATGCCTTTATGGGATGCGGCAGCTAGATTTCTTTCAAGATTTGTTTAAAAGTGGCAAAGTCTGGTGCAAATAACAGGAGCGCGGCGCTCAGATGAATAAATAGCAGTGGCACTAAACAAACACAGATAGACAGATAAAAGGCTGCCGCTGGAGTCCGTTGCTCTGAAGCAGCTGGAAGCTGCTGTTAATGGGAACTTGATTTATTTTTCCCACAGTCTTCTCTCACGAGACACCCTGACTATTTATTCTCATTTGCACAGAAGCACTGCCAAGCTCATCATGAGGCACTTACGCAAACAAAAAAGGATAGAGGAAAGACGAGGACAATCGGTGCCCGGAGAGTCACCTCGGGCCGCCTTAGATTGGTCATTATCACCAGTACCCGACTGACTTATTACCTCCATTTTGAGGAGGATTGAGGAACAGAATGTAGAGAAAGAGTGGCCATTAGCGAACGGTAATGTGTGAACGTTTCCAAATGGGCTGTGTGGCCCAGGAACTTGGCCTGGTTGAGAAAATGACCCGCTTTGTTAACAAGCTTGATGTCTTGGGCGTCTCATACACCTTGTATTATCAATGTTTTAGCTTCGTCCATTAAGGATGAGAGGTACAAATTGAACATGACAGCTCTCCGAAAATAAGATTCAATTCAGTTTACACGGTGTTCAGGCAGCAGATATTGATTTATAAGAACCGCTCAGGAAGACCGATGTGGGTAATTGGCTTCAAATGCTCTTTTCTTTTCCTTGTCCTAATCCCTCCACAGGACCCTGAAAGCTTTGACCTCGGCAAACGATGCCTGATGCAGACTCCTCCGGTGCCGCGGCTCTCACAGAACTCCCTCGCCTCGCTAGAAACCTGTTTTCATATTCCTTATTATCAGCACTCCAGCCCCTTCCCGCACTTTTGAAGTATAGCAGCTAAAAAAAAGGTCAGCTGCACAATAGCGGATCTGTGTGTTAAAAGGCAGTCGCGGGGAGTTAGTTTCTGAATGTGGTCTTTTCTTTACTAGCCTGTGCCAGGGGAGCGGCTAATGAAAAATGCCCCGCTGTTTCCTCCCCAATTCCTGAGAGAACTATCCATACAAAAGCAGTGCTGAAGGGTGGTGGCAGACCGGAGACCTTGCCTCTACAGCCCCGTTCCCCATGCTCCTCAAGGAGGATTTGCAGTTAAAAGGTTGGAGATACATGGGAGAGAGAGCGCTCCCCATGAGACGAAAGGCCCTTCCTGTACCACAGCTACTGAATCGCAGATGACCTTGAAAGCTTTGGCACCGGCAGATCCTGTAAATTATTCACACAGGATGCAGAAAAGGGCTTTTTCTGCACTCCCAGACAAAAGGGCGGAAGCCAAAAGCAATGCTGCTGCCGTAGCCGCCTCTCACGTGGAAGACATGGAATAACGTTGAGGAAAGGAGACGTGTGCACAAACGACAGAGAGTGGTCTTGCCATTGCCTGTGCACATCAAAAAAGTTGAAGGAGAGAAAGAATAAGGGAGGTCCCTTCATAATTAATTTCTCCCCCCCACGGAAACATCGCGATGGGGCCAATTATTGCCAGAATGTGACTCCATCGCCTGCTGTGAAACTGTCCACAGAGCTGTATCCTCTAGGCATCGGCATGATGCTGAATACAGTGAGATGGGCACACACTTATCTTTACAACGTAAATCAAACTGGTTGGTGTTGGATTTCAAACTAGTTCTCTGTGATCATTCCTTTCATTATGTTGTATATGCGTGTATATGAACAGCAAATGAGTGTATAATTTTCAATAATATAATTTACATGACATGACAAAATGATGAATGTAAATAACACTAAGTTTCATTATCGCTTAGTCTGGAGTGTTTGCATGGAAATAATCCATTAGAAGTGACACTTTATATTTGTAAAATGATGTATTAAAATATTATTTGTAAAGAAAAAACAAACATTTATTTTCAAGTATGTACATATATATATATATATATATGACCACTTCCATTTTGCATCCTGACAGCAAGCAATAGCAACCCTCTGTCATTATTAAATAAACTATTAAGATATTTAAAAAAAAAAAATGTTTTAAAAAAATAGTTGAAACTTGAAATCCTACATGCAAGTCATGATATTTTTATTTGAATAATAGTAGTAATACTTAGTAGATACTTTTTTAAGTAATACTTTTTTAATATGATATATTTTACTATATTTATTTAGAAATATATGTATCATGTTAGTAAAATGTATTATTATTACTAATAACCATTTAAAAATATGATATTGTATGTATTTTATCATATTTGTAACTATTTTTGCTACAAAGTGATAAACTTTAGTTCACACATTGTATCTAGGAAATCGGGGAGAGCATCAGATCATGAAAATATCTAAAGAACAAAATAGACAGATTAGCAAAGACGTTAATAACTACAGCCCTGTTTTATATGTTGTTGTACTTACAGTAAAAACACATAAGTTGGGTTTTCACAAGGTGGATGCACTGCAAAGTCTGCATTTCAGCTCTGGATTTTAGAACTTTTAGAATCATCTTTTGAGTATAGATGTGTGAAGTCATCAGAAATCGCTCTTCCGCAGGCACTACTGTGTCATGGTGTTTATGATGTTATGTGTGGACAAAAAGGAGAATTTAATGAACAATATGTTTTAGTGCAGGAGGGATTGGCCCAGTCGACTGAACAGGAACGTCCTGCTGTGATGGCGTTGCACTAGACACAGTCCCCATACAGAATGGCCGGATGAAATTTTGATGAGCGATGGCGTTCTAATGAAAAATTCTGTTTGCCTTCCTGGGACACCCCCTTTTATTCCGCGCCCCTAGGGTAGGGATCTGGGCAGAGGAGATATTTACGCCTGCGGTGCTCGCTTTCAGGGAGGCCGAACGACCTTAATAGAATTTCAAAGGTCCCCTTGCGAATGAAAATCCGGAGGAGGACAGTTTTCTGTTGTTCCCTCTTTCCTTTTGCTTGTGCTAACTGCCTCCCTGATTTCCTTTTAGAATGCTTTTGTGAATGTAGCATCTTATACTGTAGATAATAACTGTAGAATTAATATAGGCAAGAAATTCAATGTATAAAATATTTGATTAGGATTTTACATTTTAATACATGCATATTTTACTTTTTACATATCATTACCTTACATAATGTTAATACACCAACTTACTCCAAAAACCGTAATAACACAGGTGGTAAAATAATCTATTAATGAAAAGTTGAGCATCCTATGAAATATAATGAATTGATAACATAAATGATTTTTTCATCATATTTTTTTGTATTATTACTGTAAAAGTCTATCTCTTGTTGAATATATGTATTTTCTCAATAAATTATATAGTAATCAATGTTCACATTATATTTTCAAAGCTAATAAATGTAATTAAATTTTTGGCTGCATTTGTTTAACTTATAAAGTTTCCACTGTAGCATTTCCCCTTTTTTGTAAAGTTTCCTTTCCTAGTAAAATTATTTTTGCTTTAGTCCGTTTTCCCAAAAATATGCATGTGCAAATTTTTACTGTTTGCTCCGTGAAATATAACTTTATTCCCACCTGCTCTCCCTGATGTAATCAGTCACTGAAGTGCAGCACTTGAAAGTAAATTAAAACGTTTAAAAAAAAAAAAACAGCTTTGAATGTGAGGTCACAGAGCATGAGTCATTCTTTATGTTTTATATTTTCCCCCTTTACAGACACAACAGTCTGTCGTTTGAAGATGCTCTTTCATCTCTTGTCTTAACGAGGTAAATACCTGAGCCTTACACTATGAACTCTTCGTCAAAGAGGCAGTGCACTTTCATGTCATGTTCGTGCTCGGAGCCTAACAAGATATACAACATAATTAGAAAAGCTGATTGTGACATTATTTCTGAATGTGCTGTGTGAAGTATTTCATCAAAACAAACATGAATTCATTACATTTATGGCTGTCAAAGTTAATGTTAATGCAAACAAAGTTAATGTTTAATTCTGGTTTTTCATATGCCATTAATGTTTCATCTTTATAGCAATGTTTTCAGTTCTTTGTGGTTACTAAAAACTGTCTGAGCCTTCTGAAGTGGTCAAAACATGTTTGGAGCATCAACTATGAGTGAACCGCCAGTGAAGGACTGCAGGTCACTGACAAAAACAACTTTACACAAGTTAAGTAAATCGTGTATTAAAGATGTAGTTTTAGAAATATAGAGTGTTTTGTGCGATTTAAGATGAGATAATTTACAAAAATGTTATTGTAAAACAAGTGCATGCTTATTCATGCTAATATCGTGCTAATGCTAATTTCATGCTAATAATGTTAATCGTTATTTTAATGGACAGACATTGCTAATTGGAGTTTTTTTTCTTGTGCAGTAAATGTTAAGGGGTTTTATGGGCAAATTACAGCAGACAAAAACTGAAGAGTCTAGTTTTCTTCTTGCTCTGATATTAGTTAATTGTATTAGATGTATTCTGATTCTCTTCATGTGGGGTGGGGGTTTCTGAAGAGTTTTTTGAAAAAAATGATGGCTGGGCTCAGGGTAAAAGGCATGGGTTAATTCAATCATACACAGCCACGAGAGTGCATCATTAGTCATATAATACCCACTTCTGTGCGCTGAGATAGATGAAAACAGACTCTGGTGGATGGGTTAGCTAGATCAATGCATATGTAAACAGACAAGTATTCGGCCACAAACTAGGTTGAAAAAGTATGTTGGTTGATTCCTCCGGTTGGGTTTGGCTCTGGCTTTGTAGGTTCCTTTTGATTGTCAGATGGAGAAGATGTCAATAGGTTTGGGTGAAAAAACTTCAATTTCACATTTATCTCAAAGCTTTCTTCTAGCTTTGATGCAAAATGCATCACCATATTGTATTTTCCTTTCACGAGTATTGTCTTGGCTATGAAATTGCACTTTGCACTATTAAATTTCAAACTTCTTCCCACCTGGGATTGTAGAAATCTCTATAACATATTTGATTAAAGACAAAGTGAGTAATTTCTGCAGTACTGCACTGCAAAAATGATTTACTTTTTTAGTCTTTTGTCTTGTTTTGCAATTTAATAATTAAATGAAGATACACTTGTTTGACAAGCAAAATGACACAAGATATTATGTTTCATTTTCTGAAAAAAGTTTAAGTTACAAGCAAACAATCTGCCGGTGGGATTAGAAAAATAGGAGTACCTAGTTTATTTTCATTTCCCCGCATTGGCAACTTTTTATTTTGTTCCTTATTTTGTGGTTCAACTCACTTAATTTTGTTACTTTTTTCCAGAAAGCATGATGTTTTAATGTCTTACATCATTTTGCTTCTCAAGTATTTGATTCAAGAATGTTGAGGTATTTGTATTGAAAAATTAAAAAATACCATGAAAGAAAAAAAAATGTTTAGTGTAGCATCAATGAACAGAAAGTTATCAAATTATTGCAATTATGTTCAGTGCAACCTTTTAATGTACATTAGGCTCATTACAGATTGCGGGTTGATGCACTTCACCTTGCAGTAATTTCAATATACAGTTAGTCACAATGACTTTTGTTTTGGATGCTCAAACAGCAGAATGCACTTAAAGCTGCAGTTGGTAACTTTTGTAAATATATATTTTTTACATATTTGTTAAACCTGTCATTATGCCCTGACAGTAGAATATGAGACAAATAATCTGTTAAAAAATCAAGCTCCTCTGGCTCCTCCCAGTGGTCCTATTGCCATTTGCAGAAACTCCATCGCTCCCGGTAAAAAATAACCAATCAGAGCTGCGGTCCGTAACTTTGTTTGTGTTCAAAATGTAGAAAAATGTATATAATAAGCGAGTACACCATGAATCCATTTTCCAAATCCTTTTTTTGGCTTGTCCTGAATCACTAGGGTACACCTATAATAAGTGTTTATATTCGGACTATTTTAGATTGCTTCTGGGGTACCGCGGCGGAGTAACCCAGTACCTTTGTGATTCTTCATAGACATAAACAGAGAGAAGTAGTTCCGGCTACGATGTTCTTCCGCAAGACGCAAGCAGTTCTGTTTATTAACCGCTAGAGCGTCAAAAGTTCCCTACCGCAGCTTTAAACATAAACGCTGTAAGCAACTTGCAATTTTATTTTCTAATCACGGATGACAATAGAGAGCTCAACGTTCTGTAAAGTCACTGGCACAGGAGAAAGAATTATAAACTTTAGTTTTAAGAGTAATTGGGTGTCATCAATATTTTTTAAACTGCTGTTTCTGTACATCTGTTTTTATGTTTCAAAGATGAATTGGGTTTTGATACTTGACTGATCACGAGTTCCACTAACAAAGACTGAAAGACCTCAGGGGCTTTGGAGACCATGCCATCTGAATTTCTTCACTGCCAATAACCCACAGTATTTCTTCTTTCGCTCTTACTCGGTGTGTTTAATAATATATCTTCGCATATGTTTTAGCAGTGAGGAAGCAAGCCTGAGTTTGCGCCCCTGGCCCATTCGCTAATGTAACCTTAGCAGAAGAATAACTCAGGCCAAGGACTCATCTTTGATGGTCAGCGTTGATGGTGTTCGGGTTTTTAGAAGCAAACTCAAGGAGCTCCTGTGGGACTACTGTAAGAGCAGCTCTGCTAGACGCAAGCATTTATAATATATTCTCCTCACTGCTTCTAACTGTACTGACGTATCGCCAGCATTATCTTCACCTAAAACTAGGGCAAGTATTACATCACATGAAAGCAACTGCAGACAAAAGCAAAAATTGCAGATCACACATGTGCCCACGCAACGCAGTGTGGTGGAAATCATGGTCAAATACACCAATGATGTCTAAATGGAAGTGAAGACATAAATAGTCGGCTTCTGAAATTTGTCTATGAAACGTTACACAATATTTTACGAAAGATTTTAGAAAAGATTTTAAAAAGATTTTAGAGTTTAAGGGCTTCAGCAAACCCCTAACGTTAAGTATTAAACTTGTATATAACTGTACAGTATAAAAAAATCTGTAAAATTTAAAGTCAAATATGGCAGCTGTTAAATTTACTGTTGAAATAAAAAAAAAATCACAATGTATAATGTTAATATACTAACTTACTGACATGCTAAAGGTATAACATTGTTTTATAATAAATTGACAAACACAAAAAATGCAAATAAAGAAAGTAGAGAAAGAAATCCATGTGTAAAATTTGCCACATGTAGATTTTCCACAAACTAAAGTAAATACTTACATGTATGTGTGTGTGTGTGTGTATATATATATATATATATATATATATATATATATATATATATATATATATATATATATATGCTATTGCTACAGTGTACATTTTTACACTCTTACAGCGGACTCCACACAGCTTGAGGAGTGCTGTATACATTTCCTTTTTTTTTTTGCCTGGCAGATGATAAAATAAGCTGAAAAACACCCTAGCATTCACCCTGGTAACCTCCTAGCTACATATCAGAACATATTAGTAACTGCATACCAATATTCTAGCAATCCACCCAAAACACTCTAGCTGTAAAAAAAAATATATATATATATTCAAATTCATTACATGTAATTGTAGAGAAGGAACCCACAGACTGCATTTTAAAATATATTAATACCCTCTATGCCTCAAAACTTACAGAAAACTTGAAAAACTTTTTTTTCAGCTGTGGGGCGGACTGGCTCAGTATGGCAAGAGATGCACACTAAACAAGATGAAAAAAGAGAATGTGAGATTAAACCACTAAAATCCCGCACTACAGGTTGAGTTGAAACGCAGCACACGCTGAAGTATAGAGCTCGCTCAAGGCCCTGTCCAAAGGAAACTCAGTGCTTAACTCTTCAGATGCGTCCGAGCGGCTTTGAAAGAGCCTTCATTGATCTGTTGACACGGATCTGTTCCCCCCAAACCTACTTACATGACTGCCCTCAGAGACCCTCAAGCAGTGTTCATTTTTACAGCTTGTTTTATTGTTGTTTCAGTCATAGTTTTTGTCTTTTTGGCATAATTAAGTTCATATTTTGTAATGTCACATTCATTCTGTTTAGTCCAGTTTACTCAGAATGAAATGGCATATGATTTTAGTCAACGTGAATGTAACGCAAAAACGTTCATTTTACATATTAAAACTGAAGTAATACTTTTATTCAAGGATGCACTAAATTAAGACACTTAAAACATTAAATTTAAATATATGCTGTTCTTTGAACTTTCTATTTATCAAAGAGCGCTGGGGGGAAAGTATTATAGTTTCCACAAATAAAATAAAATTAATAAACAACAAGAAGAATGAAAAGATAAGAAATAGTTTTTTCCCCTCAAGTCAACATATTAGAATGATTTTTCAAGGTTCATGACTCTGAAAACTGATGTAATGGCTGCTGAAAATTCAGCGTTGCCATCGAAGGAATACATAGATTTTTTTTAAATGCATTCAAATAGAACACAAATATTTTATATTTGTCACATTTTACAGTAGTTTTGATCAAATAAATGTAGCCTTCTGAGCACATAAGAGATAACTGTGACATGTTATTAATCTCATAATATATATATTTTACAGGCTGTTCTGAATATTACATTGTGTGACAAAAAAAAGGAAAAGAAAAGAACAATAAACTTTTATCAAAATGTAATAAGAATGACATTTGAAGTTGATATTAAGCAGCTAGATGGGAATAAATATCAGCATCCAAAACACGTGCTGTTGTTTTCGGCAGGGATGGCAGCATACAATGGCCTGTCAGGTCATTCACTGCACAGAGCACTGTATGTGGACACTAAGCAACTGTCAGCACTTCTAAATATCGACAGATCCCAGCTGAACAAAGTAATGTATCAAATAAAGCTATGCCGATAACATGGACATGCTGCTCTCTGTGATTTATGGGTTCTGACCACCATGAAGGGGTGTAGGGATGTTTCCAAACATTCAGATTGTGACCATGCAAATTGCTCAGCTAATTCACTTCTGCTAGTGTTGTGAGCCTTGCATCAACTGTTGGGTTTTTCAAAGCTGTTTGTTTTTCCAAAGCGACCACACTGCATTTGAGCCTCGGTTAGAGCAGCCTGCAGAGAATCATTCATAGAATCACATCACGTAATGTGTTCAGAGATATTCCTAAATTCTTACATAATGGGATTGCTTTGTATGAAGGAGCAGAGGGAAATTCCTCCACAGGTTATTATCTAAGGGTTTATGATGAAAAAGTATCCTAAAACAAATATTAAAATCAGAAAAAAATAAAAACAAAGCAAATTTCCCTGCAGAAAATACCGACATAGCTGGACGTCAGCATATGTTGTTTTGAAATCTATTTTCCAGCATTGGATGTTGGTCTGATTTAATAAAACATTTTTTTTCTCTCAGTAACTGTAACTGACTACATTAACATTTATTTTATAATTAAATTGTGTCACTCTGTTATATGTATCCATACATAATTTCAAATATACTATAGTGGTTATTAAAATATAAAGGACCATGGTATTGTCACTTGATGACATTACTGTACCATACTAACAACACAGTAACATTTTGTAAGTGACACTTACAAAAAGGTACCAAGATACTATGTTTTTGGACATGCATCCTGGATTTAATAGCTTTGTTTGAACATTTACCATAAGAGTTCCATGGTATTCGTGGAAACACCTTACAAATACCATGGTACATGAATTTCACTAACATACATATTACCACCCAATTACATTACTGTACCAAACTACCAGCACATTAACATTTTCGAAGTAGTAATACCGTAGTAATACCATGGCATTTTTGTAGTGACATACATTTCAATATCATAGTATATTTCTATACCATAGTAATTACTGTACATCATACAAAAATCATACCGTACAAGTATCAATTCCAAACCAGCTCTAACTAGCTGGACAGGAATAGTATGGCAATCCACTTTTGGTCATGTTTTTTTTATTTTACTGTATTTCACAGCACATTTTGACCTCCGAACCTCAATGAAACCAATGTTTCAGTGAAAAAACAGATGAGTCTGACAGCACCTGACTGGTGTTGTCTGATTTGTCCCAAACTGTCCTGTTCCAAATTGCCGAAGTTCACTTTTGACAATCCTGACAATGTCTGTCACACCCTCTCTGCCAGTCTTACGCCTTAGATTCAGGGCCAGATTCAGGTGCCTCTCAGAGAGCACAGAAATTGCATAGAGAATCAAGAGACGAGATCTGATGTCCAGAGATTTCCCCTTCCTCTGGAGGACACCTTTCTGACAGACTGACATTTTCCTAATGGGACCGATGAAGGAGGTCAATGAGGGTCAGGCTGAATAAATGGCCCTGCACAGATCTCAGACACATCTAGCGAATCTTGTCTGTCCATGATCATGAGGCCAAAGCTGACTGCTGCTTTACTTTACTCACCAGACCCCTGCCACAGGACCCTGACTACTAAATATCAACACCGATGAGCACTAAAGTGTCAGTGCAAGTTGCCACTTGTATGACTGTGTTTGGATTAGCATACTAAATACTAGTATGCAAATTTGTGTACAGTTTCATATACTATTCATATACTGTTTTTTAGTGATATACACTACCATTTAAAATTATTTTTAATGTCTCTTATCTCACCAAAGCAGCATTTATTTGATTAAAAGTACAGCAAAACAGTAGTGGAGTATTGCAATTTACATTTGCAAACATAAATTTTGCCATTGATTGTAATAATCATCAAGCAGTCTGTTTGCAATGACATGAAGAAACAGAACAAACTGAGACAGACTCAATCCAGAAGAACTGTGGCAACGTCTCCAAGATGCTTCAAGAGACATACCTACAAAGCAGTCTGTTAAAGGGGGGGTGAAATGCTCGTTTTCACTCAATATCATGTTAATCTTGAGTACCTATAGAGTAGTACTGCATCCTTCATATCTCCAAAAAGTATTTAGTTTTATTATACTCATAAGAGAAAGATAGTCTGTACCGATTTTTCCCGGAAAAACACGAGCGCCTGGAGGCGTGACGTGTGGGCGGAGCTAAAGAATCATGAGCACCAGTAGGCTTTTGCATTGAGAGCGTTTGGAAGCTGTGACAGCTGTGAAGGCTGAAACTGAACGAGAGCAGCAGCAGCAACGACTCACTCCGAGCGGGGCTCGAACCCGGGTCTCCGATGGGAGGCGGACGCACTAACAAGGAGGCAGAGATATTTGAAGCAGTTTTACTCACCGCATGCGGTTCCAACACACAATCGTGACCCTTTTTCGTTGGGATTGCATCATCCTTAAGAAATAAACGATACGCAAATCCATCGTCAAACTGGGCTTTGTTTGTAAAACAAGCATTTTAGAAATGCAGGGAACAAACACAAACACTTGCACAACTCCTTTGATGCTCTGTAAAAATAAACTCCATCCACTGGTCCCTTAATGCTGTTTTTTCTTTGGTAATCTGTGCAGGGTTGTCTTGCCCTGGCAACCAAAAACACACTCCTTTTGTGACATTTCGCGACGCTCTCGCTCTGATCAGTGAAGTCTGTTGTGCTCTCAGTGCTCTGCTATACGGGAGCGCACACTCTTCCAGGAAAACGTGCCCTCAGGACCCATATAAGGAAATTCCGCTCCATCTAACGTCACACAGAGCCATACTCGAAAAAAACTTTCCGAAACTTGTGACAAACCGGAAGGAGTATTTTTGGAACTTTGTCCTTGTTTAGCATGGGAATCCAACTCTTTAACTGTGTAAAAAACTCAATATGCATGAAATAGCATTTCACCCCCCCTTTAAATGTTTTAGGGACTTGTGTAAAAATACTGTAAAATGAGGATGCTGTCAAAAATAATGTCATGCACAGATGTTCTTCATCAATTAACTCCTATTGGTGTGACTATCATTTGCTTTTGTCCTAGGTGCTCTTGTGTATAGTTTTTCAGGTATCTTCGCAGATAGATCTTTTGAAGCATCTTGGAGATGTTGCCACAGTTCCTCTGGATTGAGTCTGTCTCAGTTTGCTCTGTTTCTTCATGTCATTCCATATAGACTGATGATGATCAGATCAGGTATCTGTTGTCAGAGTCCTTATGCAAACAAAAATCTCACTAGATTATTACAATTGAAGGAGCAATTAATGTTTGGAATTGTAAACTGATATTTCCTACTGACACACTACAGCAAAAGATAGAGATAACAGACTCACTGCTTTTGAGTCACTGCTTGCTGTATACATCATGGACAATACAATGTGCATTAGTTTATATTTGCCATATATGTATATGTGTGCATATTGTGTATGTATTGCTACCATAAATGCTGTTTTTTGTTAGTAGGTTGGAAAGCTTAAGGTTTTTAAAGTAGCTTTCCCGGCACTGGTAATAATAACAGAACGAATGATTAGGTGTCTTCAAACTTTTGACTGATATGTACTTTTCAACTATTTTCTATACATATATAATACTATGTCTTGGTGTTTTCAGGCCTCTTGATTACATGATTGAAATCACAAGCGGTTACATTTAATACAAGAGCACAACGGCACAATCCAAGTGTAGGTGGGAATCAATCTCTGAGTGATTCTTGATTCTCTATAAAACACCTCTTCACGGTGGTCCTTTCATGATAGACTTTCTGCCCACACACGAGTGATAAAGACAGAATGATCCTGACGTTGTCCTCGTGGCACCTCTGGAGCTTCCTGCATCTCACCGTCCCTCCATAGCCTCTGTGTCTTTGCCAACACAGGCCCAAGGACATCTCTGAGATGTGAGTTCTGATTGGCTTACACCAACCCGTTTTATTTCCATTCGACCTTGATCTTTAGTAATGGCCTATCAGGTTCTGTGTATATTAATAAAACAGCGTTATTTCTCCAAAATACCTTTTGCTAAATTCAGCAGCCATCCCTGGCTTCTTTGATATGCAGTGTCTCAGTAAATTGGAAGGGTTTCATGTGAGGATTCAGTAGGAAAGGGAAGGGGGAACGGGAACAGGAGATGCATCCGATCAACTCAAGTCTTTGCATAAATTAACATGAACCCTGGGAATCGTCTTTATTTATTTATTTCCTCCCTTACCAGGTTTAATTAAGGTTCACGCAATGTCTTTGGGATATTTGTCTGATGGAACAAGAGCCCACCCTCCTGCTCTCCTACCGTTTCCAAATCCGGTCCATCTACTGGGACGCCTATTTGTGAACTCTTTCTACTGTCTTGCATCTCATGTCAGATTGCAGCGAACCGGAGCAGGGAGAAGAATCTGAGGATAAAACGCAAGCCTCATCTTTACTCATATTAGCATTGCACCAAAAAACCTGAATCTTTACAGGGAGGATGGCTGTGTCTCATTATGTTCACCAGCACGTGGCGTGCCGTACAGCACGATGCCTCCTAAACATTACTTTTTAGCAGCACAGTGGCTGATCGAGAAGATTTTTCACAAATGTCATCAAAGCAGCAGGAAAAAAACAACCGAGGAATATGTTTTCATTGTTCAGTCAGGCTATTTTTAGATGCGTTCTGCAGGAATATGAGTTAGTAGTATCGCTGGCGCTTCGAATGAAAAGGCAAACATCATTATCAGAGCGCACGTAACATCTCCTGGCAAACAAGCTACAAAATAAAGAGGTAAATAGGGAAATTAACAGTTTACTTTAATTGCTTTAAACAAGTAACACTTCATCTTCCTCAATTAAGGATTGTTGGCCCATCATATTATAGGCTATTAGCACTGAGTATTAGCGCATGCTTAATGATGGAGGAAATGGGCCGTGATGCAGGAAGCATCACCGGTCGTGGAGTCTGATCTGATTATCGTGCCCAACACCCACCAACCCCACAGACTCTATTTAAACGAGTATTCACAGGCCAGGCCATCAGGGAGGCCGTGCCATTTTTATTATTCAAATGCTGCTGAAACGCATCCCAATATTGTGGAATGAATAAAATATCCCAGGATGATTTTCCACTGGGTATTAGCTTAACATTTCCACTCCAGCGCTCCTCTCATTGTGAAACACTGGAACATCAGTCTGCGCTCTGATAGGCCGCTTTCTGCTTGTCCATTTGTCTACTTAACCCATCCCATTCTCTGTCGCCGTTAAAACAATTTCCTCTCTGACATACCAGAATAAGTATTGATTGAGGGTTTGCATTACCGGAGGTTTGGGCTGCGCATTGATCCCCCTTCACTGCTGGACATTTTTATCATAGCTGTGCGTGCCAACTGATCACTTTAACGTATAGAGCAACTAGTTTGAAAAATGCCAATATGCTTCTATATAGACATTTATGAAGAAGGATCAGCAGGACTCACTTTTTTACGCGGAACTTGGAAGTTTTCTGATATTCAAATATGCACTTGTGTAGATTTATACTGAAGGTGCACACATAAAACATTATATAGCCCTACCACTATTTGGGCAATAATTGTTATGTTTTAGAAAAAGAGTACTGCAGACACATAACTTGACAGAAGCATCTAGCATTCACTCTTAAACATAAAGGTGCTTAAAATGTTCTTCACAGCGATGCCACAGACAAACCATTTCTGGATGCACAAAGCACCATTCAGCCAAAGGTTCTTTAAAGAACCATCTCTTTCTTACCTTTTTCTAATCTGAAGAACCTTCTTTTGCCACAAAGAACCTTTTGTGAAACAGAAAGGTCCTTGAGATGTTAAAGGATCTTTATAGAACCGTTTAGACAAAAAATAATTATTCTATGGCATCATGAAGCACCTTTATTTTTGAGAGTGTTGGTGATCAACTGAACAAACATGCAAGTAATCTTAAATTTTGCGGCTACTTGTAGAACATTGTTACCTATTAACATACATGAGCCAAGGTGATTAAATGTATCCTCTATCTGGTATTAATTGCTGTAACTTTAACAGGTTAAACTTTTTTACATAGTTCTAATTCGTGCATTAGTTGACCTACAAATTCCAGGACCAGCAGGACTAAAATTGGCGAAAGTCAATGCCTTTTTGATGTGCATTAACATATGCAAGCATGCATGCAATATTTATCAGAACAGTTAAAAAATGATATCTGATGGAACCTAAAGCACTGCCAAGTCTCAGTGCCAAGTCAGCATGGAAGATCTTCAAGGCCTTACAACTCCAGAGTATCTTGATGAAATCCAAATTTATCAGTCCTACCAAGATGAAGGTTTGATGCATTCATATTTCATAAGGTTATGTGAAACGACCACCCTGGAAGGTTGGTCTCATTCTCAAGACTCTCTTTCAGTGATTTCGGTTTAGAAGAGCTGAATGCTTTAGGTCTGGTCTACAAGTTGGCACACATGCAAAGTGTCAGAAATAATAAAACTGATCAGCTTTGATCTATAATTAAACTAACTTGAACACCTAAAATATGATTTTCTCCTGTGTTCTGATACGTTTATCCATCTTTTCTCCCATATAGTTTTTCTGCATTTATCTCAAAATGACAGAAAAGCCTGAAAAATTAGTGATTAAACATGAAAAAGCTATCCATGAGTAACACAAACACAGTGTTGTGCATCCTTACCTTGCTGGTATTTCGATATTGGAGATGGCGTAAAAGTACTTCAACAGGTTGTCTCTTTGTACATATGTTCCTCCGAGTGCTGGTCTCAGCAGCCGAAGTCGCAGGTTTGTGAAGGTGAAGAAGTCTCGGAGACCTTTCATGCTTTCCATGCGTGTGTACAAGTTGTCCATGTTTTGTAATTTTGTCCCAGCAAATATGGCGAAACGTTCCCGGACCTCGAACCGTACATTCTTCTCATTCTTGGAACCGACCCAGCGAGAGTATTGCTCGGTACATATGACTCTAGTCACGTTCGTGGCTGACAGATCCTGCATTGTCTTTGGCAACAACCCAAAGGCGTCCATGCAGTCATCGGCATAGTACTGATAAGGCTGCCAGGTTCGTCCATAATTCAGGGACTTATCCAGCACCATTTTTGTGGGCCGCCCATACTCAAAGGTTATCTGGATGTCATCTGCTAACTCCAGGCTTTTGTTCCATGATAAAGATATGTTAGCCAGAAGAGGCTCAGGATAACGACCCCATGTTACAGTCTGCCAGTACGTGATGAGTCCGGTTCGCTCTTGATCTTGCATCAGCTTTGGAGGATGGGCGAGTTCTTTGGTGGAGGCATCGCATTCGTCACTACACAGGTATGGGTTTTCCTACAGACAAAAGAAAGAAAGATAACAGATCAATTAAAGAGTTGTACAAAAATTAAGGAAGGATAATAAAATAATAGAAAAAAAGAAACATACAGTGGCATGGGAAACTTTGGGAACCCCATTCAGAATCTCTGAAAATGTGAATCATTTTAACAAAATAAGAGATCATACAAAAGGCATGCTATTTTTTATATAATATTATCCTGAGTAAGATATTTTAAATAAAAGATGTTTACATACAGTCCCCAAGACAAAAAATAGCTGAAATTATTAAAATAACCCCCTTCAAAAGTTTGGGAACCCTTGGTTCTGCTGGAAAACTGAAGAATCTTCAGGACCTGGAGGATTTTTCTGAAGGACTGTGTTAAACTGGGCACTGTTCCTCAGAAAAATTCTCCAGGTCCTGCAGATTCAGAACAAACAAGGGACTCATGAACAACCATCACTAACACACCCCCCCCCCCCCCAAAAAAAAAAACCCCCCACAAACACAGGTATTAATCCAGGTAACCACACACAGTATTAAAGGTACAATTTGTAAGATATTTGCAGTAAAATATCCAAAAAACAACAGGCTAATGTTATATATTTTGTCCAACTGATTACTAACAATATCTCTAATGTTTTCAACTACTTGTAAATCATGAGAAAATTCCCGTTCTAAACCGTGACACGGGGCAGTGCAGTCGCCTGTCAATGATGTTAGTTACCCTTTGTTACCGCCTTTACTAACGTAGAAACCACATGACAACAGTGTCGTGGAAAAAAGCGGAAGTAGCTTCGCGACAAACTTCAACTAGAAAGAGATGCTTGTGATCTTGCTTGTGTTTTACTCGACAGGTGAGTTGTTTTGATTCGTATCTTTACAGAAAACATATGCTATTATAACAATCAACAAGATTAGTATTATGGGGGATACACGCCAAACACGGGGCATCGCGTCTCTAGACCCACGCGAGGACACGTCTGATGCATAGTCTGGTCGCGTCTTTGCATTGACTTTGTATGTAATCTACACATGCAAATCGTTGAACTCGCGTTAAATCCATGATTTATCTTTCCATCTGATTGATGGCATTCAGAGGTTGGGTAGAAGACAACAAATCCCATCATTTCACACTCCTTCTTAGCGTCCTCAAACTACACAATTGTTATTGTTTTGGTAGTGCGCCCTCTAGTGTCAGGTCCTGCAACCTGTACCTTTAAGCTGCTATTAAGTCAAATTTTTTGAAGGGGGTTATTTTAATTATTTCAAGAATTTCTCTCTTATTTTGTTAAAATGATTCAGATTTTCACAGATTCTGCAAGGTGTTCAAAAAATTTCACATGACACTGTTTATGTAATATTAAACCATATAGGGTTTTTTGTATGATTTTATACCAAAACTTATATATATATATATATATATTTTTTTTTTAAATATATATATATATATATTGAGCAGCAAATCAGTATATTATAATGATTCATAAAGGATATTGTGACATCAGCTTTGCCTGCATTTTATTTTAAAAGATAACTGAAAATAGTTATTTTAAGTTGTCATAATATTTTTATAAAAATAAATGCAGCCTTTGTGAGCATAACAGACCTATTTCAAAAACATAATAAAAATCTTATTGACTAAACAGCAGCATATTTTAATTATAGAAAATATACACAAAAAAAGAAACATTTTAAAGTTCTTTTTTAATGCTATATATATATATATATATATATATATATATATATATATATATATATATATATATATATATATATATATATATATATATATATTAAAGTGTTTATCTCATCAATATTTAAAAATAGGTTTTTATAGCTATTCATACTAAATTGTTTGATCAAATAAATAAGTCTGGGTGAGCATAAGAGACAAAAATATTTTATTGACGGAATAGTAGCGTATAAAAATTTTGAAAAAAAATACAGTATATATATAATACATAATATAATATATATATATATATTTAATATATAAATTAAACATTTCAAAAATGTATTTCTCATTTATTTTGAAAAATATATATTTTTAATGTTTTATATCTATCCGTCTAGTGTCTAGATAGATGAACCTTGTCCAAAGTTCCTGCCGCTACTGTAATTTCAGGGTTTGAGCCTTTGCAAAACATTTGAGGAGTTAAAAGTCTCAGCACACACTGCAGCCTCTAAAATTGACAGATCAATGTCCAGGGATAGTTATTGTGTTATAACCAGCACACTTGAACGTTTCCCAGGTCAAGTGTCTTCATGAGCCATTAGCTTCCATTAAGAAATAATTTGAGCTACCTGTCCCAACCATCTGGAGTACCTTAGCACTTTGATCCTTAACCAGGGAGCACCTTAGCCTAACTCAGCCCTCTGACTAAATCCTGCCGTCTTTTTCCGTTTCTTACAAATCCAGTGTAACTGCTGCGGCAGGTGGTTCTTAGGCTACACCTCAGCTACCCTCGCAGGAATGGCGTCACGTCTAAAGAACAGTGCGGCTCTAAGAGAAACGATCGCCCACTGCTTAGCAGCAGGAACCAGTGTCAGTAAACAGACAATACAATGCTTTGGCCTCCTCCGGTAGACATGTGTGGTCGTTTTGGCTAATGCCGCTGGAGAATTCACAGCTTGAGACGATGACTAATCATTGCTGTGATCAAATCAGAACAATTACACCATTTATTAAGAAAAAGAACACATTGTGAATAAATATGAATGGATTTAGAGGACAAGAATACCCCTGGATACAAGGGTTTACAAAAGTTAAAAAGAAGTTAATGCAGATTAAGTAACTTTTGTGGGCTGATTCAATGTATGCTCAGTTCACGAATAATAACCCATTTATATTTTTGTTTGTATTTTTATTCATAAATATATCAAAATTGTTTGCTATGACCTATTTCAACATTCAACATTACATATTCAGTTAGATAATATTTATTTATTTGAATAATATTTAATAAAATAATTTGATATCAATTATACTGATATCAAAGTGTTTGATATATATTAGATATATTTATTATAAATATGTTATAAAATAATAATATATAATCCATTTATTATAAATATTCAATTTAAATATTTAAATAACTTTTGATTTCAAAGCTGTTTGTGGTATCCAAATTACTTTTGATTAAAAATATTTTTCGTAAACATCCATGTAAATGGATTTCTATGAAATTTACTCATATTTTATTATTGTTTATTCAATTACATAATATTTATTTAACTTCTGATATTAGTGGTGTTGGTGATGACTGAATTAATTTTGACATTAAAATACATTCTATATTATACATATAATGCATTGTATTCTATTTGTTTTCTTTTTATTTATTATACAATTAACAAAAGCAAAAAAGACCTCTAACACTAGCTTGCTGTATTTTCTTTTTCTATTCTATCTGTTTTCTTTCTTTTTATTTATTATATTATTTAAAAGCCCTTGCTATGTGTTCTGCGTTAAGCTAACTGAGACTTGTTAAAGCACTTGTGTATCATTGCTCTTCTGTTGATTTTGATTGCTTCTATTGTCCTCATTTGTAAGTAGCTTTTAATAAAAGTGTCTGCTAAAAGACAAAATTTAAATGTAAAATACTATTAATATATTACTAAATCGATTGCTATAAACTTTAATAACATTGTAAATAACAGTGTTAATAATAAGGACAGGCAACGGTTGCATTTACACTTAGCATTAACGTGATCACCGTGATCTGATCAAGCAGATCGGATTATCAGTCAATCAGAACACAGTGCGTTTACACTTGACAACATCAACTGACTTTTCTAAGTGGAAAACCGATCGGATCTGTCTTTCCCATGCAATATTTAAATAAGTCTGCAGAAAATGGCCCGGTGCAAAGTCATCATGAAGTGGTGGGTTTTCTTTAGAAAAGCATTTTCCTTTGCGGGACATTTTACAAATCAAAGATAAGTGTAGGAGTCTCATTAGTGCTCCACACGGGTGTTCTCCGTCTTTCTTTCTGACAGTTCGCGAATGCAGACACGATGGCTGAATTGCATTTACATTACACTGAGATCCAATCACAATGCATCCTCGACTACCTCTGGACCAAGACACGCTGATCGGATAACATTCCGATCAGAAGCAAGTTTACATTTGTCTTTTCAATGTGTTTGTGGGCAACATCTGGATACAGGTTGCATGTTAATGCCAAGTGTAAACGCAGCCCATGAAGCACAAGAACCAGCATCCTGGAACCGCAGTGAAGTTTTTTCAGGACGCTGTGATTCATGTGTCACTACTAGGATCTTTCCCAGTGGATAATCTGACGTCACTGACCCCTGTAGGAACTACAGCAAACTATTTAGAGTAGCCTGACTGCTGCTAATGCAATATGCTACAACTGTCATAGAATCTGACAACATTAGCCTTTGACTTCCACTGAGTGTGACCTTCGTCATTAGCATCACTCACCTTTCAATGGGAATTCCTGCCCTGTCTGTATATACTTTAAGTCTGTTTGTATTGCATGTTTAATATTTGGTTCAACCTTGCCTAGGAGAATCCACATTGCACTGAGGATCTGTTTATAGGGGCAGACCGAGAAAGAAAGATGGATGTGTGTTCTTAAAATAAACTAGATGAATCAGGAGATTTTGTAAAAAAAAAAAAAAAAAAGGGTCTCGAATAGAAAATGTTTCATAAGTCCAGTCACTCTGGTATTATGAAATGTTCTGACCACAGTTAACAAGCTGTGAAGAGCAGGTACTATACTCATGGACACTGGACCGACCGCAAGCCTTGTACCTGGAGAGGTGGCCCTCTTTCTTTCTGCAGCTTGAGTTAATTACAATGAAGGCAGATCCCTCTGGACATCCAGTCATATAACAGCTGGTGCTGAACAGCTTCAGAGGGATACAGTCGCCTAATTATACCAGCCAGAAAGTGACTTGCACAAGAGTTTCAACTGTCCCAGAGAGTGCCAGAACAGGGCTTTAATATGCAAATATATTATCAAACCATTTTTAGCCTATTTAGTAAACTTAGTAATGTTTCTGAAGTTTAAAGGATTTGGAGGGTTTTTCAAATGAATTTCAGACTGTTTTTATGCTTGGTTTGATCGCTGAATGAGAGTTTGATTTCTATGTGTTAGAAATGATTTCAGTGCTGCCAGAATATTCTCAGTTTCTGAGACACTCAGGCATGCATGGGCCCATGGGAAGAGTCATGAACATAGAGATGTGTCTCCGTCACATATCGAAAAGACCAGACCGAAACTCAGTGAACCCCCTTTCCAGTACCCAACTCCATGCTTATCCTGGACAGCACAAAGACCCCTAAACATCTGCATATAAAAAGAGTAAAATAGAGGGCGAGGACAGGGTCACAACAGGCAGAATGAGCTGAGAGCTGAGCTGAGATTTATTATTTAACATTCTGGAAGTTTATTTCTGCCACAAAAATCAAAAAGATAATTGCAACTTTTTTCTCACCATTTCAAGTTATCAGAATTCAGACTTTTTCAGAATTTTAATTTTGCCAGTTTTAAACGGAGACAAAAGTCTAAATTATGAAATGTTAACTCACTGTGAGTTTATAACTCACAATTCTGAGGGCGGAAAAAATCAGCATTTCAAGATGTAAATTTGTAATTGCAATTTAGAAATATAAGCTTGCAATTGACCCTTGCAAAGACCCGCTCCCCTTTTTTACTGTTGAATTGTCCGTTAAGCCATGACACTCTCACGCCACAAAAATATACCGTGGAGCAAAGACAAAACTAACAACGCACCGACAGAAAAGACAGAGAAGGTTAATTTTTACTTCAGCTTTTACTTTTCGTCATTTTTTAAGAAATCCAGATAATTGATACTGTTTTGTGGCTCTTTAATGTGTTGCGACAGACCACTGTAGCGCCTCAGTTTAACAGTCCCTCCAGAAAAATGCAGATTATTTTTTGTGATTGTTGCGGGCAAAAATCCTTGATTTTGCGGCAGGTTTTCTTAAAAAATGCGATGGAATATGCGGGATATTTTTGCAATCTTATGCGATGAAATTGCGGGAACTTGCAAAAACTGCGGTTTGATGAAAAAGAGAAAAAAGGTGACCCCCCCCCCCAACACCCTGTTCTCACTAGGCTACTACCTTACTGTAATGAGTCATTTCTTATGACTTGCTATGATAAGCAAGCATACTAAATCACATAATATTTAAGTTCTCATTCTGTTTTATTTCAGACCTCAATTAACACATGGCTCAAACTTACAAAACATTGAGTCAAACAAGTTCTCTAGCTTTACAAAAGGAATATTCAACAATGTGGCGAGTGGGGCGGGGCCGAGAGGCGTGGGAACGAGGAGTGAGGCCAGGTGTAGTGATTGGAGATGAGCTACACCTGAGCCCCACCGCTAGTATCGAGTCCCACGTAGGAGATGGAAGGATATAAAACTGGAGTGACGACCGTGAAGGACGAGAGAGGACCAGGCCTGGGACATTATTTTATGTTTTGGCTTTTATTTGTGCGCACCAGTCGTCCGTGAGGGGCTGGTGCGCCGTTTTGTATTTATTTATGAATTATTAAAATGCTTTTTGATTGTGCGCCGGTTCCCGCCTCCTTCTTCCCGATGAATATGGAGATTTGCATATCATTACAGTGGTGCCGAAACCCGGGAGAAGGAGGGACGCGCTGCTGAAGATCCCTCGCCACTGTGGTGAATCCGCGGTGCCCTCGAGCTGGCGAGGTATGTGCCGCCAGGGACGCTCGAGGCGGTGGGCTGGAGCGAGTTGCCGGGGACGGGCGAGCTCGCTGCTGGCCGCCCACGATATGGAGGGGCGGCTGCCGTCCGTGAGGGAGCGGAGGAGTCGGCGCCGTTCGCCAGGGGGCCGGAGCCTGCTGCCTCCGCGAAGGAATCCGGAGGGGCAGGGAACGGGGGACTCCTGCCGGCTGCCCAAAACCGGAGGAGCCGTCGCCGTCCATCGGGCGGCGGAGGAGTGTCGCGCCGTCCGCCGAGGGCCGTCCAGTGCCACCGCCAGGCACCGCGGAGGAGATCACCCAGCTGGTGGAGGGCCGAGCAGCAGTGCGTCTGGGAACCGGATTTTTTATTTTTTTTTCCTCTCTCCCCTCTCTCGTCCTTGTCGCTCCTCCTTCCATCTCCTTTTCTCTCGCCTCGTCTGTCCTACCCCCAGGTTCCTGCAGGTCCCCGTGAGCGGTCTCCCCCGGAGGGAAGGGGGGGGGGGGGGGGGAGTAGAGCGCAGTCTCGGGAGTACCCCCCGGCCTGCGAGGGGCGATGGGGGTATGTGGCGAGTGGGGCGGGGCCGAGAGGCGTGGGAACGAGGAGTGAGGCCAGGTGTAGTGATTGGAGATGAGCTACACCTGAGCCCCACCGCCAGTATCGAGTCCCACGTAGGAGATGGAAGGATATAAAACTGGAGTGACGACCGTGAAGGACGAGAGAGGACCAGGCCTGGGACATTATTTTATGTTTTGGCTTTTATTTGTGCGCACCAGTCGTCCGTGAGGGGCTGGTGCGCCGTTTTGTATTTATTTATGAATTATTAAAATGCTTTTTGATTGTGCGCCGGTTCCCGCCTCCTTCTTCCCGATGAATATGGAGATTTGCATATCATTACAAACAACTTCTGTAAAAATGAATACAAATAAATATAAACACAAATATACAAATGCTGTTTTACAGGAATTGCAAAGTGCAATCTCTTACTGCAACATAAATTATTTTACATACTACTAATAACTTACAACTGTAAGGTTTTGGTACCCCCGCATAAATATGCGGCCCTTGGCTGATTATGCATTAAATCACGCGATCGCATAAACGCGTTTTTCTGGAGGGACTGGTTTAAGCGGCACGTGAAGCAATCATCTCTTCCTCTTTACCAGTTAATAGCTAATAGAATTAAATAAACGTGAATGAACATCAGATCCAGAGGTATTTCGTTTCAACTGTGGAAGGGCATCAATAAACTATGTTTTGCAAGTCCACCGCGGTTAATCTACTCTCTTGTCTGGTTTGTTTGTCAGACAAAAATGGCAGATTCTGCGTTATGATAGGTCAGAACGCCTGTCAGTCAAATTTCCTGAGAATGATCAATTCTGAAAAAAAGTCAAAATTGTGAGTATATTAATCGCAATTCTGAGGATGACTATTCTATTTAAATTACTATTTTATAACTCAAAATTGTGAGAAATAAACTTGCAATTTTGAAAAAGGTCAGAAATATGAGATGAAAACTCACAATTGCAATTTTATAACTTGCAGTTGTGAGCAATTCTGAAAATTGTATCGATTATTCTCTTGAAATTTAATTGAATTGAATTACATGTAAATGATGTTTATACCATTGTTTGATGCAACTGCATGCCGTATTTTAATAAGAAAATAAACAAACTGAAACTTTGTGCTTTTCTATAGTATTAAGCATCAATTGTCAACTATATGTCGGACTGGTTTCTTCTTTAAATTATAAAAGAGTAAAAATATGAATATAATGTTATGCTAAAACTCAAGTTAAAATAATGG
The DNA here is from genome assembly GCF_023724105.1 of Carassius gibelio. Lineage (NCBI taxonomy): Eukaryota > Metazoa > Chordata > Actinopteri > Cypriniformes > Cyprinidae > Carassius > Carassius gibelio. The sequence continues at coordinate 7,343,699 of NC_068403.1, read as the reverse complement.
GAAAACCCTTAAGATAACATGTAGAAAGAAAAAAAAAACATATCATAAGCATGCAGAATAACATAAGTAGACTTTGAATGATTAATTGACGCTTTGAACGACTACGTAATAGTGGCATCCATAATTGTAATCGCGATTAGAAATTCTATTAATTGTACAGCCCTAGCAAGATGTGAACAAAATGACCAGATTTGTGAAATTAAAACTTAAGGACTTTTTCTGTTTAGTACTCATTATTTATTATTATCCACAACATTAAAAATGTCATATGCCAGTTTGACTGTGTTTGAAGAATTTGTCCCTACGGATTAACCATCAAAAATACACGCTCGCAACGGCACTTCTGTCATCTGTCTTCGGCAGAACACATTGAAAGTGGAAACGAGCTGCTTGCAGAAGGCAATTTATTCAGAGACAGCCAGCTTTGAGAAATGCATTACAGTCGATAAGTGTGACTGAGCATGTGCAGAGATACGAATTATACCTGATCAATAACGCTTTGCTTATGCAAGTCAGAATGCTTTTATAACACACAGTACTGCCAGTACTTACGTGAACCACCTTTAAAACTGCTTTCAGGAAAAATGCATTCACACCAACCAAGTTAACCATACTTTAGTCCATGCCAAAAAGAGTCTTTTCATTGTGATTACTGCTCTATATAAGAGAGATATATTTAATCCGAAGTAATAATATTTTTTCTGATGCAGTCAAAAAGGACAGGGATTTATTGTGTAAACAATACAAGAATGAGCATGCTGTTTTTGAAACAACTAAAGAATGCAATATGAGGAATGCAAATGACTACATGAAGATTAGAAGAATCCCCAAGACCTGAGGCGGCATGAAAACAGGCAGATGGAGGATTATTGTATTGTGGACACATGGGGACAAACTTGACCCCCTTTGGGAGTACAAGATGGGGGAGGATGCGCTTTGGATTCATGCAAAATTCATGAGAAATGGCAAAAACTAAGCAGCTACAAGGATTTTTCTGTGACAAACAGACATTTAATTGTCTAACTGTAGGAGTGATGTTTTCCAAACGCGGTTAAAGAAAAACTCTAGACCAAATGTTTTGGTTTTCCCATGTTGCATTGTGAGAGTGTGCAGTTACTCTACCTGCTATATTTAGTCCTGGCTTTAAATGTGTTGCTAAAACGGGCCAATAGGATTATTCCACATATGTCTGTACAACTAAAGAGAGTGATTTCTCAGTCTATGTTCAGATGTGTGCTGTATGCAGCAACGGGTCATCTTTCTGCTTAGCTCCCCATCCATCCCCATCCTTTATACTCTCTCTCTCTCTCTCTCTCTCTCTCTCTCTCCCTCATTAGCTAGCGCTACATACAACCAGAGCTTCCAGCGGTAGCTAACATCATGCAAGAGAAGGAAAGAAAAAAAGCAAGGCGCTGAGTAAAAATGCAACGGCATCTCCTGTGGGCGCTGAGTGACTGAAATTTCCTCTAAATCTTTAATGAGCCGGAAAGCTTCTCCAAAGAAAGAGAAGTTGCCAAATCTAGAGGGCTTATGTGGATCAATTAACTCGCTTTCAATGTGAAGAAAAAAAAGATCTCTGATTGTAAACACAGTTCAACAGGCTTAACAGAGTGCCAGACTCACTATATCAAATATATGCTTTGTATGCCTTGTTAAATTAAAACAAACCTGTCGTGCTTGTACCTAAATGTGCCCTAAAACAAATTAAAGTCTGATTGAAGCTGATAGAAGAGCAACTTTGACTGAAATAACCACTCGTTACAACCGAGGAATGCAGCAAAGCATTTGTGAAGCCACAACACGCACAACCTTGAGGCGGATGGGCTACAACAGCAGAAGACCCCACCGGGTACCACTCATCTCCACTACAAATAGGAAGAAGAGGCTACAATTTGCACGAGCTCACCAAAATTGGACAGTTGAAGACTGAAAAAAGGTTGCCTGTTCTGATGAGTCTCGATTTCTGTTGAGACATTCAGATGGTAGATTCAGAATTTGGCGTAAACAGAATGAGAACATGGATCCATCATGCCTTGTTACCACTGTGCAGTCTGGTGGTCTTGGTGTAATGGTGTGGGGGATGTGTTCTTGGCACACTTTAGGCCCCTTAGTGCCAATTGGGCATCGTTTAAGTGCCCTACCTGAGCACTGTTTCTGACCATGTCCATCCCTTTATGACCACCATGTACCCATCCTCTGATGGCTACTTCCAGCAGGATAATGCACCATCTCACAAAGCTCGAATCATTTCAAATTGGTTTCTTGAACATGACAATGAGTTCACTGTACTAGAATGGCCCGCACAGTCACCAGATCTCAACCCAATAGAAAAGTGATCCACACCTGTTTACGTTCACAACTCCGGAGATTGAATGAAGCCTGTTCAATGTAGCCTTGGATGTGCATCCCACAAATCTCCATCAACTGCGAGATGCTATCCTATCATTATAGGCCAACATTTCTAAAGAATGCTTTCAGACAAAATATATATATTTACACTCACCTAAAGGATTATTAGGAACACCATACTAATACTGTGTTTGACCCCCTTTCGCCTTCAAAACTTCCTTAATTCTACCTGGCATAGATTCAACAAGGTGCTGAAAGCATTCTTTAGAAATGTTGGCCCATAATGATAGAATAGCATCTTGCAGTTGATGGAGATTTGTGGGATGCACATCCAAGGCATGAAGCTCCCATTCCAAAAAATTTGGAATAAAATAAATAAATGATCTACATCAATTGTTTTTCTTTTTTATGTAGTCCTGCATGAGGTCTTGTATTTTTTTATTTCATGCTATTATATAATATTCTGTGCTATAATTTTTCGACTTAGCCTTCATTGCTTTGAAAACATTACAGTAGCAATAAAGAGTAACAGGCGAGTTGCATCCTGTGAAGGACGTCTCATGCTACATTCAATCCCCGTAGTTGTGAACGTAAACAGGTGTGGATCACTTTTCTTTAACACTATGACTTTAAAACACACTGTGACTGCAGGCACAGAGAGTTATTCTCACATAGAGTAAGTTTGATCTTGTGAATGCCAGAAGGTCTCCTCAGTTTAAAGTGCCTGGCCCCTCTTCCCTCCTTCCCTCTCGCTCAACATCTGAATGCAGAGCAGGCTGATCAGTGGATGAACAGTCAGCTTTTATCGATCTGAGAAGAAAGTGCTGACAGGGAAGGACATGACTACACCCTTCTCCTAAAACTCATCTCTAGTTTCTTCTGCTCAGTTAGCCGTCTCAGGTCGGCATGGAAAAAATATTCTGTAATCAGTATGCACGAAATACACGCCCTTGTGTCGGGTGATTGTATGAATAGCAGATGAGGACAGAAAGTGTCATCTTTCATATGGTGCAATATAGAAAAAATTCAAACTTGCAGGAATTATGGCCAATTGTGATTTTTGATAAATAACTGACAGTGAATAGCTGGTGTAGCTGTGTGCTCTGGATGTTTATTTCAAAAGAGTTTTTCACCAAGAAATCGTGTCAAAGAATATAGCACATTTTCTATTCATAAAATTTTGTTTTTTAAATTATATTAGAATTGATTAGATTAACATTTAAATGTTTAGGGTTGGTAAGTTGTTTTTGAAATAAGTATCTTATTTTCATTAAGGCTGCATTTATTTTATCCAAAAAACTTCAGTTTTCTGTTTTAATATATTTAGAAATGTAATTTATTCCTGTGGTACAAAGCTGAATTTTCAGCATCATTACTCCAGTCTTCAATGCCAAGATCCTTCAGAAATTATTCTAATGATTTGGTGTACAAATTCTTATTATTTTTAATTGAATTTTAATTTAATGAAAGTGAACGTGAAAAGTGAAAAAGTGAAAAACTCAAAAAAATGACATATATAATATTATATATGTCGTCTACTTTAGATCATGCTATTATATTATATTATATTCTATTATTATGCTATTACTGTATATAATACAATGTGCTTTCATATTTAAACTATTGTGTTATATTACATTGCAAAGAATCATTTGTGTGTCAGCTGCATTATCAATGTTTTGAGATTATCCTGGCAGATTTCTATACATTTTCTGGTAATTAAAATTTGATTTGAATTGTAACAAATTCTGAGTAAATATTTTTGCTTTGGTTAAAGGCAGAAATGCACAAAAATACAAAAGTTTTGCCCCGATTTATAATCTGGAAAAGTTTACATTATAGTTGCCAAAAATCAGAGCCGGACTGGAGATTTGAGTTGACAGATTTCATAGAAAATTCACGTAATGTTTGATGGTCAGACTATCTGAGACGACTTTAGAACACAAATGCCAAATTTACACTGCAAATGTGGCACTGAAATGATTATGAAGTGGCATTGAAGTACAGTATCTGTTTAATGCTGCTCAAAGGTGACATAAATATATTTATACAGGAATTACAACTGTATGCTTTGATACTAGGGACTTTTTCCAAGCGAACCAGAAATTGTAAACAAAACCACACGTGTGCTAAGGTCATCCATTGGACCACCTCTTCAGCCTGGTCTCGGTACGGTTGTTGGTCCGCACCCGAGTGCGATTGCTGTATTCACACCTGCCCAAAAGATCCACACCAAGAGGGAAATGAACTTGAGTTCGATTAAATCAAACCAAACAAGACAGGTGTGAATACACCCTAAGTCTGGCTTTAAAGGGTAAGTTCATCCAAAAATTGAAAATAAGGCTGCGTTTTAGGAATCCTAGGTCTATATGACTTTCTTCTTACAGACGAATCCAGTCAGAGTTATATTAAAAATTGTCTTTGATCTTTTAAGCTCTATCAATATAGTCAGCAGGTTTTGCTATCCTTCAGACCAAAAGAAGTGAAATAAAAAGGACCCTTCCATGAACAAAATGTGTCTCACACAGCTCCCACACTTTTTTATAAGAAAGCCATATAGACCTAGGATAACTTTGAGTGAGTAAAACGCAGCCTAATTTTCATTTTTGGGCGAACTAACCCTTTAATGTGGCATTGTATCTTTCCACTGAATTTTGAGCTGGCATGGAGCAGTCTTAGCTTAGCTGAGTAATGATGCCTATACTGTTTTTTCATCTCAAGGACTTCGAAAGCTCGTTAGTGTGTGATTGTTATTTGTTTAATGTATGATACCCAGTTTTTCCTCTGTAACTATTTTCAAAGTGTGTGTATATGAGGCCTAGTGTTTAAAATGTTTTCAGATTTCAGCCCTAAATTGCATAGAAACCCAAGCAATGGCCTTAGATCCAATCTGAGAGATCGAGGGACAGGTATATCACAAGCTGAAAAGAAGCTGGTAACAGGGCGACCCATATCACTTAAGCACTATTTGTGGTCTCTGTGACATTTTCACAGCCTTTCTATAGGTTACAGCAAAAGAACGGCAAGCTTCAAAGAACTGTATCCTTTCTTTCACACTGAATTTGGAAACTATGAACTCCTACTTTTTACTCTTGACAACTAAATCCATCACTCTTGAATCACTATGCCTTAGCAGTACATTTGCCTCTTGAAAAACGATTTTGGTGACTGAATTCAGACTCTCTTCACAGTCCAGCTACCTACCCACCCGTTGTCACTGTGTGAGCCGCTCGGTATATGCTGAGAGAATGATGTCATTGAATGAGCAATGTCTGGTCCGCCCCCTCCACGGCATCCTGTCTTTTATCCACACAGTCTAAATGTGTGAATTAGCACCCCGTCAGAGGCAGCGCTCCGTCTCCAGGCCTCATGCGTAGTGTCAGTCCAGCTGGACAAATCTTCTATCCGATTATTGTGCAATCAAGCTTCTGGCTAAATTCCCAAAGCATCTCTGATGGAGATTAACTTTGACTAGACTCATACCTCTCCAGCCTAACAGAGGGCATAAAATTCACCCCTCTTAAAGTGCCCCTATTATACCATTTCCAATAGTGTAATTATCTGCAATGTTGTAAAGCCGAAAGTGCACAATAAATAAAGTTATTGTCTCCCAAAATAAAGAATCGATTCACTACAGCCTAAACAAGTCTTTAGTAATTAATTAATTAATTTGAATCCCATATTCTGTGAAGGCTACGCATCACAGGGTAACACATTTGCATAATGCACGCCAATGTTCTACGTTAACAAACACGTCATTCTACTGATGACTGCTTGTCTAATCTCAGGGAGTTCAAAAAAGATGTATCAGTATCCTGTTTATTTGGACCAGCTGCTCCAATAGATCACAACCTGTAAGTATGATAAATAATATAAGTTTATATTTTCTAATGAGCGTTCAAAATACAGAACTATTGAAATAGGCGTATTTTATCCGACGTGCTGTACACGGTAGACCAATCACAACAGACTGGGCCGTCTGCCAATCAGAGAAGAGCAGGCTCACGGAAAGGAGGGGTTTAGAGAGACTGAATCTTTGAACTGCTTTGAACGAATCGTTTGAGAATAGCTGGAAAATGAGGTGGTATTAAATGCATATTTTGAGAAAACAAAAGTGAGTTTTGACCTTGCATGCATGTAATCCTATTATAGGAGACTCCCAAAACAATATTAGGAACCCTAAAAATGGCTTAATAGAGGCACTTTAACACTGATGGTATAGAATGGATAATATTTTCATGCTTGTGATTGCCCTAATCGCTCTTCCCAAGTATGTCGCAGAGCATCCCGAATATGGGGTCGATCGGTCACCAGTTGTGCCCTGGAAAGACGCAGATTGTTTGCGCCCTCACGCTCGGTGCTAAACCTGAGTTGATTTACACAGATAATCCTGCCATGGCTGATGTCTCATGCGCGGAGGGAAACTACACTGAATAACAGCTGTGTGGGCAAATTTACACATCGACTCGGGCTTTGTTGACTCTCTGAGCAAACACATTGTTAATAGTTACATGTTCCAGAATACTGTATAATCTGTGTTTAGACATATCAGGGTTACTTGGACACTTTTTAGCATTCTTGTGTCAGATCTTACTGTAATATTAGATCTCTTTGCTTTCTTTTATCCTCTCATTCCAAAAATAAACACAGTCTAACTATTTTTAACCGGATTATTTCTTTTTTAAAGTGACAGTACGCCCAGATATGATTATGATTATGTCATCATAATTATCTTAATGTCATTCAAAGTACCTGTACAAATTTTCTTCTGTGGAAAACAAAAGAAATAGTTTGAAGAATGTTGGTAACCAAATAGTTTCGGTTCCCATTCACCTCCTTTATACAGTGAAAAAGTATAATGAAGTGAATTGGAACCGAAATGGTTTGATTAACAATATTTTTAAAAATGGTGTTCAACAGAAAGAAGAATTCATAGCGATATGCTTTTTAACCATACAAAGGAAGTGAATGGGAACCAAAACTGTTTGGTTACCAACATTCTTCCAAATATCCTATTTTGTGCTCCACAGAAGAAAGAAAGTCATACATGTTTGGAATTGACATGAGGGTAAATAAAATACCATTTTCATTTTTGACTTTGTTTCTGATCCTTTAAAATATTATAATACACTGACTCACATCCTGAAATTCACAATTATAATAATACTAATAATCACATTGTGTTAAAAGTACATATATTTGATGAATTTGCTATGAAGCTTCTGAAGAGCCACCGAAAATCCATCAAACTTGCAATATCATAAATGAACATAATTACAAACTATTTTTGCATGGAAACACAAGCTGTTCCAGTGGAACAGATGTAACTGACAAAGCAGCAAAGCCAAAAGCGATCCAGTCCAAACTCACCAGAGTGCAGAACCTCTCCGGTGGATTCCCACATGTGATATCGGGAGGATCCACTCTAATCTGCATGTACTCCTTCATGGACCTGGGTTTTGGCTGGCAAGCGTAATATTCCCATGTTGGTCCATCGTCTGTGCTGACCAGCGACTTACAGATATCGTACTGGCCGAGCGTCAGAATAAAGCACTGTAAGAGCAGGAGCGCCTGTGAGAGCATGGCACCGGATGGGTCCATGGGCATGAGAGAAAGGCAAGGGGCGCCACAGCTATTAGGTGTATCAGCATGGAAATTATTTAGATTGTGAAATTTTGAATATCCATCATGGTGCCAAAAGAGTAAAGTCTGGTCCTCAGTGAAAACCTGTGTGCAAGTTAATGTAAAATGTGTTCCCACTGCGGTGTAATTTTTAGATCTGTTGTGACATCTTCAAAATTCAATGTTCAATTTCTATACGTGGAAGCTGACTTCAACTCCAGGGATGAATGTCAGTTCAGTTCAGAGATATGAGGTGCATTCAGTGGTTCTTGCACAATCAGATGATGCCTGGTGTCAGAGTCCAGTCTAAGATTCACGTGTGATGAGAATAGCTGTTTCATTTCTGATGGGTTGCCTATAGAAATAGGAGGGGGGAAACAAATGGAAATAAGCAACATATACTGTATTCCATACAGTTACCTAATATACAGTAATATATATATGAAAACACAATGCATGCAGTTGCATTATAGTTCATGAAAAAAAGTACATTTAGCCAGGCATTATCTATACTTTTAAGATATTATTTTGTCAAAAGAATGGCTTTTATTATAAAAAAAAAGTAGGAATGCCTTATGTTTTAAATGAAATTTTATGCTATTTAAGGTTTATTGCATTTTTTGTGCATCATGTGCAGCTCTGATGATGTTTGTTGTTTGAGTAAAAATGTGCCGTGTTTTCACAAGTTTTCATTTGTCACGGATGCTTGAGATATAGCCTAGGTTATGATTACTTTTAAAGTCACCATGTGGTATTATATTGTACAGCTGTGTTTTCATCAGCAAGTTTTACATTAACATTATTAATCATATGAACAATTAACATTTTATTTTGTAGACAGTTTGGAACTGTAAAGTAACAGACAACAGTATGATTAAAACACCGTCCTTGTATTTTACAACAATTTTCCACCCAAAGTGTAATATTTCTGTTATAATGTAGATAACTTTTAATGCAGAGCTCTGAGAACCTGTCACTTTCTTCAAGTGCACATATTCCTTATTCAGTGCAGTTTTCCACTTTGCAATGGAAAACTAAAAAAAAAAAAAAAAATGTATAGCCTAGGTCATCCGAAAAGGACACGCTCCAAAAGAATGCGAATAAATAAATTATATTATGACGTAACATGAAATGCGCGCAAATATTACACAATTTCATTGTGTTTATTTACAAATAAAACGGCGATCTGAAATGAAAATCTATAGCTAAAGAGATGAGCAAATAATTGTTAGAAAACGAAGCAAACAAGTTTAGTTAAAAGCACTTTTCCCAAAGCATCCGGGGATTTTAATAGACTATAGCCTAACCTATTTCTCATAAGCTAAAGTTGTGAATTCGTCAAAGAGCATCTTCTGAAATGCTGCCCGAGTTCTGATCGTTTATAAGCGACTGAGAATATTCAATGACCAAAATACGTAGACTAAATAAGTAACACACTTGAGTAACCTTACCTTGGTTCCAGAGATCAGCACCTTTTACTGTTCCCAGATGAATTTCTTCTGTATAAACTCTCACTCTCTCTCTCTCTCTCTATCTCTCTCTTTCTCTCTCTCTCTCTCTCTCTCTCTCTCTCAGTCAGTTCCCTGCCATATCACTAGAGATGGATAAGAAACACATGCACACGTTACTCCTCTCCGTAGATCACAGCAAACGCGTTCTCCTTCGTGCTTTCTTCGGCTGACACGTAGTTTGTTGGAAAGCATTCTAGATAGATGCCCTACATCCAGACTGCTCCGAAGCGAATCATGTTTGCCTGAAAAAACGTGAATCTAAAGTTTCTGTCCCTACCTTCATTGATGCCTCTGTCCTGTGCGTTCAAGGACAGACTTCACACACCTCCCATTCCCATCCTTTCTTACTCCATCCGCGCTCCCGCTCCACTCACTCTACTGTTCCTATCTATTCGCGCATCGCAATATCTGACTTTCATTTGTCTTTTACAGACCTCGATGAAAATACTTTTTGCCACTGCAAGCTGGCTGTCTTGTCTAGTCTAACTAGTGTGGAGCAGAAGTTTAACTACGGGTTTGAAGAGCTCAACCGTCCCAGCAGAAGATGAGGCAGTCCGCCCCGCTTAAAGAGACAGATCCGAGGTTTTCCAGTCTCCTCTCACAGTGTACTAACAAGTCCAACCCTTACAGAATAACACGTTAGAAGTATTAGCCTAACCTACTGCAGTAAAACTGTGGTAACTTATATAAATGAATAATGGGAATTTATATAAATTATATTAAAACACATAATAGAATGACAGTAAAACGTAGAAAGTGCTTCATAATCTAGGATACAATAAAAGCGTTGTTTTTTTTGACGGATAATCTAGTGAATTGAATGTATTCCGAATAAATTAGCAAATCAAACATGCTTTCTTATTTTATTGTTTTAATAAATTATCAGTAAAAAAATATGTTTAATTCTCAGAAAATGCTGGTCATCAGCATGTCAGGAGGTATTTATATATTTTTATCCTATTTTATGTATATTCGATTTATGAGGTGAGCAATTTCGATGAGCTAACAGCCAACCTAAATAACAAACATACAAATAAATAGCATAAATAGTCTGAAACCACGAAAATCGCATTGCATGTAACATGGTTGCATATTTAACATAAATGAAACTTTTTGCCTACTCTAAAATATTTAAAAGAATGCTGTTTGTGTCGTCTAATGCCGCTGTTCATCATGGTAGCTGCCCAAAACACGATGCCATGAACAGCCATCGCCTATACTTTCTGTGACGTGTAAATTTAAACAATGACAAAATAATGAGTTTTTGATTAAAAACAAGATATTAGATTAAAACAGAAATTAGATATAGCCTACTGCCACTTTCCAAAACTGCAACTTTATTTGCAAACCTTTTAGCTTTCTTCATTTGAGTCATTTTCTTATAATTACGATTTTATTAAAGAATAAAACATGATTCTATCAATCATTTTGCTTGTGTTAGACTATTGGTATACCAATAAACGACTAATACAAAAGTGAACGATCGAGCCCCTGTTAGAAACTACAAATCCCATGATCCCTTCACTATCAGTGACGTCATTCGTGCGCCAGTGTTCGCGGACGCAGCAGCTATGGCGGACGCTATGAATGTTGGAGTGAATTTAGAAGCGTTTTCTCAAGCGATTAATGCCATCCAGGCTCTTCGATCGAGTGTCACCAGGGTGTTCGATTCTCTTAAGGATGGGATGAAAAATAAGGAGACCCTTGAAGGGCGGGAGAAAGTCTTTATAACTGAATTCCAAGATAATTTACAGTCAGTCAATCGCGACTTAAAGTGAGTTAATTGTCTAAGAATTCAGTAACCCTGTGAAATGTTATAAAGGTAAACATAGTCACTGCCAAAATGCAAGTGTTTGCCTATTGTAGTAAACCATGGTACCATGCTATTACACACTGCTTTCGGCATTATGAGAGATTATGAATTCCCACATTAATTTATTTTGATTTTAATGTATTATGGTATGGTTTTTTTTCTAAATAATGACTGACATCTTTTTAATTATGGCTCAGTAATTTAAAATATCTTGATTTTAATCCTGGCTTTGGGAACCATAATTAAAAATATGTAATCATATGTTACACTGGTTTCATTATGTATGGTAAAAAACACTTTTGTTTCTTGTTTCTGCAGTGAATTGGAGCGTCTCAGTAATTTGGTTGGCAGGCCGTCAGAGAGTCACCCCTTACACAACAGTGGACTGCTCAGTTTAGACCCCGTTCAGGACAAAACACCTCTCTACAGCCAGCTGCTCCAGGCTTACAAATGGTCCAATAAAGTAAGTTGTCAGCATTTTGCTGATTCCTTGCATTATAGGCTTTATATGCAACACACAGGAGGGTTAAAGGTAATGGAATGAAGATTAAATGACAAATGTTGTAAATGGTCTATTCAGACTTCAGCAATATATCACTCCAGAAATATGTTCAATACTGAATCACGGAATAGAGGGTCACCTTGATGTGGTCCAGGGTTACCACAGTCTTGGACAATGTAAAAAAAAAAAAAAAAAGTAGGGTCAGCAAGATTTTATTTTTAATGTTTAAGAAAGATGTCTCTGAGGCTCATTAGGGCTGCATTTATTTGATCAAAATGCATAAAAATAAATAAATAATAATACTGTGAATTAATACTGAAAAATGTATTTCTCTGATGTCAAAGCTGGATTTTCATTACTCCAATAATCTGTGACGTGATCCTTAAGAAATTATTCTAATATGTTCATTTAATGCTCAAGAAACTTTTATTTTTAGTATTATATTTTTGTGGAAACCGTGATTATTATTATTTTTTTCTCAAGTGTTCTTTGATCAATAGGAAGGTCACAGAAATAACATTTATTTGAAATATAATTGTATAAAACTACCTCTTGAAGTTCATCAAGAGAATGCCAAGAGTGTGCAAAGCAGTAATCAAAGCAAAAGGTGGCTACTTTGAAGAACCTAGAATATGACATATTTTCAGTTGTTTCACACTTTTTTGTTTTGTATATAATTCCATATATAATTCCACATGTGTTAATGCATAGTTTTGATGCCTTCATTGTGAATCTACAATTTTCATAGTCATGAAAATAAAGAAAACTCTTTGAATGAGAAGGTGTGTCCAAACTTTTGGTCTGTACTGTATATGTATATATATATAAATAATACTTTCTGACTAAACTTTTAAATGGTATTTGATTAGTCATTAGAAAGGTATTGGAAAAGTCATGGAAGTGTTTGAAATTCTCATTGGTGAAACTTTCGGAAGACAAAAGCATTTTATTTATAGTGGTTACATTTAGTGCATGTCAGTTGTAAGTGGGATTTCTCTTCAGTGTTTCATTTACATTGGTCACTGCAAAAAATGCAAAAGTAGTAAATGGAGTGTCTCAGATATTAAAACATGAAGGACTAAAAGATATATATTTTTTTCCCCTAAATAAAACTTGAGTTTTAGTGGTTTTCGACAGTATCAGTGCATGGTTACCAGTTTGGGAAAATGTAAAACACTGGGCAGAAAATGTAAACATTTAGAAGAAAAATATCACAGACTTCGTGATCATGATTAAAGTCCTAGTCTTCAGTATGTAAACAAAGATGCATATTGTAGTTAATTTGTGTTCTACACAATGATATAATAGCTAAGTGAACAGATTTGTAGCATCATATATTTAAAAAAGAATATTTTGCGTTCTGTGTAAATTGGAGGTGTTGGTTAAAGAGTTTTTTGCCTTATTGGACAGTATGGACAATGTCTGCATTTAACCTGATAACTGTCACTCACGTTTTTGAAGATAGACTTGAATGTGCATGATACAAACATAAATTTTTATAATTCATGACTGAAAACATTTGGTAACATGATTTTGATGTACCATTTATATGGTAATGCAATGTCTGATTTTAAAATTGGTTTTAAAGGATGAATTTTGAGATTTTATGTTTTCAAGTGATATATAACTTCTGATGATTTCTAAAAAGTGATAGAGAAAAAGGCAACGAGGAAGTCTTTTTTTTAAACAAAGGTCAAAGCTCCTTTTGTAAAGTAGATTTCTGAGGGTGCACTCTTGTCATAAATTAATCTATTACTTTTCCTACATAATTTTTAACAACAAATATTGGTAAAATATATATTTGGGAGTCTTAGACCTTTCCAACAATATATAGTTTGTCAAGATTAGATTAGATTTGATTGTAATATAGTATAGTCAACGTAGGCGTCCCGTATACGGGACGGGGTGGCATTTAACAGGTTAATATTAAAAGTTGCTACACCTACATCCATGAATACAAGACTCACATCATCATGGGCGTCAGACTCAGTTGAGACATGGAATTGAATATCATCTTGCATCTAATAATACTTTAATACTATAATCAAGAGGAAGCAGGTCTACAGTTTGATGATCTAATTCGCAGCGCATCAATGAGACACATTATAGCTTGTATTGGTGATTTGCTTAAAGCAATGTGAGAAGTTTGAAATGTAAAAAAGCTCGCCAAGTTCATCTGCCTAATTCAACAGAAAATAGAGTTGTGTTACTTCTTGCCTAGTAAATCTTCTTTTGTTCCTGAAACAGCTGTGAAATGATGTTCTCTTTGGATCAAGGTCCTCGAGCGAATCCTCTCAATAGAACGCTCACCATGTCTTGGCAGAAGAGCACGCACTTGAGATTCAATAGATGTGGGTGTTCTCACAGCAGAACCAACATTTGCTCAATATCCATTACGGCTGAGTGCTTTGACTTCTTTTGATCTTGAGTAGGTCTTCTGTCCTAAGTGTTATTGAACAAGATTTGCTATTCTTACTGTAAATGCAATTTCACAGGATGTCTGCTCTGTTCTTGAGTTCTTTGATGCTTCACTCTTGCAGGTGATGCAGGTAAAATTATCATAGACCGGCAGACAAGGCCATAAACGCCGCACAAAGCAGTGGTTTAATTCTTAATTTGAGGTTTAACAATAGGTTATTAAAGGGTGAAGAGTGTTTTGCAGTTGATAACCTGTTTGGATTTCCTGCATGGATTGGTGAATGTGTGGCAGGTTTTTGGTGCAGAATAACTGGGGTTAAAGAGCTCAATCAATAGAAGCTACTCATCAGTTGCTCTCTTCACACTGCTCGTAGGTGTACACAGGTCAGCTTCTTCGAGCAAAGTCAGATCTTTTCAGCAGTGCTATTTCACAGAAAAGCTCTTGAGACATCAGTGGTAGGTGTCTTTTTTTTAGTCATTCAAATAAAAAAAAACTTCTTTTTTTTTGTGTCATTGAATTGTTTTGAAATGTTTCATGCTTCTTCTTGCCCAGAGGTGCTTTTATTGACACTTTTTAATTCCTTTTTTCCGGTTAAGTGGTTGTGCATCCCGTTCTATGTCACAGTGTCTATATTTTTAAAGAAATGCACAATTGCAATGGCACAGTTGGTTATGAATTTATTATTAGCACCATATTGGTTATTGGTTTATTTATTTATTATGAATTTATATTCGAATAATAGCCTATATATAATATATTATTTATTGCCTATAAATATTATGTATACCCTATTTTAACTTTAAACAAAAGGAAAAGTAAATTTATTCAACGTTTCATATTTTTTATCTAAATTTGATGTACTAAAGTACAATTTAAAAAAGATATATTTATTTTATTGTGACTATATAGACAAAAATATATATGTATTTATATATATATATATATATATATATATATATTAGGGGTGTGACGGTTAGTATATAACCGTGAGACCGACGGTTATAGTTGAACACCGTCATTAGAACTCTATAACCGCCAAAACCGTGTCATTAAAATATTTTTTACCAACATTTTTTATCAAAAATTATTTTCATTTTTTAGATAGGATCATAAGATGCGCAATATATCGGGAGACATGGTTTTTACCACTTAATGAGTTTTGTAAATCGTCAGACATGATATTTACCACTTCATTAAATTTTGCTTTGTAGAAAACCTTTCTTAAAAACGAATTTCGTTTTGTACAAATTTTATCTTAATTTTAATAAATGTTTCATCAACCAATTGCATGTATTTTAATAAATAAAAAGCAAGTAAAGCAGACAATGATAACCGTGACATGGAAGCACCAGCGCGCCGCGTTCACTTGCACTGCACTGTGACCTAGAGCACATCTCATCGCAAATGAAACTCAGCGTAGGCCTATGCCTCATACTTTAGCATTAAATATCTTTGCTGCATCCTTTCTAAAACAGACAATGGCTTTTTTTTGCGGCTCGTATCAGCAAAGCATTGCATCGCCATAGACCGCAAAACAAGCAGTGGATGGCGGGCGGGTGCGGCTTTGAAATTTGCTCTATGATTTCCATGAAGCAAAAAACAAGGACGGAATCTCGAAATCCAGTCATGAAAATGAAACTTGCATTTTAATATGGACAGTCATGGAATTTGCCAAAGTTAGCATAAAATAATCAAATCAAATCTCCATATGGACAAGTATCTGTAAATGTTAAGCCGCAAAAGTTGTTTAAAATATAAATCCGTGTTCTGCGCGTCTCTGTGTGAATTAATGAATGGCAGAGACGTGCAGGTTTGTTTACTACATAGACTGAAGCGCATGACGCTTGCATTAATTTCAGCATCTGAGCTTCAGAGTTCTCTCTCCTTCAAGCGATCTGAACTTTTCAGTTCATCTCAATGGACACACAGCGCACCTGTATTTGACACTCTGTAAACTCTTTGTGAAGGCACACGACTCACCGTCACTTTACTGATAGTGCTGTTTCTCACACATGCAAAGAGAGAGAGAGCGAGAGTCTTTCCACGCTTAAACAACACCTTATATGTAAACTATTCTTTGTTGTCTTCTCCTGTCAAAATAATGGATTTAATTTAGAATTATTCATATTCATTTTCGAACAAGCAGAAGACATACCAGTTTCTCCGGTAGTGGGCGGAGCTAATGGGCAAATGGCAATGGCTTTTTTTTTGCGGCTCGCATCAGCAAAGCATTGCATCGCCATAGACCCCAAAACAATCAGCGGATGGCGGGCGGGTGCGGCTTTGAAATTTGATCAAAAAACGTTGGCGCGGATGATGAGTTTTGTGACAGATCTCCTTAATAAATGGAGGTCTGAAATCTCTGCCCCTTTACCGATCAGAGCGCGCGCTGACACGGAGTTAACCCGCTATCTCCAAGAACAACCAATTGACTTGGACCTCCCCCCCCCCCCCCCCCCCCGACGGTTATGTTATGAACCGTCACATTTGACTCACGTCATAACCGTCATCACCAATTCTGAAACCGGCACACCCCTAATATATATATATATATATATATATATATATATATATATATATATATATATATATATATATATATATATATATATATAAATATATATATATATATATATATATATATATATATATATAAATATATATGTATTTATATATATATATATATATATATATATATATATATATATATATATAAAATAAAGTTGCATAATACAACCTAAGAGTCAAGTCATGTGTATTTATGTAGTGCTTCATACAGTATAGCTTGTTTTAAAGCAGCTTCACAAGAATAAACAGGAAAATAACTGAATCAATGATGCATACTTAATCAGTTATGAGAGGACTTACTAAAGTAAATTGGCTTAAATTTTGATACTTTCATATTTTTTGTTTGAAAACCTTAACTAAATGTCTGCATTCTACTGGTCTCATTAGTGTGAGGCGGTACTGCATCAGGACGGTCTGTGAGCTTCTTCTGCCCTCTGGGTGGGAGGCCAGCTGTTTTCCCACACTCTGAGGGTCGGAGCGTGTGTCTGGGCTGGACGGTGTGCAGGCAAACACGGGCGTGAGGCCAAACCAAGCCTCTCTGCAGAAGTATTGATGCTTCCGCACTGTCTGCCCAGACAGCACAACCCCCGCCCCACTGTAAACGTGATCGATGCGGATGTTTCCGTCATTCAAATTACCCCAGGATTAATGCACTCGCTGCTTTTAGTACGGCTGTTTTTGGCCATTGTCTCATTCGAGGCGGTTTCTGGTGGCCCGTCAACCTGCGGTGTGGGCATCAGATATCAGTTGGTATTTAAGATTAGATACGTTTCACAGTTGCATCTTTGCCAACGACCATCTTAAAATTTTGCTAATTGGAGTTTTAGTGAGTATATAATCTGTTCACATGCTGCAGTCTGTTAAAGTTGGTCCAGTTGGATTTGAGAGTGATTATATTACGAGTTAATTAAAGGGAAACATGTCTTGCCTTTGGGCTAGTAGTTGTCACTCACCCTCGTTATGTCCTGATGTCTCAGGAATCTCAAGGTCCACTTCTTCCTGAGGTCTAAGGATTTTTTTGCTTTTGTCTTTTTAAGTGAGAAGCATTCTACGTTAGAAAATGTTAAGGACAAAATAATGCGGGTATATTTTGAAACTAAAAACAACGAACCTATTTTTTCCAAGACCACTTGACCAGCTTTTGTCACACACTATCGGACAGCACTGGTATTGCCACAAAAGTCTTAAGTTTACATGTATCATAAGATCTTCTTGACTTTGTTGTAGACTTTAAAGCCTCTTTTAAGATGGTTTATGACTGTTTAATTGTATTTGAGATGTGGTTGTGCTCTGTCAGTAAAACAGAGATGTCAGGGTGCACAGAGAGACGCAGTTAAGACATCAAACTGGTATTCTTTCATATAAATACTAGAGCTCCCCTCGTGCCTCGGGGCTGCCAGGAGCACATGAATTATGTGACATCCAGACTTTTTAGCGGAAATATTTCATGATTTTCATTTTTGTTTGCTCAGAGTTTGTTTTTGTGTCTCAGGGGTTAAAACTTGGGTAGAGGGAAAGTACATTTGTTGGCTTAGTTCTGTAAAAAAAAAATGTTTTGCATAGAATAGAAAATTAAAGAAATGTTAGACACAATTAAATTACATTTATTTACTCACCTGCATGATGTTTCAGTAACATTTATTATGTTAAAGACATAAAAAGGAGCATAAACATATTCCATTCAATGTCACTTGATATCAATCAAATGAGTGGTCTGGCATGGAAATGTATCTTTATACTGTAAAATGCATAATTTTTATATAGTAATTCACTGTAATCAAGTTCAAGTGAGGAGGGAAATCTAGTTGTTGCATTGGTTATTTCTGGTCTCTGCCCACCATATTTTTACACTATTTACTGCATTACAAGTAACATTATGCAAATGCACTTCCCATTTAATGAAGCCAAAGCCTCAGGAAGGAGGAGACCTTGAGATTTCTGGAGCGATGGTGAGTGACAGCTAGTAACCAAGGGCCAAACATGTTTCCCTTTAATTGCCTTTGTATAACATGTAAGCATGCATCGTAAGTGTGCATGACTGTGATTGAAAGAAACTCTGTGAGTAAAATGACTTTCCCAAGGTCACTTTGCCAACGGCGCTCTGATATTCTTCTTGTTGAGTGACTGGGTTGCACAACTGGACAACTAATGAGATCAAAAGATTAAGAAGCAGAAATTAGCCCCACTTGTGTGAAATTGCTAAGGTTGTAATTTGCTTATGTATTAAAGAAAAATCTCTATTCTTTGGTCATGGACTTTACAATGAACCTTTACATAAGCAGTCTCTTCATTCAGACAGATTGGATCTAATCTCAGAGAAATTCTACATTTGACTTTGTTCTAAAACATGGAGTGAATTCAAATCATATTCATACAGTTGAGCCAGCTCAGACAGCGCTAAGACTTCTGATGAGCTACGGGAACAGTGGAAATGTATTTTATATTTTATATCACTCCTGCAATATTATTATCTACTAGAGCAGTCATGATACAAACTTTTCAGTAATTCATGCCAGTTCCAGTAAAATTAAATGTTTTGCATTACCTACTTATTTACGGATTTTTTTTAGTTAGTTACAATGCACAGCTAACCAAAAATAAATATATAAAATAATTAATCACACATTAATTAAAAAATTCTAAGGATTAGTTCACCTTTGTTTTGTTCCAGACCTGCATGATTTTCTTTTTCCAGTAAACAGTGTCACTTTTAATATCAGTAGAATCTTATGTTTTTCATTACCATGCTTTTACAAAGCGAATGAATGAATGAATGAACAAACAAACAAACCTTTAACAATTTAATAGGGTAGTTCAGCCACAAATAAAAATTGTCATAATTTATTCACCTTTATGTTGTTCCAAACCTGCACGATTTTCTTTTTAATGTTGGACCACAACAGTCTTCAAAGTAATTTTTGTATTCCCCAGTAGAAAAAAGTCACCACATCAGGGTTAGTAAATGTAGCAGTTTTATATTTTTCTTTTGTTAGTTTTTATCCCTTTAACACTTCATGCAGAATTAAATGCTTTGTGTCACAACTAATCATGTGACATACGATTGTTGTTCGGCATCCGTGAAGTCACACTTGGAATATTTTTTAAGAGCTACAGTGGAGGAAAAAATGTAAAAGATAAAAAACAAAAAGTCATTTATTTTATCAATCACGTGCATCTATACTTCAGGATTTCATAGAGATGTCTGCACTAGCTGCTGGGTCTTCACCTGTTTTTGCAGAAAGATGTACAATTTTGTTCACTTCCAGTAAATTCTAACCTCTCCGCTGTACAACCGTTGAGAACAGAAGAGTTGCCGATATAGGCTCGGTGTTTAACAGCTATATCATAAGTCAGTCCCTTGTGTCAGAGTTCATATTATGGATATTTATATGTAAGTCTACTTTTTTTTTTGCCCTCAAACTAATCAAAAGAATGCTGTGAATTTCGCAGAGGCTCGTGGCTTTTCACATCGTACTGAACCGTGCAGCTGGTTAGGCGCTTTAATCATGTCTTGAACGAAGCTGTCAGAAGAAACAAATGGCAGGCCTCAAACCCAGAGCCTACAATAAGATCAGAGAGCAGCGGACTTGCCATCACAACATGTTTCAGCCCTGCAGTTAATGATGGAGCATGTGTCTGCCAATTGCCGTGCCAGGGAGGACTAATAGCCTGGTCAGTCTTAAAGATCAGCGTGGCGCGAAGGGACGAAAAAGGGTGGAAAAGAACGAGAAAAAACTAAGAGGTGCGGGGGGAAAAAACAGCGACCTTTTGAAAATGCACTGCTCTGAGAAAAATGTTTGATGTGGTAACTTTAGCCAGCTTGGATTCCTTATTAGTTCCAAGACAAGGGAGTGTAACGTTGAATGAACAGTGGTCTCTGGTCGTCTCGGCCTGCTAATTCCTCATTAAAAGAGCAAGGGACAGGCGAGAACCTTTGATATATATTTTTTTTCAGTGCTTGCTATTCATATGAGTGAATGTTCATTTAAATTGTTTAGAAGGCCGTTGGGATGATGTCTGTTTGTAAAGTTTTTGGTTGATGTTAAAATTGGATGAACTTGGTGGTACTTTGTAGGGTTTAACCTAATTGCCATCACAGCTTGATTCTTAGATTGTAATTGGTAATTTAGGAATATTTGCTCCATTTTCTAAACCTTCCAAACATTTGAAATGTAGTATGAATTGATTCATGAAATTGAAAAATGTCCTTCAGTGCATAGAAGTGGTAGTTTTTTTTTTTTTTTTTTTGTCAAAGAAACACATGAAATGACCATGACTGACATTATTTTTACATTAACATAAGAAAATTAATATTACTATGGTTGCAGAACTGTTACCACATATGTATTCCATCAATCTTGGGAACAAAATTCTTAAATTTTCCATATGTTTTGTATTTTTCCCCTTTTTTAACAACTACACAGTATAACATGTACCATTCAATAAAATTCAGATTTTATAGGCTTAATGTATTTTGTCCATTTATGCAAAAAAAAAAGAAAAAAAAAAAATTAGCGTCTTTTAAAATCGGGCTTCAAAGATTTTTTCGCTATCGATTGCATGGTGTCTAAGAAAGTAGTTAAAATTGAACTGTTAATAGTCTTCACACCTGCATCACATCACAAAAAGTGCCAAAAACATCACATTTGATTTCTGAATATAGTCTATATCATTCGACTTGTGTGCATCTAGAGTCATATGATTGCTTTGTGTAATAGATTCACATCTCAATCGAACTGACGATTCTGTTCTTATTTTACAAATAAAGTTTTGTTGTCAATGACCTCAGACTTGACAAGTGTGCGTTTGGCGTCTTTTGAACCTGAGCATGGACATGAATGAGATTTCAGGATTATTAATGAATGACAAATTAACAGAAGTTTACTCTTTTCCTCACATTGAGATGTCATTTGGCTTCAGAAGTCCTCTGAACTACATTTATGGTAGTTCCATAAAAATAAAAAAAACAGTAGGCATATTTTTATGTTTGGGTGAACTGTTCCTTTAAAACTTTTTTGATATCACATGTCTCTCTTTCCTTATTCAATCACTGCCTGTAGAAACTTGTTTAAATCCAAATTGGTTTCCTGCATGGAATATGTCTGATCTCATTTGCGTTACTCATAACCCTGATTTATGAGAACCAGGCATAGAAAATACCCTAGACCTTGTGATCCCTGGCTGATATTTAAAAATTAATTAACCCCCTTGACTGCAGCATAGCTGTCTCTTCCTCTTTCCCTCTTCCACCTTCCCAGTCTTGAGGTGTCTGTTTTCTATCTCTCATTGCATGGGGATTAATATCTTAATTATCGCTTGACTAAATATTTTCAATGAGACTGTAGATTATGCATATGGATGTAACAGCCTCTTTGTAATATTTTCAGCTGCTGCTGTGTCTTGATTATTCATTCTATCAGTTTATTCAAGATACCAGGGAGCTGTTCTTATTAGATGCAGCGCTATAAGTTGCATATACATTAAATTGCATATTTATTTG
The DNA here is from genome assembly GCF_023724105.1 of Carassius gibelio. Classification (NCBI taxonomy): domain Eukaryota; kingdom Metazoa; phylum Chordata; class Actinopteri; order Cypriniformes; family Cyprinidae; genus Carassius; species Carassius gibelio. The sequence goes on along the minus strand of NC_068403.1, from coordinate 7,321,415 downwards.
CACTCTAAGGATCTAATTTGGCATTTAGCAAAAAAAAAAATTTGTCCCATGAAACTATAATTTGTGAATGGACCGTTGCCCATGAGCAATATTAGCTGACATGCCTTTAAATGTTTCGAAATGACACAGATTTTGCCTTTACAACTGGGCATAGCATTTAGAAACCTGATTATAAATTAAATATTTTTGGTAGAAGTCAAATATGGTGATAATATCTACACCCTCTACATTCTCCCAGTAGTCTACCCCTCAAATGCTTGTAGAACGGAGTTGAACAAATTTAGTCGATTTTTCCCTCAAGGCTGTGTAAAGTTATGGTGGGATTTTAGATAAAGATGCACTCATACAAACAGTCATTTCATCATTTTTCAGTGCAGAGTTACAAGCGGCGAATGATCAAAGAGAGCTGTTTCAACTTGTACTTAATATTCGTTACATGGTTTTGCTGTTCCCTCTTCGGTGAAGCTTCTTTGAATAGATATTGGATTTGATGGGCATGTGCAGTTAGTTGCATGGAATGATGCAGAGACATTTGCTTGCATATGTACTCGTCCTCTAGGTCTGCTTATAGTATTAAATGCAAAAGCATCAGGAATGAGATGCACTGCAGTCAGAGTTGTTGCAGAGATTTGGAAGATGGTGCTGGATGTCCTCAAGAAATAAAATAAAAACCTTTAAAAAGTATTTTAAATGTTCCTGGGCACTCTGTGTGAGACAACACTTTACTTGAAGCATATACATATAGTATGCATCATTAGGGATGCACCGATCATGAGTTTTCATGGCCGATTCCGATACCGATTTCCGATTTTTTTTTTTTTTTTTTTTTGTTGATTTTTTTATCTTTAAGCAACAAACAAGAAAGAAGGAAAGTGTGCATAAGCAAGATGTTTATTTGGTATTTAATGGGCCAAACTGGCTTTTAGCTATTGAAAACAATAACTGCAACCATCTGAAATTAACAGCTACATTACAGACATCAGCATTTAGCTTTTGTTTTTGAATTGGGTTGAAACTACAGAGAACTGGCCTTAAATTTAAAGATTAACTGTAACCATGAGAAATTAAAGGCAATAACTGCATAGTTCTACAATCCAAACAACACACATTCAATAAGATGTTTCTTGATCAGCATTCAGTTTTTTAGTTTTTAAATTTGGTTTTAAATAAAAAAAGTCTTTATTTACAGACTAAATAAAAGTATGCTATATAAATAGATTATTCCAAAATGTTAAAATCAAATAATGTTGGTGTGAATAAAACAAAGATGCAAAGTGTTTTCATTCATCCAATAAAAAAAAACAAATTTAGGGTAATGATTCACATCTATATTTTTTTCACTTGAGCCAATGAAAAATAAATAACTATTCTCTCAAGTAAAAAAATATGGATTTGAATCATTACCCCAACTTTTTTTTTTATTGGATGAATGAAACACTTTTTCTCAGTGTGCTACAGCAGGTGATTTTTAAATCAAATTAAGTCGATGTAATTTTAAGGTAAAATAAAAATAATCAACTGTCGTTTACTTCTGGCTTTTCAAACGTTTATGCAAGTTCCACTTAAAAAAAAAAAGTTTTGTCACAGTTTAGTCCGTTTAGTTTCTCATTCAACATGTGAGAAGTTGATCTGAACATTTCTTCACGGTCTACTCGTGTTCAGGGCTCGGACCGGTAACAGTAAGCTCGCGCAGCTTTAGTGCTCGCAGAAAAGGGACTCTTATTTGTGCTCCAGTACACCAACGGCTGATCGCTTCCTGCTATCTGTGCCTCAGAGTCAGACATGTAGCTCTGCATTTCCAGTGCTGAACGGCTGCCCGTGTCCTGCGCACATATTTCGAAATACTTCCACACAAATGACATAGCGAACGATTACATTGTAGTCTGTGCACGCGGCCGCACTTCCGGAAAAATCGGCCTAAAGAAGACCAAAAACCGGCCGGTTCCGATTTATGGCCGGTCAACCGGTGCATCCCTATGCATCATAATTAATTCACAGTATAGTATATGTTGTCGTGATTAGTGCTAAATCGCCATCACCTGCTTTCAAATGGAGCGGCACTTAATAGACAGAACCATAGATCACTGACAAGCTAAACGTTAAATATCGCGTTCATTATCGCAGATGAATCGCTTTTTTTCATAGTTTGGCTGGTCCTGCGACTTATAGTCAGCAGCGACTTATCAAAATTAATTTGACATGAACCAAGAGAAATGAACCAATAGAAAACATTACCGTCTTCAGCCGCGAGAGGACGCTCTATGGTGCTCAGTGCTCCTGTAGTCTACACTGAAAACATAGAGCGCCCTCTCGCGGCTGTAGACGGTAATGTTTTCTCTTGGTTCTAAATAAATGCGACCTATAGTCCAGTGCGACCTATATATGTTTTTTTCTTCATCATGACGTATTTTTGGACTGATGCGACTTATACTTAGTTGCGACTTATAGTCCTAAAAATACGGTTGCTTATCAGTGATCTACGGCTGATGGCGATTTAGCTCTAATCACGGAACCAGATTTACATACTAGATGCGCATGACCCAGCCCCAGTCGTGAATAACTGTATGCATTAATATGTACCCATTTATGGCTTCACCTTTTAATAGAATAATATATTGAAGCACATGATCAGTATATTGCTCGCACTAAGCTTATCCACCCCCACCCACACACACGCGGGTAAAGTGTTTCCTTGGAATGCATTTGTGTGTTTTTGAACTGTCTTATTAAAACAGAATGTGTAACATCTTGGATTGGATTATAGCATGATAATGTGGTAGAGCACAATGCAATGGTTTTTCTGTGTTCCTGTGATTGTGTCTGCTTCCAGTGAAAGAAGCTGTCTTTTGTTCCATTTGACGGTGACATTGATTGTGTGTGCTTGTCCCATGCATCCTCTCACAAGTCAGATTCTGACCTCGTGCTTTAATCTTCAACTGCCTCAATGAGAGGACACACTCAGCTGCCTTACAGCATTCTGGGTAATGCCCATCTTGTCCTCTGAGTCTCTCTCTCTCTCTTGTACTCATTCTCCACTGTCCTCCATGTCTTTTGTCTTTTGCTTCAGTGTTTTTTCACTGTCCCTTATTCTTTGTGAACAAGGCTTCATCTTGTAGATGTTGCTTTAGGTTCCTCTAATTGACAGAAATACATAGGAAATAACGGGTAGCATGCTTTAAAAAAAATCGTAATTTGTTTCAATATTCAGTGTATATTTTAACATTTACTCACAATTAACATGAAGCAACATTTGCAATCCATGTTACTTCTGAAATATTTCTGAGTAAGACAGGATATTCATCAAGAAAAAATTTAGGATGAGACTTTTTAATTGAGTGTTTCAGAATTAATGCAGGTAATATTTTAATAGAAAATCATAATGCATATATATTGGAAAAATTATTATTATTATATTTTTGTAAGCCGTTATGTATAATTCATTGTAAAGGGTTAAAGTGGAGGCCTTTAATGCATTATAATTATTCATAATGTGCATTATTATACATAAGGCTACATTTTAACCAAATTTAATTAGGGCTCACATTTTATACTATTATTAATAATTAATTGAATTGAGTCTTTTTTTTTTCATATTGTTTTTCTTTTTAATGTAAAAAATTCATGAAGAAGTCTCACATCTCCGAGTAATTCATATTATATTAATTGATTAGAACTAAAAGTTTGATTTGCGCAAAAATGAATTGAACTTACTAACTCCAGTTCCAGCAGTCTTATCACAAATATATCAAACATTCAGTATGTTGCCCAGTCATGTCATAATGAAGAATATTTTGAATTATCCATGAATCACCAAACTACACAATTGCCAGGGGCCAGTATTTAAGTCAGTGGTGATTGATGTGGATGTTTTTAATGCACCAAATCTCTCAAGCCACTTGACATTCAAAGACGCCTGAGCCAACTTGACAGCATCTTCTATTTGTGTGTTGTTGTTTTTTTTTCTTACCTTGTTATTCAGGCTTTTTATTTATTAGCAAGGGCTTTTTATACAGCTGGAGCCCAGCTTCCCACCGTACGTGCTACGCTCGTACAAGCTCTGGCCCTTACCAAGGCGGCTCATTACCTACGAAAAGGAGATTCAGTTAATTAAAATAATTCCCCGTTAACACAGCTGCTTTGGTCAGCCAAATTAAACAGGGGGAGTGCTGCGCCGTCTGCTTCTCACTCAGCAAATGTCGCTCCACTTCCTCGGAACATGGCTAATTAGCTCAATAGGAGGAATATTTTAATAGCAATTAATGAGGCACGGGCCTATGCGAGCTCTAATTTAAGAGCCTGGTTTGTATGGGGGTGCATGCCGATGAATTCTGCAGCCTGATGAGATTACTTTTGTCACCGCTTGTGTTCCGATCGGCCTCGCTCACTACCAGCATGTTGCTCGTAGACTATTGATTTTCTGGAGATCTCCCAGTAAGCTCACTGCGGTGTTGGAGAAGATACTTTGAAGGTGCACTTTGTCAAGCAATAAGTCACTCGTATATAAAAGTAGTTGGTTAACAATCGAGTTAGCTAGCATTGAAGTTCTCTTAGGCTGAGTTTCTTAAAAGTATTGTAACCCTAAGTAGCCCCATGGAACCACTGGAAAGCAATTTCCCAATGTTTAACTGCCCAGATGTTGGTTAAGCATGCAGGATGATGTCAGGTCCAGAGTTCTGTCGCATCCATTAACATCTGTCCTGACGTGATTGACAGAGTGCTACACCTGAGCATTCTGGGTAGCGGACACCTTTCACATGGTTTCATCACATGAGCAGAAGAGCTATTGACAGGCTTCTGCGATACTGCGGCTTCAAAGCCAAAGATATTACACGCTCAACATAGTAAGACAGGAGGCGAGGGGGAGGAAGTGGGCAGGAGACGAGGAGGAACACAAGGAAAACGTGATGGAGTACTATATGCAAGCAACTGTGCTTTCTCCCAGAAGAGCAGATTGTTGACAAGATTGGAACTGTGCTTTGGGTAAACAATTCATAAAAGCCCAATTAGGCTGTGATGATTTCGTTTCGATTTCGTGTTCTTTTGTAAACTGCAGAATATTCTCTGGACACTCATGTTTCGAGTTTATGAATTCATGGCTTGAATGCAGTCACTGTGGGACTCAAATTTGACCCATTGGCCATAAAACTCTGAATAGATGCTTTTACTATTTTACTATTTCGCATTTACAATAGACCTTATGCATCAGAGAAACAGGTGCGCAGCTGTATTTAGAACTTTGTCTTTGAACTTCCATTTTTGCGTTACAGTTATCATCATTGTTGAAGAGTAAATGGCTAGTGAAGTGAATCTGCTTTCTTCTCAGTTCTTATAGAAGCAGATGTCATAACAATTGTCAGTCGAATGAGAAGAATTTCAAACGAGTGGTTCATTTTCTAAAGTTGTAAGACCTTACCTTCAGACTGTGGAAAAACATCTTGGAGATGTTACCACAGTTCTTCTTGATTGAGTCTGTCTCAGTTTGTTCTGTTTCTTCATGTCATTCCAAACAGACTGCATGATGATGAGATCAGATCTCTTGTGTGAAGCACTGGCTGCTGTCAGACCAAAATCTCACTGGATTATTACAATTAATGGCAAAATGAATGTTTGGAAATGTAAACTGATATTTCCTACTGACACACTACAGCAAGATATAGAAATAACTGTCTTCAAAACATTTTGGTTTTGTACTCTAATTTTGGCCACCAAAGTATTAAAAATGAACAAAATGTAATTTTCAAATAACATTAATTTGTAATAAATTTTTCACTTTTTGTGTGCGTACATGTATATGAAATGTTAGTGTGTATTCCAAATAAAGCCCAAATAAATGGAATTGAATAGTCCTGATCAGGAGAATGTGTTGATTTTACAGACGTAGTACATGAACGTGTGTTTCTTTCTGTAGTTACAGTACCATGCAGGTCTGGCCTCCAGTCTACTAAACCAACAGTCACTCAAACGCTCAGCCAATCAGATGGGAACATCTGCCAAAAGAAGACCCAAGGTCCAGCCCAGCACCCTCGCCCTTCCAACACAGTGAGTCCGGGCTCAGATTTTTAACCATGTCTCATAAACAGATTGGATTTTTACTTGTGAAACCAGTTTAATTGTTAACTTTGTCTAGTAAATGTACCACATATGGACTTGATTTTCATGCACAACATAGATGTAGGATTACAAAAAAGCACAAAACAAGGCCTACATTGATGAAAACTGAAGTCACCAGCATCTGCTTGTCCATAGAGTCATTTCAGGAGGTCAGAGGTGACCATTGATTCTCTTTCTCTCTATTGGTTCATCTGATTACCAGTGTCACTGGGGTCTTAGACCATAGGCTTTTATAATAAAGCACAGCGAGTGAGATTCGGTGAAATGAGAGGAGAAGAGAGCATGGACTCTGGAGGGAAGATGAAAGACGGATGGAGAATGAACAGAAAATAAGTATGAAGGACTGATAGAAGAGACGAGAGCGGAGCCCAGGTGGTCTGTGTCCCTCTGAAAAGCCCACTGATGGGTTACCACTCCTGTTTCTCCTTGCAAATGTGCTCTTTTTAATCTGATTCTGTTTATTTTCTTTCCAAGGTCCTTCAAAGTGATTGTTCATTTATTTCAAGTTGTAGTGGTCTCTCCTTTGCTCTGATGCCTGTCTGGGTGCTCGTAGCGCAATGTGCCGTCCAATGCTGAAGGAGAAGGAACACTCCTTTGCAGTGTGTAACATACTATCTACTGTGTACAAAATTGCCCTCTTTTCCCTATATAGTGTTGTCTAAACACTACATAACATCAAAATTATATTCACTTTATATTTAGGTTTTTGAACCCAGATGCAACTCGTTTACATGCACTAACTCCCAAGTTTTCCAAGCACCTGAAGCCATCAAAAATGCAGCAAGTCGTGGCGTAGTGGTTAAAGAGTTTGACTCCTAACCCTAGGGTTGTGGGTTTGAATCTCGGGCCGGCAATAACACAACCCCCAACTGCTCACCGGGCGCCACAGCATAAAAAATGGCTACCCACTGCTCTGTGTGTGTGTGTGTGTGTGTGTGTGTGTGTGTGTGTGTGTGTGTGTGTGTGTGTGTGTGTGTGTGTGTGTGTTTGTGTGTGTGTGTTTGTGAGTGAGAGTGTTCACTGCTCTGTGTGTGTGCACATTGGATGGGTTAAATGCAAAGCACGAATTCTGAGTATGGGTCACCATACTTGGCTAAATGTCACTTCACTTTTCCGAAACTTTACACTACTGTTCAGAAGTTTGAATTCAGTTTGATTTTTGACCTGAATTCGATGGATTCTTTTTCATCCATCCACACGCAAAACATTAGCAGTAACCCTTAAATGAGTTGCTCGTGACAAATCTGCTTTTAGGTGACTGAAAGTGGCCTGAAGCTGACTGGCCCATCAGTTTACAATGCACTGTGTATCTTTAATACCACCGTGCTGCTTTTCGGATGGGAGAGGATGTTGAACGGAGCAAGGTGAACAAACGTCAATGTCCTGATGAATTTGCCGTTTCTAAAAGGAGCGGCGCATGAATTATGCAGCACAACCTTCATGCGCTTTTGCTTTTATGTTACTTTTTTATGTGCCAGCGTTCTGATCGCATTCCCGTCCAACATTGCTGCTTGCTTAAGTGAGTGGACCGACAGTAGAAAGTAAGGCTGTCCCAAAACCAAAAGTTTCTAAATGCATTTTAATAGATGTTTACTGTGTAAATAAATGATCATATGAAAAATTATTGCAGTTGTAACTGGCCTAGATTGGGTGCGCTAACTAATTTGCAAGCAAAGTGATGGCCAGCTGTAGTGATTAAACATTTATAAATGTTGATAAAAAGAAAATGAGTAGAGGCCTGAAGAACCTTCAAAATAATCAAATCAGCAAATCCGAGTTTTATTGATTCATTTATTCTATAAGTCTGTTATAATCTTTCATACTGCCATTAATGAACCAGCAGGAGTTGCTACAAAAAGATCTGTTTAAAATCACGGCATGTTAAACTAGCCTGATAATTGAGGCCCAAAGGAGAGTCTGATTGATAGCAGGACCCATTCTGTGCATTCATCACAATATTACTCTTGTAAACAGAATTACACAGCATTTACTCATATAATCTGGCTCGAAGGGATCGTGTCTGCGCTTGAGCACTTTCCCACCAGCTAAGCATGCAGCAGTTATATGATTTGATGAATACCTTGTAGTACTTTATGTAATCCTTTCATTTTGAGAACTGGTTGAGTTTCTGGTTGAATAAGAAAATGAAACGGCTAATCAGTGAGAGTTTCCCTGCATCGCCCCGCTCAGCTCAAGGTGACCTTTGTTTTCACCAGTCAAGGCTTTGTGTTGCTTTTGAATCCTCAGGGTATGAGACTGCCTTCCTCCTAGGATCAATGCAGAGAGCTGTTGTCATTTTAGTGCCTCCTGCTCCCATTGGCCAGACAGGCAAAGCAACAGTTACTGAACCGAGACTAATTCACCAATCCACCCCCATGAGACCTGCAGATTTACTTTACATGTTACTATAATTAACAGCAGCTTCATCTTGTGTCTGTCCTACTCTTGTCTCCATCCCCTCCGGTTTGCACATAGCATAGATTTCTAGTTTATTATAAATCAGTTAATTACAGAACAAAAGTCTGGATTACATCCATTTAAAATGTACATGTGTGAATGCAATATTATTATGAAAAGTGTTTCAAACTGTGCCAGTCTGAGGAGATGGGCTTCCCCAGGTGAGCCTCCCAAAGGCTTTTCCTAAGGTTTCTTCCTCATCTTCATCTCGGGGAGTTTTTCCTTTGGCTTGTTCATTGGGTTGTTTGTAAGGTGCCATTCTTTGCAAAGATGCTTTTGAATTCGAATTAAGATTGTAACGAAGAGGTGACATTATTATTTTAACTCATTTTATTCATTTTAGTCTTACACTTATGTAAACATAAAGAAACATTCTGGACATTCAAAATAAATTAGTGCATTTTTTTTAACTCGCTAGTTTGTACCCCCGAAGCAATCTAAAATAGTCCGAATATAAACACTTATTATAGGTGCACCCTAGTGATTCAGGACAAGCCAAAAATACTGTTTGGAAAATGGATTAATGGTGTACTCGCTTATTATGTACATTTTTCTACATTTTGAACACAAACAAAGTTACGAACCGCAGCTCTGATTGGTTGATTTCTTACCGGGAGCGGTCTGTAACTGCAAATGGCAATAGGACCACTGGGAGGAGCCAGAGGAGCTTGATTTTTTTCACAGATTATCTGTCTCATATTCTACTGTCAGGACATAATGACAGGTTTAATAAATATGTAAAAAATATTTTTTTTACAAAAGTTCCCTACTGCACATTTAAATGCATTAAAAGAACCAAAACTTCTTATAATCTTGGCAACAAACATATCATTGGAAAGGTCTGAGTCTCAGAATTTTCTATTTAAATTTTTTCAATTTTGAGATAGAAGTAAAATTCAAAGAGAAATCTAGAGAACAATTCATTAAGCAAAATTCAAAATAGTTTTGATGACTCCCAGTGGCTGTGTGTGGTATAACGCCCTAAATAAAATCTCACTGGAACCTAAATTTTTTTCATATCAACTTCAAATTTGTAACATAACTTATTTAATAAGGCTTTATTTTTATACCAATTTTAGAGTAAAACCTGTTATGTAAAATATTTATAATAAATAAAATACAATACAATTTATATAGCGCATATTATTTACAGTACATTTAAACTTCTATAACTTTTTGACACTTTAATTCCACTTTTGCCAAAATCTGCTAATTTTCTTCTTTAAAAAGAGACCAACCTTATGTTTATATTCCAAAGTGTTCATAAATTACAGCAATTTAAGTTTGGATATTGCACTTTAATGCCTATTTAAAAAATGGGGGGTGACAGTTTTAAACTATATTATAGTTTGTATTACATAGTTTTTTTCTGTATTTTAGCATGTATTTTAAACCGTTATTTACATCATGAAGTGCATCCAGACTGTTTCATGTTCAATCTCCAGACTGAAGGGAGCGCTGGTCAAGAAGTGTCTCTTTCCTGTGCTGCATTGCAGCAAAGCTTAGAGAGCAGAGTGTTATGAAAATTTTAGTCATAGCTGATCCCTGATTAAAGGAAAGAGAGGAAGACAGCACTCGTTTATCAGTATTCATCTCACCCTCACATGCAGTCACAAGAAAGGGCTTTTTGATCACTTTGTATCATCCATCACACTGAGAGAGCAATGTTACCCCGTTACATCAAGATGAACAAAGTACACGCATCTCCTTTTTTGTGCTCCCCTGACACTGACTTCCTGCCATCCTCAGGGGTGTCTATAGATGCCCTTTCTTGTGGCCGCATCAGTTTTTTTAGCAGTTGCCATGTAATCCACTGAAAATATTTCATCATCTGGATGATAATCTGATGCATTAACATTCAAATCACACTACACTAGATCCTTTAACTGTGCTGCAGAACCTACATGTCCATGGAGCATTCATTAACATTGCATTTAGATTACAAGGTTGGTAGAAATAGGAAAACCAACATTTGCGTCTTCCTACAGAATCTCATGGTGTAATCATTCATACCCTCAAACAGCTCTCGCTAGTATTTTCAGATCAAAAAAGAGATTTTAGATGCATGACATTTACAGTTGAGCTGAATGGTTAAAAAAAGTTCTGTGGTCCAAGGTGAGCAAAGATAGCAGATCACAATTTTTCCTGAAGGTTGGCTTGACTGTCATTTAAATACTTTTAATTGAGTTGCTAGTAGCTTCCTCAACAGCACCTGAGACATTACACCTGGGCAAGTTAGTAAATTTTCCTCTGAATGTTGAGTTTCTACTGAATATTTTAATCTGAAATTAAGCCATCATTGGAAAAATGGCCCATGGTGCCTTGCTGATTGACAGTGTTACAGCACACTCAAGGTCAGAGGATGCAGCCACATCCTCTTCCATTGGATTTCTTGACCTTTCTTGGTCTTGCCTGTACAGTGCAGTGGTAAAACAGGGCAGATGGGTAGTAGACAATTAAAAACCTGTTCAGAGAGGCGGCCTGGGGCAGGGCCAGAGGGAGGGACTTTAACAAGGACCTTTAAACACAGTGGTTTCAAGGCAGCCAAGCACCAAATGGGAGTAAATATTGGCTTTGGTGAGTAAATAAATTGCCAGTTTGGCAGGAACTATGAGGAACTGCAACACTGCATAGTTTAGGTGAATATTTTCCTGTTAGACTATCTAGTATACCAATTGACTTGTTTTCTATGTGGTCTCTTGTGTGTAATATTTGTGATATTAAGCCACCAAAATGAAATTATTTTTTAAAAGTACAGTTTCAGACTGTGCTGTTTGTCACTAATATAGCCGTTTTGCAAATAAAATTGCTTTATTATTCATGTTATAATACTAATATTAAAATTAAACAAATTTGCCTGGTAATAAATATATCTGACTCCTATATTTAGTAGTCACGAGAACAAGATATATATATATATATATATATATATATATATATATATATATATATATATATATATATATATATATATATATATATGCTCTCTAAATTTCGTTTTATTTTATTTTTTCAAAATTCTTTTTTTTCCGGTTTAATGTTTTTTTTCCCAGTTAAAATTTTTCTCAACTCCTTTTTAATAGTTAATAGAAAAACATGTCTAATTAATTAAAATCATGAAACATACATTTTCACATAAATTTATTAAAAGTTTTATGAAATTACATTAGTGACCTATGAAATGTTTTTTTCTTACTATATTATTTTATTTTTTATTTTTACCAAATTCGGTTTTATCATGTCTAATTATTTGAATGTATAAACAACTTAATTGATTAATATTATTTTTTCTTAAAGGAGTCTCATGATTTTTTTCCCCCTCAGAAATTGTGTTGTGTATTTCAATTTTTTGTTTGTCAAATGAAGGCATAAAACATTAATTTTATTTATCATTTAATTATTGTAAATTTAGCAAACTTTTTATTTTTACTTAACAATTGGGATTTACTATTAAAATGAATATATGGAAGAAATATTGTGTGATTAATCCTTACAAAATAATCTTTGTTTCATTTTAGTAGTATTAGAAGTAGTAGCCTAGTTGTAAATTCCACTGAAAAATAGTACTGGGCTTTTATTTTGACAGCTTGCCGCTAATACCTTTACAGTTCTGTGTATGTGTCATAACGCTAGTTTACTCAAATCAAACGGTAAAATGCTCATGAAGTTTGGAGAAGATGTTCATGTATTTGTGTCCTCATTTAGTGAGACAGCAGACGCTGAAATCACTGCGTCAGGCACACTACTATGTGTAGAAAATGAAACTGTGCATCTGCGCCATTCATTAACGGAGATGCGCAGAACATTCAGGATTCATATTTACATCAACTTTTGTGGCCTTATAATTAAAGATACATATCATGATTTAATTTAAGTGTAAGGACCTGCTTTTGACTGATTAATCAATTTAAAGTTTGACAAATTCTGTGACATCCCGTGTTAAACTAAATTCTGTAATAACATAATTAATAAAATTATGACTTGATAAAGACTGCATAATTTTCCTGCTTATCATCCGTCCACTTGCCTGATGTTGGCATAAAATATTTTACATACCACCATTGCTGAAAAGGCAAGTGTAATGCAAATATATTTGAAAGGTCTGGGCAAGGATATCATCATCCTCGCGAGACCAGCCCCGAGATCTTGTCACATCCTTAATATTTAGTCAATTTTAACCTTAGGGTGATGTCATTTTGGATGCCACAGACAGTGCTTTGGCTGATTTTACACATTCTTGACCATATCTTGGACCACAAAATCTATACAGGACAGTGAATGCCTTGAAGACAGTGATTCAATGAGTTTACAGTTGTTGATGTGCAAGTAATGTTCAATATGTTAATATAAGCCTTGGTGTGCCTAAAATCCATTATGAGACTCATGCTCTGCTTGGCTTGAGAAAACAATCAGAGCCACAGAAGAAGAAACCCTTTTCTGTGAGTCCAGCAATGATGAGTTAGTTTGCATGGAGATTAGGTGGGTTTCACTTACAGAGATTATGAGTTATGAAGCATGGAGATATTAAAACATGTCTTGTCTTGTAACATGCCGACACCCCTCTGTGGCGCCAATGGAGATGTAATTGCTAACCCTATTTGGTTACATCCCAGACATTCTATTGCCAATAAACCACCTATGCCAGGAATAAAATAATTGCTTGGCTGCAGTATCTGTGATTGGCTGGAGGAGCAAGTTTTGGTTCATGTGAAATTAGCATGCATCGCATACTTTCCTTATGACATCCTGTTTGACAAGTGAATTTAAATAATTTCATTTAAAGCTTATTTTTATTGAGTTTTGTGATGTTTGCATGTCAGTTGTCTTCAGTTTGCTGCTCAAGTAATAATTGTGCAATTACTTTTTAGTCGCTTCTGCTATTGTTCGTAATAGGAGTGCATTTACCCAACATCGTTTTCAACTAAAAACTGAATACTTATTATGCAGTTTTATATTTTTTATGTATCGGATGTTCATTTACACCACAACAGCATTTTGGGGTTCTGAATGCAAACTTTTGAAGACGGGTTTAAAAGTGCACATTTTTGAAAATGACTTTTTAACCGTCACCATTACCGTCACCATGTAAATTAGAAAATTTGGGAAAATGATGACGTTATTTGCATTAGTATTAAGTGTTTGAATAGTGTTTCTTTACAAAAGTGGCATCACTATCTACTACCCTGGCCTGGAGACTGTTTTAAGTCGTATTCACAGATTTATATGAATGGGTAGTTTTGACAAAATTATTGTCTGTATGTGAAAAAATTTGGGAGTGAGTTCAGTTTCCTGACAGCCTGATGAATGAAGCTGTCCTTCAGTCTGCTGGTCCTGGCCTGGAGACTCCGCAGTCTCCTCCCTGATGGCAGCAGACTGAAGAAACTGTGTGACCAGTGGGTGGGATCACCTGCAATGCAGAGGGCTTTGCAGGTGAGACGGGTTCCATAACTGCCCTGGAGGGAGGGGAGAGAGAAACCAATGATCTTCAATGATCTTGTCAGTCTAGGAGAGGTCCTCTGTGATGTACACTCAGGAACTTGGTGCTGCTCACTCTCTCCACAGTCGCACCATTGATGGTTAGAGGAGCATGCTGAGTGTGCGCTCTCCTGAAGTCAACAACAATCTCCTTCGTCTTCTCCATGTTCAGAGAGAGATTGTTGTCACTGCACCACCCGGAGTTATGTGACTGTGTGCAATCGTGGGTCAGCAGAGTGAAGAGGAGGGGGCTAAGCACACATCTTTGGTGGGCCCCAGTGTTCAGTGTGATGGTGCTGAATGTGTTACTGTCGACCCGTCTGAGCTGCTGACCTGCCTGAGATCTTCCAGTCAGAAAGTCCAGCAGCCAGTTGCACAGTGAAGTGTTGAGCCCCAGCTGGACCAGTTTGTGAATGAGCTGTTGAGGGATGATAGTGTTGAATGCTGAACTGAAGTCTATGAACAGCATTCTGAGACGTATGAGTCCTTTATGTCTAGATGTGTAGGTGCTGAGTGGATGGCAGTTCCGATGGCAACATCGGTTGAGCTGTTGGACCAATATGCAAACTGGAAGGGGGGGGGGGGGGGTCCACTGCACAGTCTCTCAGTACACACCCAGGAATGTTGTCAGGACTCGGAGCTTTGCGTGCATTGATCCTACTAAAGGATCTCCTCACACTGTCTGGGGTCAGCATCATCACCTGGTCACCAGGAGGAGGTGGAGTCTTCTGCGCAGTGGGGCTCTTTTGTTTCTCAAAGCGAGTGAAGAAGGCGTTCACCTCGTTAAGCAGTGAGATGTTGCTGTCACAGGTCCGCGGTGGGGGCTTGTAGAAAATTAAATTATTCCACATTTTGTTCCAAACCAATAAGACTTTAGTTAATCTTCGATGCACATTTTAAGATGTTTTTAATATAACCATGTATGTAAGACATGAATGATACCTCAGTCATTGGAATTGTTGTGGTGAGGTGTGTTAATGGGTTTAAAAGCAATCACACCTTATTTTCACCTGGTGGACTATAAAACGATCCAAAAAAGTCCTATTGTTACATTGAAAGACCCCAGCCATATCTAGAAACCAGAATATCTTACAGACGAGATTGGGCTAGTGGGAAACCACCTAGCAAACATCCAGAACACCCTAGCATCTGCATAGAAATACTGTAGCATTGTACTGACAAGTTTTGCATGCACAGGCACTACTCACGTTTTCTCCCGAAAAGTTCTAGTTTATTCTTGGTCTAATCATTCCCAAACCCCTTATGTAAAGATTTTACTAAGCATATATCAAGTCAGTGGTAAACTCTAGCGATGTTCTCACATATTTAATATGCTGTTATTTAATTGAAGCTAGTAAATGAGCAACCTTAGTGCAGGCACAAGGGAAATTGTGAACAAACAGAGGCATGTTGAACAATTTCTCTTTGCTTTTGATCTCCCCTTCTGGGAAAGAAAATGCTGTTGCAGGAAAATCAGGAAGAACTGCATTGCACTTTCAGACATATGTACGCAAGCACATGCGTGTCCCCATTTGCACCTGTCTATGGGTTACCTGGGTTCTCCACAACCAGCGTTAAGGAATATTATCTTCATAGTTGGTCCAATAACTTTCAAATGACTTTTAAGCAAATCCCTCCACCAGCCGCCCACAAATGGTTCTTTAATGAATTATTTTCCTCGTCTGTGTGCAAGGCCAGTCCCTCAAGTCTATTGATAGCTGATGGCAACGGAGATTTTCATTAAACCCTTATTAGCATTGACCCCACAATACATGTTGGGCGACTCTTCTTTGGGACTGTTCTGCTGACTCCAGGGATGGCTGAAGGCTTTTGACACTTTCAGTCCAATTTATTGATGTCTAACGAGGCTGTTGATCAACCCTGGCAGGGTTTTAAGTATTCTCTTCTTCTGAAGCACTGAAGGTTATGTCAGATGTGGAGCAGTGGAGCCTCTTGTTGATTGTGGATGTAAATCGATGCCTCAATGCATTCAGTGTAGAGCTTATACAGTATTTGTTGTTGACGCTGATGTTTCTGACTATTTTTCTTTTCTTTTTTTTTTCAAGTGTGTCACTGTGGCACCGAGCATCACAATACTAATTTACTTGATAGTTTTTATTTTAATATCGTTTTCAATTTTGTTTTAAATTTCAGTTAGTTTCATCAATGGTTTTGTTAGTTTTAGTTTATTTTTTATTTTGCAAACATATACATTATTCATATACAGTTTTTATTTTATTTAGTTTCAGTTTTAGTAATTATATTATATTATTTTATTAGTAATTATAGTTTAGCAGAGCAAAAAATTTTAGTGAAGACCAAAGCAAGACATTTCATTTCATCAAAGTTAAATTTTTTGCACAGATTAGTTAATTCTTGTGCGGACTTAAATAAAAATAAAATAATGGTTTGAGATTAAACAAAAAAATTACAAATAAATGCAACTTAGAAGTATACAACTAAAAACTATGGAATATTCAGACAAACTAATTAATATTAAAGATGATATCGTGTGTGTGTGTGTGTGTGTGTGTGTGTTGTGGAGATGTTTATCTACATTGTGGGGAAATGTCTCTCCACATGGATGATAATATTATCAGCAATGTTTTGTAACAAACAATGATAATAACAGCACATTTCAGCCTGTCAACCTTCGTGAAAATGACATCTCAAACATACAATAGTAGTAGGCTACAATAAAGTTTTTTTGTGTGCTTGACGGACTTGTTTTGCTGTTGCACCCGCGTCTCGCACAAGAAAAAAAAAAATGCAGCACTCAAGTTTAAAGTTCAACTTCTGTCTCATAACCTGTATTATTTTCCATTTCACTGCCACAGACGCATCCTTTATGATCAGCTGCTTAGGACTAACAAAGTTAGCGATGTGTTCAAGGTTATGGTCCTTCATTGAGCGGTTAATCGCCTCAGCAACTTCACGCGCGAACAGGCACTTCCCTAAACAGCGACAGGCCAGATTTTCTGCCACAGTAAAGAGCTTATTAATAACGAAAATGTTTATTGATTTTTGCTAATTAATATTTTATTTCAGTAACTGTTATTTCGTTTCGTTTTTCATTTGTGATTTTTTTTTATTTTTTATTATTCAGTTTACGAAAAACAATTTGACCAATAGTTTGTCTTAGTTTCAGTTTTTGTTTACGAAAATATCCTTGGTGGATTCCTCATTGACTAGCTGATGAACAGACCCATACCGTCCCCTGCAAATTATAGTCTAACTCGGAGCCTTGCTCTTTATTTAACTTGTGTTTGTTGCCCTGTCTAAATAATGGAAATTTGGCATTAGCTTTCTTCACCTTAGACTTTTAACTGCACTGCAACATCCACTAGCTATGGATAGAACATCAATTGTAAAACCCGCGACTTGCGTTGAACCGGTGATGCCCTCAAATCAGACAAGAGAACCCTGACTAAGAACATAACACATGACGGGAAGCATGTTTGTGAAGGCATGGCCAGGGGTTGATATTACTTCTATATTACTTGATGCGTGAAGACTCATTCAGATCAGAAGCACTAGGCTGGCTGCAATTTGAAAGTGCATACGCAACATTTTTTAACTATAGTCTACCATCACTCTATCATTGATGTTAATGAATCTATTTTTTTTTTTTATTTATCATTACGGCCCACTTTAACCCCTGTCTGTATGTATGTATGTATGTATGTATGTATGTATGTGGATAAAGTTGGATATAATGTATATTCATCTTTATAAATGACTAAAACTTCAACTAGAATAGAAATGAAAACTGAAAATATAAAAATACAAGCTAATTCAAAACATTCATAAATACTATAATACTGCATAAATCTCACCAAAATAAAACCGTTAAAACATTCAAATGTTAAGTGAATTCAAAACAAAGATGTTAGTTTGTGGTTATTCAAGAACGGCCTTCACATGCTAATACGAACCACCTCAATTTGTTTAGACTCCATTGATTTGTGTTCTATCAGAAGAAATAATTAGTTTGTTCAATACCAAGCCCGTAATGTTAAAAGCCATTGATTTGGTGTAAACTGACTGTGACCTGGGGATCTTTTGACGTGTACTTGAAGTGCAGAACAAAAATACTTAAAATATATATCTTTTTTCTTGTTCCAGGTATGTTGATGATGTCATATCCAGAATTGGACGAATGTTTCCAGATATGTCAATCGAGCTTTTCCGGCCAAACGGGACATCCGCAGTTCTCTTGGTGAGATGCTTTGTGCTACACACATCAAGAGGTTTTTCTTTATATTCTATAATTTGTGTCTTGTGATTTGCGTTTTATGCTTAAAATGGATTTTAATGTTTGTTTTAGACACATTTATGGGTGCACAATTTGATTAGCTTGTTAGCTCAGTAAGACAGAATAAAATAAATAGGCACATTTTTGTAGAAGAGTAAGACATGATAACCTGTGAAATAAGCACTTTTGTAATTGTAAATGAAATTGATCTTATTCATATTATGTTAGGT
The DNA here is from genome assembly GCF_023724105.1 of Carassius gibelio. Lineage (NCBI taxonomy): Eukaryota > Metazoa > Chordata > Actinopteri > Cypriniformes > Cyprinidae > Carassius > Carassius gibelio. The sequence goes on along the minus strand of NC_068403.1, from coordinate 7,302,887 downwards.
AAAAATTTTTTAGCCTGAATGCATTATGCTAAATGCATAAATGTAAATGTAATTGTCTAGTTGAAGAGAGAAATCTCGATTTAGCAAAACAATAGCATGTAGTAATGAATACTTTTCTCATGTTTGTTGGTAAGCTGCATAAAATGCTACATGTTTCTATTTCCAGTGGCATGAATGAAGCAGGACAGCAAGAAAGTGCAGCCATGTAGAAGTTTTTTCTGACTAATGGTGTCTAAGAGTTAATGGTGAAGGAGAGCTGGATGCCCTTGTACTCTGGGAGCAATCTCTCTGTTGACTGCTCTGTCAGTCTCCTTGTGAGATGTCCCTGAGAACATCCCAGAGGGGCTGGGATTGTTGACTCTTTGAGGAGTTTGCCCCATACTTTAAAAGTTTTGGAGGGTGCGTGCATGATAATAAAGCAAAAACAGACAAAAGAGAGTGACCGTCTAGTCCAGGTGAACTCTACCAGATTGAATTACAGCAATCCTTTTAGCTGCATTAGGAAACAATTTTGTGATCAGTGCATTTTCAAACCAACAGCAATTGGATGAGTTTATTGTTTGTGTATACTAATTATTTATTCCATGTGGTGTTAAGGCAATTATGACTTTTTTTGAGGCTATGTGATGGTGCTAAAATTGGGAATTAACAAATAGTCTTCCCCATTCATTTACATGTGGTGGTGTGTGAAATATGGAAGATTGTTTGTTAGATTCCCATTTCAGGTCCCAGAGACCCTATGGCTGTTTGTGTTAAAAATATATCATTAGAATCCTTGAAATTTAAATGTAATTCTGTATACCGGATAATTGAAAAAGCAGATGTAAGATCTCATGGCAGACATTTAAAGCATGCCAAGTTCAATTTTGTTTATCAGTCCTTATAATCTTATAAGCAGTCATTAAGTATTAACCTTATACTTAAATATTAAATATGTTTTTCAAGCTTTTAAAGGAGCCTTTGGATCTCTTGGACCCAAAACAAAACATTGGGTTAATGCCAGGTTTAGATTGTTAAATTCATTGCGACAATGCATATATTCTAAAAGCAAGGAAACCAAATTCCAGCCACAAGCCAAATTAATTTAGTATGCAATAATAATAATAAAAAATATATATTTTAACTCTAATATATATTGTGTCTCTCTCTCTCTCTCTCTCTCTCTGTGTATATATATATATATATATATATATATATATATATATATATATATATATAGCAAAATAAATTAATAATAAATTATCAGTAAGTTAAATAAATATCATGTTTATGTTAGTACCAGGAAATAGTTTTTTTTTTATTATATATACATATATATATATATATATATATATATATATATACATATATATATTTTAATGGTATGAGTTTTGGTTACACTTCCTCTTTATTTGATAAAATTTTTCAATGGAGATGTAATTTTAGAAACCAGAATATATTGGCTATTAATATTGTTAATAAATATTAAAGTATTACAAAAAAACATTATAGTTGTTTTAGTAGGTACAAAAATATTTGTCTTTTATGGCGTGGCAGTAATCACATATTTATCTAATCTTACTGGGCCACACAGATAATTTACATTTGCTTCTGTCATCATTTGTATTTTGTTTACACTTTAGTCATGTCTCATCTCAACTAGGGCACAAAACACACACACCCACACACACACATATATATAGTTGTATGACACCTCTGATTGCAACATTAAGTTGTCACAATGGGTCATTTGGATATTTTTGTCAGTGGTTCAGTGTGTCACTGGTATTTTTCCTTATCTCCTGGTAATATTTTCCCATTTACCTAGATGAGGTTTTGCAGACTTTTTGGGCTGAATTATCACATTCTGAGATGATGTCAGTTGTCAGTTGGGTCATTCACACCACACTCCATCCCCCTTACCTTTGAGACTTCCTCTGACACTTCTCTGCTGCCGTCATGTCTTTTGGCAACGCTGAGTGAGAGGAAAGAGAGACTGAGGGATCTTGGCAGTGGTGCCAGAAAGACTACAAATGCCCCTTCCACAGCAGTGGGAGTTCAGTGGTTCACACCCACAGGGCATGCACTTCCAGATGGCCCAGTTGGCAGGCTGGAGTGATCTGTCACCGTGGGGGCTAAATCAATGCCAGGCCCTTCGTCGGACATGCTTTTGTACGGTGGTCAACAAAGCGTTCAGAAAAAAAAGGACTGTTTGTGCATGTGTGAATAAAGATGATCCTTTTTGAGTTTGAGAGGGTTTATCTAATTTTTCTAACAGGAAGTGGACTTTTTTGTCATTTAATTGCTTTCTGTCTCTTTAGAACAGTGGGTCTCATCTGATTTTATTTATATGAGCATCAAATCCAAAGGTCTTTTATTTTTATTTGTTTGTTTGTTTATTTATTTATTGCATGTAATTTTAAGCATCAGATAAAAATATAAAATTTATATATATATATATATATATATATATATATATAATTTTTTGTGAGAATAGTGCTTCTCATGTGATTTAATTTGATCTCATATGATTTTATAGTGGACATCACATCCAAAAGTGTTTATTTTTTATTTTTTTGTTCAAATATATTTTTATTTTACTGTACATTCCTTTGCATTGAACTTCAGATAAAAAAAATATATATTTTATTTTTATTTTATTTTACCTTCCTTTGCATTGGACATCAGATCCAAAAGTATTTGTATTTATTATTATTATTATTATTATTATTATTATTATTATTATATTTTGTTTTATTGTTATTATTTTATTTATTTTTACTTTTTGCCATCAGATCCAAAAGTTTTTTTTTTTTCAGTTATTGGTTTAATTTTATTTTTGATTATTGAATTTGGATTGAACATCAGATTTAACATTTTTTATTTTATTTTATTTTTTATGTTATTATATTATATTTTATTTTATTTTAAACACCAGTTGAGAACCACTGTATTAGAGGTTATCTTATTGTTAGTTTGTGTTCCGGTCCCTTCCCTGTAGATGTACAGATAGCAGTGAATGGAAGGGAGGATTAGAAAACATCACAGTGTGGTACACATCTGCCATTTATAACAAGAAGCAATCAAGCTTTCTCCACAGCAGTGCTGCATCTCTTTAAAATCAGTTTGTAAACAGGCCCGGCTGTGCAGAGTGCGATGGCATTAATTGGGGCACGGGACGGCTCTCTACGGGCAGATTCCGCCTAACAGCCTTGTCCGACCATAATTAGGGGATGTTAATTAGCATGGAAAATGCATCGTTCTCAGGCCCTCTACCTGCTTTTCTTCAACCTGTATTTCCATTAGCTTAACCTCATTCCCTCTTCCATGACAGTTATTAACTATATGCTGAAGCGTGATGTACATTATTCTTTTTTCAGAGCAGTGGGGAAATGCATTTTAGATCTTGGAACCCACTTTTAAAAGTGCTGCCACAAACTGGAGCTTGTCACTCCTGCAGCGGTCCGGATCAAAGCCAGTTCTGAACGTGAAGCGTCCCACAGGGTTCTGCCTGAGTTACAGATGGCACAGTGTGTATGGAAATGAACATGTGTAAAGGCAGTTGCACAGAGATGCTTTTAACTGGCTTCAGTAGAATATACAGTTTTTTGAAGCCTGTGAACGGCTGATAGTGATTTTGAGCTATAGATTCCAGAGAGGTCTTTCATGGCACACACATTCCCACTTCTGTATCAGTACGTCTGTTTACAGCTCCTCTGCTCATATTATAACTTGTCTCTCTGGAATCTTTGTTCTGAATTTATTGATAAAATTTGGAATAATATATCAATCTATCTATATACTGTATTTGTATATATAAATGTGTGTGTATATATATATATATATATATATATATATATATATATATATATATATATATATATATATATATATATGTATGTGTGTGTGTGTGTGTGTGTGTGTGTGTGTATGTGTAATATATATATATATATATATATATATATATATATATATATATATATATATATATATATATATATATATATATATATATATATATATATATATATATATATATATTATTATTAAAATTTTTAATAGATTCTGTTTTTAAACCGTATTCCTCAGAGACTCCTGAAAAAAAAAAAAAAAAGTGTCTCAACTTTTTTTAACATTGATTTAAAAATCTTACCAATCCCAGACTTTAGAATGGTATTGTAATAATAGGGCTGGGCGTTATAGCTAAAAATGTATCAACGATATAATGTTTCATATCGTACTGTATTGATAATTGAAATTTTTTATAACCTTTTTTCAAAACCGAGGAATAGAAAAAATTATTTGTTTTATCAATCAAGAACAAAATTAAAATTAAACAAGTATCTAATTTCTAATGTTTTGTATGCAGATTAAATGTGTCTTAAGGAACCTTTTGTCTTGTCTCGTCTCCCGAGGCCATTAGGAGGGCACAATGAGCAAAATAATGCAGTGCATTTCAGTTGTCAACCTAAGGAAATAACGGTCTATAAAAAAACTTGTATTGTCTAAATTAACTAAAAATCAAATATAATTTCGTAAATTGCATAAACAATTATATAGTGTCATGTTTATGCATTGGTTAATCCAAATAGCTGAAGCACGGACTACGCATATTGCATTAAAAAAAAAAATGAGATGCAGTATGTGGCGAGAGGGGCGGGGCCGAGAGGCGTGGGAACGAGGAGTGAGGCCAGGTGTAGTGATTGGAGATGAGCTACACCTGCGCCCCACCGCCAGTATCGAGTCCCACGTAGGAGATGGAAGGATATAAAACTGGAGCGACTATAGTGAAGGACGAGAGAGGACCAGGCCTGGGCCATATTTATGTTTTGGTTTTTATTTTGTGCGCACCAGTCTAGAGGTCTTCACAGTGCACCCGAGACCCGTCGACCCCGGACCCGACCCGGGACCCGTACGGGTTCGGGTCTATATTTTAAATCATCAGCCGGGTCCGGGTTGGGTCCGAATCTATTACCTCGGGTCCCGGGTCTGTTTAACATTGTGTGTAATACCCGTGCGATCGGAGTCATCGGACTCGGAGAACATCCGGCCGTGATCAAAGACTGCTTGTGTTTTTTGTAACTGAGTGAGCCAAAAAAAGTGATCTCTCTCTCTCTCTCGCTCGCAGACTCAGAGTTAATACAAGTTCACGCACGGTATTAATGCTTGCAGACTTGACACACTCATGTTTAATATATTTCAAATCAGCAACACAATCTGAGGTGAACTGTCACATGAATGTTTTCTATGACGCTCAAATTGCATTAAAGCATTTTAGGTTGATACAGCTAGCATGCATGTGCAGTCTCGAGTGCATTTCATGTTTCTATGGCAAGCAGTGAGGGACACTTCGACCGCCAAACCGCGTTTTACATTTTCTCCCATTTTTATAATATTATAAATGAACCGTTTAATCTTAAAGTTTTAGTGGTTCAGATTCAGACTCGATGCAGAGCAGAGAGCACAGACAGAGATCAGATGATAGTAAATAGATAACGTCAGCGGCCATGGCATTGCACGAGCGATCGTTATTATAGTTCAAAAGGGCAAACAGTGTAAGTTATTATGCGAATTAACTCGAGTCAGAATGTACATGTGCACAGTAGCATTTGTCATCCGTCACCGTGACATCAAGTGGACATTTGAAGCTGAAAAAATAATGAATGGATTCAGCTTGGACTTGGAATAACGAGAGGAATAACATGAATAACTTTTTGTCGGAGGATTGTAACGCATCACAGGCAGTCAGGTACAAGGAAGAGAGACTACGGCTCTTTAAATTAGGTAAGACAAAAAGCTGTATTCTTCGCAACATGTTCATTGACTTGTAATAGCAATTTAAGGTGGAATATGTGAACGTCGGTTCCAGTCGGGTCTGTGTCGTCCCTGCGGGTTCGGGTCCAGATTTCAAATAATATACGGGGTCGGGTCTGGGTAGGCATTTCTCGGATCTACACGGGTCCGGGTCCAGCTTTTGAAATAATAGACGGGTCCGGGTCGGTTCGGTGTAGTACATTACGGGTCTCTGTCGGGTTCGGGCACAAATTTTTGGACCCGTGAAGACCTCTACACCAGTCGTCTGTGAGGGGCTGGTGCGCTGTTTTGTTTATTTTTGAATTATTATATTATAAATTTGTGACTTGTTTTCTAAAAGTTTAAATTGTTTTAACTTTGTATGGTTTTCTTTGCATCTCTTGCATGAGATGCGAGTGCAGTAGTCATATTTGTCCATCTAAAAAATGCGTGGAATATGCATCTGTGTGAATGCCTTGGTTTCAGTTTGAACCTTATGAACATCTTCTCCACATTGAGCTTCTATATTTCTCTAAAATTTTGAATGAATAGCACAGCAGTGGTGCATATCGTGGGCTAGACTGACAAAACATTAAAATGCAACAACGTCACTTACGTCATTATCACCGCATCTCGCACGCCATTGATGATGCCCGCTGACGCACTCCTAACATTCAAATGCAAATGTTTATTTGAAATTCGACTAATATTCGTTCTTTATTCACAATCTGTTCATCACAGGCAGACACAGCACTCATTTCAGCATGTGTTCGGGTTTGTGTGTGCTGTCTGCGTCACTCAATGCACGTCTCTATATCGAGCGTTATGACAAACATTGTTTTCATCTTTCTTGAAGAATGTGTACCGTCGATAAATATCAATACCGTTTTATCGCCCAGGCCTAATATTGTAATAGAAATATTTTAACATTGAATCAGTATATGAGAAAGGACAGAAGCATGTAAATGTTCATGGCAGACAGATCCAAACCTGAGTTGTCCATATGAGCTCTACAGCTCAGTGTGTTACATTGCATGCGCTAGCTGCTAGTCCACTTGACGCTCTCTGGCTACTTCCCTTCTTTCTCTTTCCTCCTTGACTGAATCATTGTGGACTGGTTGGTCAGCTCAAAGGTTCACACTGGAATAGAGTCAAGCTATTTTTTGTTAATTGAATTCTAAAGTGACCTTGTTCTGCTATTGATCTACATTCAAAATATTTCTCTCACCTCAAGGTCGCTGCCACTGCAGTCACACCAGTGAGGCAGGTTGCGGAATATTGACGGTATTCCAGAACGACCTCTGAGTGTGGCATTGTGCTGATGAGGACAGAAGCGGCGTGAGGTGGAAAGGTCAGAGCGGGTCGTACTCGTAGGGGTGGAAGAGGCTATTGGAAAACACCCCTCTTTGCACTCAGGCGCGTTATGTTGTGTCAGCTTGTTCCTTGTGTTTTTTGATGGTACAGTAAGCTGTGCTGAAAGCTAATGAGGTGGGCACTCTCAGAGACCTCAGCTGTGGCGTTCAGGTTTCCAAGATTGTCAAAATAGAGCAATTTGTGTACCTCAAAATCTGTCAAACTGACATTTTTCCCTAAAAACAACTATTCCCCGTGCTATTTAGAGTGCAGCGACAGCCCAGTTAGGTATAAGATGAGATGCCATCTTTACATCTACCATTATGCAGTTTCAGTGATCGAATCAGTTGTATCGCATCTGACAATGTTAAAAGTGTTCAGGGATTGATTCTGACCACATTGGTCTGTAAATAATCATTATCGGATTTGTTATTGTGTTCCAGCTTCTTCTCTTTTTATTTTTATTCAGCCCTCGTAATGTGAAAAAAACATGTGATTCTCGCTTGGGATCTGGTCATCCATTTTAATGAACAATATCCCGTGAGTTATTCCACTGGACTACACTTGGATTCTCTCATTTACCTCCCCAAATCCTCCCTCACATCTTTCTCTTACTCTGTTTTTTGCAAATGCACTTTAATATATATTTAAAAATACATACACACACACTTTAATATACATGATTTTTATAAATTGTTTAAAAAAAATAATTCTTTAAAACACATTTCAGTTCATTTTATTTCCAAATAAAATTTTCCCCCAATATAGATTTTATTTTTTATTTTACCCTTGTTGGACCATCATGTTGTCATATTTTCTTTTGGAAATATGTATTATTAGCTATTTTATTTTAAAAAAAATTTTTACTTTGGTTTCTGTGTTGTTTTATTAGTTACATTTTTTTAATTCATTTATTTTTATTAATTTCTATTACCTCTGCTGGAGATCATCATTTTCTCATTTATTTATTTAATTTTATTAATTAATTTATTGTTTGTTTGTTTTGTTTTGGGTGGGGGGTTGATTGGATTTTTTTCTAATTATGCACAATAATGTGCGATTGGATGCAAAGCTAAAGAATATCCAGACACATGGCCTGATACAAAACAGCTGTAAAAGGGGTCTAATTTCCCCCAGTTCTGTCAAAGTGAATGCAGTCGTGTTTTAGAAACGAGCTGAAAAGCATACAGTAGAGTGGTTCGGCTGAACATTATTTTGGTCTCAAGCAACTTGAATGAGGATCCATTTTTCTCAAAGGAAAGGTCTTGGGGAGCAGGACGCTTGGCCACGTTCTCGCCTGGCTTCTTTCCTTCCTTGTTCGCAGCTGATTTGAGATCGCACTTGTTGCTTAGAAACTGTTTCTTTTTCGTCCAATCTCACAGTTTTTGCCACTTTCCCCTCCCTCTCCGCGGCCCACTGTCACTCCAAATAAAAAATACCATCTGCCGCCATTGCGATCCAGTCGGTCGGGGATGCACTTTAAGATCAGCTAATGAACCCTTCCAGGACGCCCTGATGTTTACCACATTCAAAGTCAACTTCTTTTCTTTCTAGTATGTATGTTCCTCTGGCCCTAGGCCAGAAATGTACTTTCCCAATAGCTTATGGCTGAAAAGCATGCCTAGAAATAGCTATTGACGCTGTTAACTGGCTTCACACCTAGAATTACGGCAAGGGATTTGGCTTTTTTAGTTTCTGTATATTATGAGAAATTGTGAAATCATGAGTCACACTGGCGAGCTAATATTTGCAAATTCTCTTGTGCTGAAAGTTCAGATTTGAAGTTACAGCTTCTTGAGGTTGTTTTTCTTTTAGTATGTCTTGCGTCAGTGATTCACACATCAGTGGTGTGTTTTAGGAAGCTGGGATCTATTAACCCCTCTGTAGAAGTGTGGTTTCATTCAGAAGCCTTGATCCACTCCTGAAATCCTGCTTTAAAGGATCATGGTTTTGGGGGAGGGGGATTTGTTCTGTGCAAAACAAAATATTTTTATCATAAATTTATCATAAACAGTTTTGATAAATGCATGAAAAAAAATCAGATAAAAAAATCCATTAAAGCTGCGGTAGGGAACTTTTGACGCTCTAGCGGTTAATAAACAGAACTGCTTGCGTCTTGCGGAAGAACATCGTAGCCGGAAACTACTTCTCTCTGTTTATGTCTATGAAGAATCACAAAGGTACTGGGTTACTCCGCCGCGGTATCCCCGAAGCAATCTAAAATAGTCCGAATATAAACACTTATTATAGGTGCACCCTAGTGATTCAGGACAAGCCAAAAACATGGTTTGGAAAATGGATTCATGGTGTACTCGCTTATTATATAAATTTTTCTACATTTTGAACACAAACAAAGTTACGGACCGCAACTCTGATTGGATGTTTTTTACTGGGAGCGATGGAGTTTCTGCAAATGGCAGTAGGACCACTGGGAGGAGCCCGAGGAGCTTGATTTTTTTCACAGATGATCTATCTCATATTCTACTGTCAGGACATAATGACAGGTTTAATAAATATGTAAAAAATATATTTTTACAAAAGTTCCCTACAGCACCTTTAAGTAAAGACGTACTTTTGTGTGAATGTTTCTTTGTAGTATCTGATGAATCGGTGAATCAGCTATCAGTGAATGTTATTGTTTGACAGGTAATAACACAATAGTTGCATGTTGTTTTTGTGTGAATGTGTGGTGTCCTGTGTCCATAGTCTCTATAAATCTGTTTCTTTTAGAAATCATTTTGTGGAGAAACAAGACAAAAAGAAAAAGACACTCAGCATGAGGGAAAAATAGTTTGAAGTTTCTGTGAAGTTCTGTGCCTCCACCGGCTGGTGATCAGTGGTGGTTTTATTACTGCAGCAACTCAGCAGGACTCTCATGAAAGGAGAAGGAGGACCAGAAGGCAAACTCACGCTACGAGAATCTCACCATTTTTTTTTTTTCATTTTATTCTAGTTTTTTCTGTTTTATTAACCTTTATTCTTAACTTATTCTAGCACTTGTTTTATTTGATTATATTTTTTAATTATTTTTATATTACTTTTATATTTACTCTGCTTTACTCTTGTTTTTAGATTTTTTTCATTTATTTATTTATTCAATTTATATTATTTTAATTTTGTTTTGTTTTATTTATAATTATTATTTATATTTTGGGGGGGTGTTTTCTTCACTTTCTTTTAACTTTCATTTTATTTTTAATTTATATATCACTCCTGTTGGACCATCATGGCCTCAGATTTTATATTATTTTATTTGTAATTAGCTAAAACTTATTCTGGAACTTATATTTTTATTATATGAAAATCATTAGGATATTAAGTAAAGATCATGTTCCATGAAGATATTTTGTAAATTTCCTTCTGTAAATATATGAAAACTTAATTGGATTAGTAATATGCATTGCTTAGGCCTTCATTTGGACAACTTTAAAGGAGATTTTCTCAATATTTAGATTTTTTTTTTTTTTTTTTTTGATATTCAAATAGTTGGTGTAGATTGATGTGGATGTGTGTTTATCAGTATCCATATGTTCGTTGGGTGAAATAGAAAAACTCAATAAACAAAGTAAAAAATAATTTGAATGATATCTTTTGCCCCCCAAGGTTTCTATAGATATCATGATATATTGATATCGTGAATTCTTATGTCCACAATAACCACGATATGAAAAATCTTATATCGTGACAGACCTAGTTTGGAGGTAGAGAAATGCTGACTATGACCCTAAGAACACCATCCCTACTGTCAAGAACGGAGGTGGAAACATTTACTTTGGGGTTGTTTTTCTGCTAAGGGTACAGGACATTGAGAGGCACATGGACAGGCCATGTACTGTAAAATCTTGGACGAGGATCCTTCCCTCAGCCAGAAGACTGAAGATGGGTCATGGATGGGTCTTCTAGCATGACAATGACCCAAAACATACTGCCAAGGCAATAAAGAGTAGCTCAAGAAGAAGCACCTCATGGAGTGGCCTATCCAGTCCCAGACCTCAATCCTATAGAAAATCTGTGGAGGGATCTGAAACTTTGAGTTGCCAAACAACAGCCAAGAAACCTTAAGGATTTAGAGAGAATCTGTAAAGAGGAGTGGACCAAATTCCCTCCTGAGATATATGCAATCCTGGTGACCAACTACAAAAAACATCTTCTCTCTGTGCTTGCCAACAAGGGCTTCTGCAGCACGTACTAAATCATGTCTTGCTTGGGGATCAAATACGTTCAAATATTGATCAAATAGATCAAATCAATTTCTAAACTTTTATCAAATGTTTTTTTCTCAGGATTTTTTGGTTGGCATTCTGTCTCTATCCGTTAAAACACACCTACCATAAAAGTTACAGACTCTTCGTTTCTTTGTAAGTGAGCAAACTTACAAAATCAGCATTGGAACAAATAAATATTTTCCCCACTGTATAAGGCAGCCGTTATAAGTGAACGAAAATAACTGCTTTCCGTTTTTGGGCATCCACCCTCTAAGTTGCCTTTCTGGCAAGAAAAATAATATTTCAATTTACATTTGGGAGAACTATGACTTTAAAGGCTGTCAGGCGTAATGGATTCAGGCTGTGCGCGCTGGTGTTGACTGCCAGTGCCAAGCGGCTCCGGGCAGAGGCCAGGCGTTCAGCTACTCTGACAGACATGAATTTAATAAGCAAACCTCAAAGCGGGAAAAACATGTGTTGTGAGACTCACACAGTACGAATGGGTCTGAATGGGTATTTCTACTGGATCTTGACATGATTGATCATGTCTACAGTGTTTCTTTTGTCACATACTGTTGAGTTCTGAAGGTTTTGTGTGTGTGTGAGTGAGAGGGAGAACTTTCCAGTGTACTGTACTCTACATATCTGTACACTATTGTTTGCTTGATGCCAGGTGATTGAAGGAGCCTTGTGTAAGGGATATTTTATAAAAAAAAATTCTGTTCCAAACATTTAAGACGACTTTTCTTCTGTTGGACACATTTTTCTGTATTCCAAGTATATGACTCTTTCTTTGTCTAAAAATGTAAGCGCTTGTTTTGAGTTTTTTCATGTTTTTATTTTTACCTATCCGCTTTTTTCCTGAACGTGGAAGCCTTGCCAGACTCCTACTGGAACGGTCTCTGGTATTTCTAGTCAATTGAGTTTATTTTCCAAGCGATTCGTTTAACAATTGACAGTTTCGCAATGACCTTTCTGCAGTAACTCATCTGTTATAGGTTAATGAATGGGTAGATGAAAAGAAGCGATCCTAATTTAACAGCATTGTAAAAACATGAGTGCACATTTCCTACATGCATTTCCCGATCGGGGCGAAGTTCAAGGGATTTTGTTCACAAAGTGATTTGATCACATTGTTCTATTATTTCACACACAGCATATTAACAGGCAAATTATTATTTGACATAAAATGCAATGCATGCAGTGCTGGACACAGACAGATTTGCCGTTGCACAAAACAAGTACTTTACAGGAATTGCTTTTTTACAGAAAGTTTATTGCTGTTACTGTGGCAGCCAATAACAGCAAAGCATAACCATGCACACATTCTTATAGTTAACTACACTGAAAAACTTCAGTTTAATAATTTAGTCAGTTTGTTTTACCCCATTTTAGCTATGGAGAACAGAGCATGACAGCATCCAAACGGAAGTTAGAATCCAACTTTTTGCACTTATCGGGAAAATAGTGAATAAACAGAATAGACCAAATAAGTACCATTAACTGTAATTTTATTGCAGTTACATGCTCAAAAATAGCTTGTACCAGGCTAAATTTACATTTATGTAAATGTATTTATTTTTGTCTTCACTCTAAAGTATCTTGGTTAGAAATAATAAATTGATGATTACTGTATGTGATAGAATAATAAAATCTCTAAATGCAATATTATACTTCAAAGTACCATATTATTACCATACCACCATATGTTGTCACCACTGTACTGTCTTAAGTAATGTTGTTATATTGTTAACTAAAACTATTTTTTTTAAAAAATGGAAATTAACTGAATACAGCTGAATAGAAATATGACTTAATTACTAAAAAATAGAAATAGAAATGTTAAAAAAAAGCAACAACAAAGTAATACAAATGACAAAGGCACATGAGAAAATCAGTAAAACTTAAACTGGAAATATGAAAATAAAATACATAATTCTAAAGTAAGTAATTAGGTTGAAACATATTTACTTGGAGTGCTTTTTATCTATCTATTTGGAGAGCTGATTTACATACTGTAATGAAGTCTGAGAAAGTGTATCTCCATTTCTCATAGTGAAACCCAATCTTTATCTCTGTAAAAGTTTTCCAATTACCAGGTGTGGGAATCTATGGCAGTTACATCTCCTTCAGCGGATATGGTTCGTGTTTACGATCAGCTCTTTCAGCCAAGCAACAAATAATTTCCTATTCATATATTTATTCATGTATGCATAGAACCTCACTAGACTCTTTGGCTGGACTTCAGTGACATGTTTGCTTTTCTTCATTGACTCCCAGACAATCAATCCATTGTAATGCTTGTGAAATCTCATTTGAATTCATTTCTTTCTTTTCCACACTAGTACATTCATCTCTGCCATACTAAAATCCCTTTATATAATAGCGGTCCCCTCCATATTGCATTATTGGTTTGGCATTTATAAAAACAGCGCTCTGAGGAACTGAAAACTCTCCTGAATCTCAAATGACCTGATATTTCATTTCTTCTGATTCATAGTTTCTTTTTATGTCAAACTTTGTCACCTGGGTGTTATTTTAGTTGAACTTTATCATGCTGGTCGCCATTGCCCGTCTTTTTTCGGACCACCTGAGCGTGTCCCCCTTCACATTCAGTGGTGGGGTCAAATCTAGCGGCTTCTGAAAACCTCAGAGGGACCACAAAAAGAACTGTCACCACCCTGCCAGCATTCAGACCTGGCCCAGGCCAACCCAGCATCCTTCACTGTGCCTGATACATAAATTATTCAGCAAGTGGGGCTCAGCTGAAACCCATTGCTGTTTTGTTGATGTTTAAACAGCTTTGGCAAATATCGAGGGGTTGGTTTAGAGATCCTCAGCCCTCTTCCTGTCCATGTTGTACTGTATCTGTCTTCCTCTCTGAGGTGTGCGTAGCGTGAAACCTAAGTGAATGTGAGGATTTAAGAATATTGTACTGGGATTTCCTCCTTTGCCTCCGATTAAACCCATTTTAAGCCAAAAGACTCAAGCGAAAGCCCTTCTGACAGCAGATGGTTTCAGGCTGAAGTGTGAACTTTTTTTGGCATGAAGGAAAAAAAATATTCTCGGAAGAGAGGGGTTTTATGCTGTATGTTTTAGTAATTGAGAAAAAATTGGCCAAACCAGCTGTTTCTGATTTGCAATTCAACTCTAAAATATAGATATTTTGGTTGAATAAATATTAATTGTATATGTCCCAAAAGTTAATTGTAATTTAAGTAAACAAATAAACTATTTAATTTTATTTTATGGCAGTCATATAAAAAAACTTCCATGATTACCAATTTGTTCTCATTTTAAATTAATTTAAAATTTATAGTTTATAATTCGATTTTAATAATTTAAGATATAATGTATCACAATGCATACTATGAATAATTATAATACATTATATCCTTTATAACCCTTTATAATGCATTAGAGACAAAGGCTTTAAGTGTTCCCTAAGACTCTTTACCATGATTATCATTTATTTTTGCAAACTGTGTATTTTTTATGCATAGATTAATGCATATTTATGCACATTTTCAGTTTTAAAATATTTAAATCATCATGAAAATATTACTGCATTTTTAATCATTAAAAAAGAATTAAATAATCAAACCATTTTAATATTTATTAATCCAATTCACGAATGAATTTCATTTCTATTACCATAGATAATTTTGACACTAAGTTTTATCAAAAATGAGTGTACTTGGTTTCCATGAAGAGAACAGTCACTAAAGAGCATTCTTGAGATTGATTTCAAAGTGTATATATTATGTGAATAAATATTTGTAATAAGTTTAACAATTGTTTTAAAAAAAAAAAGGTGAGATTTTGTCAAATAAGCCAAAAATGTGAAAATATGATTAAAAATTTGTATTTGTATTATATATTTTGTTGTTTGTATTCCTTAGTGAGAAAGGAGATGGCCATTTTATTTTAAATGTCATTTCCACCACAGAATATTAAGAGACATAGCACAATAAAGTGCATCATTTGAATTTGAGGAGGTCTTCAGTCTTCTTCACTTTCATTCAACTTCTTAAGTTGTTGTTTTTTTGTTTAGTTTTTTGTGAATGCAAAAAGTGGCCATTATTGAAACGCTCAAATATCATCCACTCATCCTATTTCCTGTTGTCTTATTTCTTTCCAGGTCACCCTGGGGAAGGTTTTGAAAGCCATCGTGGTAATGAGGAGCCTTTTTATTGACCGCACGATTGTCAGAGGTTATCATGAGAATGTATACTCTGAGGACGGAAAGGTAAAACATATCATTACGTTACATGTTCAAGTGTAGTTTAAAACTCCTTTCATCCATTTTTTTTCCCCAGTTAAACCTTAAAATGTAGCTTGAGTACTTCTGGCTTAGGTAAGGATGTGAAATCCCTGGATTTGTAGCTATTGATAAAAGTCTCTGCACAGCTGTTGAATTATTCACATGATGTGTTCGGCTCCCTCTTGAACATGAAAAGCATGTTCGTATGCGATACCCTCTATCCTCACGTCCCCCGTGTCAGGTTGAGCCGCGTCCTCTCATTCATTCTGAAGCGATCTGTATGTCTCTGCGAAAGCTGCAACGTTTGAACACTCTTTGGTGACACTAATATGAGGTGGCCATCAAAGCTGCGGAGAGGCTTGATCACAGTTAATTATGGCAGGGAATGTGAATCTTCTGAACCGCTTGCCAGGACGGTGCTTTGTGCTGTGTGCCGCTGGGCCTCTGCGTCCAAACGTGTGTGGTGAGCAATTGCATATTAACCTCCGCTGCTTTATGAGAAAGCTCAAACTGACAGTCCCAGCAACGCTCACACTAGGATATCAGTAGTTCGGCCTAAACCGCTCTCATTATGCTGGTAAAAACACATTAGTTAATTTCTGCATGTAGAGTTTGGAATGAGGTGCTTACGTATTGTTTACTGTATACTGTGCACTTTACACTGTATACTGGTTACTTTGGTAAAAATTTTACATTTTGCTGTAATATTTCAAACAGAAGAGTAGTATGCCAGTATGTTGTTTTAAACATTATCTGGCATATTTTGGTTATAAAAGAAATGGAGAATTATTATAATTGGAAACATAACTTAAACTAAAATAGAAAATTACTCTGTGATTGTTTAAATGGTATGATTTAGTAATGAGTCAAAAAAGATTGTAGCATTGCAATTAAAAATTCTATGATCAAAAAAGATTCAGTCTTTAAATATGTAAACCCATCATTAAAAAATGATTGCATTTTTAGCGTTTTTTGATCATCTAAAAGTATGCAATAATAAACCATTTTAAATATTCATTGTAAATGTGTGTGTGTGTGTGTACATGTGTGTGTGTGTGTGTGTACAGTATGTGTGTGTGTACAGTATGTGTGTGTGTGAGAGTTTGTGTGTCTGTGTGAGTTTGTGTCTATGTGTGTGTATACGTGTATATATATTTAATATGTATATTATATGTATTTTTTTTACCCAAATTGTGACAGTCTAAGTAATGAGTCAAAGAGACTAGCAGATATTAATTCTTGTTATTCTGATATACTAGGATTAATAGGAAAAATATTGTGTTATTTATGGCAAGAGATTTATATTCAACCATTTTGTTTTTTTAGCTATGAATAAACAGCAGAGAACAGAAACGAGATTGATTGATTAATAAAAACTAGTTTAAATATCTGCTCATCTTCAGAAAGGAAACTCAGCATCTCAAAAACAAGTTAACAAACAGTAATTAATTCCTATTCATTATAGATTTAATATTATGGAGCTTTAAAATGAGATGAGCTCTTTCTGGATGTTTAAAATACATACTGCTTATTCAAAATTAAACCTTGAAATCAATCACAGGATCCACACAGCAAACAATCTCGAAGAATTCAGCCCAAACTTTTCATTCTTTTTTAGTTCCCTCTCAATATTAAACTGTATACAGTGTGTGTTTTTTTTTTTTTTTATGATTTTATTTTATTTCATTTACGATTTTCAGTAGAAGCACTGCAGAAAACTCCTGCCCTTGAATCAACCTCAGAGGTCTTCTTGGGACTCTGCGAGGTGTTAATTCAGGGCAGAATATCGACAGGCTTTTTTCTTTAAATCCTCTCTCTGGTCCATACAATTTAAATGATGCCACAAAGCTTACCAAAACCACATGCAAGAGGCCCAACAGAGCCTGCCTGAACCTCCAAGCACACAAAAAAAAAGAGAGGAAAGGGTTGGAGAAGGGAAACTATGCTATCAAAGTAGGGCTTCAAAGACTATCTCAGACATCTCTTGGGTAATTTGCGATCCGGCATTCTTTTTACTTCAAAGGGCAGCAGTGTATGGAGGTGGGTTTGAGGACAGAGGGGAGATGGAGTCTGATTTCTCTGATAAATGCTGACACCGGGTCTGTTTGATAATAGAATCAGAGAACATTTTGATTTGTTGTCGTCTTTGAAAACTCTTCTGATGACCTTCGCTCAACGGGTTGATTAGTGATGGCTTTTTTCAGCCCCAAACAACAGTCCGGACATCAGACGCAGGGCTAGTCATAACTGACCTTTAAACTGTCAAATGAAGAGAGATCTTCGTTCATCTTCGGAACACAAATTAAGATACCTATGATGAAATCTGAGATCATTCTGACCCTGCATAGACGGCAACGCAACTGACACATTAAAGGCCCAGAAAGGTAGACAGGACATTGTTAAAATTGTCCATGTGACATCAGTGGAACATCCATATTTTTATGAAGCTACACTATTACTTTTTGTGTCAAGATAAACAAAAATATTGATTTTATTCAACAATTCTTCCTTCATGTCTTCTCAACATTAGGGTGAGTAATTAATGACAGAATTTTCATTTTCGGGTGAACTATCCCTTTGATTGTACATTGGGTTTATTATTCTAAATGTAATATTTAAATTCTAAACAGAATAAATTATTTGAACTTTTGCACTCTTTTACAATGCCCTATCTAGGGTGTATTGGGGTAATAATATAATTTAGACTGTGGGTAAAAAATAGAGTAAAGACCTTGGTTTACAGAAAATGTAAATAAAATTAGAGGCAAATAGGTTTGTGCAATAAGACAGTTTTTGATTGTGGACTATAAAAATGTCTCCGCGGTCTGCTTTTGAAGAAATATTGTAGTATGGTGCTACAGCGCACATTCTAACAGCTGAGGTTCTGGTGCCTCCATCTCAATATACTGTACAATCCCACATGCATTCACATCACTGTTAACTCAGCGTGCTGTTGTGACGTTTGTTTGTTTTTTGAGCATGCATACCCTAAGCGCGCGCACTAAAACAAACCGCAAACAAACAGCACCTGGTTACTAAATTAAGTTATCTTTTGCACTAATACTGTCAAAACACACAAGGTTTATGTATAGACTCGGTTAAGTCTAAAATGAAAGTAAACAGTTGAGAGAAAAACGGATGTGTGCAGCTCTTAAAGAGACAGTATTAAACATGCTGTCGACTGTCATTAAAGGGATAGTTCACCTTCAAATTTCATTTCTGTCATTATTTATTCACTCATATGTTGTCCCAAACCTGTATTAATTTCTTTCTTGTGCGGAACACAAAATAAGATATTTTGAAGAATGTGGTTAACCAAACAGTTGCTGGTCCACATTGAATTTGATAGTAGGAAGAAGAAAAAAAATACTACGGAAGTCGCTGTGGACTAGCAACTGTTTGGTTTGGTTTTCCACCTTCTTCAAAATAGCATTTATGTTCAGCAGAAGAAAGAAACTCATTCAGGTTTAAAGCAACTTTTGAGTGAGTATGGTATAAAAATAAAACACTTTATTTTTGGGTCAATTATACCTTTAATGTTAATAAAACACCAAAACTTGACTGAAAAACATTAATACAGTTGCTTTAATTGTAAACCGTCTATACAGTGATTTATTTTTATATATGTTCATTCAATTTCTTGAATGCTCCTGCTAAATACACCTATTGTACCTGAAAATAAAACATTGATTGTTTTATTCATATATTATTAGGGATGCACAGAAATGAAAATTCTTCGCCAAAGCCAAACAAAATGAACACAGAGATTTTTTTTTGCTATTTTCAGCCGAATAATTTAGGTTGCCGAACATTCAGTGCATCCCTATATTATGTGTATTTGTAAAGTGTATCTTTGTTCTCATATTTAAATAACAAAGATAAAATAATGACAAAGATTTGTATTTTTGCCCACTAAATATCCGCCATCCTTTTTTATATTTTTGTTGCCTTGAAAGACTTTGTCTTTATAATAGGGAAGGTAGTTTGGCTCTAATGCTTAGACAATTTGCAAAATAGTCAAACCAACATGACAAAGAATTTAAAATCGAGAATCATTATATTTCTAAATAAAAATCATGATATTATATTTTTGCCCACCTATAGAGGCGAATAAAAACATAACAAAAGGCAAAAACAAAACAACTTTCAAAAGCACTCTCTGACTGATCACACAATCCTTGTTAGAGGCAGGTGAAACATACTCATCCACACAGGAATAGATGAACACAATAGATGAATACATCATAAACACAGGATTTTACAGAGTATTAAAGCAGTACTGATTGTTTGGGTCCGTTTTTTCAAATTGCCAGCAAAATGACAGTTGATACAATATGTTGACAGAATGCAGCTCCTCAAAAACAAGTTAACAAATAATTAATTCATTCCAATTCATTATAGATTTAAGATGGCAAAGTAAAAAAAAAATAAATGAGCTCTTTCTGGATGTTAAAAATGCAAACTACTTATTTAAAATTAAACCTTGGGTTGAGCATGAACCAATCAGAAGAATTTTACACAAACAGCCAGAAATCATCCTGAAGAACTCTGGTTCATTCAAGTGGATTTTAGTTGTATATATGAATTTTATTTTGTTATTTTAAAAACCAATCACTATGACAATCTTTTTCATTTTCTTATTTTAAATATGCACACATGTGTACCTCTGTCATGGTACTTTTTATCGTGGGGTTTATTTATTTATTGGCTTTTATGGAGCTAAACAACTCTTCAATTTAAAAAGTTCAGTGTAGGAGCATCCAGGTGAAAGATGTTAACTAGAGGCTTAATGGATTCTTGGAATGTAGTCATAAGAGTTTAAGAAGGGTTGTGATTAAGGGTAAAAGTTGTGTGCTATGCAGTTATCAAAATGCTTGATGTTTACTTTTCTGTCCTTTTTTTTTTTTTTTTTTTTTTTTTAAGCTTGACATCTGGTCAAAGTCCAACTATCAGGCATTTCAAAAGGTGAGTTAAGCAGCAAACGCATCACAACAAACGTAAAAAGAAAAAATGAGTTTAATCAACAGAGCGTGTCTTTCTCATTACCCATAGTGTACGCTGGGAAATATCGGAACAGTGATTAAATGATCCTATGGTTGTCTTTCAGATTGAATTTAAGCCCTGTAATAAATAAATAAATTTAAATCGCAGGTCTGTGAAATTCTAATGAGATCCCTCTTCTCAATGACGGTCTCATTTCTTGTCACCTCTCCACTGCCAATCCTTGCCTTTCATCCCTCAGACATCATTTGTCCTCGTGTTTTTTTTATTTCATTTCACTCAGAGCCACTTCGCCCTCATTTGACAGCCCCCTAAACATCTGGGCTCCGGTCGTCTTCTCTCCACCCTCCACAATTCTCATTAGGCTGGAATTAGAGAGCAGTCAGCCTCTGGGCCAGATGAAACTACGTAGTCTTGCTAATGCTGATGCTCCTTGCTTTCCTTTCAAAGGACAGAGAATGTGTATGACGAGCTGCCTGGAACGCATTGTAACTGAGCTTCTCGCATTTGCACAGGCTGATCAAAGCACAAACCTGTTTATTTCTTTATTTCTCTGGCTGCGAATGCTAACTCAAACCCAGGCTGCCTCAAACTGGAGGGACGGGCCGCCTCTCATCTTCCCCTCCCAGCTGTCACTTCTGTGTTCCCATTTTCCGAGCTCGCTTAATTAATCGTTCTTTACTCTTCAAATGTCCCCGCTGTCCAATACGTTTCACACAGATGTTTTTGTGTTTATTACACTTTAGTAGTAACCACTTGAGTTACTTTTCCCATGATGCATTACTATTGAGAGTGGACGGTTTCCCATAAGGACATTGGTCAGCATTGGCAGTCTGATGAAACGATGACAGGAGATTGAAGTGGTTCACTTTTTAGACCCATTCTATAATTAAATTAGGGATGGAAGATGGGATTTTAGGGAAAGTAATAAGGTTATGATGTTCTTCTGCAAAATTGGATTTAGGAGTTAATCTGAGTGTAGGTAGATTTGGTCTGAAAATAGATTTTAATTAGAATTTCTTCAAATGTGTGCCCATGCATGCAAAAAAAGAAATACAAAATGTGACCCTGGGGCAGAAAACCAGTCTTAAGTCCCTGGGGTATATTTTTAGCAATAGCCACAAAAAAAAACACTGTATTGGATAAAATTATCTATTTTTCTTTTATGCCAAAATCTTTAGGATATTAAGTAAAGATCATGTTCCATCAAGTTATTTTATACACTTCCTACAATAAATCAAAACTAAATTTTTTATTAGTAATGTGCATTGCTAAGAAATTAATTTGGACAACTTTAAAGGTAGTTTTCTCAGTATTTAGATTTTTTTCAGATTCCAGATTTTCAAATAGTTGTGTGTCGGGCCAACAAACCATCAATGGAAAGCTTATTTATTCAGCTTTCAGATGATCTAGAAATCTCAATTTCGGTCCAGGGTCACAAATATATTTATGTATTATATATATTTTGCTTGAAGAATATTTTTAGAACAAATTTTTTTGTTGCTGTTGCATTCTACAATTATTCACATCAATTCTATTAATAATTGTAATATAAGTATTTTATTATTCATTGCAATTCCCTTTAATTATATTAATTTATACTATAAGAAAAAAAATCAGGAAAAAAAATTAAATGTATGGAGTGAGTTTTGGTTCTTTATTACATGCGAGAAAATAAAAGATCTGAGAGAAAAAAAAAAGTTTGAGAGAAAAAGTTATCACACTGATAGCAAAAAAACATTTCATGAGAGAAAAAAGAATATTTGAGAGAAAAAGTTTTCATGCCAATAGCAAAAAATAATAATATTTGAGACTAAAAAAAGTTTTGAGAGAAAGTATTTTCTCATAGAACATAAAAAAATATACATTTGAAATTTTTAAAATTATTTCTGAGAAAAAAAATCTCTCTCAAAATACTTTGAAAAAAACTCTCAAATATATATGTTTTGCTATCAGTGTGAAAATATTTTCTCTAAAAAAAAAAGGTGTTTCTCTCGAAACGCTATTCTTTGCTCTTGATGCAATTTCTTGCTCTCGTGTCAGGATTTTGCTTTCACTGTGAGAATTGTGTCATGGGCGGGGCCACGTTCCTATTGGCCAGTCGGGTGAGCATCGTCTTGTCTTGGGAGTCGAACTGAATCATTACACCACTGTTCGGTTCACCTGCATAGATGCCGCCTCTGCCTTATGGCTAGTTAAGTTGAGCAGTGAGCACGGACACTCCAATGTTTGGGTAAGATGATGACACACAGCTGGCTGAGCAAGTTCAGTATCACTGAAGATTAAACATTAAAAAATAGCACTCATATTCATGAATGAACGTGTATTATATTATTTGCTTGCTAATCGCTAGTAAAGCTAACCAGCCATCATGCTAGGTAAACTTGCAAACTCACCTGGTTTATACTATGTTTAAATCAAATGCCAAATTAATGTTTTGATTTAGATAGTTTCACGCCTTATTTAGTGAGTAGTGAGCTAGTTTCTACCTTTGCACTTGCTAGCCTCAAAGCACCTGAAGAGTAACTGCTTGTTCTTACAACCTCCCGCACAACTTTCAACTAACGTTAGTATGCATGGAAGGTGGCAACCCTACAACTAGCTAACGTTAGACAGTGATTGACATACCGTTTGAAAGATTTAAAAGAAAAAATAATTACCATGACAGTACAGGCACAAACATATTTGTGGGTTGCTAATGTAAGAGTTAGTCCTAGACCTGCAATTTACCTTGTCAGCTCTAGACCTCAGCTAGATGGTAAAAAATATTTAGAATAAGCCCCGTGTAGCTGAGTTTGCGAGCTATACATGCAGTGTAGCTAAACATGTGCAACAACCATACA
The DNA here is from genome assembly GCF_023724105.1 of Carassius gibelio. Lineage (NCBI taxonomy): Eukaryota > Metazoa > Chordata > Actinopteri > Cypriniformes > Cyprinidae > Carassius > Carassius gibelio. The sequence goes on along the minus strand of NC_068403.1, from coordinate 7,279,449 downwards.
AAGACTATTTTAAACAAAACTAGGTGGGACACTTTCAAACGGTATATCAATCACTGCTCACTACTCACTAAATAAGGCGTGAAACTATCTAAATCAAAACATTAATTTGGCATTTGATTTAAACATAGTATAAACCAGGTGAGTTTGCAAGTTTACCTAGCATGATGGCTGGTTAGCTTTACTAGCAATTAGCAAGCACATAATATAATACACATTCATTCATGAAAATTAGTGCTATTTTTTAATGTTTAAACTTCAGTGATACTGAACTTGCTCAGCCAGCTGTGTGTCATCATCTTACCCAAACATTGGAGTGTCATATGTCCGTGCTCAACTTAACTATCCATAAGGCAGAGGCGGCCTCTATGCAGGTGAACCGAACAATGGTGTTATGAATCAGTTCGACTCCCAAGACAAGACGATGCTCACCCGACTGGCCAATAGGAACGTGGCCCCGCCCATGACACAATTCTCACAGTGAAAGCAAAATCCTGACACGAGAGCAAGAAATTGCATCAAGAGCAAAGAAAAGCGTTTCGAGAGAAACACTTTTTTTTTTTTTTGAGAAAATATTTTCACACTGATAGCAAAAAATATATATTTGAGAGTTTTTTTCAAAGTATTTTGAGAGAGATTTTTTTTCTCAGAAATAATTTTTAAAATTTCAAATGTATATTTTTTATGTTCTATGAGAAAATACTTTCTCTCAAAACTTTTTTTAGTCTCAAATATTATTATTTTTTGCTATTGGCATGAAAACTTTTTCTCTCAAATATTCTTTTTTCTCTCATGAAATGTTTTTTTGCTATCAGTGTGATAACTTTTTCTCTCAAACTTTTTTTTTTCTCTCAGATCTTTTATTTTCTCGCATGTAATAAAGACACATTTCTAACTCCATATAAATGGTACTGGTAATTTTATGCCAAGTTAATGGACGTTTTCCAAAACACATGAAATGTGAAATACAGATAACTAAATGTTTATCTAAATTTATCTGTAATATTTAAACTCTACTATATGGTAGTATTTGTTGTGCTGCATTTTATTGTAGTTTTTTTTTTTTTGTATTTTTATTATTATTACTTCAAGTCGTTTTTACTTATTTTACATGCTTGTATTACCGTATTAATAATCTAATGAATCACCATTGAGAATGAGAGTGACATTGAACTTTAAGATCTACTCAGATTCATAAAGAGGAAAGGTATTTACACTTTTTAAGATTTACACTTAAAGATTATACTTTTGTACCATTTTATTCTGTCCCTGTAATTTTAGTTATATTTTTTCCTTGAAGTCCAATTGGAATGTCAGTCAAGGACAAGGTCGTTGATTGGTACACATGACCGTTTTCGACCACCAATTATAGACCACAAATGTAATTTTGTTAACTGGTTTTGTAAATGTGGTTGGTCATATGTTAATGCACTTGCTGTACATATTGCGTTCTGTTTCTCAGTGATCTTTCCTCTCTCAGGTCACTGATCATGCAACCACAGCGCTCCTGCATTACCAGCTCCCCCAGATGCCTGATGTTGTAGTTCGCTCATTCATGGTGGGTATAGTACATTGCTTTTAAACTTCTAATGGCATTGTGCTAGAATTATCTCATGCAATTATTAGTATTATTGCCTTTAGTTTTGTGGTGCTGTTTAACAAGAGGTTTTCCACATTGTAAGAATGCATGCAAAACCATTCTTACAAAATATATTCCTGTAGTTCAACTGGTAAGAGGAAGGCTATAACAACATTAAGGTCATTGGTTCGATTCCCAGGGAACACATACTGAAAGTCGATCGCTTAAGTGCACCGTTAATACTGTAGCTTTGAATAATAGTGTATAATGGCATAAAATGTATAAAAACCTCACCGCTGGAATAAACAAGTGTTGATTTTGTGTTTGAAATCTTTTATAACTTAAGTTAAACTTATAGTGGCTTGTATATTTGTGTGTATTGTTAAGCATTGAGTCCGGTCTGTCTTTAAACACTCTGCCGACCTCTGTTCTACACTTTAAAAAGAGAGGAGAGATTGATTGCTTCTCCGTAAGATCAATGCGGCGCTATTCTGATCATGGCTGGAATCATGGGCTTTCTCCTGTACACAGATTTAAACCATACAGTTGATGGGCTTCACTCCAAGGCCATCCCTGGGACAACTTATTTACAAGAAAAAAAACACTCACTTCAAGGTCCTCTCAGCTTCTTCGTAAAAAATATAAAATAATTCATTGTGGTTCAGGTATTGGTTGAATAAACAGACTGACAGATAAATAGATAGACACATGAGAAAATATAGAGATGGATGGATGGATGGATGGATGGATGGATGGATAGATAAATAGATAGTGTGGTGCTGGACTCTTGTGTGTGCTAATTGGAGTATGAATAACAGAGTCAGTGGAGGGTAGTTTGGGCCGGCAGATGAATTAGGAAAGACAGTGCGTCCTGACAGGTGCAGGTAAACCCCGACTGTGCTGAGCGGCCCAGTGAAGACAGGTTAGAGAGGAGAGCAGACATATTCCTCCTGCTGTTAATCAACGTCGAGTTGTGACTGCTGTGAGAGACCACAGACCGTCATGCTGGTCTCACATGCCCATGCCACCGAGGTCATCCACCACAGCAGTTTTACAGCATTTTGCCCAGGAAAAGACTATGTGTTATTCAAGACACTTCAGACTCAGTTGGGCTTTTAAGTGTCAATTCTGTCTTCTGTGTCTCACACGAGGAGTGCTGTTTGTTTTTAAAGGTTTTATCCAATAAGCCCTTTATAAAAAGTACAATTGTCCGCTAATGTCTGTGTGGTGTTCTTCTTTTGAGCAGACCTGGTTGAGGAGCTACATCAAGCTCTTCCAGACCCCGTGTCAACGCTGTGGCAAGTACCTGCAGGAGGGCCTTCCACCAACATGGAGGGACTTCCGAACTCTGGAGGCTTTCCATGACACCTGCAGGCAGTGACGCTGTCCCGGGTCACACAGTACTTCAATGGCTTGGCTTGGAGAACTCTGTGTTGTGGACAGTTCGTCATGAAGACAATTTCCAGCCTATTGATTTCCAGAGCTTTGCTCCATCCTCTTCTGGAAGAATATTATTCTCCAGATAGATACCATATAATGATTTATTACATTTGAAAGAGAAAATGTAAAATGCTGATGGATTTTAGAATGTAAATAGCTAGAAGTTTATTCCACAAATAGGTCGTAATAATTAATGTTGTAGGTGGGACCTCAGGTTGGATGAAAATTGTCCATTTTTGACATTTAAATAAACTGCCTTTGCTTTTCTTTTTCCACATATTGTCTTTTTTTTTGTTAGATCTGAGTTTTTATTATATGTTTCTTAGGTTCAAATAGGTTAGCCCTGTGCTGTATTTGCTGGTCTGCAAAAAAATGGCAAATGTCAGCAGAAACTTTTCCTGCTTTTAAATATGCTTCTGTAAAGTTTAGAAACCAATGCAAAAAAAAAACACAAAATGTACATAGTTCATGAAAAATGCATGAAAAATTGCAAACTAGAGTACAATCTTATAAGTGTATGACCCTGAAAATCGCAGTTGCTTTTTCATTTCTTATCATGCAAGATTTAGACGGAGTGATAAAGGCTCTCGCTGAGTGTTTGCATGGGAAGTCAGCTTTTGTTTTCTGTCCCCGCCTGACGTGACTTCACTTTTGCAATGACACATTGTACATGCGAATTTAAATTATTAAACATTATGTTTGAAGCATGACAAATTCACGCTAGAGAAAAGGACAATTTTGCATGTTTATACAGAAACCCCAAGTCAGTGTGGTTTCTACGATGTATGTTTCCATTTGACTCATTTCATGTTTGTAACATGCTGCTGTATACACGTTCATTTAAGCTTGTGGGGCTTGAATTTGATCTTTATGGAACCATATAGATTCTCATTTGAACATCAACCATAATTTAATCACATCAGCTGGAGCTACAGGGCTGACTGTGATCTTAATGTACTAATGTACTCTGAGAGCTTGATATGCCTTTCAGCCTGAAAACTAAGTAGAATCTAAACAAAACTGTCTGGCGATCGATAAACATATGAAAGATACTTAAAAACAAGATCATTTTTAAATAATAATATATGAACATACTATATATTAACTTAATTATTAATCATACAAAATTAGGAAGGAGAAATTAAATATATTTTGTAGAGATACAAACTGAGAGATACACAATGCTGCATTTTCTGCTTATGTACAAGTCAATGCACTTTTTAAGATTTTAAGCTCATCTTGGCATTTCCATCCAATGTTTTTATGCAATATCCTAAAATGCATGTTGATGAAAATATAGCTATATTATTTCTTAAGAAGTAAATCATTTTCTGAACCAAAAGCTGGAATTATTTCTAAAAAAGGTTTAAATTAAACCAGTTTGCAGTTTGCTCTAAATTAATTGCAAAATTTTAAAGCATAAAGAGTATCAGTACATCACTGCTAGAGAGCAGTTTACAATAATCTAAACCCTATAGCCTATATAATTGTCTGAATTTTCCAGCCTGCTGAAAATCCTAATGAGCAGGCTTATATTCTCACTTTCACTTTATATTCTGAGCTTTTCTGAAAAAAACTCAAAGAGCTGCAGTTCTTTTGCATGATCTGCTTTGATCAAGTGAAAATCATCATTGCCTTCAGATCCCACACATGCTGCCACGTTAGAGGCTTGGAGTCGAGTTAGTCGGTGAAGTCTTGAATGCCTCCACAGCCATGCTGGAGTCACACCATTTCCCTCTTTTTCTCTTCGACTGGAACTGAGACTCAAAGGCTAATTCATATACCTACTCGTCACTCCACAGTTAACATAGCATCTGTTCCTGAAAACAGTAGGTGAGCTTCAGTCTTTGTTGCAGTTGTAGATTTAATAAGCCTTCAAGCTTAATTCTTTTGAGTGTTTTGTCTTTAAAAGGTGAGAGAGGCTACCAGGGTTAAGAATATTATTGCTGTCCATGTTACAATCTATTTAACAGGAAACCGTTCAGTTTTACTGAAAATATGAAAAAGTTTTAGAACTGCAAGAAATAACAATTATATTATTTCACTGTAATATTAATAGTATTAAATAAATATGTATTAAACTTATAAATTTGATTATAATTATTTAATTCTATTTGAATCCATTTATAAATAATTATATATTCATTATTATTATTATATAACTACAAACATTTAAGACCGTACATACAACACATACATGCATGCATACATATATAAGCCTGTGGATCTGAACACGTCACAAGAAATTGTCAAAATGTATTTCAAGGTATTTATATTAATATTTATTAATATTAATAAATGTAAAGGTTGAGTATTAGATAAAGTTCTGTTCACCTGTGCATGATAAACCGTTTTAGTGCTGGACCTGCTTGTTTATGAATTTATGGGCCAATTTAAGAAAAATATAAGAAGCCTTTTTATTTTTTATTTTACATTTTTAGAGTTACCAATAGTAGGCCTACATAGCCACTACAACACAACGCTAATTTGCATCTCGGGTTCCTGGTTATTTTATTTATTTATTTATTTTTATGCAAAAGGAAGAAACTAAATGAGACATTACAATAAAATAATAGGCCTAACTAGTTATTTTCTCAGAAATCAGATCTCATAAAGTAATAAAGACGAGCCTTTTCAATGGTCTTCCAGAAGAACAGACCATTATATGCCTTACTTACTACAAAACAAAAATGGCACCTCAGTTCTCAAAGCTTGTTTAGACTGTCATCTATTTTACAGCACATTTTTCAGCCTGACCTCCTTGGGTGTTGAATCGTATGTTTATGTACTGTGCCTTATAATTGCGGTGTGTGTTCTGTCTTCTTGCGGCGTGTGTGAAGTTTCCTGCGGTGCTGGCCGTTCACCCCTCCCCAGCCCGTGGCCTCATTAACTGCTCCACGTCACCTCATCCCACACGCTCCCTCCTGAACGCCTAATTACCGCCCTCGACCCATGCTAATGATTGATTTCGAGACCAGGTGCCTTGCATACTCCCTGTCCTTGCCCCAGTGTAAATTTGCCAAGACTGCAAAAGGGGGTTACACTCATATTCATCTGTACGATGTAGACTTAAGGTATGATTAGTGCATTTATTTAAGTGCCACAGGATTTCCACAGGTCCAACATTGAAAACATTCTAAAAGTGGTTCAATATAGCTTGAGAAAAATATTGGTTGGAATTAATCTCAATGGGAGTTGGTCAGCTAGCACATTCAGCCAGTTAAATGGGTCATATGATACGATTTCAATTTTTCCTTTCTTTTTGGAGTGTTACAAGCTCTTGATGCATAAAGAAGATCTGTAAAGTTGCAAAGACTAAAGTCTCAAATCTAAAGAGATATTATTTATAAAAGTAAAACCTAAAACGGCTCATTTTACCACACTCCCACATGTCTACGTCACGATGTGGAAAGATTTTCATAATGCCGCACAAATGTTCACGCAAAGAACCGAACTTTTTATTCTCACTGTTGCACTATGTTGTGGAGACGCTGTGTGTTTCGTTGTGAAAGCGAAACTACTTTGTTTGGCCTTCCAAAAGGGGACACAACTAAAAATCAGTGGTTAAACTGTATTTACAACACTGTTCCAGAACAGTTCAACCCAAATATTTAGATGTGTGCAGCGCATTTTACAGAGGATAAGGAATGTTTGACCCTTCCAAGATGGCGGAGGCGTCAGCATGACTGAAGCTGTCAAGTGTGGCATCTACCTATACATATTTGCATCATAGTACTTATGGTACATCAAGTCATCATTGGAGGTTCATATTTACAAGTTGGGAAGTCAGAATTACAAAGTGATAATACTATGGTATATTGTTCATGCAAAAAAAAAAAAAAAAAAAAAAAACGAATTCTACATTCTAACAAACTTACCTTTAATACAGATGCTGCCTTGTTTCTCATATGTTGCATGCATCACAAAAGAATAATGAATAGGCCTGGGTTTTGACACAAAGTTCAAAATTTGGATGGATTAGATTCGATATTAATAATGAATAGCAAAAAATAATTATCTCTAGATTACAAATTTTAGACGTATAAAGTAATATTTCTTTCAGAATTATATAGTAGACCTATTTCACTGAAAATGATAGATAGATACCAATCATAGATTCTTATCGATTCTGAATTGACCCGTTTTAAGCATTCACACTGAAACCGAATTCACTCCTTTTTGTGTTCTTCATCGATGGCCTCATTCCTGGCTGTGCTTTGTGTGTGCATTTAGTAATTCTTCCTGTTTATTCACACAAGTCTGGCGAAGTGGATGTCTCCAGTTAACAATACTGTGCCGTCATCTGTTTTCGTAGACTTAACAGGTGGTGCGGATGATCCGAATAGAATTGTCTTATGGTCGTATTTGCTCACCCAAGACAAACGGGCCGTGAATTTCACTGACAGGCGTCTGCGTATCTCGGAGCTGATGAGCACAGGGGTGGCGGGAGGCGGGGAAGGTCTATGTTGGGAGGTTGTCCTGGGAGACAGATGGTGACTAGATCCTCTTGATGCCAAGAATGGTCTGGAAGATCTCCATGCTAACAGTACCAGGCTTATGTAGGAGGTGCGTACATCGGCACCATGTTCAGGCACAGGCCACATCCACGTTCCATCTGTTCCCTGCTCATCTTATCTGCATTGTGCCGAATGCCTCTGGGTTTGTGCTACATACCTGAAAACTGTAACTGTTTACCTGTGTGTGAATGCTTGTTTTCACTAAATGAAGCTTTAGCCTTTGCTTCAGTGGTGTATCCAAAATCACAGACATTATCACTTACATGCTACAAAGTAGCAATGGGCAAATCTCAGAGTAAATCCACTGCTCCTAATGCATATATCTCATTAAAAGCATCATAAAAGACAGCTTAAACAGTATTAACAGGAACAGACACACACAAGCATCTATTTGCACTATTCTCTGGCACCGAATTGTTGCTTTGCGCTGATGTGTCATTGATCTGTGCCGGGAACTAAGATTCACGCTTTGCTCTGAAATTATGGAGCTCACCCTCCTGGCATGTTGAATCGCCACCCACTTAAACTGGTAACAAGACCTATTATGCATCAGATGCTCAAAAACTCTAGCACTTATACGGACAGAATTTTTAACAGCTTATCGCAGATGGCGAGAACTTTCTCATGCACTAAAGTTGTACACGCAAGTCACAGAGACCAAGCGCAAAGTAGTGCCAGCATTACTCATGGTTTTAGTTAAATGTTATGTGTGGGGGAAAAAAGGAATGGATGTTTGACTTGACACTGCTTTGCGTAAAGACATGCAGCAACTGTCACGTAGACTAATGAGGATAGAACTGACCCCTTAAAAGCCTACTGGATGGAACTAGTTTTCTGAACAACCTTTATAATTCTTAAAATTCTGATTTTATGTATCAAAAAGGACTAACATCTGCATGGTAATTACAGAGGTGCAAGTGTGTGTTTTATGCAAGTGGGTGTTACAGAAGGTCATGAAGGGCATGCTTCATTTTTGACTTGACATAACTGAGCAAAATCTAGATTGTGTATGATGCTGGTATTCCAGCTATCGTTTGCTACCATTCTAAGGTTCTCTCAAAGTTAATATTAATATTCTTGAAACATTTGCACAACAACTGCATTTATACAGCATTCATGAAGCTGTTTTATGATATGTTTTACTGTGGTCATCTCACGTTTTATAAATCATACTGCTTGTTTCAGAACATTCAAAGACGTTCAAAAGTAATGCTCCCATAATGTTTGCAAAATAACAAATTGGAATGTTCTTTTAACCTTTGTAAAACCAAGAAAACAATTTAGAAAACTTGGATTAAAAATCTTAGTCTTGAAAGTGTATAGCTGGATTTGGTTTTCTCTATTGTTACATTTATTTTATATGACGTTTTTTGTCAAATGCTGTACATATTGGAAAGTGCAATGTGAAAAAACTTGGAAAACCATTGGGATCAGAAATCATAGACATTCAAATTTAGACAGGATTAGCTTTTTTTCATTTACTCTGATGAGAAACTAAGTAATTTGTTAGTACATTTTTACAGATGTTGTGTGAGAAAAATGTCATGACAAATTGGTACAGGATACTACTCGTCAGAATATGGGACTGATTTTTTTTTTTTTTTTTTAAAGGTCCAGTTTTACGCGCTTTTTTGAAGCTTTGATTGTGTTTACAGTGTGCAATATAACGTGTTCATGTTTCGCGTGTAAAAAAAACACAGTATTTTTCACACAATTCACCTATCTGTATACCACTGTTTTCACTGTCATAAAAACGGGCTGATGACTTCCTTGTTCTATAAAGTCCCTCCTTCAGAAAAACGTAACGAGTTCTGATTGGGCCAGCGGTTCCTGTGTTGTGATTCGACAGCAGCTTACAGCACGCTGCCCTCCTGCAAACGCTAGTTTTGGAGTAGTTTTGAGAAGCAAGTGGGCAGGAGCGTGTGCTGGAGATGTATTTATAGTCACAGGAGTGTTTTTACTGATGAGATCCGCATGAAAATTGCATTCGTTTTTTTGCACAGTCCTAAGTTAACAAAGCTAAACAGCATTACCCTTTGTGTAATAAGTTACACAAACTGTTAAACGCACCAACTTAAATAATAAAATACACTTACCGGTTGTGGTCCATAAACAACACCTTGTCCAGACAAAGAGGGAACTGCTTCATCTTTCAAGAATAATATTTGTGAGAATCCGACATTAAACTGATAGAGAAAGTTGTCCTCAGCAAGCTGTCCTCAGCAAAATTTGCTGCACATAGTTTTACATGTGGATTATAATTTTCGGGAACTGAGTTAAATGTAAATTGTAATCATTAATCTCCAAGTACAGCATCCCTGGGAAGGCCAGACAAAGGTGATTGGACTCTGAGATGAAAATAACAGCGTTTCAACCACATGGCGACAAACACAAACTCAGCTCTTCCTTCTTCTCCATCGGAGCGCAACAAGGCCACGCCCCCCTTTTTGTGTATTCATGTGGGTGGAGGTTAGTCAAAAAACTGTTTTAGTGACGTCATAACTGCAGGAACTAGAGGGATGTAGTCCAAACGGGTCGTTTTTTGTAGGCGAATTCTGTTAAATCAAATATCTCGCTTGGCATTGAACTTTGAGCTTTAGAATTTTACAGATATTATTTATACTCTAACAACAACTTTACACACTAACTAAAGTTTAAAACATGGAATCACGAAGAAGGGGACCTTTAAGACGGTTTTAGGTTTTGTATGCATAATATTGTGCAATGTAAAATACAACTCAAATGATGTTAAAATGATGGCCCATAAATAATTTCAGACAATTTACATACAATAAACATTTACAGTATATACAGTACTAGCCACTATTTTTTCAGCTTTTATTTTTAATGGCACAGTAGAGAAGAAAAAATATGCAAATGAGTCAGATATAATGTCATTCATGGTAGTAGCATTACCAAAATGCACAAAAAAATAGAGATTTGAACTGAAAATGACCAAGCACTACAGAATTGTTGGCTCTCTGTCGACATCTGTGTTTGAAACGCAAAATTGCAAAAGACTGGTTTCTTGTGCGTTAATGAATCGTATGGTTTCAAACAAATCTCACCAGCTATGCCAAGTCACAATTTTTCAAGTACTGCCTAGTGGTCAGTAATTAATAGAAAATGAAATGAGAAAAAGTCCATAGTGTACCTTTAAAGATGATATCTGAATTTTTCTTTTGTGGCTTTTAGCTCTGAGGCCATCGATATGCCCCCCCCCCCCCATTTTCAAGGAAAATGTTTTTACAGTTACATGATGCAAAAAAAGTTTGAAAAATCAACCAACCACAGCAAGGTTAACTGAAATGCTTGGCTTATTGGATCAATAAAGCTAAATGTCATATAATATGACAACACTTTATTTATGGAGAGAGTCGGAGCTACTAATTTTTCCATAAGCACAAATGAATAAAAAAAATAAAAATAAAAACGTTGCGTCCCCATTTAAGAACGTAGAACACAGGAAATACATCAACACAGAACAGAAAACAAGTTATTCGATAGGTTTTTGAAGAGTATATGTTTCTGTTGGGAGATGGAGCTCTTTAAGTTGTTCACAGATAATAACATTAACAACAACTGGCGACTGCGTGACCCGTCATCCGTCTGCATATTAGAGCATATCATTTCCCAGCGAATGAAAATATCAGCCTTGTCTTGTTGTTCTTCTGAATATTTGTTTTATTAGATATATTCAAATTAAAGTCCTGAGGCCTATCTATTCAAAAGCAATACATGCTCTCGGTACCCTGCTCTTGTCCTTCTGCTAAGAATAAATGTCTTGTTGTTTGTTGATGGGAAGGATTGCAATATTGAAATAGCAGTCATGTGGTGTGTTTGGACTGACCCAAGGACATAGAGGTTGGCCAGCTTATTGTTAATGTAAATAAATGCAAATATTAAAATGGGGCTTTGCGCCTATGATACGCCATTAGAGTGCTGTTTTATGTCCGTCGGGGGTTAATAATGTGAATTCCATCGATTTCTGGCTTTTAGAGAAATGTTCACAGATTTTCTGTCCGTGGCGGGATTGTTGTGCTTGTTAATCCATTTGAGTCAGAGTGCGGTGTGTCTCGCTAGGTATAGGTCATTGCTAATGGCATGCTAATGAGAACCTGCTAATCAATTTGTGCTTAATCAGCCAATCAATCTTTGCTGTAGCTGGCAAGCACACAGAGCAGCGGACGCCGCAGTGCCGTGAGAAACTGCAAGACTTCTTGCCCCGGGTTTTAACTCAGTTTGTTACTTTCCTTCTCACTGATCCATTGCCTGAAGGACGGATTTCAAGTGGTGTCTATCTAATTTTACAAAGACAAAGAAACATAAATGGAAACTGTATTAGTAATAGAGGTCTTCTTCATGCAGTTTTGAAAAATTCGATAATTACTTTTAAAGGGATGACCCATCCAAAAATGACAATTCTGTCATCATTTCAAGTAACATTCTTTCTTCTGTGGAACACAAAAGAAGATATTTTGAAGAATGCGGTATAACAGTTTTGGATCCCATTGACTTCCAGTGTATGGACAAAAATACAATGGAAGTCAATGGGAACCAAAACTGTTTGGATATAGAGATTCTTCAAAATATCTTATTTTATGTTTGGAACAACATGAGAGTAAATGGTGAGAGAATTTTCATTTTCAGGTGGACTATCTCTTTAAAGCACATATAGCATCATACATTTTGTGATTTTATGCTATTCCAGTTGCTAAATATTGTCAATATATTGTTGTTTGCTTAAATATAATTCATAATAGCTACCTGTATATCCCGGCAAACAGGGAACATTTTGGCTAATGTTCTGACAAGATTCACTCATAGAAAAAAACAGTCTTTCAGTAAAATTAATATAACAAAATTATAAAGTTATCTAAAGTTCTTCAAAAGGTTAGCACAAAAACATTTTACATTAACTTTTTAGTTAATTTAACATTGAGCTAATAATGATCTCAAATCTCTCGCACAAACGTGTTTTTAATATATTGTTCATGGAACATTGTTTGGAAATGTTTCAGTTGGACTTTCGTCCAACATTTTTTAAAAATTTTTCAATGTTTAACATTTTAAAGTTTAATTTATAACATGGAATGTTCCCTTAATATTTGTATAACCAACAAAAACGCTTTCAAAGATTCAAAAAACATTTAGAAATGACATTTCATAACTTAATGTGAACATTAGCAAATCATTCTTAAAACATATTTTTATTGGTGGATGCTGTGATCAAGTGATTTTGTCTAGATAAAAGGGTTTTAGGTTTCAAATCACTAGTGCAATAAAATAAAGGGCAAAGAGTGCACATTGTGTGTAACTGAGGGTTTATCTAACTATTTTTCAATCTTTTGTGCCGGCAATGAATTGTGGGATATGTAGTGTTGTCGCAACAGATGGCTAAGTGAGTTCTGTTCTTAGACATTCTTTGTTGCTATTCTTCATCAAAATGTATATTCACATTTAAAGTCTTTTAAATATCAATATCACTTTTCTTTCACAACAATTCTTTATTTACTCACCCCTAATTCAGAAAACTATTCATAAATATAATCCCACTGCTATTCGTCCATCCACTTTTACTAAGTCATTGACAAGCGTTTAACCTCTGTTTGTAATTTGTAATTTTCTTTCAACCTCCAGGGTGTAGTTTACAATTCAATTTCCCAGTTTTCCGTCCTTTGAATTCCTCATCATTCTTTTTTTTTTTCATTTTAGTTTTTTATAAAACATCAATCTGTACTTCCATTCAAACACATGTTGATCGATTCTAGTTGAAACATTAATCCTTGCTTTAAAAACTCTCCGAAAAATGATGTAACCCACTCCATTTTCCACCGAGCTCTTGTGGCTGGAAGCACATTTCCTTGAAAAGGAAAAGAAGACGAATGCAAGAGCCCACACGCACACAAAACAAGAACTAATCCCTGACCTGACAGGCGCGAGAGGAAAAGCTATGAATTAATCTAAGAGAAAGATCGCAAATAAAATCAGCCTAGTGGTGACCGTTCACTGGCAGGCAACTGTTTCCCATATGTCTCTCTTCCTTTGAAGAAACGGAATGAAATTGCAGACCGCTATTGAATGTAATCATACATTTGTTAAAGAGTGTGAGAGAGGCAGTCACATCCCATAACAGACTCATCTATATCCCTTAAACGCTGGCCGGCTGTCAAGAAAAAGAGGAAATGGGGCCGTTTAGGAAGTTGTGCTGAGTCAAGTGATTTCCTCCATAAAAGAGCCACGCTGACGAGCGGACAGCGATGACCTCCACCTGTCACCTGTTATGGCAACAGAATTTTTCTTAGTTTGCAGCTGTTTGGAAATGATTCATGCACTGATTGAAAGCACTAATGTGAAAAAAAAATCATTTGTGGATCTCTTGTTGTTCACCAGCACATAAAGTATCATCTTGGACCTTTTCCTTTCACTAGCTAGTTTACCAGAGTAAATTCAAAAAGTTCTGTTCTTCACACAAAGCCATCAAAAAAAAAAAAAAAAAAAATAGTTTTTTAAATCAAGTATTGCAGAAAGTTTTCTAAAGTTGTTTTATAAGAAATAATGTATTCATTCGGAATAGTTAGTGATGACTATTAATGTACTCATACTCATTGAATGTAGTCATTTTTCATGTAGTTTTAATGTAGTTATCAAAAAAAGAAATATATATATTTGTATCCATCCATATCTACTGACAGGTCTGCCTTAAGCAGTGCGAATAACTTGCTGCATTGTATTTAAAGGGTTCACCCAAAAATGACAAACCTGTCATCATTTACTCACCCTCATGTCATTTCAAAAGCTGGAGTAATGATGCCAATAATTCAGCTTTGCCATCACAAGAAAAAGACACAAAAGAAGATATTTTGAAGAATGTTGGTACCTAAACCCATAGACTTCTGTTGTATACAGGTTTGGAAGGACATTAGGGTGACAGAATTTTCATTTTTGTGTGAATTATCTCTTTGAAGCACATAATATCATATATTTTATGATTAGAAAATATTATGACATTGAAAAAATAAAAGAAAGATCACATAAACACCAAAAACCAAAAAAAAAAAGTTGTGGAAGTAAATTTCACAATTAATAACAAAGGAACATCATAACATAACATTTTACAATAGAAAGACTGACAAAATATTTTGTTTTAAAAGGTATTCTGATCATCTTTGTTTTATTTACCACTTTTTTGTAAAGTAATTTTTACTGTGTATGATGGAAATGAGCCCTATAAAGAGTTTTTGTTTTTTTGTGTTAGTGTACAAACTGTGCACTCGACCAAAAGCGCTGCCTTATAATCTTACTTTTTAAAGGTGAAAATGTTTCAGTGTTCCTCTGCACTACGATTACAACATGTTCTCCATTACATCCGTACTGAACAGTGAGCAGGGAGTGAAACCAGCCCTGCAGAGACCGCATTCTGATAAGATCGAGTCATTACAAATTCTTTTTGATAGGAAATATATTTGAATATCTTTCAAGCTGTCCCACTCGCACCCCACACCTTTTATTTTTTTCCTATATTATTTAATCATAAGTTTGTCGTTGCGGGGTTCGATTTTGCAGTGTACAAAGAATTCACGCTAAACAAGCATTTTCCAAAAAGACAAATTACCTCTTGGCCTCATATACATTGGAATGTGGTTATGATCTGAAAGCGGCCGCCCACACTGTCTCCGACTGTGATTTTAAACTTCAGGAGATGAAATGTGGGATTGTGGGTGTTTGGATTGAATCCCTGTCCATGTGTCTATTCTTGTCATTTTTAGCTCGGTTTTGTTTTTTGTGAAACACAATCAACTTAATGATGCCATTGAAGAAACTTTAGGTAGCATTTAACACTAAGAGTAAATACCTGAAAGTAATACAGTATTAGCAAGACTGGTGCATAGGTTTGTGTGATATTTACATCACATGACATCAGCCGAGCTGAAGTTTTTGCATTATTCTAACCTAAACTAGCTGTATAGATTGATGAAATTGATGAAAGAATTAACAAAATTAAAAAGCGAGTTATTTAGGCCTACAGTGGGGTGCAAAAGTAACCTTTTTATGCACCTCAAAGTTACATGTATTGCCTTTACATGACAAATACAGATTATTTTTTTTATGTAATAACTGATATTCAGTTTCATATTTTAATTATGGTTGTATTAATTGTTTGGCACACAAAAACACAATATTTTAACAGAATTTTTTATTTATTATTATTGTTATTTGTGCTTATGTGATTTAAAAAGTATTATTACCTCTAAAAAGCATTGTGTTTTTCTTTGAAGGCCCGCTAAGGTAAATGTCAAACTACTATTCTTTTAATGGTCTGCCTCTACTTGAAATAAATAGAAATATTTAAAACAAAGATTTATGATGTGTCATAAAGAAATCTAAAAATTAAATATTAATATTAAAATATAAAAAATAAAATAATATATATATATAATATAGTATATATATAATTAAAATATCTGCACTATTTTTATGTCACTAATTCTACTTAAAATAAATATTAAAAATAAAATACGAAACTAAAATAAAATATCTGCACTATTTTTTGTCACTACTTCTACTTGACATAAAATGAAACAATAAATTATGAAACTGAAGTATAAATATCTGCACTATTTTAGGTCACTGTCACTTCTTGACATAAATATAAAACAAATATTGAAATAATACAAATATTTATGATGTGAAATGAAGAAATATAAAAATATATATAAATAATTATATAAAATCTGAGACTAAAATATAAATATGTGCACCATTTTTAGGTTAAAAATAATAAAGCAACAATAATAATGAAAGCATACATAGCAATAAAGCTCATTCTTGTTCTGATTCTAATGGTTTCTAACTACGTACTTGAAATGACAACAAATATTCACTTTTAGACATGCAGTAATTCAGAAAAAGAAATACAGCACATAGAAATCAGTTTTAGAAAGTGCTTCCATAATTTTATATAACAATAACCACAGGTAAGTTTTATACAACTCAACCAGGTTACCATGTTTGCAGTGGTGAGACACAAAAGACATAGGACTATATCTAGATGTACTTTTGGGGGGGCTCGTTATTATTTTCAGTACCCCAAAATCTAAAGTAGGACCATCCTAGACCTGCATTCTTGCCCTGCGTGCTTCTCTGTAAATGAGCTGCCCCGTGGATCTGTTTCCCTGCTCTCTGTCTTTCCCAGAGTTTCTAAAGGAGAACAGTTCTGCTCTGTCTATCAAATCCTGTTTAATCTCTCTTTAAGAACACAGTCTTTCATCTCTCCAGCCCCTCATGGGAAAAGCCCATTTAGGACCATCACCGTAAGGTCGTTTCTTAAGGTCAAAGAAGACATGCTGTTCGATGCACACTGCTCTCAACAAAGTGACAGTAAGGACGGCGTGTGTCCTGGTTTTAACCCAGGACAAAGGACACCTGAAGTGTCATCGGTCTGTGTTCTGATGCGAGGTAAAGGTCTTTTCGGTGCATTTCAGCAATGTGCATCTGAAAGCTGTTGTAGATGTATATATTTGACAAACACGGTGCATTTCAGCAATGTACATCTGAAAGCTGTTATAGATGTATATATTTAGATGTGGTTGACAAACACAATCTGACAAGCAAACTGATTTTAAAGGTTTTCCGCTGGTCTTAAAAAGTCATTTGCACTTCCACAAAGAAGGCCTTGAAGGGATAGTTCACCCAAAAATCAACATTTTGTCATCATTTATTCCACTTCAAGTTGTTACAAGGCTTAATGAATTTATTTTCTTCTGTTGAACATGGAAATATGAGATTTTGAAGAATGTGGGCAACCAAACAGTTCCCATTGACGTTCTTAGAATGAAAAAAAAATTATTATGGAAGTCAATGGGGATCAGAAAAAACATATTAAAAATATCTTATTTTGTGTTCAGCAGACGAAAGTTACAAAAATAAGGAATATCTTAATCAGTATTTTGTCTTATCAAACAAACACCCTTGAATCAAGATGCAAAATTAACATCTGAAGTCTTGTTTTTTTTTTTTATTCAAGTGAATTCATGCTTAAAACACTAACAAATATCCGTATAAATATTAATATTATATATATATATATATATAAATATAAATATTTTCCCTTTAAATTAAGAAGATTTTTCTGAACCTATTGGGATAATTTTTTTTATTATCATAAATTCACTTAAATAATAAAATCATTCACAAATACACTTTTTATAAATCATGTAATTTTGCATTTATATTCATTTAAGAATTTTAGAATCCATTTGCACTGGAAAACAAGATAAAATACAGAGGAAGAACATTACTGTTGTGCTATGTGATCAGAAGGAACAGTAAAAGTTCTTTCCATATTTAAATTAAGCGGAAATAGAAATTTATTGGAAGTTAAATTAGCTTCTGTTTCATTTTGTTCCCTTCAATTTATTTCTTTTGTATTTTGGTTTAAAAAAGGTCCTAAAAGTCTTAAATTTACCTTCATAATACTTGCATAAACCGTGCTTTAAGACATTTAAGATCCCCTTCTCATGGGTAGCTCACTGATCATGCATCAAAACCTGCATTAATTAAAAATGCACTGGAATTTCTCCATCTTAAAGGGTGTTTCTACAGTACATTCTCTACAGGATTTGCGAGAAGATACCTGAGGGATGCCGTATAGAAAACAAGGTCAAAGAGAACAGGCTCTTCATTCATTTTCATCACCAATCAGCACACCTCCTCTTAAATAATGCATTGATCTCTGGGCTTGCTGTTAATTCCCCCGTTATCAAGATGTGCAAACTAGACGTGGCAGCGCTTGACGGATGAGAGGTACAGGCCAGCTGTCTATTTGCTTTGACAGACATATTCCCACTGCAATGGAAGCACAGGCAACCTTTGAGTATCAACGTCTTATCTGTCTTTCAAAGTGGAGCAGAGGACAGTGGCTCATTATACCACAAGCAGTGCTTTTCAAAAACAACTTACAAGTTATAATAGCAATTTAAAGCTCTTTCCCATGGCAGATGCAAAGTTATTGAACTCTAATCTAAAAGGGGAATATCTGTATTAATTTATCTGTACAGACAGCTGTATTCTGTATCCATCTACCCACAAATGAGATGATATCATGAGAAGAAATGACTGAGTGTGCATTATGGTTTAGACTAAAGAATATCATTTTCTTGATGTATTTTTAACTGAAAATAGCATGCATACTTTCTATATAGTATGCAAAAAAAAAGGCTCACTGAGATTTTTCAGTGTGCAACCTATGAACACTTTTCTGTCCCACGAGGCCAAGAACTGAGGAGTGTCAGATTCAAAGATAGAATAATGAAACATTCAAAAAGTTTGGGGTTGGTATGAATTTTGTTAACATTTTTTAAAGAGGTCTCTTATGCTCACCAAGGCTGCATTTATTTGTTTAAAAACACAGTAAAACAATATTATTTTGAAATGTTATTACAATTTAAAATTACTAATTTATATTACAATTTATTTTATAATTTTTTTTTCTTGTGATGGCAAAGCTGAATTATTGGCATCATTACTCCAGTCTTCAGTGTCACATGATCCTTCAGAAATCTGTATGCTGATTTGGTGCTTAAGAAACCTTTCTTATTAATAGCCGTGTTAAAGTTGCATTCGTTGCATTTATTTGAGATTAATTTCAATAGAATTATTTTTTGAAACAATGTAAAAGCCTTTACTGTCACTTTTGATCAGTTTAATTCATCCTTTCTAAATAAAAGTATTAACTTCTTCCAAAAAATTGTATGTATTATTATTATTGGGGTTTTTGTTAGTAAGTCATGTACTAGAGAACATAAAGGATAATGGGATAAAACATTGCTTTGACCTGAGAGATAACAGACTTGGACTAAAAACCACAAAACTTTTAATTAGATTTAACATTTTTCAGATCATACCAACATCCCTAAACAACAAGAAAGATAACTACACACAATATACAGAGACAAATTAAAACAACTGGTTTAGTGCCTCATTTGATTACAGGTGTGACATCAATACATTATTTTGTTCTTTTGTTTTGTGTATATATATCAGATTAAAGGCACCAGAATACAGAAACTGACATCTCAAACTCTTCCATAATTTTGCCTTCAATAATACTTCATGTTCTGTGTGCATACAAGAGGACGATTATTTAAGAGAGCTCAGATGTGGGGAAGTCCCGTCCTCTGCTGGCCACAGACTGAAGCTACAACTTAATTCTGTTTCTGTTGATTTTTTTATTATTATTATTTATTATTATTATTATTATTTTAATTGATTCACATCAAAAGATTCTTACAACAGTTTTAAAACATCTATCTGGAATTATATATTTTAATATCTCAGATGGTTTCTTAGACCGCAATTAGAGGGAGATCAAATGTAGACTTTTGCTTAAGTCTCAGTGCTTTTCAAACTTTTTTCTTTAGTAAATAAATAACTATATAGTTATAGTTATATATATACAGTCACATCAGTTAACTATATAGTTTTAGAAAAGAAGTTAAAAACAGTTCAGATTTGTCAAGATACCAAATTCAGTTTAATATCAACAATTGAGTCTATGTTGAGGAGTTTTATGAGAAACAAAATAACATCAAAAGAAAAAAAGAGCAACCTCTTATAATGAGATTGTCTTCTGGCGTTTCGTCTTAATTGGTTTACTGTGAAAAGCATTAATAGGCCTTACTATGCTCACAATGATAATGCATATATCTAAAGATATATGAGTTTATTTGTAAATATCACAGTTTTTTATCATCTTATTTTTTGTGGGGATTTATATAATATAATGTAATATAAGATAAGATAAGATAATATATATATATATATATATATATATATATATATATATATATATATATATGACATTATAATATATAGATAATAGAATATAATGTCAAAAGTATAAAAAATCTAAACCTTTGTTTCAGTCACTTATTTCACAAAATGTTGTTATATAAATACATAAGTATATTATATTATATTATATTATATTATATTATATTATATTATATTATATTATATTATATTATATTATATTTAGGGCAGGTAAGTGATTAAAAGTTTTTATCTAATTAATTACATGATGTGGTGATTAATTAATCTAATTAATCGCACATCAAATTTGTCGAAATTACTCTAAAATATAATTTAAAGTCATTGTAAAATGTATTATATACTCTTTTTGACCATGTGATTAAATGATGACAGAATTGTCATTTTTGGTTGAGTGAACTATCCTAACTTTAATAATTTATTTTCTTAATTCTATTATTATTACTAGGAAAATATTAAATTATTTATGTAATTAAATGATACTCTAAATAATAAACTAAAACTGCCAGTAGGTGGTGGTAAATGTCTTAATGATTAAGTCATAGAGTCATTTATTCATTCGTTTGATTCGTTCAAATGGCCGATTCATTCAGTAGTGAAGTAAATGGTTCTTTATGAATGGTTCAATGAATCATTAGGCTTGTTCGACTTGAAGCGGGTCATCACCATCAGACCGATCGGTGTGTGACATCAAAGAACCGCAAGAGCTTAGAGAGCAGACGACTCCTTGTGCTTTTGAATCGCTCTCGCGGTACTTCGATGTCATACACCGATCGATCTGTGCAGCGCCACTTCAAAACCAACGCGTGGCTAATTGTTCAACTCGCCAAATTGTTCATCAAATTCGTTCAAAACGTAGATTAAGAAATTAAATGCTGGTGTGGGTTGCTCGGAGATGAACAGTTCTGCTTTGTCTTTATCTTCTGGTTGGCAAAATTGAGCATAACAGACAAACACAATATTAACTTCTTAATTAACTGTTGTATGAGTATCGCATTTGCACTTGTATTAAACTTAGCCTATAGCTCGTGTGATATGTCTTAATTATGTGATGTAAATATGAGACAAAATTTCAAATGGGCATTTTGTCACATATTTTGAATTTTAGGGATATTCTCTAGGCTCCATCACGTAGTAGCCTAATAGTTGTTGCCCTTCCTCATATTAATCATCAATGGACTGTATAAAATGGTAGATAAGATTAGATAAAATAAGATGAGATAAGATAATGTCCAAAATATATGAAAAAAATATAAATGTCTGACAAAAAATCGATACATTTGTTTCAGTCATTTTCCACACAATTGTGTTATATTAATACATTATTATATTATATTATATTATATTATATTATATTATATTATATTATATTATATTATATTTGTGGGGATCAAGATAAGATAATGTCAAAAATATAAATGTCTGAAAACTAAATCTAAACCTTTGTTTCAGTCACTTATTTCACAAAATTGTTTTATGTTAATACATATATTATATTTGTGGGGATTTATAATATAATATAATATAATATAATATAATATAATATAATATAATATAATATAATATAATATAATATAATATAATATAATGGTTTTCTTTCCACTTTTGCTTACATTGTCAATGTGTAGTTTTCACCGTATGGAGGCGACAGTACTGCAGAAATCACACACTTCCACTCACCATCATCATCATCATCATCATCATCTACTGCTGGCCTGTCTGTGTGTGTGTGTGTGTGTTTGGCTCTGCCTCCTCCATCCACACACACAGACACACAGACCAGGACCACATCGACCGGTCTGTCTCCTTAAGATGCTGGAATAACGGCGAGAAACGAACATCTTTCGATTGCTAATCGTGACCAGCACACTAACAGTCACCAAAATGTCTGGAAAAATAGACAGCAAGCAAGGTAAGTGTTTGCATTTGTTTACATCTAACGTATTAATAATGTGAAGATGAACTTCAGTTAGCCGTGTTAGCATTAGCTTCAGACGCGGGTTCAAGGCCACTGACAGTGTACAAGCATCTTATCTTTATCTTAGTTTTAATAACGAAACGCGTCATATAAATGCCTTAGATTATATATTCGGGTCTTTAAATACATTTATAAGAATATTTGGTATTAATGTCTACACGAGTCTGTCTCAGACAGCTGTATTTGGGTGTGGACGGCGCTTCTCATAGTGCTGTTGTTGACTTTAACTAACGTTAGCTGTCAGACTTCTCGTTTTCATAAATTTTCTCCTATATGCTGTTTATTTTAATATGTAGTTTGCGTTATGTGCTTCTAGTAATCTATACAGAGTTTGTGTAACGGTTTTGTGCTGCTGTCTGGCCCTTTCTGACCGTGTTTTGATGTGTTGTAATGGTCTTCTGTCCACAAAATTTACTATTCTGTGCATTTAAACGTAACTTACCCATGCGTTAAAATTAATAATCTGAATAATCATATGTGTTGTATAAATGCTTGTATAGTTTAAACGAGCTTGTGACAGATAGATAGATAGATAGATAGATAGATAGATAGTTACGTACAGTCGAATCTATATACAAATGTAAATATGTACAGCTATATAAAGATATACTCTTTAACTGTTAACTTGAAGATTTCTTCTCATGTTTTAGTTACTTTGATGAAAGAAGTTACACTGACAAGTAACGACTACTACTGTCACTTCCTTTCTCGGAGGTTTTTAGAGAAGTTTGAGTCATTTACT
The DNA here is from genome assembly GCF_023724105.1 of Carassius gibelio. Lineage (NCBI taxonomy): Eukaryota > Metazoa > Chordata > Actinopteri > Cypriniformes > Cyprinidae > Carassius > Carassius gibelio. Next base: position 7,256,365 of record NC_068403.1, on the reverse strand, counting down.
ATAGGCTGACAGTTCACTCAGCTTCAGATACTGTAGATAAACTAAAAAATTGGTATGTTACACTACGTTATATGTCATGCGCAGTATACCTTTGATATGCATTATGCTACTGCATCATCTTATCATAAATAAATAGATATATAAGATACTTGTAATACATTTTTAAAGCTGTAATTTAAATATGAAAAGCTCTCATTCTGACAGCACCCATTCATTGCAGTGGATCCATTGGTGAGCAAGTGATGTAATGCTACATTTCTCCAGATCTGTTCTATCTCATCTGTATCTTGGATGGCCTTTGGATGAGTCATTTACAGCAAATTTTCACTGCTCCTTTAATAAGTTTTGAATCATTTGATTTGACGTCAGGCTAGATTAGAGAGAGAGAGAGAGAGGTGCAGAAACTGTTTAGTGCAAGTTTTATGTTTTACTCTTCTGCACTCAGTCAGTGTGCATGTGACTTTTTTTTATTTTTATGAATAAAGCCAAATGTCTGTTAACTACTCTGTGAGGTTGCTACCATTGTCACTTCCTTTCTCTGGGGGTTCAGAGAAATTTGAATCACTTGTGGGTATTTTTCTTGTCAGAAGTTCAGTTGTTCATCTCTGTGGCCCTGTGATGTCGAAGCTGGTTTGCGTAGGAGGATTTTGGCCATTGTCTTCTGCTTTCAGACATCTCTCTCGAACTGTTCTTGTTGAAGCTGATAGAGGTGTTTGCATTGCTTTAGTAACCAAATCGTCAGAAACGGAAAAGAGAAGTTTCTTTGCACTTTTCAAGTTTATCAGATCATGCCGACAATATTTTTATCTTCAGTTGTCTTTGTTACTTTGCCATTTTTATGATTTAAATATAGCCTAGAGCTGTTGGGAGATGCAGTGTTGCACAAATCTGACTGAGAGTGATGAAACACAAAGGATCAGTGAAAATAAACGCTTTAATGAAGCTTTCATGGATTGATGTTTTAAACCCAGACTCTGTGTTTAGTAGCTTCTCATCTAGTTGGTGGAAACTTTAGGTTAAGATGTGGCCAGAGGTTGAGGACGGTTCTTGAAAGCGTGAAAGAGGGGGGGGGGGAAATTCAGTTCAGAGGTTGTGGTCGACTACTTTGTTTCAGATGAGGATATGTAAAAAAAGAGGATATGAATTAGTAGACTGCACTTCCCACTGCGTGAGGTTCAAGAAGCGGATGGAAAGATCACATCCTCTGAAAGCACATGCACACCTTATTAGTTTGCCGTGTTTTTATTAGCAGAGTGGTGCGTTTTCTTAGACAGTGTTTCAGGAAGTTGGCTCTCATGGGCAATTTAACCTGTTTAGATTAGCAGTCACATCTGTTACTGTGAGATAAATCAGAGTAAACTTCCATCGTCCTGGGTAATTCCAGTCCTGCGCAATTTTAAATGAATCTGCTGTTCTCTTTTTTCTTTTTTTTTTATTAGAGGTCAGATTACCAATAACAAATTTAAATGTACATTCACAATCTTTTTGTTCCAGGAAATTGGTTCTAAAATATTAACAATGACTCACTCAGTTCCAGATTTTTGATTATTTAAATCAGATGATCTTTCCTGCTTAAACCAGCTGGTTCTTACTAGCTAGTAATGAGTAAATCATGTCGCGCAGAAGATGTAAACTAAAACCCACTGACTTCTAAAATAGGTCACATGATTTTCACAACTTTCAAAACTGTAGGCTTAGTTTTTTTTTTTTCAGAAAGTTGTTTCGTCAGCCTAAATAATGCACACCCAACTTTCAGAGCTAATATCCACACGGGTTAATCCTGACAAAACTCACTTGTCGGATTCTTTCTTGCTTTTTCTGTATCGTATGATTTGAAAGTTCACAGAGCACCCTCGAAAACCCCGAGCACTTCATTCCTGTAATGTGTGTGAGGATAAATTGCCCCTAAATGGTTTTGTGGCCTGCAAAATAGTGTAATCACCAGAATTCGTTCCAGAGCGGCACGCTCCAAGAGAGCAGTAAGTCCCACTGTAACCAATTCAGTTTGTAGTCAAAGAGGATTTCACTGTATCTCGCATGTATTCCCAAGATACAGAATAAGGTTGATGTCTCATAGAGCTGCTGCCTAAATTACTGCGAAAGATGACATGAATACTTTGAGTTAATGTAGTCATGTTCAGCTAACAATAAAATGGTTTAAAAAATCATTTAAAGTTTTTGTGGCCACACTTTATTTTAGGGTCCAATTCTCACTATTAACTAACCATTAACTATGACTTTTGCCTCAATTAACCCCTTATTTGCTGCTTATTAATAGTTTATAAGGTAGTTGTTAAGTTAAGGGTATTGGGTAGGATTATGGATGTCATGCATTATATGTACCTTATAAGCACTAATAAACAGCCAATATGTTAATAATAGACATGCTAATAAGCAAGTAGTTATTAGTGTGAATTGGACCCTATACTAAAGTTTTACTGTTTTTGTTAATTGAAATAAAACAGAAATACAGAGTTATCATTAGATAACAAAATTTACAAATGTTGCTTAGCTGAAATAAAATAAGTTGAATCCAATTAATAAAACCAAAAAAAAAAAAAAAGACAAACGACATAAGAAAATAATTACTTGATAATTAATAAATAAATAAAAGCTAACTCAAACTGTCAATAAAATATAATTATTAAATGTCCATCACAGAGCTCTATATCACAAAATTACTTTATATTCTGGTAATAGTGTATAATAAATAAATATTATATTTATATATATAAATGAGCAAATTATCTTTTTTGATCTAATTCACCTCATAATAATGAGTGTTTTCGTCTTCTTTCAGAATCCCAGCGTTCTCACTTGACATCATTTACAATGAAACTAAAGGACAAATTCCACTCTCCCAAAATCAAGCGGACACCATCAAACAAAAAGTCCAAACCACCACCAGAACAGCCCGTGAAGTCCCCAGAGAAGACCGTGACCAAGGTAGTAGATGATATTAGCTTTAGAAACAAATCTTTTGGTCTGAAAACATGGATGATTTGAAGGCACATAAACATGTTATTATCTTTGGACATATTGAAGACATTGGTTTTGCTGACTCTCTTTTTGCCACATTTAGAATCCGAGTCGATTAGAGGAGCATGAGAAAGACGTGGTCAGCGCTTTGCGGTACTTCAAGACGATTATCGACAAGATGGCGGTGGACAAGAAGGTCTTGGAAATGCTTCCTGGTTCTGCTAGCAAAGTTCTGGAGGCCATCATGGGCTTGGTACAACTTGATGGCAAGATACTAAGCAGGTGAAAATGTTTTTGAACTTCCTGAGAGAATACGTTTATTGTTCTGCTTTCAAACAACATGATTTCTCCCTGAACTGTATAAATATTTTATCCCCCATCCATCTGTCACCAGTTCAAAAGTGTCCTCCTGTCTCAGTCGGCTCTATCAAAGTCTTGCAAACCTCATTCGCTGGTCGGACCAAGTGATGCTGGAGGGGGTGAATTTGGAAGATAAAGAAACAGTTACAACTGTCACCACTGTGATCAAAGCAGTGCTGGATGGTGTTAAGGTATTAATAGTCTATAGAACTCTGTCTGTCATGACTTGTCTTCTGTCTGACAGCTGTTTTCTGCCAATATTCCAGCTGTATTTAGCCATGGGTTTGTTTTTAGTGGATAGTTCTGTGTTTAAAGCTGACTTTGCCTGTGGTTTCCTGTAGGAGCTGGTTAAAGTCGCCATTGAGAAACAGGAGCACCCCTCCCCTACCACACCTGTCAAAACCGTGCCCCCTGTCGCCAGTCCACAACGGTAAATGGAAACCTTTTTGAAAAACTTGATTCCTTGAGAAATTCTTTAAAATTGGGGTGGGTGATGTTGTAAACCACCTTTAAATTCAGTACAAGTCACCAGCTGGGCTGTCGACCTACAATACAATGTTGTGTGTCAGCGCTGAATTGCTATTTCATTAATTTCTACAACTTTATTATGGCAGTGTTCCAGAGCCCCCTGTTGTTGAGTTGAAAGAAACCGTCTTGAATGATACTCCTACCCCAGCTGAGGTCACAGAGACCCCAAATAATGTCCCTGATGAGGAAGTGGCCCCTCCTAAACCTCCCCTACCTGGACTCAAAGTGCCTGAACATTGGTATGAAAATGTCTAAGTAATTCTTCATGGTGTTTATATATAAAATAAACGTTGTTAAATAAAAATATATAGATTCACAGTGTTTTAATGTTTTTAAATATTCTCTCTCTCTCTCTCTCTCTCTCTCTCTCTCTCTCTCTCTCTCTCTCTCTCTCTATATATATATATATATATATATATATATATATATATATATATTGTACACACAGTGTTTTAATATTATTAAAAGTTCAATATATTTTCAAAATTCAATAATTATATTTTCAAATTCTATATTTTATATAAAATAAATAAATGTGAAATACTGTAAAATGTTTTTTTATGTAAAATGTTATTAAATATTTTCACACACACACACACACACACACACACACACACATATATATGTGTGTGTGTAAAGGGTTTGCAAATCAAATATTGCACTTTTGTTCATATAGCAATACTTTCAAAGAAGTGCACAATACATTACTTTTGAATTCATTATTGAATTTTGTGTATAACAATACGATTAATGGCAAAAAATCATCACGATTTATCTCGATAAAAAAATATTAATCATCGTTCAGCACTATAAATAAATAAATATATTAATATATTAATATATATATATATATATATATATATATATATATATATATATATATATATATATATATATGAAAAAAGTCTCAAATTAGCTGCTTCATACTGTTACAAAAGTTGGCATAGTTTTGATCAGAAATGACTGTGTATTTAGTCTTACAAGCTTTATGCAGTGAAACAAGTGAGTGTAAGGTGGTACCTCACAAGGTGAGCAGTTTACAAGAGGAAATATGAAGTATGCTGTGTTATCTTATCATGCTATCTTATCTGGATTACATGCAGTAAACATTTAGAGATCACAGTTGTGTTGTGGTTGGCAGCAGCATGTTGTGTATGTTTTAAGTGCTGGTCTTGGCTACAGATGATTGCACGAACCCATCTCGTGTTGTGGGATGCCTAAAAGAAAAGGTGTGAAAGAGAGCTATAAATAGTGCTGTTCTTGAGAATTCAGGTCTTTGTAGGGCTCAGCAAGCGAAGGCTCTGCTTCCTCTAGCAGACAGTCATTGACATATGGGCTGTTTTCTGAGAAATGAACTTAACAGTGTCAGCTCTCCACTAAAGACTGAAAGAGACAAGAAAGAGAGACAGAAACAGCAAGAAGGGATACTCTGATACCAAGTCTAGACAGGAGAGGATTAGGTTGTGCCGCTGGCATTAAAGACTCTGAATTATTTGCTGGCATTTCCATGTTTTTGGCGTGTTTCCAGCCTTCCGACAAGATTGTCTCCGAAATATAAGATTATTGTTTGAGATTATTTTTGATGCCAGCTTTAGCCTACCACCAGATTTGTTCACTCAGCAGCAAGATATTTTTGGTCTATAATTTAAAGCAAGCTTGATTCTTAAAGGCACATTTTTTTTATTATTAAAATATCCAAAAATCGCTAGAGCAGTGTTATATATTTTGCTGACTTGTATTATTTTACTTTGTTGACTTGCATTATCAAAAATGTTTCGAAGCATATTTTAATCCAGAGAAATTTTAAAATGTGCCTCATCCCTGGTCATGATGTCTTACACCCTTGATTTCTGGTTTTGTTTTGTTGGAAACATGGAAACACCAAATATGCTTTAGTATGCTAATACTATTTGTTTTATTAGACAGGTAACGACAACACAGAGTAGCATTATAAGGGGCCGTTCACATGATAGCCGCGCTGCTTTTTTCTTCTTTCCAAAGTGCTCGGTAGCTTGTGCTCCAGTTGCGTCTGCTGTTGCTAAGCAGCCATGACCGGCATTCTCTATGATGACGGGGAAGTTTCAGCAAAGGATAAATGGTTTTCCAGCACTGAAAATCCCATGATTCCACACTCTGTGACGGCATCATCAAACTACACCTGTGTTTTTTTGTTTGTTTTGAATATGCACCCTCTAACAGCGAAAAATTGACATATTGTGCCTTTAATAGGGTTAATTCACACAAAATGCAAATGTGCAGAAATGCTAATTATAAATTAGGTTTATGCTATTCAGATTTAGATGCAGCATTGCATATTTCAATTATTTAAAACATAAATTTTGATGTCCAGCGTTATTAAAATGATTGCAATCGCTTTCGATAACAAACAAGTATTTGCACAGTTTATCAAGTATTTGACATTGAAAAAGGCTGCAACATTTAACTGCACATTGTCGTTAGGACGAGCTGCTTTAAAATATTCACATGATAAGAATATAACCATGAAGTCTAAGTTGTGTTGCGGTGAAAAACTTCTCAACCACATTGTTCACATTGCTCACTCTGTGAAAGGGCTCGATGTGGCAACCTGACAATATGAAACTATAAATTCAGCATGCTCACGTGCTTCAGACAACTTGCATCAAATACCTTTTTTTCCGTGCAGCTCACTGTTTTTAATTAAAACAAGTTTTTTTTTAAACGGCACATTACACCTCTGATGAAAGTTCTGCATGCCTAGTGCAATGCCCTGATTAATAATGAAATTTGTCGCTGTCTGTTTTCAGTTGTTGTTGCAGACTTAAAATCCCAAATGTGCTGTGAAGCACAATTAGCTCACTGAAATGGCATGTAGATGCTTTCATGGCCAATAGTCTCTCGGCTCACAGCCGAAAATGAGCTTACATCAGTCAGACTGTTAAAATAAATGACTGTGTTAGAATTACGACAGATCCTCCAGGTGTTTTATATTTTCCCTTCATAGCAAGAACCTTATTTAATCTCCATTCGAGCCTCTCGTCTGTTGAAACCATTTAAAATCTGACTTGGTATGCTGAGACTGGTTATTCAAAAATGAATCGGTATTTGTAAATGTCAGCCAGACATACTCTACATTCACTATGAGTCAGTTCTTCTGCTAGTCACTCTGCTGTATGACTTCACTGTTAGCAGCTGTTTTGGGACAACAGAGCAACTAACCAGACTGACTGAATGATTGATTTATGAAGTTGTGGTTTGTGGTTCCAGAGCTGGATCCCATTTTTAATTTGCAAAAATGTTCCTGGTGGCTTAGGATTGGTTGCAGATTTTCTTAACACAGAATTTGTCTGTAGGTTTCTTGAGTGACATCTTGTATGAGACCAATTTACCTGTCAATATGACATCTGTTTGGATGCTAGTATTGGCTAAAACAAACTCTCCCTTTGCAGTCCACCAGCTCTTCCCCCAAAGAAGCGTCAGTCGGCACCGTCTCCCACAAGAATTGCTGTGGTTGCACCAATGAGTCGTACCACTAGTGGATCAAGTCTTCCTATTGGTATCTGTCGACAGGTAAGATTTTGATGTTCCCTTGATGCTCCAATCTGTGACATAAGAGCCTGATGTGGGCCTTAAATGACAGTGTTGTGGCTCACAAGACTTCTTCCCCAAAAACTGATCGTTAATGACCTCTCGGAATTAGTCTGGTTTAGTGCAATGAAAGGTTGCTGAGTTGACGTTTAAAGATAGACACAGATAGTTCATCCAAAAATAAATAATTTACTCATCCTAATGTCTGTTGTTGTCAATAAAATTAAATTCATTTTGGTCCAAAACAACATTGCACTTTACTGACATTCATTATATAGATAAAAAAAACAATAATAAAATCAGTCAATGGTTTGTTGGTAATTAACAACCAACATAGACACACACACACACACACACACATATATATATATATATGTGTGTGTGTGTGTGTGTGTGTATGTGTATGTATATATATATATATATTTATATATATATATATATATATATATATATATATATATATATATATATATATATATATATATATATTCCATGGTCTGTCTGAATACTGGATTCTGATTGGCTGGCAGGTATGCAGTAAATCTGTTTAATGCACAGGTAGGTCCAAGTCAGTTTAATCACCAATCCATATTAATGTGCTGCTTCAATTGATGCACACACACACACACACATAGAGAGAGAGAGAGATTGCAGATTGCACTGCACACACACATAAACTTGTTGTGAAGGCTTCCCCATGATTTTTATTAATAAAGTTGCCTAGATACTAGATCGCTACATTATATTCCTCAGCAACGATGGTAAAATGGCAGTTTTTGATGTATTTGTTTGTAGAGAGAGACGCACAGACACAACACGCAGGTACACACAACTGTCATCTCTCTCTCTCTCGATCGGTAATTAATAGAGAAACATACTATAATTAATTCAAATAAAAGTAAATCTACGGGACTATTTCATCTCTCTCTGATCTGAAGTGGGCAGAATTGTAGAGCTAACTGACAATTTTTTTTTTTTTTTTGCATTTTACCCATTCTGTCAAATATAGTGTTGCAAAGTGCTATACTAGTGTTAACTGGTCTGTAACTTGGCAAATGACCATGGAATAAGCAGGATAATCAACTGCTAGCCATGCATTAAAATGTAAAATTAAAATTTAAAATGCAGTTTGCATCAGGCGGTTCTTTGCCTCCACATCGTGCATTTAAAATCCTTTAATACATGGCTAGCCGTTGATTATCCCTTACATATTAGGTGTATATACAGTAGATAGGGTGGCTTTTGAAAAGATAGTTCACAATTGTTTTGTTTTTAATTGTTCCATTATTTACTGATCCTTAAATAAGTTGTGAATCACAAAATTTAATTTGGAAGGACAGTTCAACTGTTTTTGTCCAAGAAATGAAAGTCATGGTGTCCACAGACATTATTTAAAAAATGTTTTGATACAGAAGAGAAAAAGCCATACCGGTATGAAACATTAAGTTGAATAAATATTTAATGTTTGATTGTTTCTTGAGGTTAACTGTTCTTAATTTCATCTAAAGGAATATGAGGCAGATGCCTTACAGAGGCGTTTTTCAGGAGGCAGTAACTCCTATGGAGGGGAATCGCCACGACTGTCCCCATGTGGCAGCATCAGCATATTGAGCAAGTCAGATGAACAACTATCATCTTTGGAGCAGGACAGCGGACAGTGCTCTCGTAACACCAGCTGCGAGACTCTAGGTGAGTGTTTAAATCATTGTTGAGAAAACTACTTTTTAACGATAACTTGTCAGACTACACGGCCCAAAAGTGGTTTAAATATATAGATGAGTTTTATCTTTTCTATTCTGTCCACTGCTTTACTCAGACACAGCGGAAAGCTATGACCCCGACTATGACTTCCTGCATCAGGACCTGTCTAGCATTGACCAGAACCCTCCCGCGCACACAGGGGGTTGTCTGAGCCCGCTCCCCGAGTCTCACAATGAATCATCCTCCTCCCCTGTTCAGCTTCAATCAATCCCGCCCGCTCTCCCAAAGAAGGAACGGCGACCCCCTCCACCTCAGGTGGAACGACTGTACTCTCAATATGACAATGTTTCTGATGAGGACATGCAGACCCAGCCATTCCCCCTATTTCCTTCAATGCCACCCTCGAACCCTGGAGAACTAATGGGACACTTTGGCTCTGCTGAGGATGCACAGGTCCCCCAGAGCCCTCCACCCCTGCCGGAGAAGAAGAGTCGCCATAGTGAGTATGAGGAACTCAAATGTTGTTTGTAGGATAGCAAGTCAGATTAAGAAACACTTGTCTAGTTTGATCTGTCAATGTTGTGCTGTTGCACTTTGGGAAAATAGAGTAAAGATCCATGCACAACAAGAACTAGAACTATATTAGTGTTCACATCAATGGATGATAATGTTGCTGTTAATTATATGCATTTTACTAAAAGCTGCCGTACTTCAGTTTTGTTGTCTGTCGTTTTAAATCTTCAAACTCTTTTAAATAGGATAAATCATGGTTTATTGTTCATCATCTGGAAAATTTGATTATTGGAAATTCCTGAAGAAATGTAGAGCGTAGATTCTATCCATCGGTAGTTGATTGAATGGAGGTTCCACCTCTTAATGCAAACTTGCAGTTAAAGGAGTTTAACAAATTTATTGTTGAAGTCTGGCACTCACCACCAGAGAGAATTAATTTAATGTTAAGATCAAGTTATGACGTTTAGATTGAAAAATGATTAGATAAATAATTAACTATGCACCGATTAATCGTTCACAATAACATCAATAACGTGTTTAGAAAATAGGCCAACTTTATGGGCAGAATTTAATCTTTGAGTGCTATGACCAAACAAGTAGTTCAAGCCCTGGCTTTTGTCTTCAGACTAAGCTGTTAATTCCTTGTGTAATGTGTGACGCAGTTTGGCAAAGCCAGTTTTTCACCATTTTTTCTCTGCAAAGCCCCTCACTGTTGGGGTAGGGGTGGGGAAACAGTGATGTCAGCTTCAGTGCGAGGTCAGATGGAATAATGCCTTTGTTGGAGAAATCTCTGACTGAATACAGTTCAAGGCCTCACCCAAGCCAGCAGGAAATGAGCTCTTGCTGAAAGACTCTTGTTTGGTGGGAGGGACGATTGAATCATGTCGTAATTTGCACATGAGCGCTGTGGCTTTATAGAAGAGTTTATAAGAGGCCACACAGAGGATGCTGTTTTTCTCTTTTAAATTTGATTTACTCAGAATTACAGAGCATTGCGGACATGTTCAGTTTGTGGGATGGGATGAATTAAAAAATATAGGCAAAGATACTTTTGTTTCTCTGCATGCAGATAAAAAAAAAGTATATATATATTCAATACACAGATTTTACAAATAAAATTTTCTGGAAATGTTATACTAATATATTTGTATGACAGCTGTTTAATGCAGACTCATTCTAGCTAGCAGAATATTGAAAATAAGTATTCATTTGCACACAAAATGGGAATATGACCATAATTAGCATAATTTCATAAACCAATTAAAATGCTAAATTTACAACTTCTCACAGTCTCAGAGCCTCTTGACATTATAACCTTTACCCTCTCTATTGCATGTGCTAGTGTTCACCACCTGTTTGCCTTTGTCTTGATTTAACCCATCTACGTTTTGCCCTGTTTAAACCACAGTTCTGCAGTACATGCAGTTTATGGAGGACTATTCTGAGCCACTGCCTTCCGTTTTCTACCAAACGCCTCAGAGCGAAAGCATTTACGAGCAGCGCAATAGGAAGCGATTTCAGGAAGTGTACGGTCTCAACGACTCCTTCAGCAGCAGCGATGAGACCGTCCCTCCACCAGCGCTGCCACCCAAACAGAGACAACTGGTGAGAGCTAGATCACAGCCGTCAGTGCTGCGCCCACACACACTGTACACACTTTCTGTCTGTCTCAATCTCACCCTCCTTAAATGTTGATGCAATGTTTTTCATCCTACTCTGAGTCACCATTAATCATAATGGTAGCGGTATTATATTTCCCGTAGTGTCAGATTATTGCTTATATTAAGTTGCTTGAAGCAAAACATTCATTCTCTGTTGGTCTTACTAAAGTTCAAGTGTTGCCTTGGGCATTCAGTGTCATATTATACCAGTAAAAGTACGTCTTTATCTTACACCATCCATTTTCTCATTGCATGTTGTGTGAACATGTCTGATGTTTATTCAGCTAATGGTTGCCTATGAGAAACAGCTCAAATAAAAATAAAATGTGGTTACATCCTTTAAATCTTCGAAGAAGAAGCAATTCGTGGATGTGTGTAGCACCTGCTGCTCTGCACATTTTTTGTGGCATCCAAATGTTAGAAACTAGCGACTGATGTTTATTTTAACAAGGTTCTTGGTTATTTTTGTGACATTTTAGAACAGAGACTTTTTTTTTATGATTTTCTAATGAAGATTTACAAAGAGATTGTGTGAAATAAATTATTAAATGCCTATAGGACGCAGAGGGAAGTCTGACAACCAAACAATTGTAAGACTCTGTATCTTATTTGACATGTATAAAGGAAATTTACATAGAAATCTTGAAGGCACAATGCGAGTGTTAGAAATATAGTTTGTTATATTATACTTATAAGTTTATAAGTGGGCACCAAGGGATAAAAATATAGGAATATAATGCTATATATCAGTCATATAGATGCTTCTTTATGGAATGTTTCTATGGGCCGCGATACGTAAGCCATCCACAAGTTTTGGAACATTCTGCGAACCTTTGAGCATGTTGACGGTGTGCGTCTACAACAGCAAGTTATATGCTTGCATATCTTTGAATATTCATTGATTATTATGGTGAATGACGTCAAGTTGACCATTCCAAGATGGCTGACACGTCAGCGTATCTGGACCGATCGAATAAGGCGTCTATACATATCTATGGTTTCAATGCTTTGCACTGTTCTTGCTTTTGTCCTCGTTCTTGTCTTGCTAACCCATCTACCTCATTTCATTTGTCTTGGTTTCCACTGTTTTCTCTCCCATTCCATGTGACTGAACAGAAGGATTCACTGAGGTGTGTTGCTTATTTTTAAGCTCAGGTATAAAGTAAGCTTATGTGCTAGTAGCTATAATACCTACAAGTTTAACCATTTGTTTGTGCTTTTAGTTTTACTGATTTCCTGTTTTTGTTCCCACGCTCTGATTAGCAAGCACAAGCAGTTAACAGGCAAAAAACAGAACCCTTTGTCTCACAGTATTTTACGCAATTCATTCACTTAACTTTGTTCTTTCCTGCTGCACAGTAAACTTCAGTCTGAATAGACGTCATATTTAACTGGATCTGATTAAAAATAGCAAATAGGGCTTTTAAGGTCTTAGGTCACGTCTAATTTTCACAAACCGTGATTAAAAATGTTTCATTTGCGTCACATTTAATATGCCGTCTACTCTGACTAAGGTCTTTTTCTCCATTCAGCTCACATCTGCTCGATAATCTACACTGTGCATGAATCTCTGGCCTTTTTCTCTTCCTTCCTCTGCTCCTCTCCTCTGTCCTAGGCTTCCTCACACTCTGCGTCTCCTTCCTCTTCCTCTTCCTCCTCTCTGTCATGTCAGCTGCAGCAGTGTGCGTCTGGGCCTGGCCCTGGTGAGACAGAAACCGCTCTCAGCCTTTCTGCATCTTACTCCTCTCTGAACCGCCAGGGCTCCCTGCCTGTCCCTACGGTGAGTCCCACTTGGCTTTCGCAGGCCTCCAATGCATTTTTCTTGTTTTGGACTAATAAATGAATATCTTAATATCTTCTTTAAAGCCTAATTTAACAGCACTGCTTGCCTGTTGTAGAGGTTTAGAGGAATAGTTCACCCAAAAATGAAAATATTCTGAAATTGGTTTTTTTACCTTCAAGTCATCCATGATTTAGGTGGGTTTGTTTCTTCATCTGAACAGATTTAAAGGAATATAGCATTACATCACTTGCTCCTCTGCAGTAAATGGGTGCTGTCAGAATGAGAGCCCACACAGCTTATAGAAATCACAACACTACACACAACTCCAGTCCATCGATAAAGCACTGTTTAAAAGCTGAAACAGCTCAAACAATTATGTTGGTGTGAATCGGTGCCATCAGAATGAGAGTCCAAACAGCTCATAAAAACACCACAATAATCCATGATCCAAGTAATCCACACTACTACAGTCCATCAATTTACATGTTGTGAAGTGACAAGCTTTCTCTAGTAAAAAGTCAACATACCCTCTTGCCTTCTCACATCAAAATACTTTTATCGTGGACTGGAGTTGTGTTTATTGTTGTGATGTTTGGGCTCTCATTCTGACGGCACCCATTTGCTGCAGAGCAAGTGATGGAATGCTATATTTCTCCAAATCTGCTCCGATGAACACTATGGTGCAGCATTTCAAACATTGCAGTTATGATTCTGTAGTTTTTCACTTCGTCTTCACATGCTGAGAAGTAGCACAAACATGCAAACACCGCTGATTGTCTAATTATTGACTCTGTGTAGGTGTGTATGCCAGCGGCTACAAGAGGAAACATGTTCATAATAGCTCACATCAATCACAGGTGCTGTAGCCTGTAGGCAACAAATAGTTCACAACCTCAATTAACGGCGGCACTGCCTCGTTATAGTTCAGTGGGGAGGTTTTTCTCCCGCACACGCCTCGGAGATCTAAAGATTTAAAAAGTCAAAAGCATGTACCACACAGGAGTCCTGCAACTGTGACCTATTGAAAAGCTCAGGTTAAACATTCATCACCCCGCAGGGAGTCGTCAGGCTCCCTGCTGTTAGGTGACTGAGCTGCCTGGTATGATGTTATATCTGCTGAGCTGTATCTTCTGACTAAGTATTCTGAATCACAGGGAACTCTTTTCGATACCGAAAGTGACTACTACATATAGGTGATCTGTCTCGGGTTTAGTAGATATATATATATATATATATAGGAGTGGCAATAATTAAATGGATAAGCTATGGGATTTAATGTCTATATTTATTTAATTATGGTGATAATAGATTTTTATTATAGACTTTTTTTTGTTGTTGTTGTTGGATTATTCTTTTAATCATAATCATGGATTAATTATTATTAATGTATTATTAACTTTTTAATTTTTTTTTTTTTTTTATTATAATATGATAATATAATAATTAATATCACAGTTGGAATAGTCATACCCTTTAGATATTCATTATCTAAAATTGCAGTACACAAAAAGCAATTATTCCTAATAAAACAATAAACTAAAAAAAGTTCATTTCATACGAATAGTGCAGCTCAAAGTTCCTTACAAAAAATGTGATCTAGATTGTTAAAAACAGATAAAATCTCATCATGACATACAGTAAGATTGAAAATGAAACCCACAATACAAGCAGAGATTAAACCCATAATAATAAACGATGAAATTAGCCTGCATAAAATGCATAACAAGATATGTAAATTCAAAATAAGTAATACTAAAAGAAAGCATTATGCAACTATGCTAGTTAAAAGCTCAAGTAAAAAGATTTGTTTTAGCTTTGGTAAAAAAATATATTTCCTACATAAAAATTCACCATATCAAAAGATTTTTTTTTTTTTTAATCATCCAGTCATACCACAATAATCAAATAGAATTAAACGGACTCGGACTGAATTAAATGTGATAAAAACCTGTTGCAATCTACTTTAAATAGTGTTCTTGTGGCTTAAGTGGTAAAGTGAAAAAAAAGTGACGTGACATACAGCCAAGTATGGTGACCTATACTCAGAATTCGTGCTCTGCATTTAACCCATCCAAAGTGCACACATACAGAGCACTGTACATGCACTCCCCCCACCTACATTTCCTGCCGGCCCGAGACCTTTCAATTGAGAGTCCGACTCTCTAACCATTAGGCCACGACTTCCCCCCTAGAGCATTGCATTAGCAGCGCAAGGTTGTGGGTTCGATTCCCAGGGAAACTTGTTAGATAAAAAGAAATGTTAGCCTGATTGCATTGTAAGTCACTTTGGATAAACAGTCTGCTAAATGCATTAATCAATAAATAGGCAGAGAAAATAGTTACTTCCTATCACATTAGTCTGCGCTGGATATAAACGGCTTATTGCGACTGTTCACATTGCAATTAATGAAGCTGTCTGCAAGAGTCTGACGTCAATACACTTGTAATGTAGACAGCTATGTTGATTAGAATGGGAGCAATACAGTTTTATTAGATAATAAATTATGCTTGCTTCAGTTTAGAGACTGTTATTGATCTTATTTGGTGAAGGAATTGTTTATTGTGATCGTTATGAATAAATACAATCATGTATTGAACATTTGATGGCCTTTATTGTAATTGTTCTGCTGCAGTGGAGCAGGCAGTCACCTGAAGCCTTGCATTACATTGATTCTACCACAGTTAAGAGTGTTTTAGGCAGTAAAATTTAACGCAATTCAGCTTCATGTAGTAAAGTCACTCTAATGCACAACGTCGTGCCAAGTTTCCAGAGGCTGGTCTTGCCATATCTTGCTTTGCAAACAAATGTCCTTGGATTTCAGGGCCACAAGAGCAATAGATTCCTTCTGCCAAGTTTTATTCTTCATCTTTGTGGGCATCAGCTCCAAATCACTCCTTTACTCCGACACCTTTCAATGCTTGTGCTGTCCTCCCTCTTGTTTTCCTGTAGAGCGAAAGTGGTAATGATGAAGGTGGGGAGGGTGAATATGTCAATCTATATTCATCCAACCAAGCCAATGGAGATGTGACTCTCTCCAATGGAGTAAGTAAAAGCATGTCAACGTTTGCAGCCGACATGTCGGTGCCCTCACATGCTGCGCTTGTGCTTTTTGTCACTGTAATGCTTGGCTTTGCATCATGCCACTGGTTAATTGCACATTTTGCTTAACACCCACCATCAGGACATTTCACGAAGTGTCCCAAAGTAACAAACAAGAATCTCTTGCATGCTAATCTGAGCTTTGGTCGTAACCAGCCGTGCCTCGGGATTGTTACATAAGATATTTTGCCATGCCATGCTGGGTTACCATGCCCACAGTAAAATTCAATTGGTTCAAAATCCTTCCATGTATTGTTGGACATATGTGTAGTATGGATTTTTGTGCAAGATTTTGCATGCAGTGTGGCCAGAAAAACTACCTTGGCAAAAAACGAGGCCTGTAGTTTTTCAATGACTTTGTGTGCAGACGTTGTGAAATCGAGTTGCTCTAATAGAATTCGAGAACTGAAAAGAGGAATTGTTGATTTGATGATTGTGTGCTTTCCAAACAATAAAACCTGCAGCTGCAGCAGTAATTATTAAGACTCTTGAACAGATCATCAGATTTGTCCCGATGTGGTATAAAGTTACACAGTCAAATCAACATTACATTTCTGAAAAAAATTTCATTTGACATTAGCTTAAAAATATGGCATGACTAAAAAACATTATTTGGTGAAACAGTAAATATGCAGGCTAATATTCTGGTGTATGCATGTATGTATTTGTAATTATCTACTACAGTGAGTGTATATACATATTTACCATGTATAGACAAAAACTGTGATGTGAAGTCACATAAACATATTTCTGATTATAAATGAACAGCTTTTCACAAATGATTTATCTAATCTCATGTTTGATAATCACTTATTGATGCATGTCATGGCTATTAAGACACTTTCTGTGAAGCTGATATACAATTTATACTACAATTGAAATGTATGGGGTCAGTCATTTTTTTAAACAATACATGTATACTTTTATTTAGCAAGGATGACAAAAGTGACATTAAAAACTTCATCACGATTTCCAATGAAATATAAAGCAACATATAATAATAATATGAATATGAATAATAATAGAAATGTTTATTGAGCACCAAATAATATTAGAATAATTTCTGAAGGATCATGTGCCACTGAAGACTGGAGTAATGGCTGCTGGCAGCTTTACCATACCAGGATTAAATTACATTTTTAAATGTATTTAAATAGAATATTTTACAATATTATTGTGTTATTATTTCACAATATGTCGTTTTTTTTTTTTTTTTTATCAAAATAAATGTAGCCTTGGTGAGCACGAGATTTCATTATAAAAAAAATAATAATAAAAAATCTTCTGACCTCAAACCTTTTCACAGTAGTGTATATAGTTATTCAGTGGCTTCACTAAATTGCAATGTGTTATCAATATGCCCCAGTCCTGTGGTGAATGTTTTGTGAAATGCAGAACTATCACCTTGTGCTCTTCCCTGTATTTAGCATTTTATTAAAATGTAAAATCCTGATATGCTGTTACTGTGAAGCATTTGACAGAGACGTCTCTTTTTCGTCCCATTCTTCTCCGGATAGTCCTAATAGTCCTTACATATTTTATCTGTCATTACCAGGACCCTTCTTGTGATGCTGAGGACTCGCTCCAGGACTTGGCTTCAGAGCACAGCAAAGATCCGGCTGACAGAGAGGGGTAACACTCAGTGCTTAAAAGAAATACCTCCGATACCTTTTTATCATATGGCGTTTATTTTCTTCCATGTTTTGTACTTTTGATAAACTATCCTCTCATTCACAGCTGGAAGCAGAAGTGTGTGGACTCAGAGTTGACCTCAGAAGAAGTGGATGAGCTCTGCCTGATAGACCACGATGAGATAATGTCTCGTTTAACACTAAAGCAAGAGGTAAAACTTATGAGAAGCAGAAATGACCATCTTTAATTTTAGAAGCTTGTATCATGATTTGGATGATGATCAGAGTGCTTGTGTGCTCTCTGCTGCCCTCTGCCTGTGAATTAAAGCCACTGCAGTGAAGCCCAGTGTTGAAGTGCATGTGAAGTACTGTACTGCTGTTCACACTGCAAGGTCAGACCTACTGCAGAGAGCATCTCCGCTGAATTATTCTATGAGAGAGTTAGTAAGTGGATCACTTGTACTGTGCAGTAAGACAGGAAATATGATTCTAGTGTGCAGACATGCTGCTTCCTGTTCCATTCTGCTTTTGAAAACAAGAACGTGTTTGAAATGAAACATCCTGACATCTCAACATGTGATAGGGTTCAGCTGACCCTAAGTATATAGGGCTTCCTGAGGACCAACTGGTTGTTCAACTAATATATTTTAAAAAATCACATGCCTCTATGAAGTTATATTTAGTAGCTGATCACATGAAAAGCTTTAATTTTGACCATCCTGTGAAAAAACTGCATAATCCTAATCTGTGTTTCTCAGAACGATGACGGCCCTGATGTCAGAGCTGGAGCAGGCGATATTTTAGTAGTTCATGCCACCGAAACAGATCGAAAAGGTAGGAATAAAATGTAGAATAATAATAAAACCCATCATCCAGGTGGATGCTGCACACTGGTGCTGGTTGAGGAGAGACCGCCATCATATGATTGTAAAGCGCTTCTGGAGTACAGCAATACACAATAAAGGGCTATATAAATCACTCACTCATTTATTTAATAATACATGCATGAAACAAAAAATTTAGCATTTCAACTACCGTTCAAAAGTTTGAGGTCAGTCAAAAATGTTTAAAGAAATTAATACTTTTTAAAATCTTATCCAATAATTATGATTAAATCAATGCATCTTCTTTTTTGTTCTCTTTTGTAGATCGGGTTTTATACTGTGAAGCTTTTTTGACCACATACCGAACGTTTCTAGCCCCTGAGGACCTCATTAAAAAGCTCCGCTATAGATATCCTTTCTGAGGGAGGGGCACTTTATCTATCTAAATCTGTGCATTTCTAACCTTTTTACACCCCAAGCTTCCTTTTGCCCTTAACTCTGAACACATTTACCAGATTTTCTCTCAGCTCTGACATTATCAAACAGCGAGCTAGTAAAAACACCTTCTTCATGCTGGTGCGCGTCGTGGATGAGCTTTGGTGAGCTGGAACATTTGCCGCAAAAATGTAGTAGATATTTCAAATATTGTTCTACAAATAATTGTGCCTCATGATTTTTTAAGCTAGTAGTTGTTCACCGTCTCATATGTGCAGTTGTTGTTGCTTGTGAAGCATATTTGAATATGAACTTTTCAGTTTGGTGGAGCTGACAGAAGACATCCTGAAGCAGCTCATGGAGCTTGTGTTCAATCTGTTGTGTAACGGTGAGCTCACCCTGGCCCGGGTTCTGCGCAAGAACATCCTAGATAAAGTCCAGCAGAAGAAGTTGCTGCAGTACACTAATTCCCTCAAAACGCTGGCTGCACGAGGTGTGGCCGCCAGGTAATGCTCGCCTAAATCATTTTACTTTTAAAAATGGATCATTTAGAGTGAGGTGAACTGATTTAGACTTTGTTAACAGGCCCGGCACTCTGCACGACTTCCGTAGCCATGAGATCGCAGACCAGCTGACTCTCCTCGATGCAGAGCTCTTTTATAAGATTGAGGTACGACTTCATTCATCATGCTTTCTATCTTGAAAGATTTAAGATTTTCCAACACGTTTTTCCCTTGCCTCTGCAGATCCCAGAGGTGTTACTTTGGGCAAAGGAACAGAATGAGGAAAAGAGCCCCAATCTGACCCAGTTCACAGAGCACTTCAACAACATGTCATACTGGTATGATGCTCTGACACGGTCTATTTTATACATTTGTGTTTCTAAAAATTAATTGCTCCAGTCAGTTAAAAGTGGTGAAACAAATCCCTATATAAAACAGCTTCCCTATATGATACACATTTTTTTTTTTTTTTACTAAAATATAAAGTTGATTGAGAAAAATATGTTCATGGACATAAACTGCCAGATCAGTAAGATTTAAGAGTAATGTTTTTTTTAAAGACGTCTCTTATGCTTATTATGGGTGCATTTATTTGATCAAAAATACAGAAAAACTAAAAAAAATTTGCTAAATGTTATTACAATATAAAATATTGGTTTCTATTTAATATCTTTTAAATTATAATTTATTTATTTGATGCAAAGCTGAATTTGCATCAGCCATTACTCCAGGGTAAAGTGTCACATTAAGAAATCATTGTAATATGCTATGTAAAATGTATTACTAGAATTATCAATGTTGGCAACAGTTGATAATTCACTTTTTTCAGAATTTTTTGATGAATACAAAGTTACAAAGAACAGCATTTAGTCAAACTATAAATCTTTTCTAACAATATAAATCTTCTATCACTTTTTAACAATTTAACATACTTGCTGAATAAAACTTTTAATTTATTTCGAAAACATTATATTTAATATTCAGCTTTGGATCACAGGAATAAATTAGATTTGAATGTATATCAAAATATATATTTTTTTATTTTACATCATAATAATATTTGACGATATTACTATGTTTTTGATCAAATAAATGCAACCTTGATGAGCATAAGAAGCTCCTGTAAAAAAAAAAAAAACATTTCTGATTCCGAACTGTTAACTGGTAGTGTACATCATTAAGTGTACAGTACATTATATATTTCTAATCTCTCTTTTTAAGGGTTCGGTCCTTAATAATCCTGCAAGAGAAAGCCCAGGATCGGGAAAAACTACTTCTCAAGTTTATCAAAATAATGAAGGTCCAAACTAATTTCATTCTTCCAGACTTAATCCAATGAATCAAATCTGAATCAAATCTAAATGAAGCTGTGTCTCTTTGTAATTTAGCACTTAAGAAAACTCAATAACTTCAACTCCTACTTGGCAATATTATCAGCGCTGGATTCAGCGCCCATCAGAAGACTGGAATGGCAGAAGCAGACATCGGAGGTAAATCACGCACTCCAGAGCTGGTTAGATTACTTACTAATTGTAGTCCTTTAATGATTACAGATTACATGATGAAAACTGTAATAACGTCTGTCTAGGTTAATCACTTTAGATTATGTTTTCAGAATACATTTTAGATTACTTTTTCTATTAAACTTGTTTTAATTGAACATTAAATGTACCATATTGATATTTTAAAAAAGCTAAGCGAGAGAAAATATATTCCTTGAAATATTTCTTTCTTTCTGTCTGTCTTTGTGAATATAGTCAAAGCTGAATGGGATTTTTAGAAAGGAAAAAATAAGAATTAGGGAGAATCAATACATTCTGAATAAATTACTGCCATCGTGGGAATGATATGTAATCATGTAATCCATAAAAAAAAATCATCGGATTATGAGCATTTTAAAATGTAATTGTGGCGAGTGGGGCGGGGCCGAGAGACGTGGGACTCGATACCGACGGTGGGGCTCAGGTGTAGCTCATCTCCAATCACTACACCTGGCCTCACTCCTCGTTCCCACGCCTCTCGGCCCCGCCCCACTCGCCACAGTAATGTACTCCAATCACAAGTACTTAATTTTTGGACTCTGATTATGTAATTCAGATCACATGTAATTAGTTACTACCCAGCACTTCCTGTCTCAGTCGATCATCACAGGAACTGATATCTGTTATCTTCACAGGGTTTGGAGGAATATTGCACTTTAATTGACAGTTCCTCCTCCTTCCGGGCGTACAGAGCAGCTTTGGCAGATGTGGAGCCTCCATGTATACCGTATCTGTAAGAACAGATGTTAAGCATTAAAAAGCACATTTTGTATTGATTGTAAAATGTCATATTCATCTTTAACAACTCTTTCCCCTATTTTGCCGCAAAATACAGAGGTCTCATCCTCCAGGACTTAACCTTTGTTCATCTTGGGAATCCTGACCTCATTGATGGAAAGATCAACTTTTCCAAACGCTGGCAGCAGTTCAATATCCTGGACACTATGAGGCGCTTCCAGCAAGTGTGAGTGCCTGGACGACATTGGACAGCCCCTTTGACATTCATCATCATGAGAAAACTAAATATGCAGGACTTGATTTTATCTATTTAAATTGTATTAGATTGTGAAAATGTGGCTGGGACATTGTTGGTGGTTACCTACAGATGTCTTTTTTAATAGATATCTCTTCACATTTTATATTTTGTCCGCATCAAATGAAGCTTTTTGCATGACTTCTCCTTCTCTTTCTTCCAGGCACTATGACCTCAAACACAACGACGACATTGTGTCCTTCTTCAACGACTTCAGTGACCATCTAGCTGAAGAGGCGTTGTGGGAGCTCTCTTTGAAGATCAAGCCTCGCAACATCACTCGCCGGAAAACAGAGCGAGAGGAAAGAACGTAGCTCTTTTGGCTAGAACCACAAACTCTCCTCTGAAGTTGCAAGGCACAGCAATCACAAGTTACTGTAATGGCAGCTACGAGACTGGAAACAATACTGTATTTCTGTTACAGTTTACTGAAACTGATTCGATTTCATTTTGTAATTGCACTGCGTCTGAACCTGTGTGTGTAAATTTGAAGTGGAACAGTGGCAGGTGAGAAGACAGAAAACATGATTCTGATTAAGTGGTTTGAGATCGTAACCTGGGATTCACGGTAATATTCCAGGACCGTCTCACCATCTGGATGAATCTGGAAAAACTATTGCAACTCCAACTGCAAATTAATACCATGATGCCTCAGTGGGCACTTTGGATGTGGAAGCTCCTTGAAGACTGATATTTTTATTTATTTATTTTGTATATTACAAATGCACATAAAGGTTCTTTAGGTTTAGGTGGATTGCTGTAAATTCAGCTGCTGTATTGAACAGCTTGAAGCATGTATGATATTAGGTCATTATGAGGAGACACAGTCTCAGTTATTAATAGCACTATCAGGATTGTGTTGCTTCTTTTCTGCAAGATTAACCGTATCCAGCTGAACTCAAAAATTAGTTTTTCTGGATTTGAGATACTAAAGTTTGTTACTAAAATTCTGAGTGTGCCAATTTTAATGTGTATCAAGTTCATGTTTGCCACATTGGATAAGTCAGACTCTTTGTTCCACAATTTGGACTTTCTCCAAGTTCTGAAAGGGGAAAAGAAGTCAAAATTAAAAAGATAAAAAAAAAAAATATTCAGAATTCTGAATTTCTTGCAATTCCAAGTTTATATCTATTTTTCTCTTAGAATTCTCAGTTTGTTTTTTCTCTGTTTTTCCCATGCAATAACATTTAAAAAAAAAGGCAAATTGTGACTTTTATCTCACAG
Source organism: Carassius gibelio (assembly GCF_023724105.1). Taxonomy (NCBI): domain Eukaryota; kingdom Metazoa; phylum Chordata; class Actinopteri; order Cypriniformes; family Cyprinidae; genus Carassius; species Carassius gibelio. The sequence continues at coordinate 7,232,982 of NC_068403.1, read as the reverse complement.
TTCTGAATAAAATAAAATAAAAATAGTCAGAATTGTGAGATATAATCACCCATAAATAACTACATTTTAATGTTTCTGTTTATTTTAAACTCATCCTTATCATTTTAGCAATTTGAGACCTATTTAAAATCAGTTGTCTTCCGATTACAAATAATTGTTAGTAATCAGGGAACTCATTATTTTGTTAATCGTGCGTGTAATTTATTTGTGTATTGATGTGCATAGATAAAGGAAGGTGTGTGGTCTTTGCAAGGAAGATTTTAGGAGTTATTATTTATCACTGTTTGTAAGGTACACTTCAATACTTTTCACATTGCACCACATTTCTGTAGATCTCCCAGAGCCATCGCAGTGATCACAGACCTACTATCAAGTGCTTGAAGCTGTTCATAAAGTGGTGTCAGTGTGATTTATTTTATACAATGCAGTTTTCCTTTTGTTTTTTAAAAGGATTTTACTTGGATGTTTGCAGAGAGATTACTCTGTTGTTGTGAGATGTGATCAAATGTGCACTTTGAAGTTGATTGTGGGAAGCAAAGATTAAAAGCTGTTAGGTAACAGTTTGAAGTGGACATGTGTATGAGCCTGAACCCCTGCAACAACGCTTTCACGGGAACCTTTTCTTACCTGCGAATTGGACTGAGGTTGGTTTCAAAATTCCAAAGACCCCAGACCATATATCATCACTGTTTCAACATGATGATGATTCAGCTGAATATAACATACAACTGACATGTACCTCTGTACACATAACCCTGTGAAACCTGGTAAAATAATATACATATCATCAATGTCTTTGTTTTGTGTGTGTGTGTGGGATCCTTTCATTTTGGTAAGGGGACACATAGAATTTAAAACATGATGAGGTAGTAGAGTAAGTGTCCAAAGCGAAAGTCTACATTATCTCTCTTATTTCAGTGAGTAAATAAAAATTCTCAGTGATTTTACTATGGTTCCGAAAGCTGTCATTCAAAAAACAAGCTCAGACTGTTATCTAGTTGTCAACCGATATATCACCAAAGTCAATATATCTGCAGATACTTGACATTTTTTCAAATATCGGCATCAGCTGCTAAGTTTTTCTGCTTGGCCGATGTGTTCGAGGCGGGACTTTTATTTTGACAGCACTGAGAGCGACAGAACACACACAGAACATTTAAACAGAGGAATTAATTTATGCAAAGAGTATTATAAGACTGTTTTATATTATTAGTAATAGAAAGGCAAACATTATAATACTTTCTTATTTGTCGTCAACATTAAGCAAATACGCATGTATATCATTTAAACAAATCTTTCAATGACTAATGAACATTTCATTTCACAAACCTTGCAAACTTAGTCGAATCCAGCTGTGAGATCTTGTGAGTGTGCATTTTTATCCAGTATGATCACGTGTTCTATGTGTGACAGTCGGTCCATGTGAATTGAAAGCTTTAATAAATTTAAACTCGTTATTTCAAATTATGCTGCACTTTATGCATTTGCCCACTGTCATGACATTTTCTATGTGTGCTGTATGTAAAATGAGTGTTACCGTGGCTTTATTTAAAAAATATATTATTCCCAATGCACTGAGTGCCCTGTTGGTTACAGTGTTTACTTCTTTTTTAATTATATTTTTTGTTCAATATTTATTTATTTAAAAACATATACTTCATCATCTAAAGTATAAGTATGTTTATTCTAAACATTTATTTTTTAATACATTTTTCAAATGATTTAAAAATTCTTAAATATTAATTAAAAATAATAATAATTATTATTATATCAGCTATCGGCCCCCCTGCTTTCCAAGATATCGGCATCGGCTGTCAAAAAACTATTATCGGTCGACCACTACTATTATCTAACCTATATAAATAATCTTTTCACCATTAAAACTATTGTACAACTAAAAAAAATTTTTACAGTCTACGTTTAAACCTAAGGTTGCCAATATATTAATATCCAGCAAAATAATTAGCATAACACAAGGAGGATCATACGAAATAATAATAACATCACTTGTCAAGGGCTGAGACTTTTCGTTTGACGATTGGTCAAACCGACTTTTATTTTGAATTCGCACCATTTCCTGCCGTTTAAAAAACTGTTCACTGTAGCACTGCTGCATCTTCCACTGTGTCGCAGCGCGTTTATTTACTTGAAGTGTGCTTTGAAGTCGAAAGCTAGTGGATTGAAGATGAATGTGATCGATCATGTGCGGGATATGGCCGCGGCCGGACTGCACTCTAATGTCCGGATCATCAGTAGTTTACTCCTGACCATGAGCACCAACAACCCGTGAGTGTCTCAAGTGCTTCACCATAGAAGCTAAACAAGACCTGGAAGCTCAAGCGTGTCAGTTCAGTGATGATATTAACATATTATAGGCACACAACAAATCATGCAGAAATGTTTTGTTCTGTTAGCTCGCATAAAGGAACCAGTGTTGCCAATTTAGCGACTTCCCAGCCTCTTTTGAGACTTTTTTTCCAAAGTTTAGGGAAAAATATAACAACTTCTTGGACAAACCTCATCTAAGTTCTCATCTTGCCCACTGATCTACATTTATTTTTAAATAGATCGGTGAATTTGCCATTATGATGTAATCTAGTGACATTTAGCTATCAGTTTTAACTACTTTCAGTCAGAAGCAGTTGTCAACACTGACCACTGTTCTTTTCTTTCAGGGAGCTTTTCTCACCGTCTCAGAAGTACCAGCTGCTGGTGTATCACGCTGATGCTATTTTCCATGATAAAGAGTACAGGAACGCAGCCTGTAAGTACAACATGGCTTTACAGCAGAAGAAAGTGATCAGCAAAACATCTAAAGTGCGTCCATCCAGCACAGGCAGCACAACATCTGCGCTTCAGGTTCAGGTGAGCCACAGTAATTTAGCTACATTAACACTGCTTGAATAGTTTTTGCCTTGGTTTAGTTACTCCAGTTTGTTTTCTTAGGTAAGGCATGCTTAATATATATATTTTTAATTGTGATGACTTTGTATGAGCCACCAGTCATTAAAATGTATACTATATTACAATACCGAATTTTGGTCATAATATTTCTATTTCTATTTATTTTTTAAATTTGATTTAAATTTGACCCCAAACTTATAAAACCTATGTAGTGTATATAGTATAATATAGTTTCTATTTTATTATTATATTTTCATTTTTGTCTGAAAATATAAAGATCATGAGTAATAGTGATACTTGTCTATGCAAACACTAGACATCATAACAGTCTCCCATATTTCTCATGTTCCGGTTTGAATTAATTTTTATTGTAGTTAACCACTCTTTTGTTCATCCCCTGCAGAACTTGCCGTCAGAGATTGAAGTGAAATATAAAATCGCGGAGTGTTACACTATTCTGAAGCTGGATAAAGATGCCATATCAGTGCTGGAGGGGATCCCGTCACGCCAGAGAACGCCCAAGGTGTGTTCACACGCTGTCTTTTGTTTCACAAGTGTGTGAATTCTCAACATCTAAAACGGATGTAAAAGAGCACTTTGTTGAATCGTCTTGAATTCCAGATCAACATGATGCTGGCGAATCTTTACAGGAAGTCTGGTCAGGAGCGGTCAGCTGTAACCAGCTATAAGGAAGTGTTGAGACAGTGTCCTCTGGCTCTGGATGCTATTATTGGTCAGTAAGAATACAGCCGTGTTCCTGTGATGCTGCATCTTGTGAACCCAACATTAAAGCTCAGTCCTGTCTGGTCCACTGCAGGGCTTCTGTCTCTGTCGGTGAAGGGGGCAGAGGTCGCTTCCATGACGATGGACGTGATTCAGAGCATCCCCAATCTTGATTGGCTGTCTGTCTGGATTAAAGCACATGCTTTCATACATGGAGGAGACAATCAGAGAGCCATCAACACTATCTGGTGAGGATAGGACACTATCAAGAAAAATGTTTTTAACCATTTTTATGGACATCTTTATATTAATACAGGTTTTATATATTTGTTTTTATTTTGTAATAAACTGTTTTCTATAATGTCATTATTAGCCACCACTGTCATTATTAAAGATTAGATCCAGTGTTACTGGATTATTTATGTGCACTTGTAATATTTATTAGTATTTTTAATTAGCTTTTATTTATATATGTTTTTCTTTCAAATTTTAGGTTTTTGTAAATTGTATTACTTCTGTCATTTTATTATTATTAATTTTAATATTTCTATTTCTGTCTCTGTCTAGCTTTTTTCATTTCATTTTCAGTCTTTTCAGTACCTAAGTGTATTTTCAGTTAGTTACCATTGCTATATTCTTAATTTTTACATGTTATGTTTTCATCTAATATATATTTATTTATTTGTTTGTTTTATTTTATATATTTTTTTTTATATCAGCTTTGTTTCCATAATTATTTAATAGTACCAATGATTAGAAATTTCGATTAATTAGAATAGATTAGATTCAGTGTTCTTGTATTATTTACATTATTTAATATTAAAATATTTAAAAAAAAATCATTTTATTTGTTTTCTTGGAAATAGTAGTTTATAGTAATTTTATGCATTTCTCATTTTTTTTATTTTCTATTATTTATTAATTTATTTATTTTTCAGTTTTAGTCATTTTAGTACTCAAATTTAAACTTCTTATATTTCAGTTACTTGCCAAGGCAACATTTCATTTTCATATCAGTTTTAATTTTTTAAGTAATTTTTTTTATATATATATATATATATATATATATATATATATATATATATATATATATATATATATAATATTATTATTATTATTATTATTATTATTATTATTATTATTATTTTATTTTAGCTTTATTCCCATTAACTATTGTATTGTATTGTATTGATAAAATGGCAACAAAAACTAGTTGTCCACCTGTGCACAATGTGAGGAATCACTGATGTCTGTAGTCCTTGTTTATCTCTCTTCAGCTCTTTGGAGAAGAAGTCACTCTTGAGGGATAACGTTGATCTTTTAATCACTCTGGCGGATGTGTACTTCAGGGCTGGAGACACAAAGAACTCCATCCTGAAGTTTGAGCAGGCACAGATGCTTGACCCCTACCTGATCAAAGGTGCATGGCATCAACCAATCCCTCGGCCATCTAGATACATTGCTTTATGATTTGTGTTGCTTTGAATGAAATGATCATGATGTTTTGCAGGTATGGATGTATACGGCTATCTGATGGCCAGGGAGGGTCACCTGGAAGATGTGGAGGTTCTCGGAGGACGGCTGTTCAACATATCTGACCAGCATGCCGAGCCCTGGGTCATATCTGGGTGAGTTTGACCTTCTGTTAATGTGTCGGAAACGTTTTCAGAATCAAAAGCGACTGAAAGCTCTTGTGTTGTCCACAGATGTCACAGTTTCTACAGTAAGCGTTACTCTCGTGCCCTGTATCTGGGAGCTAAAGCCATCCAGCTGAACAGTAACAGTGTGCAGGCGCTGCTCCTGAAGGGGGTGGCGCTGAGGAACATGGGCCGAGTGCAGGAGGCCATCATACACTTCAGAGAAGCCATGAGACTGGCGCCCTGTCGTCTGGACTGCTATGAAGGTAAGAAAGACTTTCATGATACCGTATTTTCCAGACTATACGTCACACTTTTTTTTCATAGTTTGGCTGGTCCTGCAACTTATAGTCAGGTGCGACTTATTTATCAAAATTAATTTGACATGAACCGAGAGAAATGAACCAATAGAAAACATTACCGTCTACAGCCGCCAGATGGCGCTCTAATGCTGCTCTGTGCTCCTGTAGTCTACACTGAACAGGCTGGAGACAGTAATGTTTTCTCTTGGTTCTTGGTTCTAAATAAATGCGACTTATATATGTTTTTTTCTTTGTCATGACGTATTTTTGGACTGATGCGACTTGTACTCAGGTGCGACTTATAGTCCAAAAATATGGTAATAGAAATAATCATTTCCAGCTATTTTGCATGTTTTGTAGGTTTTTAAGAAAGGTTATGATTAGGGCCGGGACTTTAACGCGTTAATTGAGATTAATTAATTACAAAAAAAATAACGCGTTAACTAAGATTAATTAATTACAGAAACAAAATTCCTGCATTTTTAATAACGTATTTTTGCACCGCGGAACGTTTCTCACCGGATGAGTTTCGGCGGGACCGATTATACTGGAGCACCAACTAGCGTTCGCATATCACCGCAGCAGCACATCGAGCCTCAAGTATCACCTCAACGCAAAACATATAGCAGCTAGCGTGGAATTTACACTTTATGTTGAACTATGTATTATTTTGTTGGTGCAACAGTTTATGTTGAACTCTTTATTGTTTTGGCCAAGGTTATTGAGAGTTGGACTTAGTATGTTATGGCCTCTGAAGCAACAGAGAGATGTTTTCTAATAGTCAGTGTTTCCAATGTTCTGAATGTTATTGACAGTATTGTGTTTTACTTAAAAAACACTTTACAGAAGGTTCCAGCACCTATAAGCTTCCTGAATTTCTGAAATGTATTATTTCTAAATTGTTTCTAAATATGCTATTGCTACACTTCATGGCAAAAATTGCACTGGTCTGCTAGACTTGGGTGAACAAAAATAAACAATATTTTGTTGCTTAAGCTTACAGTTTTGTTCAAAATAATAGCAGTACAATGTGACTAACCAGAATAATCAAGGTTTTTAGTATATTTTTTATTGCTACGTGGCAAACAAGTTACCAGTAGGTTCAGTAGATTGTCAGAAAACAAACAAGACCCAGCATTCATGATATGCACGCTCTTAAGGCTGTGCAATTGGGCAATTAGTTGAAAGGGGTGTGTTCAAAAAAATAGCAGTGTCTACCTTTGACTGTACAAACTCAAAACTATTTTGTACAAACATTTTTTTTTTCTGGGATTTAGCAATCCTGTGAATCACTAAACTAATATTTAGTTGTATGACCACAGTTTTTTAAAACTGCTTGACATCTGTGTGGCATGGAGTCAACCAACTTGTGGCACCTCTCAGCTGTTATTCCACTCCATGATTCTTTAACAACATTCCACAATTCATTCACATTTCTTGGTTTTGCTTCAGAAACAGCATTTTTGATATCACCCCACAAGTTCTCAATTGGATTAAGGTCTGGAGATTGGGCTGGCCACTCCATAACATTAATTTTGTTGGTTTGGAACCAAGACTTTGCCCGTTTACTAGTGTGTTTTGGGTCATTGTCTTGTTGAAACAACCATTTCAAGGGCATGTCCTCTTCAGCATAGGGCAACATGACCTCTTCAAGTATTTTAACATATGCAAACTGATCCATGATCCCTGGTATGCGATAAATAGGCCCAACACCATAGTAGGAGAAACATGCCCATATCATGATGCTTGCACCTCCATGCTTCACTGTCTTCACTGTGTACTGTGGCTTGAATTCAGAGTTTGGGGGTCGTCTCACAAACTGCCTGTGGCCCTTGGACCCAAAAAGAACAATTTTACTCTCATCAGTCCACAAAATGTTCCTCCATTTCTCTTTAGGCCAGTTGATGTGTTCTTTGGCAAATTGTAACCTCTTCTGCACATGCCTTTTTTTTAACAGAGGGACTTTGCGGGGGATTCTTGAAAATAGATTAGCTTCACACAGACGTCTTCTAACTGTCACAGTACTTACAGGTAACTCCAGACTGTCTTTGATCATCCTGGAGGTGATCATTGGCTGAGCCTTTGCCATTCTGGTTATTCTTCTATCCATTTTGATGGTTGTCTTCCGTTTTCTTCCACGTCTCTCTGGTTTTGCTCTCCATTTTAAGGCATTGGAGATCATTTTAGCTGAACAGCCTATCATTTTTTGTACCTCTTTATAGGTTTTCCCCTCTCTAATCAACTTTTTAATCAAAGTACGCTGTTCTTCTGAACAATGTCTTGAACGACCCATTTTCCTCAGCTTTCAAATGCATGTTCAACAAGTGTTGGCTTCATCCTTAAATAGGGGCCACCTGATTCACACCTGTTTCTTCACAAAATTGATGACCTCAGTGATTGAATGCCACACTGCTATTTTTTTGAACACACCCCTTTCAACTAATTCAACTAATTGCCCAATTGCACAGCCTTAAGAGCGTGCATATCATGAATGCTGGGTCTCATTTGTTTTCTGAGAATCTACTGAACCTACTGGTAACTTGTTTGCCACGTAGCAATAAAAAAAAAAACGAAAAACCTTGATTATTCTGGTTAGTCACATTGTACTGCTATTATTTTGAACAATACTGTATGTATTCAGTCATTATTCAATGGTATACTATAAATCCATGTGAAAAAAAATATACTTCTCACTGTTCTCAGGTCTAATATTTATATGCGATTAAAATGCGATTAATTTCGATTAATTAATTACAAAGCCTCTAATTAATTAGATTAATTTTTTTAATCGAGTCCCGGCCCTAGTTATGATATTTTTGTGCAATAAAAGATTATAGATGTTTAGTCTGTTTATTTGCTGAACAGCTTTTAGTTACTCTCTTGAGTTCTTGTATTCAGTCTGTCCTGTTTTCTAAAGGTTAGACAAAGCCCATAATCATTTTCTGTCTTCTCAGAGTGATTCGTCCCTTGTTTTCAGGTCTGATTGACTGCTATCTTGCCTCTAATGGTGTCCGGGAGGCTATGGGAATGGCCAACAATATTTACAAGACCCTGGGAGCGAACGCCCAAACTCTCACCATCCTGGCCACAGTGTGTCTGGAAGATCCCATGACCCAGGAGAAGGCCAAGACTCTGCTGGACAAAGCCCTCGCTCAGAGGCCCGACTATATCAAAGCTGTCGTGAAGAAAGCAGAGCTCCTCAGTATGACAACAATTAACACACGCCTTTCTATGTTATCATAAACTGATTTATTTCATAATATTTTTCTGTATTATTATAATTGTTGTTGTTAATTTATTATGATTTGGTAATTTATTATAATAAATGTATTATAAATAGTAATATTTATTAATAATGATTTTATTATAGATTGTTTGAAATTTATTATAATTATTATTATAAAATTATCATTATCATTTTTTTATTAAACTATTATATTTTCTTTATCCACTGGTTATCATATATTATTTTATTTATTTATTTTTTTTATTAATATTTATTATAATTTATTATTATATTTTTGTATTATTTATATTATTCCCCAATTATTAATTATATATTTTTTTTATACTTTTCTAGTTATTATTTATTCCTATATTGTATTATCTTTATTATTTGTTATTATTAATTATTTTATTTTTAAATTATATAATTATTATAATTTTTCCCTATTTATGAACTACTAGCGGTAGTAAAAGCACATTTTTGTTTTTCCATTAATCATTATTGTTATAAATTAATAAAAAAGATATATATATATATTATAAAATCTATTTATTTATTATTAGTAGTAATTTATTTATTTATTTTTCATTATATCGTTTATAATTTTTGTTATTGTTCATTAACTGTTATGAAAAGTAGTTATGAAATCAAATTATTTTCTTGACTTAAGCTTCAAAAGCATATATTTTGGTGTAATCTATGTTATGCTTAAATCATTTTAATTACAGATCGAGAACAGAAGTATGAGGAAGGAATAGCTCTTCTAAGGAACACATTAGCCAATCAGAGCGACTGCGTGCTGCACAGGATGCTGGGGGATTTTCTCGTAGCTGTTAATGACTATCAGGAGGCCATGGACCAGTACAGTATAGCGCTAAGGTATCGTCATCCACACTGTACGGTAAAATCTTCAACATTAGAGTCGAGCAGACTTGACTGTTCTGTTCCTCTTCTGTAGCCTCGATCCGAATGACCAGAAGTCTCTGGAGGGCATGCAGAAGATGGAGAAGGAGGAGAGTCCCACGGACGCCACGGTGGAGCTGGACGGAGACGATATGGAGGGCAGCGGGGAGGAGGGAGATCTGGAGGGCAGTGACAGTGAGGCGGCGCAGTGGGCCGATCAGGAGCAGTGGTTCGGCATGCAGTGACCCTCAACACTTCAGCTTCAGCACTAATTACACGATCATTCACTCTTCATGTGTTCTCCAACCGTAGCTAAACATCATGGGTGTCAAGTTATTTTCTGCTTTGGGCCAAATACAGGACTAGACAACTGTGCTACTCATTTTTTTTCATAAAGGTGTCTAAAATGTCATTTATTTTGCATGATACTTTCTAATGATCTTTTAATGAACCACAATCCCACAAAATCTGATCTTGTGTGTAATAAACATGTCAAAGTCATATTTCACACCAAAATTGAAAAGAAAGTATTGTGTTGCTGTTAGGAATTTTTAACAGCACGTTTCAGCCATGTTCTTCACTGCAATATTTTTACATTTGTTTAATACTTACTCAAAGCGATGATTTCCATTAAGATATTGCAGTGCTATTTTTTAAAATAAAAAACTAATATAAATACATAATATATACATACATATTTTTTGTATTATTGTGCAAACGTGATCAGTTGTATGCCTGTTTCTTTCTTTTTTTTGGTGTAAATATAACAAAACTTATTCAAGAACATGTATGGGTTAAGTTTAACAGAGCATGTAAATGATGCAGTAATTTTTTTTTTCTGTGTGTCTTTTAATGTTTCTATATTGTTGTACATAAGACTATTTGTAAATGTTTTGGAATTAAAATCATGGCATGATAAAATGTTGATGTATTCACATTTACTAAAATCAATATCGCTTTTACTTATACAAAATAGAGCGTTGACTGTAAAGAAAGAGCAGCGCAACCATGTAATATAATTTTATTAACCACAAGTCATTGTGATAATTACAACACTGATTCAGCAGCACTGCCCTCTGTTGTCATGGGAACTGCTTTAGAAGACCGCCTGTCTGTCAATGTCACACATACAGTACACACCGAACACCTGAAATGAGCCTCTGCTTTGAAACATATCGCACATCCCTGTGCAAAGCAACAAGAACAATCAGTTTTGGTTCATTTACATATCTCAAAAAAAGATCTTGAGAAAATTTTGCCTTTTTCTCCACTAATGACATTTGTTCGTTTTTTTTTACTATTGCAGTGCTATACATAAGTTTCTAACTTAAGGGGACATGCACCATGAAAACTGCTGTAATGTTACATTTTAAGAGTATTTTCAAATTTCACTGGGTTTGACCTGAGCTATCAGGTCTTTTTTTTTTTTTTTTTACTTCTAAACTAATGACGCAAATGCTTCGGTTTTAGCACAGTTGACATGCAGGCCTAGAAAGATGTGGAGCTGCTGAAAACAACACATGCACTAAAGTCACAAAACCCTCACAGCTTCTGCAAGGAAAACAGAGAGCGGATCGGCTTAATCATCCCGAGCTGGAGAGAGAAAGAGAAAATAAAGACACGTTTGATCAAACAAATAAAGAAATAGAAAAGATACTGTATACATACAGAGATGTGACATCATGCAACTGTGGTTGGACATGATTAAAAGCGTCTTTAGAGAGTTAAATATAGTTCCTGTAAAAGCAAATGCACATAATTGTGTGCATTACATCAGTCAAACAAACACGAGGTTGTGATGCTGTATTATGTGAGTGGTACTCACTCGCTGATGCACAGGACAAAATTAGTTTCAATACAGCACATTGAATCATGCATGTCTGTTGGTCACCTGAAATAAGACTAAAAAAAAAAAAAAAAAAAAGAGAGAAGAGAGAAAAAAAAACCCCAAAAGAATAAAATGTGCCATTTATAGATTCAAAGCAGTCATGTGTATTAATGTCAGAGTTTTAATCCCAAAAGATATAATAATACAAAAAAAGGGATCATTTGTGCTCAGTTCATTTACTCAGAACCTAGTATGTACATATACACATTACAGTAAAAAATAATTCATCTATAATATTAGAATCACTACGCTGCCCCGATAAATACATCTATGACATGAAAAAGTAAACATCTTCAGAGAATTTGCACAGAGCAAATCCTAAACACACTGTCAGTTTCATGTTTTTTTACTTAAGCATTAATAAAATAAAACTGTGAACCACTAAGGTTTTTGTACGAGGGAACTAGTGCATTTGGCTAGTCATTCTATGGAGCAAAAAGAACAAATTTAAGTCAGGAAACAGATACTAAGAAAGCAACCGACGGAACTGAGGTAGCTGCAATCTACTTAACGCAGAGAGGAAATCATTTTGCTTCAAGGGAGGAAAGAAACCGAAACGACAAGCTGACGTTAGAGTGGAAAACATCTAAATATAACCCAAAAGCATGTTCGCTCTTTTTGGCCCAGTGGATTCAAAAGGCTATAAAGACATCTCAGAGCTTTGAGCCAAAAAAATCCAAAGCAATCTGATAAATATTGCATCTCCTACTTTAAGCTTCTAAAAAAGGCCATAAGGGGACCTGAGAAAATATACAACTTTAATAATAATAAAAAAAGTACTTTAAATGGAATGATTAAAAACAAGGAACATACTATTTTCTGACGACAATATACCATATATGAAGATAAACATTATATATACACACATTAAAAAAATTAAATGCATGTGCAAATGTGAACGAGTGACTGTTGTTCTTTGTTAATGTTGTGTTAGCCTGCCGCCAGCTCTGGGATCAGTCAGGAGGACCAGAGCTGCTGGGTGTTGTTAGTGTCTGTGCTGTACAGCCACACCACTAGAGGGAGTGTGAGAGCTACGAAGGGCCAGGAGACGCCCTCAGTGCATGCAGAGAGGGACCAGCCTCTCCTGTCGGGCTCCTGGTCCAGGTCTTTACCGGGCTCCAGGTAGTTCCTTGCGATGAATTTGAGCAGCTCGTCCAGGAGGATGACAGGCAATGAGATCTTCAGCACCACCAGCCACTGGGTCACGTTCAGAGCAGTGATCTGGAAGATGACCTGAAGAACAACAGAGGGAGAAGCAAAGAAGAGTGACACCAAGAAAAAAAAAAAAAATCAAAAAAAGATTTTACATTCATTTCTCTGGCTAAAAAAATACTGTATTCATATAGATTTATTGATTTATTTTAATATTAATAAAATAATAATAATAATAATAAGTAATAAATATGTATAATTATTATTATTATTATTATTATTATATATTTTTTTTTTAACCCTAAAACCGTATTCTGGACAAATGTGGGCAAAATAATTTGGATTTATTTAAAAAAAATACTTCCCTTGATCTGAGCGGTACAAGACTTGGTTACTTTTCCTAAGTTTGCCCCCTGAACACACACACATTTTTTGACTCAATTCTACAATGTTAAGTGGGTGAAAAAAAAAAAACTCCTTAATCTTGTATTTGGGTCAAAAATGGGCGCCCATAGAAATGAATGGGAAAAACTGTAATTTAGAGCATTCTTTTTGTAAAAATAAATTAATAGATCCAATACAATGCATATCTAACATACACACAAATGAAGGGCTGATCCTGTACAACATTCTCATCATGGCAAAAACTCACACTCATACATACACACACACACACACACACAAACAATGCATTCAATGAGCCTATGACAGAGCTGGGCTAATGTCTGACCATGTTTTTTGGTATGATCCAATCATCCACCTGGCTCATCACCCTCTCTCTCTCACACACACACACTCACACACACTCATACACACTCACACAGACACAGACACAGACACACACACACACACACACATAATGATCTACATTAGAGCATAATTTACATAGAAAATATGGTACTTTTTGAGGAAAATAAATTCAAAAATTTATTTTTTTTTAAAAAAAGCACCATAAATGGATAGACAAAACGTTATCGAAGACAGTGATATAACATTTATAATAAATAAAAAATAGGATCACACCTGAGTCCTCTGTGCCCACATTTGTCCACAATTACAGGATTAAGGGCTATAAAGTGAATATGGTTTGAGGGTTAAGTGAAAATCCTAAATACTTACATTAAGAAATCGTTTTTTATTCATTTATAAAAATATATATTAAATGAGTAACAGACATGATTAATCACTCATTTTAAAACAACATTACTTTCTATGATACTACTACTAAGAGTATTATCATTTTATTTGTAATATTTTTATACCATTACTACTTTGAAAGAACTATAATAATAAAAAAAAAATCCTTAGTTAAAAGGTATTTTATATATATCTATATATCTATGTCTATATCTATCTATCTATCTATCTATCTATCTATCTATCTATCTATCTATCTATCTATCTATCTATCTATATCTATCTATCTATATCTATCTATCTATATATATGTGTGTGTGTGTGTGTATATAAATAAATAAGTGTATGCCTACAATACTTTTTCCACTTAGAAAAACAAAAAACAAAACTATAATTGAAAAATATATAATACTCAAAAATACCGAAAGTAGTTATAGTAGTAGTATCAGAAATTAATGTCTGTCAGTTACTTAATATTTATTCTTATAACTGTATCATTGTTATACAGTATACACACACACACACACACACACACATTAAAATACGTAATGTGTACTTGACAATAGTTTTCAAATCAATAGAAAGTTTGTCAACTCTGTCCAGAAAACTGGTAATTGAACCATTTAGAATTGTATTAGAACTCATAGATGCAGAGTGCAGAGTTTGTGTGGAGGAGTAGTGGAGAAATAAATGTTCCATTACAGCTAGAATTCTTTTCTGGGCCCCAAAATGTATTTTTGAGATCCTCATCTCCATTGAGCACTTAATGATCTGTAGTGTTTAGGGTGCTGTACCGGCAGCGGGTCTACATAGAGGATGAGGAAATGCAGAGACATGGAGAGGCAGATGGCTCCCAGCAGCCAGACGTTCTCCCAGGGAGGCATGCGCAGCAGAGACTGGTTCTCTGACAGACTGCAGGATGAAAAAATCAAATCAGGTTTACTTGGGTTCAGTTTTTAATCAGTGCCATGCGTGAGTCTGGATGTGAGGTGGACGATGGCTGACCTGTTGAGGGCGTTACACATCTCGATGGTGACCAGCACAGACAGGGCCATGGTCATGGGGTACGGAGACTCGAACACATGGCACTCCAGATCCTGGAAGTCAGGATTATCAGGAGAACACTGCAGGAAATGACTCTGAGAGGACAAGAGAGAATACATGCTTAGTTACTACTACTACTGCTGCTACAACATCAAAATAATACTATTTAAAATAAATATGACTTGCATAATTATGTGAATACATTACACTTAACAACAACTATATACACACACACACACACACACACACTTATATGCCCATATACATTAAATTATACACATATACAAAACAATAAATAAAAATTATTATAAAATACATTAAATTATTAGTGCTGTCAATCGATTTAATTTTTTAATTAACTAATTAATCGCACATTTTCTGAAAATAATTGTGATTAATCCCACCTAACATTAAAAAAATTTAAATATACTTTTATATTGCAATAATTTTTAAAATTAATGTAGAAACAACAAAGACAGTATTTTGAATATTTGTTAAATGGCATCTTTTTTTGATTACAATAATTTTCCCCCCTAATATTTAACCATTAACTGTAGCCATTCAACATTACAGTACTGAGAGCTATCAATTTTAACAATTATTAGACTTATTAGACATTATAATGAATGCCATATTTACCTGTGCCCTTCATCAGAAATACAGAAACTATAGTTTAAGTCATCAAACAATAAATTCTAAATTAAATATAGATGAATCCTTAAAGCTATAAAATTTATTTTCTCTTTTTTATTTTTCTTTGATTAACAACAACTATCACAACAGCTGGTTATTAGGTTGTTTTTAGGTTGCCTTTTCTGACCCACTTCAAGTCTTAAAGTCTCTACTAATGAACTGCCGAGTCTAATCGGGTGTGTTAGATGAGGAACACAGTGCTAGGATGCTCCAGGACAATTCTGAAAACCATTTCAGAGACATGTTCTTAATGTAACTCATATATAATATATTAAATGCATGCACAGTTTTAAGGCAGCTTTAATTGCCTTTCTGGTAACTTCATGACTTAACCGACCGCGCCATTGCAAGCATGTAGTTTCATTTGTGCTTTGATATGAAAAGATATAGGGTACAGTGTGGGCCGGTGCCTTTGTGTGCACTGTACCCTTTCCACACTCATTTGACTCGCACCTCTTTTTATCTTTTGCGAGAAAACGACAAGAAATGGTTTTAATGGATTGCAAGAGAGCGACAAGAAAAAAATACACACGCGCAAAAGTCTTAAATGCCAGTTACATTGACTTTTAAGACTTTTACATTGTTACAATTAAAGAAATATATTAGAAATAAATGTTGTTCTTTTAGAACTCTTTTTTTTCTATTCCAGAAAAGCAGAAGCTGCAATCTTTCAAAGATAGGTCAGTAGTTAAATTGTTTAAATGACAAATATGTCACAGAAGTCTACTTTTGATGAGAAGAATTTAGCATTTATATGCTATTGCATCAGACGTAGGTCTATAGATGTAGTCACACACATGACATTTATTCAAAAACTGAGATATATACCAGCTGGTAAAATGTGATCATTGGACCGTCATCAGCAGAAATAAACCACCAGGCTGCAGCTCCTACAGTCGCAGCACCCACATAACCTGAGAAACACAACACACGTGAGAGAACACAACACTTATCAGACCAGCAAGACTGGATACATTAATAGACGACAAGCTAGAAAAATGTACATAAGCAAGTTTTTTTTACATTTTTTATAAATCACAGCCATTAGGCTACATTAATCATGTTTGTGACTCACAGCCGATGGCCAAGTATCTGAAAAAGAGCCATCCAGAGATGAGGGGCTCTTTGGCGTTGCGAGGGGGCTTGTTCATGATGTCCAGGTCAGGAGGGTTGAAGCCCAGAGCGGTGGCAGGAAGACCATCAGTCACCAGGTTCACCCACAGCAGCTGGACAGGGATCAGGGCCTCAGGGAAACCCAACGCAGCGGTGAGGAAGATACTGCAGAGGAGATCAATATATCAGTAAAAGACAAAAACAAATGAAACGGATCTGAAAACCACGACTGCACGGACCAGACGACCTCGCCCACGTTGGAGGAGATGAGGTAGCGGATGAACTGCTTCATGTTGTTGTAGATAGCTCTGCCTTCCTCAACGGCAGCCACAATGGTGGAAAAGTTGTCATCAGCGAGGACCATTTCCGAGGCTGTCTTGGCCACGGCAGTGCCAGAGCCCATGGCGATGCCAATCTCTGCCTTCTTCAGGGCAGGGGCATCGTTCACGCCATCTCCTGTCTACAGAGACACAACCGCTCAGCCAATCAGAACAAACACAGTTGTGCTGCGTCCGTTAGGGATAATTCATCCAAAAATGAAAATTCTGTCATTGATTACTCACTCTCATATAGATCCAAACCCATAAGACCTTGGTTTATTTTCGATAAAATCCAAGAGTTTTCTGACGCTGCATAGACAGCAACAGAAATGCCACGTTCAGGGCCCAGAAAGGTAGTAAGGACATCTGTAAAAAGGTCCATGTGACATCAGTGGTTCAACAGTTAAGTTAATGAAGCTACAAAAAAAATTTGTGGGCAAAGAAAACAATAATAACGACTTCATTCAACAATTTCTTCTCTTCTATGTCAGTCTTGGACACATATTGTTGAATAAAGTCATTATTTTTTATTCTTTCTCATAGCTTCATAAAAATGAAGGTTGAACCACTGATGTCACGTGGACTATTTTAACGATGTCTTTACTACCTTTCTGGGCCTTGAACGTTGTAGTTTTGTTGCTGTCTATGCAGGGTCAGAAAACTCTTGGATTTCATCAAAAATATCTTCATTTGTCTTCCAAGGACGAACGAAGGTCTTATGGGTTTGAAAAGACATGAAGACTGTGCTGACTATTTTTAGTTTTGGGGCAACTATCCCTTTAACACCATATGGCTGCATACCATGGCAGTGATCTCATCAAAGCCCTGCAGGAACTCCACAATCTTGGACTTGTGTGAAGGCTCGACGCGTGCAAAGCAGCGGGCAGCCATGACAGCTTTGCGCTGGTCGTGAGGTGAAAGGTCGTCGAATTCACGGCCAGTGAAGGCCATTTGGTTGACGTCATCGTCCTCTGAGAAGATGCCGATGCGTCTGCAGATGGCCACAGCCGTGCCTTTGTTGTCGCCGGTGATCATGATGACCCGGATGCCGGCGTGGCGGCAGAGCTTGATGGAAGCAGCTACTTCCGTACGAGGAGGATCCAGCATGCCCACACAACCCACAAAGGTCAGATCCGACTGACAGATGGGGAGGAGAGGGAAATGAAGGGAAAAAAATTTAATAAAAACTTTAGTGGGTTCAATTCCACAATGGATAACTGTTAGCTAGATGCTAACTGGCTAGATGGAGACAGCTAGCTAGACACAAAGATGGTTTATTAGATAAAGTGGATAAATACATTTCTAGATAGTTAAATACTTCACTAGATAGCTAACTAGTTAGAAAGCTAGTCAGACACACAAAAATTATATTAGATGCTGGATGAAATTACCTAATTAAATACTTTATCAGACAGCTAACTAACTTTAGCAGGATAAAAAACTATTTTATTAGACAAGTGTAACGTTACTTTTTTGGCGTACTGATACCCATTTTTATAAACACAGTTTTACTACAAATACCATGGTTAAACTACGGTTAGTTTGTGGTTACCATCAGTCTGAAAATGTATCAATCAATATGGTTTTATTCGTAGTAAAACCATGGTTCATTTTTGTTAGGGTGAATTGTTTAATAAACAATCAGCTAACTAAATGGATTAAAACCATCAATCTACCAACAACTTTAATAATCTAATAGTTTATTAGATGGCAAGCTACATAAAAAAAATAAAAATACTTTATTCGAGCGCTAACTAGCTATATGAATAAATCGGTTACAAGACAGCAAAAAGCTAGTGGGACAAAGATATTAGATAGCTTGATGTGTTATTAGATAGCTTACAAGCTAGCTAGTAATTAGACTGCCAACTAGCTAGATGAATAAACACTTCATTAGACAGTTAACTAGTTTGATAGTCTATTAAATGGGCAGCTAGTGAGACAAAACTATTTGTATATGTTTTTGGAGATAGCTAGATACATTACTATACAGCTAGATGTTAAACAGCTAGATGAACAGTTTAATGGACAGTAATCCACCAAGATGGAAATAAACCTTTTAGATTGTTAAATATTAGACAGTCACCTCATACTGTGCGAAGCTGGCCGTGTCTGACAGGATCATCTCCTCTTTCTTCAGTGGGCTATCACGGGTGGCCAGTGCCAGGCAGCGCAGGGTATCACGGCCAGTGCCGTACTCTTTGATCACAGACATGATCTTATCCTTGATGCCCTGAGTCAGGGGAGCCCTGGATCCACCCACACGCACATATGTGCACCTCTCAATCACTCCCTCTGGAGCTCCCTGTAGAAGACAGCCCAACTTATCAATCTGAAACATTTGCCAATATAACAACTCCGTAAACAACAAACCAGTTTCCGGTTAGCACCTTGACAAACATCTTAGCAGAAGAAGATCTGGCTTTGTTGGGGGAACAGTACACAGACATGGACTTCCTGTCTCTGGAAAACTCCAGGGTGAACTCCTTTTTCATCAGATGCTTGATCACCTACACATACATATTGAGTTATTAAATCATGTTTAAATAAGCGCTTGCATAATTCTTTATTAAAAACCTGTTAACTGTCATCATTAAATTCAAACATTGCATTACTATGAAATTATTGTTACAAAATTTTTTCAGTCATGCATTATAAAAATGAAGGTTTGGATCATGCACTTTTAAGTCTAATGTTCAAAAATGTGAGTGACAGTTAACCGGTTAATTGTATAATTATTTACTGAGTTGCAGGCGTTGGCTCTCTCGATCTTTGACAAGCTCCTGACGTCAGTGTCAAAAACGTTCATCTTTTCCACCAGGCAGGTCAGAGCTGTCTCCGTGGCCTCTCCAACCTTCTCATAAACGCCTTTAGACTGAAAGAGAGTTGGAAGTTATCATTTAGGTACATGCTTCATGCGTGGAACTGAACTTCTATTAAAGCTTTTCATCATGATGGTTCTACTGCCAGGCAACATGGTTAGAGATAGTATTGTCACGGTACCAAAATTTCAGTATACGGTACCGATACCAGTGAAAATCCACAGTTCTCTGTACCAATTTTGGTACCAAAGCAAAATACAAAGATATGCTAATAAAAAAAACAACAACAACAAAAAAAAAAACGTATCACTAAAAATAAAACCAATGCCATTCTTTAAACGTATTTTTTGGTAAATAAAGGGGATTTGCTATTAAAATTAAAACATGGAAGAAATATTGTTTGATTTATTTCTATTTTTTTTTATAGTAGTAGCAGTATCACATACATTCTACTAAATAATAGTAATATTTCTAGCACAATGCCTTTATGTACAAATGAACCTTTATTTTGACAGGTTACCATAAAATACCCTTAAATTGATACTGGTTTTACTCAGTTGAAACGGTAAAAAGCTTGTGAAGTGACTCAGAACAGTACTGGTGATGTAGTTTTTGTATTTATGTCCTCACTGAGACGGCAGCTGCTGAAATAACTGCAAGCGTCACGCACAGTATATATAGTAAACAAACGTTTTGACCACACTAGTTAGAGATGTAATCAAATTAAGATTATTATTCCAAGAATGATTATCATATTAAAGAATGATTATCATATTCATATTAAACTACATTAAAACATGACACTGGCCAGAGACATTCACGATGACAACATCTCACACTAGTGTCCAAAAAAAAATTAAAACTTTCATATATTATTTTATTATTTTTTTAAAGGAACTTAATATCTTTTATGTAGCACAGATACATTAAATTGAGCAAAAGTCAGAATAGTCACAACAAAACTATATTTTAAATTAATGCTGTTTAAGTTTTCCATTAAGATATTAAGCAGCACAATGGTTATTAATATTGATAATAATTAGAAATGTTTCTGAGCAGCATTTTCTGAAGGATCATGTGACACTGAAGACTGGAGTAATGTTGCTGAAAATTCAGCTTTGCATCACAGGAATAAATTAAATGTTAAAATATATTACAATAGAAAACAGTTCTTTAAATTGTTGCAATTTTCCACAGTATTGCTTTGCCAATTGTTCTGCTTTGAATGCATTCTTGATTAAATGTCGGCAAAAAATTAGGTATTATATATGTAATTACATATTTTTATATATGATAGATAGATAGATAGATAGATAGATAGATAGATAGATAGATAGATAGATAGATAGATAGATAGATAGATAGATAGAAGTTTCTTAAATATTTAACATTTTCTAAATTTAAAGTAATGGACATTATTTCTTGTATCATCCAGACTAAGAAAGGACAATTAGTAAACATACCTCATTAAAATCCAGGGAGGAATCGTTACACAAGGCACAGATAGTCGCCAGCTCCACCAACCCGTCATACTGCCAGCTTTTCACTACTCTGTTATCAAGAAAACTGAGCAAACAAAAATAATGATCAATAAACCACCTACTAAAACAGAAGCTGACAAACATGTGAAATCATAGGCATCCGTTTGACTGCTGTACTACCAGTAAATATGAGAGCAGAGACAGAACACTCACACATCTCCTTCAGGAGCGTATGTGGATCCAGAGATGGTGAATTCAGTCAGTGAGCACTTATCTCCCTCAGCCTTGTCTATGATGAACATCTGAAACACAGACACAATGTTAAAGAAATAGTTTTGGCAGAAATAATAACAGAATTTTGGGTGAACTGTTCCTTTAAGAAACCAGTCATTAACTAGATGCATCAGCATTCTGTCAGTCTTGAAGGAGTTTGTTGGAAAGTTAACTGACAGAAGATGGCAGCATAAGCATGTATTAGCCTAAGAAGATTATATGTGTGCAATGACTCAGGCTGCTGTAATTCTGTCCTGTGTGTTATTGTGTTTAAGTAAATACAGAAACTGGCAGAACAGCAAGTGGGAGGGGGCTGAAAGCACACAGAGATGGAGAGATGAAACACTGCTTGTTCTGCCTTTGTGTCGCAGACTTTTAAAGTTCAAAATACTCTAACATCCGATGAAGAGAAAAAAAAAATCATAATTCTGAAAATACAGCCATCCATCACTGAACTCATTCCTGCATTTCTGCAGAGCGAGCAGCCCAGTCCGATGACAGAGATCTTTATCAGTGAAGTTCAGGAAGCTGCACCAAAACACTTCATTTCCACAGAATGACAGAGGATTTTTAACTGACCAAAAAAAACCCCTCAGAATAAACAGATCTTCTGACTGAGTACTGTGGGAAATATGCAGGAGGACAAAGACTGAGTGCAATCAGCATGTGTTTACCAATGTATTCGAAGTTTCCAGTGACAAGCACCTTTTCCGTCCACACTGAGCTTTAATAAAGGGTTCAATGTTTAGTTGAAATTGATATTGTGATATTGCTTTTATTAAATCATATCAGGCTGCAATTTAATTAAATAAGTATATGTGCAGCACATTTCAGATCAAATTTTTCCAGTGTTTTCAGGGTCAACAATTTGAAAAATGAAGCGTTTTTAAACCTGTTGCCAACAGATGAGAAGCTTAAGGGCTTCCTACAGGTTTCCATAGCCTTACTATAACAATATAACAGTATTATTATATTTATTGTAATAAAATACAGAGCTGGGTAATAGTTGATTACATGTAATCTGGTTTAGGTAATCAGATTCCGAAAATTAAAGAGCCAGTAAGATGAAAATTCTAAGCTTCCTATCACTGTTTATAAGTCCTGTACATTAGGTTTAAATCCATAGAAGGTTAAAAAACATTGTCATTTTGTCAAAATATCATTTTAAAATTACCTCAATTCTCAGAGATCCCCAAACGGTTCGCGCGAAGCTGTTCAAAAGATTCAGTTTCCTAGTATACTGTGTTCTGATTGGTCAACTAACATAGTCAGGTTTGATTGGTTGTTCTGCACACACCTCCACGGTAAACTATGCATTAGCATCTGTTTGGGGTGAATTATGTCTTATTTCTCTCACCGCGAAGCAAACAGTAAAATAAAAAACTTGAACAGTCTCGCTGCTTTTTCTTCTGTGTGGGTCTATTCAAGCCGCGCGCTTCAGTTTGAATCTGAATAGCGCATTCAGCGCGGGGGCGTGGTCACATTAGATATAACGAAGGGAGATATGAAAAACAGACATCGCGTTGTTTTCATATGGATTACTTTATCACAGAATATCTGTTTTCGGCAGCACTTGTTTAGTTTTAAAGAAGACATGTCAAGCTTTCTATAGATATCTCTCTCATGTCTCTTCATTGAGTATTCACGGAGTTACACTTCATTTTAATGATGTGTTTGTACATGACGATCAGCGCAGACAGGCTGCAGACAGCACACATACTGATAAGACGCTCGGGAGAAAACAGACACATAACTTCATAATCATTCTTCGCGTTGTGATTCGGCGATGCTTGTTGGTCTAAATAAAGTTGTTAATGAACCCTCTTTTGTGGCCAAACGCTTTGAAAATCCCGCTGTACTCACCGAGATTAGAAAAGCAGTCATCAGTGAAATGTTGTGAACACAACAAAAGGGATTTGTTGTACTGCTCTGGTATTGTGGTAAAAATGAATTTTAGCCATTCTTCTGATTTTCATTCTTTGGCAGTGAAAATAAAACAAACGGTCTCCTCGACATGATGCTATCACACCAACCAGAGCGTCTGTGTGTGGGGCGGGTCAGAGTTACGTTTCTCCCAACACTGTAGGCGGAGATTATTATGCAAAGTGCTCCTAGTGACGTACATAGAGATGGGCAAAAGATTTGAAAACTATAACGACTCGTTTCAGCGATTCAGAGTCGACTCCTTACTTTAGAAGCCAATAACTTTATAAATCGTGTACTTTTTGGATTAATTATTTGCACATTGTTTACACTGATGGACAGCTACATCATACACTGTAATACAGGTAATTTTTGATTTCCCATCTGTGTGGCTCTTTAAGTACTTGTAATTAGATTAAATTGCATTCTAAAATAATTGTAATCAGACTACAGTAACTTTATGGATTACATGATTACATTTACACAACAGATTATATGTGACCATGTACCACAAAACCAGTCTTACATAGCACGGGTATATTTGTAGCAATAGCCAAAAATAAAAAATAATCGATTTTTCATTAGGATATTAAGTAAAGATCATGTTCCATGAAGATATTTTGTAAATTTCCTACTGTAAATATATTCAAAATTAATGGTTGATTAATAATATGCATTGATAAGAACTTTATTTGGACAACTTTAAATGTGATTTTCTCAATACTTTGATTTTTTTGCACCCTCAGATTCTAGATTTTCAAATAGTTGCATCTAAACCAAATACTGTCCTATCCTAAAAAAAACATGCACCAATAGAATGCTTATTTATTCAGCTTTCAGCAGACGTATAAATCTCAATTTCAAAAATTGACCCATATGGTTTTGTGGTCCAGGGTCACATATACAGTACTATATACAAATACCCTCACCTACTTAAATTCCCCAATGAAATGTAAATTTGATTTTATGTGGCATTTAGTTCATGTTAATTCATTCATGAACATTCTTGAGGTCATCGTTGTCCTAGGTACTCCTAAAAGTTGATAAAAAACACTTACATGCCTCATATATGCTATTAAAATGATTTAAAAAAAAATTTCAGGCTAACACACTTTGTAGGGTTTACGCACAACAGGGTTGTGTGCAAATCTTTGCATGTTTCATGGAGTTATTAAGTGCACTTAACCGTCTGTAGAAAGCCTAGGAAGCCTAAACTGCTAAAGAAAGGGCTCACCCTGCAGACAGACATCTGGTTGGTGGTGAGGGTGCCGGTTTTGTCAGAGCAGATGACGGAAGTGCAACCCAGTGTCTCCACAGAGGGCAGAGAGCGGACGATGGCGTTTTTCTTGGCCATACGGCGGGTCCCGAGAGCCAAGCAGGTGGTGATGACAGCAGGAAGACCTTCAGGGATGGCGGCCACGGCCAGAGCGACGGCAATCTTGAAGTAGTAAATGGCTCCACGGATCCAGGAGCCTCCGTGGACGGGGTCGTTGAAGTGGCCGATGTTGATGATCCACACGGCGATGCAGATGAGAGAGATGACTTTGGAGAGCTGCTCACCGAACTCATCCAGCTTCTGCTGCAGGGGCGTCCTCTCCTGCTCGGTGGACGCCATCTCGTCACGGATTTTACCGATCTCTGTGTTCACACCTGTGGCCACCACCACACCTATAGCTTTTCCCGCAGCTATGTTGGTTCCCTGAAATGCACACATTTAAATGTACAGTCGTTTGCACCAATAAGATTTGTGAATTCAAGTTCAGCTGAAGTCTAAATTTCTTACTGAGAATAACATGTTCTTCTTGTCCTGATTGACAGCACGGGGATCTGGCACGGGGTCGGTGTGCTTAATGACAGAGACAGACTCGCCTGCAACACAACAGAATTTATAATAAAACACAGCTAAGATACTTGACACTTAAAAAACACATACAACTGAACCTAATGCTTCGTTACCTGTCAGAATAGACTGGTCCACTCTGAGCGTGGTGGACCTAATGGCACAGATACGGATATCGGCTGGTACCTTGTCACCCACTAGAAGGAGAACAAAAAAAAGTAGGTACAAATAAGTCAAATCCTCAGTTTCATAACACAGTTAAAATTAATGCATAAAAACAAAAAATGTACTGCAACACAAAATATATGCAAATCAGTAGGGTCCAATGCGGTTTCAAACAATAATGACTGCCAATAATGACTACCAAAAACAATAAAAAAGTTTCTAGTGACATGCAATTTTTAAATGAGCTTTAATAAAATAAATGAAATTGATATTATGATATCGCTTTTACCAGATTAAATCAGCTTTTGTTATATTTGCAGCACGTTTCAGAGCAAAGCTGTTTATTTACACATGATCCGGTGTTTTCATAATTAACAATTTGAAAAAAATCAGCATTTTAAACCTGTAGCCAAAATATCCTCAAAGCCTCAGCTTCATAACAAAATAAAATAATAATAACTCTACAAAAAACTATGCAAATCAGTTTTCAGAGGTCCAATGTTGTTTTGAACCACAATCACCATTTAAAAAATATTTAAACAATTGAAATATTCTTCAAATTATTATCATTTACATTTTGCAAAAAAAAAAGTGTCAAAAAAGTTTTGACTGACACAAGGGTGAGTGAATGATACATTTTCAATGTTGGGTGATCTATCCCTTTACATAAACACATAGGTTAAAAACAACCCTCTTTGCAAGACAGTCTGGCTTATGAGTTATGAAGATACTCGAGTTCCACGATGCATCATTAAACTTGCAATGTCAGTGCAGAAATAATATTTTGTTTAAAAAATAAAGTTTATCTTCTATGATCATACTTTAACCTCAAAACTGTGTATAGTAGTTTATTTTGTTGCTTTTTTTGGCTTGAATATTATAATGTGTTATATATCCACACATATTGCAGAGAACACAACATTCAGAAAGAATATTCCTAAATGTCTTCTGAAATCTTTTCCTGACTGATGAATATGCTATGCAAGATGAACCATGGCATACTCAAATCAAATTAGGATCTTTAATCAAATCTACTAGTCCCTTTTGTACAGTGATAAAAATGAATTAAAGGACTTCAAGAGAACCAGCAAGAGAAAGAGAGAGTGTGATCAACTGGGAGGTGTTACACTCATAACGATGGCATTCAAGAGCAGCTCTAAGGAGCACGTTTGAGAATCTTTCTTAGGCAGCACTTAGCAGCATAAAGTGTCTATTAGCTCATCTGTCCATGTTAAACATTAACATATCCATCAGTGAATGTCCTGGGAATCTGCTTGGCCAGCATGTGGAGTGTGGCAGCATGATAACAATGGGTGCTGTTGGCTTTGGCACAGATCATCACATGTGTGTGCAACAGAATCTCTGCACTGTGGATTAACAAGCTATGCTTTCACCACGATCTGTGATGAGCTACAGCGACAAAGTCACACACACACACACAAGACAGTGACGGCTTTTCTCAGAAAGACTTAATGGGGCTCAATTGCAACTTTTAGCCACCTAAATCAGGAACAAATGTAAACAATTAAGTCCAGCCCCCAGAAGGTCACCCAGCACTGTTTTTTTTGTAATATATTTTTATTTATTTTTATATTTTTATAATGAAATAAATATACAATGGACATAAATATATGCATTTATGTAATCTGTGCATATGTAATTATTTTAATATACATTTAAATAAATAAACAAACTTGCATTACAAGCCTCCATCCACAACTTATAAACCTTTTTTTTTATATAAATATTTTTAAATCTTTTTCAAAACTTTCAAATAAGCACTTATAAAAGCAAGTTTTCCTTGACAAACTTGGCTTTTCTAATAAAAAAAAAGACAGTTAAATGATTCTCAGTTAATTTTACTTGCTTCTCAAATTGGAGTCATCTTGATCTCGTTTATTACCTCAACTCAAATTCAATACAAATTCAGGAATTAAAACATAATATAAAAGGCTTTTTGATGCAGTTTTGAACACTTCACAATGGACACCCCTGAATGAAACTGTGGATTAGATGGGTAGGAGCTTAAGCTTTTTTTATTTTTATTAAAAGGTCCATACTTCAAATTACATGAAAACGTTTCATTGAGATGCTTAATTGTGCTGCTGACTGAGCACCAAAAGGTGAGAATGACGGGTCTATTCAATTTCGCTCTAGCTGAGAGCTGATTCATGACTTAAGAGAGGCCCGATGGCACAATTCACAAGTGCGTCAACGCTTTCCAGAACATAGCAGCATTTATCAGTGGGCATATACAAAAAGCCCCAGCGATGAGCTATTTCAGGCGTATCTGGCCTCCAGGTAGAAGAGTGACCTCCAAACCTCTTAGTTGTTGGAGTTCTCTTTCCACCCACTGTATGCGCTCCACCTCCTCATCGGCCATCGAAGAGCATGGAGAGCCCAGAACAAACCCAGCAAAAAAGCCCTACACAACACCCACACAAGATCTCACCACATGTTCAGCTCAGTACTGAACTACTAACAGAACGTTCCAAGTCCAAGAAAGAACACATTGGAACGGAAGATGCAGCATATACATGTATTTCAGCGGTCATATCAAAAAGCACTAGTATCTTAAAATAACTTTAGCATGCATGAATCAGCAGGGTAAGATAGCTTCCTTTAAAAGTTTATGCTTACATCAGTCCCAGCTTTCATTCCTCTGCTCTTTATAGCAACGCAGGACGCAGGGGTCAAACAGACATGCCTGCTCTTTACTTGCCATGTCATCATAGTATAGCCATCAGATTGGCATGAAAAAGGTTCTCAAGCTTATTGGAACAAACTTAAAAATGACTATTGGACGACCGATATATTGAAAAGGCCGATTTAATATATATAATATTTAGTAATATTTGTTCAGATGTTATGGACTCAGTTGCTTCATTGATATCTAACTCATCAAACCCTCATCCATGGATTAATAATAGCAACATTCAAGCTCTTCATTAGATCTGTAGGAGGGCAGAAAGAAAATAGAAAAAGGACGAGCTTTAGATCTCTTACAAGCTCTTAAAGATTCACTGGCCAACTATCAGAAAACTGTAAGAGTAGCTAGGAATAAATATTTTTCTAATGTCACTGCCAAAATCCAGCATAAACCTGTTGTTTCTTTTTGCTACTATCAACCCTCCAAATCAAATCTCTACAGAGATGTCCTGACCTATGTGAAAAATTACTCTGTTATTTTGTTACAAAAATAGCAGACTTATCAAAGACAATTCACCTCCGGCTTACACTTTTATTAAACCACATGTTTGTTGAACTACCCGGAGTGAGTTTGAGCCTACTGCCCTTGTTTCACTCAACAAAATTACAGATCAAGTCAAATCATCTTTATTTATACAGCGCTTTTAACAATACAGATTGTGTCAAAGCACTTTACAGTATTAAATAGGAAAATAGTGCATCAATAATGCAAAATAACAATAGTACAAACTAAATTTTCAGTTAAAGGCAGTTCCTCATTGAATTCAGTGATGTCATCATCCAGCTCAGTTCAGTTTGAATAGTATCGGTGCTATATATCTGTCAATGATATCACTGGATATTAAGTGTTTCCAACTAAGCATCCAGAAGTGATAGTGGCAAAGAACTGATACTCAATCGGTGACCGAATGGAGAAAAAACCTTGGGAGAAACCAGGCTCAGATGGGGGGCCGGTTCTCCTCGGGTCAGACAAAACCAGCAGTTCAATTCCAGGCCGCAGCAAAGTAACATTGTGCAGAGGACTCATCTGTTTCCTGTGGTCTTGTCCCAGTGGCCATCAAGGAGACAAGGTCTTCACTGGGTATCTGTCTCTGGAGCTCATCTAGGTGTCCTGGTCTTCGCTGACATTCAGGGATGTAGAGGTCCTTTCTAGGTGCTGATCCACCATCTGGGCTGGATATGTACAGGATCCGGATGACTGCAGTGACCATCACTAAAAGTCTTCTGCTTTCTCGCATGACACAATCCCTCCAATCCTCTTTTTTTAAAACAGATTTTAAATATGCTGGGACCTAGTTATAAATAAATGTCTCTGCACTGGAACTGTACCAGATCAGTTAATACATACAATAAGTCAGACCTCAACTGAAAAAAGTGAACCTAGATGCATCTATATTGTCTAACTTTACACCCACCTCAAATCTGCGTTTCATTACAATTTTTTTTTAAAGTGGTTGCTATACAATTACATGATTTTGAGTATGAACTTTAAAGCCTTACTGAAATGTATTGAGAATAAAGTCCAGCACAGTACCGAAACAGCTCTTCTTAAAGTACTAAATGACATCTATCTTTACCTGGCTCTAGTACTTCTTGATTTAACAGCAATGTTTGATATTATTAATCACACTATTCTTATTTCCTGCTTGGAACATTTCAGTCTACAGGGAAATATTCTAAAATGGTTCATATCTTATTTGACTAACCAATCTTTCTCCGTTAATATTGCTAATTTCATTTCTTCTACAGTGCACCTCGCTTGTGGAGTTTCGCAGGGATCCATTTAAGCTCCAAACTTATTCTCTTTGTAAATGCTCCCATTATGAGTTATCCTTGAGAAACATGGTATATCCTTCTATTCCTATGCCGACATCACTCAAATATACATGCTGATCAAAAAAGGAAATGCAAAGGCTTAGTTGTATTTATACAATGCTTTATAAATAAATAAAAGAAGAAAAGAAAATATATCATCTTTGTATCTGCCATCAGGCACCCTGGTCTCTAAGAGATCGGCATCGGCGGTCAAAAACCCAGTATTCGTGTATCCTTGCTGACAGGCTAGGGGCATCAAACACCTTCCAGGGCCCTGCCACTTGCTGCAAGGCTCCTCGGTGATAGGCGATGGTTACCAGGTCCAGCAGAATGTTTCGTGCCACCCTGGGTACTTGAATTCCCAAAGCATGCATTGTGCTGATGGGTAAGTCCAATGTGAAAGTGGCTGCATGAGGAGGAAGAGGGGTGGGACACCATGGGCACTTCCCTATAAGGTCATCTCTCTGAGTGAACAATAGGAACAGCTGGACCCCTTCCACTTGACAATACGGCTGCACCATCCACACTTCAAACTAATTGCACTGGTTTCCTCAGACAATCAGCAATACATAAAAATGACTGATTTTTGATGAGTGGAACAATGTAAAAGAAAAAAACATGTTTGGCTAGACAAGGACTTTCTGTTTGATGTTGTTAAAGACAATGTAATCAAGTGGCTTGATGGGTGATTGGGCAGGATACAATAATCAATAAAACCTCAAAACAATAGGGATGTAACGGTTAACTGCAAGCCAGTTGAAAATCGATTCAAGTAAGTGCCGATTCAAATCGGTTGAGATGCTTAACAGATCGCGATTCGTTTAGGGGTAGGATTTTATATGAATGCATTTCTGAGGGGAACTTGCTATCTTTAGAAAAGTTTAGATGGTATTTTTTCCTTTTCATCTTGCCTCTGTATAATGCATATTAACGTTCATAAGTGCAACTCTCTTTTGTTTACAGCAGAAACCAAATAAACGCAGAGAGTGAATCTCATAGCTCATCCACTGTTTAATGCGGATATTTTTATGTATAGTTTCACAAAACTGAAGTCAAAACATTGTTTTTGCTTAAAATTTCGAAATTATACAATCTAATTTATATGAAAATCTTCTCGTGTTGCATGTATGCCTCATCTTTGTTTGGATAATGATTAAAATGCAGTGGTTGCCTCTAATTTTGAATGGAAAGAGCACAGCCAAAGCCTTTTGTTTATATGAAGATATTTATTTGATTTGCGTTATTTATTTGAGGCTTGTTTTAAACTTTTAATTTAGTTTTGCAATTTAAATTTACATTATATATTTTTTTAAAAAAGCAATCAAAATTTAAAAAGTGCTATATTAGTATATTATTATAGTGTCATTTCAATTTCACAAAGAAATGTGCAGCATTTTGTCCAAGCAATTAAAAGGACACATTTAATTTATAATTCATCTTTAATCTCATTTTGTAAAAAATAAATTACAAATATATTGTGAATCGAATCAAATTGTGAGTTGAATGAAATGTTACATCCCTAATAAAAAACATTATATAAATTATGTATCTATTATCTCAAGAAAAAAAATCCAACTTTAGAAGTACACAATAGCATGTGGATGGCCTTAAAGCTATAAAAGACATGGATTAATTAAAAACTTTAAGATTTCTTAGCGTCTTACAGGAGATTCTTGCAAGGCTGATGAAATTGCTGCATTTATCATTGGATAACATTGTATTTAAAATGCCAGAATACCAAATCCTTACAACAGGCATTCCTCAAAGATTACACCTGAGGTTGTCTTCTACACCAAAGCACCTTGGTTTGGAATATCAAAGAGCATTGTAAATTATGCTAATTAAAGCATCAGATGTGCACTGAGAGGACTGTGAGGTGGCCCACATGCTGAGCTCGGCCCTGCACAGAACTGATAGTCTGTCAGGGTGCCGCTGGCAGCATTTGTAATTCTGTTCATGACTAAACCGGTAACAGTCCCAGAGTCCACTGCAGCGAGTGTGCTGAGCCGAGGCTTGGACTGCGGCATGCTCACAACCCACAGCAGGAGCAGAGACAGAGATTCAGAGGCAGAGAGAAAGACCACAGGAAAGCACTTTAAACGATCAGCGCAGATGTCACACAATGAAATGCTTTCCAGATTCAGCCAAAAAGCTCCAAGTGACCCGCTCTTCCTAAATTTATTGCATACAGTGTCGGTCGGGCAAATGATATCACATCCCTATGTGCAAGAATGCACTGAGACATTGTGCAAAATTAAAGCACTACAAAACAAATGCATTAATGGACAGTTTACCCACGTTCAGTCCCAAGCACCAACCCCAAAACAGCACTATTCCACAAATGACCTTGTCAAGGTGACATTGCAGTCTGTCTGGATCATTTCTGACGTCACGGGCTGCAATTCTGTGGGTCGCTGCGGAAGGGGTGGGCGGTGGGCCCGGTGCCGACACCTGTCATCTACACCATTGTCAATGTGAGCTATAATTAAACCATTCCATAATTTGAACAGCCTTTCAGTGCTAAATATAACATCTACCACTATGCACAAAACATACAGCAGTGGTTCTACTGCAAAGAGTTAAAGGTTCAAACATTCTGTCAGTTCTTTCATGCATCAAATGACCACATCCATCCCAAAAGTTGATGATATCTACATGGAGATGCTTTCACGCTTTAACATCACAGACTCAGTCTTCAAAAACACTTATTAATACTAGAAACCAGGGGCCTCATCTATAAAACAAGCATATGATTAGATTTGATCCTAAACATGAAAATTTTTTGTCAAAGGCAGGACTGCATGACTCTTTTTTTTTTTCAAACGAAACTAAAAGTGCGATGAGACTTAGTGCTATGATAAATCGTGAAGGCTGTATTTTCATTAAATAAAAAAAGATGTGCACAGATAAATCATTTACAATAAACATTGCAATATCCCATTAAAACAAGAATTGTCAATTGTCTGATTTCATTGTGACGTTAAGCTTGATGGTTCATTGTTTGGAAATTAAGCCATATTCATCAGTACTGTCATTTTACAGTTCTGTTAAATTGATTCGCTTTCTTAAATGCTCCTTTTTTATTTTACAGTGAAATATTATTATAGTAATATTTCTTATGTTTAATTTTTTTTTTATTTACCACCACCACCACAACTACTACCACTAGTACTATTATAATTATTAATATTGTTGCTGTTATTATTTTTTTATAGTTATATATTGATATATAATTACAACATTTATATTGTGATATATTATCACAAATTATGCAGCCCTACAAGCACAATGAACCTGCAGGGTTTTTTTTTTTTACATGCAAGTTACATTTTTTCTGATTATTTTGTAATACGTCACACTTTTGGATCAAGGAGGAATAAGAACTTTGATCAGATAATGTGAACTTAAACATAAGCAAAGGAATCTTTAATTAAATCATGATTTTAAAATAATTTGAGAACCATAAAACGAGATGCTTTTAGGAAGGTGCATTGTCTGTAGGACCATTTGGGAAATTATCATTTTGCTATATCACATTTCACAACACATTTATTCACGTTCTCTAGAAGTCTTTATTAATGAAGTTCTAGGTATTTAAAAAATAATAATAAAACCGCAATTCTTCACATACCACATTAATTAATTGCAAGAGTTCAGAGAAATTTGAAAGCCATCTCCAAAGGAATATAAAGCAAAACTATGAGAAGCAAACAAAAAGAGCCAAAAATGGAATGGATATAGCTATGCTTCTAGGTAGAGCATGAGAACTGACCAATGTGATAAGGACCGACGCACACAGTCTATTGAGAATCAACAGGTGCAACCAAAAATACCTACGCTCCTATAGCGGAGCTGTACGGAGTCCATACAGGGACCGGAGAGATCAGAGGCTGTAATTACCTCATAACAACAGAAGTACAGTTACCACACAAATAACTGCATTCAGAGAAAAAAAGTGAGTCTTAAATTATATAAAGGCTGCACTTACCAGCGACCTCCACAATGTCTCCAGGCACAATGTCTTTGGCTTTGATCCTCTGTACGGACTTCCTGTCCTGACGGTACACCTTGCCCATCTCTGGCTCATACTCCTTAAGGGCTTCAATGGCATTTTCTGCATTACGTTCCTAAGATGGAGAGAATCAAATGTGAATAAAGTAGATTGTATTCACTTGCAAATTCAGCATTTGAGATTGGGAAGGGACTATCTGTTAGACAGATGTGAGAAACCTGTTTGATAACAGTAATCATTTTCTCAAATTGTGCAGAAATTACACCCTTCCCCTGTAATTATTCAAAATTCATAACTCTTCATGCTCTACTGACCTGCCAAACACCTACGATGGCGTTAGCTATAAGAATCAGTAAGATTACAAAAGGCTCCACGAAGGCAGTGATTGTTTCTTCTCCCTCCTCAAACCATGCTAATACCTGCAATAATAAAAAAAAAAACACATAAAAAAAACAAGTCAAGTCCCGTAAGATCTAATCAAGCATTTCACATTCAAAACACCCTGTGGATATTTCAAGACCAGTAGATCAAGATTCTAGATGAGACACGCCAGTAACATTTGCATTCTCATAACGGATTCAACACAGCCTGTTTACAAATGAGATTCTGTTTGGATTGCATAATCTGCGTGATTTTAAACTAGAAGTTTAAACCCAGGAAAACTGAACAAGCTGCATGACAAAAGCCAAACGCAGCAGTAAGTTTTAATGACAGGAAATAAAACTCTTACAGTTCACTGCAGCCGCCGCACGACAGCTGTTATTTCCCTCATTTAGATGCATTATTACATATGAAATCCTCTTAATATAAGCACCAGCAACACATCACTAAGCATAAATTTTCTTATCAACTTAGTGAACAGTTTTGGTTTGCACCTTTAAAAATTGAGTTGCATGATGATTCTCAGACACAAAGTCCTTAGATGCACTGCTTGAAGGTCAAATGCAGAGACTGAAGCCCTCCAATCAACATCTTGGTGGAGTTCTCGCGAGACAGTGGAGTTACTGGTCTGTCTGTGGTAATGAGAAGCCTGCAAATAAAGTTCAGAGGCCCAATTTGGCCTGCAGAGATGCTCTCGAAACACCGCCAACTACTAGACAGCTGTCAAACCACAGACTCCAACACCTCAGTATCACTCCGCTGGGCAATGCTGACATGCCTCTCTCCTTCCACCCAACCAGCCAGTTCAATCTCATCAGCCATGTAGATGTATTGTAACTAATGATTTTGGACAGCCAAAGCATAAAAGATCCTTACTTTTTAAAAACAAATCCAAATCATGAAAAAATAATGTTTCATTTAAATATGTTAGACAAACTAATGTTAATTTAATTATATATTAAATGAATACATAATTGAATCAATATTTAATATCTTCTATCTTTCATATAGGATATTAATTACTATACAGACAAAAGTATATTTCATAAATTAACCCATGTGCCATCTGTACCAACAACCTGTACTTGCTAAGCTAAACCACCACTATAATAAGCACTGTTCCTATACATAAATCTGATTGACAGCCTAACTACACAACCCTCCAAGTCTCCAAGCACACAGTCATGTCTTTTTATTCAGTGGTAAACTAACTAGGCTAATTAATCTAGAGGTCCTTAAATCACAACTGTAAAACTGTAAAAAATCACAGCAGTGCACTACTAAGACATCTTGTTTGGCAGCTAGTGACAGACACTCAATCTCACTGAATGCTGTTGTCACCATTCCTAAAGAGTTCCGCTTCCTCAGCTGTTCAGCCCTTCTGATCCACGAGTAACCCAAGATGAAGCATGCAAGACTAGAGGCGCTAACAAGACATCTTCACTTTCACAGCCCTTCCGGATAGCAGTCAGTGTTTATTTCAGTGCATATATCGCGATGATTTGTTTGTAGCGTAAAGCAATTAACACCCGACATAAATCTGTGCTGAATCAGGTCTAAGAAATGCCTATACTTACCCTATTTGCACTCAAGGAATAATTGCACAATAACAATAACAGTAGAAACCTGCTAGAACATGTTACCAGAATGTACTTACAAAAGATATACAAGCTGCCAGAAGAAGAATTCGCACAAGTAAATCTTCAAACTGCTCGAAGACAAGTTCCCATATAGATTTTCCTGTCAATCATCAAAATGTAATTATCAAAATCATACGAGGAGTACAATGATAAAATCATGTTATAGTTTAAAATGTTATATTACCTTCCTCAGCAGGCAACTCTGTGTTGTTTATTGAAGTATATGAAAAAGACAAAGTATAAAGTTACAAAAATGCATTGTGAATACATTCCCAAGCAGAAATGTATTTGATAAATTGACATTGATTAAAACCCAATTCATAACATTAAGAGCTGTGACTTTGTAAGAAACACAAATACTAGATTTGTCTTAAAACAAAACAATGCATAATGTTACTCTTCAGATGCCATATAAAATTTCAGCAGATTTTAAGCAAAAACTATTTTCATGTCCAAGCACCACCCACCCTGAGCGGAAAACTAAAAATGTGAATGAATATTTGGTTTTAATTCAAACTACTGAATATTTGGCCCCTGCTTTGAGTACATGCTGTGAAACATTTACAAGCTGTTTCTGAGCCGAGTGCTGACAGGAATGTTTTCCTCTTTATGAAAACATGATTCTGGATAGCTGAAGAAAGAGGAAAACTGGAGATAACACTTAGCTATGCTCGCTTTGATTCTCCAACAACATAATAAAGCGGAAGGGATGGAAGCATCCCTTTCAGCTTATTTCTGGCCTGTGTGTGCCTGTCTTCCACCTTGTCAAAGTCTTATGAAAATGAGTATGGCAAGCTGTATTAATAGAGCTGTAGTCAAGTCCGGCTTTGTCGAGTCCAAGTCAAGTCCAAGTCCAGGACTAGTCGAGACCGAGTCAAGACCGAGTCCAAAGAGGTTCGAGTCCAAGTCAAGTCCAAGTCCAAAAGTTTCGAGTCCAAGTCCAAGACCGAGTCCAAATGAAAGAAAAAAGGGTCCTCTTCAAGACCACATACTAAACTACTGATAATGTTTGTGATGCGAGAGAAAGCATATCTCCTATTCTAAGAAAATCATTTTACATTATTATTTGTAATGATCAAAAAGCATGTGCAAAGTAACAACTCTGTAGGACAGGGGTCTCCAAACTACATCCTGGATGGCCAATGTCCTGAAAAGTTTAGCTCCAACTGGCCTTAAAACACCTGGAAGATTAGTGTGTCTAGTAAGAGCTTGATTAGGTTCAAGTGTGTATAATTAGGGTTAAAGCTAACAGGGGTGTTAAACAAGATCCTGGGCCCTGTGCATAGGCAGTCCTGATGGGCCCCCATGGCCCCCACCCATGAAAATATCCAGGTAAAAAATATATATTTCAGATTCATACTTTTCAAGGGCCCTCTCTTCCTTTGGGGCCTTGCTAATGAGTACTGGTTTTACTCCCAGTCCGACCCTGGGAGCTAAACTTGGATAAACAAACAAAGTTTGGAACTGTAAGGTCAAATAATTTTTATGTACTTTATTTTTTGTTGACATTATATCTGTGGTCAAAAATGTATATGACTATGCCTAATTGGAACAGTGCACAGACACACGCAAAGCTCGGGATATGACAAATGCGCGCAGCAAGGCTAGAATGGATACGTTTGGCTCTACTGGACATGCGCACATAAATACAGCAAATTTTTTGTCCTACTGTGCTAGTGCTTGCATAGACTAGTCGAGCTCTGTCGGAAACAATCGACTACTCCAGCATGCATTAACCATAATGAATACAAAGTGTTTGCAAGTACGACGTGAATTTTAGAATTACAATATTGCGTGGAGCTGTTACTATATGACCTTATCTATGTTGCATGTAAAAATAAAATATGTAATGTAATAATTAGGGTTGTGCCTGAAGCCGAATACCTTATTCGGAATGGCAAGGATAATGGCTTAAAAAAACGAATAACGCTCAAGGAATAATTCTGCCTGAATACTCGGCTAAAGCTGACAGAGTCTGGTGTTTGCTAGATAACAGGTGAGCCAGGGGATCAGCGCCAGAAGTGAATGAATGTAAACTTTATGAGTGAAAAGAGAGCAAATCAAACACCGCATTGTTGTCGCCTCTCTGTTAATCTCTCAGAAATCAGAGCGTTGCAAGAGTAATTTTACCTATAATAATACATCATAGCTACACGTTATATTATTTGTATATATTTAAAAGGCAAATATTGAAAGCTACCATGATACGAATGAATGGAATAAGCACAGCGCGCTCACCAATCAAACAGCCGCGCTGCGCGTCTCAGTCTCTCAAAAACCAAATCAGTTCTCTCTCAAGAGTAGGCTAATAATCAGCTTTGATACGGATACATTGTCTACTTGTCCTACATGTTTGCATATTTACCTTTTGCTGGTTTGCGCGGCACACACACATCTGTTTAGTGAAGTTCATTAACATTAAGACTCGCTCAAAGTTTTCTGCGTAATGAAAATGTGCGCATTGAATGGATTCAGTCGTGTTCAAATGATCACTAAACGTTTGTCATGACATCTCTCTGCTTGCATGATAAATATTATTTTAGAAATTAATAATTATTTCAGTTTAACACGACATACTTGTTCAGTGATAACTACGAAAAATATATAAAAAGTCATAATGGTCTTATCAAGTAACTGTACGATGTTGTATCCGAATGCAGATAGGAAAAATTTTGTGATTGTTACAGATACAAATACTGGCTGTTACATGAAAATGTAAATATGTAATGTCATATATATTTTAAAGTTTTTAAAATTTACATATGTAATTGTTGCATAAGGCTATGCATTAATACGCGTTTATTGATAAAAAAAAAGGCTATCTAGGTGTAGACGTAAATAAAACACAATCTAACAGGTTGAAAATTAAATTAGGAACATCTAAACTTTTCAGGTAACAGTAAGTGCACCACTGGTCATGCACATCCTTTCCCGGAACAATACTGAAAGCTAAGGCAAGATGGAGAAACAGATTATCATAGTTGTACAAGGATAGCCATTTTTTAAATGAATCTATTAGCAGAGCTACTGCAAGTGATTTTAAGTGAATTCCATTTATTATTTGCTGAAACTTCTTCGTCATCATGGAGAGCGGGTCATGGTTGCCCAGCAACAGCAGACGCCACTGGAGCGCAAGCGCAGGCTACAGAGTGCTTTGGAAATAAGGAGAGCGGCGCGCCTAGCGTTTTCCACACGTTTTCAGTCGCGACATCATGCAAATGTGGTTTTGTTTTGAGGGAGAAATTTTTTATTTTATTTTTTTGCTGGACTCGGTCGAGACCAACTAGAAGACTTGGCGAGTCCAATGGCCAAGTCCGAGACAAGTCCGAGTGCAAATTCAACGAGTCCGAGACAAGTCCGAGACGACAGAAAAATGTCTCGAGTCCGGACTCGAGTCCAAGACCGGACTCGAGTACTACAGCCCTATGTATTAACATTTTTCGCTTAAAACTAAGAAGCATCCATTTTTATGGTTTTGAAACTTACTACTCCATCTGTGAGTAGCATCATAGGTGGAGCATGTGTAAAGCTTGTGAAGGCTTAGCCTCCCCCTGGCCACGGGGACTTGGAGAAAAAAGGCCACTAAATTGAACAAAAATGCCCCTGCAAAAATAAAATAGTTTATGTCGTTTGCGAACAAAATGTAAATGAATGGAAAGTGTCAATTGCGACATTAAATTAAGATCTGCTTATGTTGCACCATTTTTTTAAGCGTCTTTACAGTGTTGCACATTGTAAGCAGTCACACAAAATTTTTGTTGAGCTAAGGAATTCAATGACCAATCAGAGGTGCTCAGATTGAGTTATTGCTGAAACTCAGTTTTATTATTTCTCAATTTATTATATCTCATTTGTTTGCATTTACACAAGCAATTCCAGAGAGAAAAGGTGAAGTCAATTCGTTACTCATGCGCTGTTATTTAAGCGCACAGGAAGAACTAAATTCTTTTCTGAATCCTCTGAACAGACACATTCACATAAAATGACAACAAAATACCCATCTTGACAATCATTCAGGTAAACGCAGTCAGTTATGTCTCAAGTGAATGAAAACAGCGGAGAAAGAAATCAGATGTGATGAGTATTATTATATGGGATCCGTGCATCAGGTCTTATGGCTGATTTACACTTCTGCGTCGGACCTACACTGACTGTAGCCTTTATGCTACAAGCTATGCGTCAG
Source organism: Carassius gibelio (assembly GCF_023724105.1). NCBI lineage: Eukaryota > Metazoa > Chordata > Actinopteri > Cypriniformes > Cyprinidae > Carassius > Carassius gibelio. The sequence goes on along the minus strand of NC_068403.1, from coordinate 7,192,696 downwards.
TTTCCATTTATATTTCTGCGTCGTTGTCCGCATCGATGTGGAGAACACAAACCACTAGTCTGCATTAGATGAAGCGGCTCGTTGGAGAAGCATTATAGTCATGACAGCGGTAAATAAATATCAAATCATTATTTAAAACTACAAAAGATGAAAAGAACGGAACAGGAGAAGATGGCATTCCTTCAATCTCCACAAGGACTTGTACCACAGCAGATCAACATTGTTTGTCGCAGACAAGTACTATGTATAATGCAATGTAGTATAATAAATGATAAGACACTTTTTCTTTGCTTTATTTTATATAAGAAAGTGTAACGTTAAAATATATTAAAATAGTGTTGGTTGAGGAGAGACCCCCCACACATGACTGTAAAGCATTTTGGGTGTACAACAATACACAATGAAGCGCTATATAAATGCATCATTCATTCATTCACTCATTCATTCATAAAGTGCACATAAACACACAAAAACTCAAAACTCAAGTACACACAGAGGGAGGGGTTCTAGCAGACCAATCACAGTGCTTGCAGTCCAAGTAGAATTGACGCGATTTAGATTTTTGGAGAGGTGCACTTCAGCCTATGGTGTAAAGGATTACGTCTATGTGTATAGGTCTGACGCAGAAGTATAAATCAACCTTTAAAGGGCCAGCAGCCAATAAATACTGTTGCTGTCATTAATGATCATCAAAGAACAACAAAAAAAAACAACTGGGATAAAAATCTATATTTAAATTATACAGTGAACATTCAGCATTGTTATTTTCCCTAATTATTACATTTCTGTTTTTGAATACTACCAACCTTATTTTATTTGTAACAATCTGTTCTCTTGTCTCTTTAATCATGTTTAAACTTTCTTATTTAATCTGGTAGTATTTTCTGTGGTATCAAAGAAGTACTTCGCTTTAAGTAATAAATGGAAAGAAAGTAAAATTTTAATATTTCTAATTTCTTGCTGATCCAAAAAAATATCAGATTTGTGATCCATTGAACCACTACTATTCTATTAGGTACTAATACTTTTTTTTTATCCCAGTAGTTGCTTCTAGGCATATTCAAGATTTTACTAGTACATATTTATTAGACTGTACTATATAATAAATCCCAGTAGTCAATGGCATCATTTCTATAGTTTATCTCACTAACTGCAATTGCTACTTGTCAATGACTAGTCAGAATGACAACTATTAACTATCTTTACCAATACACTTACAAACAGAAAGTAAGTAACTGCTGGAATTCATAACTAGTGTCTAATAATTTAGAAAAACTGAAAGCAAAATAGTCAATGAATAAAAATAAGTACTAGTACCTGTACAGAAGTGAAAAATATACTAGTCACTAATGGATTGTTTACAAGCTATTTTACAAGCTATTTAAATAAATACTAGTAGCGTAAAACCGACACTAGTTTGATTTACAAAAATAAATGTTACAGCGGCTTGCCATCAAAACATGTTTGATGACGTCAGCTATTTCGAACGTTCCAGCCGGCTGACTGCAACAAATGTAACAATCTCATATCAACTTCAAAGCGTCTGTCGCGCGTCGCTGGCAGTGAAGAACACAAAGTATCAGACGTACCGTTGAGACCCCATTTCTCTCTCTGCCGTTTCACCTGGTCTAAAGTCAGTCCCGTGCTCTCGTTGACGCTCAAATAACTATAAACTTCTTCCACACTCTTGGTGTGAGCGTTCTCCATGGTTAGATGGGAAAAGAATCCCTCTCAAGAAATCTGCCTTGGTCAAAAAAAATAAAAAATAGATACGAATATGCTTATGAGCGACACATGCATTGACATCCAATGAGGAACATAAGTAGAAAGTTGAAACGGACAGATGCACCTTCCAGGAGTCTTATCCAAACACAAGTTCTTGTATCTTCTTGTTCCCCAAAGAACTGGGAGTCAGTGGAAGCCAAAATAAAAGATCTTTGCTTAGTACATCACATTCACCCCCCGTCCAAGCCTCTGCTGCCTGGAAATGTGACGGTCGACCCTTTTCGCCGTCCTTCTCTCCCGTTTAATGGTGATGGAAGCGGCGTTTACTCCTGTTTTATCGCTGGAGACTCACTACTGCCTCTCTACCTCATGTGGATGACGCTGATTGGGCAGAGCGTGTCCAGGGAGGACATCGACATCCAATCAATCGTCTTGGCCTCGGAACATCGCTGACGAAGATTGAACAGCGGTTTGCTAGTTGGTATAATAGACTGTCATTCAATGCAGCTGCGATAACTTTTGCCCCGCCTCTTCAATCCTCAAAGCAGGTAGACGCTTGAACCCACAGGTAAACGGTGTCCTTGGTAAGCACGTGTATTTAAGCGAAATGACTGTACATATACATATATATACGTTTTAGGATAGGTTTTAAAGCTTTAAAAATATTCCCTTAGTCTTTCAGCACTGTCATTAAAAATATCAAATATTTTTTAATGCATCATTCAGAAATACAAATTTATTTTTGCATTTAAATATTAATACATTTTTATTAACCTTTAAAATAATGATTAATGTTCACTCACGTATTCAACTAAAGCATTTTAGTACTTTTTAATCATAAGTACTTTAATAAAATTACTATAGCCCTGTTGATTCATTCTGCTAGTGCAATGATGAAGTTAACAGGATGTGTCAAAACTTTCTTCAGTTAAACAAGGAAAAAACTGGTCATTTCATTTGGAAACAAAGATACAATTCTCAAGATAAATGCATACCTTGACTCTAGAAGTCAAACAACTAAAGATCAAAAAATCTTGGTGTGATTCTGGAGACAGACCTTAGTTTCAGTAGTCATGTCAAATCACTAACTAAATAAGCATACTATCATCTCAAAAACATTGCAAGAATTAGATGTTTTGTTTCAGTCAAGACTTGGAGAAACTTATTCATGTATTTATCACCAGCAGGGTGGACTATTGTTTGTTTGTCTGTTTATTTATTTATATAGCACAATTTAATACAACTCCTTGCCCAAAGTGCTTCATAGTCACAGCTAGAAAAAAAAAAAAAAAAAACAAGCAAATGACAGATAGACATATACACCTCACATAAAACACACATAAACATTAACCCATTTAAAGAGGCTCTCTATTTGAATTTAAAAGATGTTGTTTTAACACAGCTTTGAACATGGGTAAGGATTTGGCAGATCGAATAGATTGAGGGAGGTCATTCCACAATTAAGGGCCTGCTCGAGAAAAAGCTCTATTATATTTTTGTCCTGGTAGAGCAAAGCAGATTCTGATTTTCTGATCTCAAGGATCTAGAGGGGGTTTAGATTGCCACCAAACCGGACAAACACAGGAGATTGTGCAAGGCCTTAAAGACAAGTATAGGCTACTTAATTCTAAGTCATACTGGCAGCCACTTTAATTAAATTAATAATGGAGTCATAGATTCATATTTCTTTGCCGACTTGATTAACTTTGGATTTTTGGAGTACTCTAACATCAACTCCATAATAAAGGGAATTACAATAATCCATTCAAGAAAAGACAATGGACGTAATTGCTCTCTCAAAATCTGAACTAGACAGAAATGGTTTAGTTTTAGCTAACAGACGTTGATTAAAAAACAAGATCTCACCACAGTGTTCATTTGTCTGTCCAACTTTAAATCACTATCCAGAACAAATCCCTTTTTTTTTTTTTACATTAGATTTAACAAAACCAGTCAAAGAAGTTGCATTCAAGCACCGAAGCACATGCTATGGCCAAACACAATGACATCTGTTTTATTTTCATTAAGCTTTGAAAAATTTGTAACCATCCAATCCTTAACATTGTGTAAGCATGCTAATAAAATGTCAAGTGAATTTGTGTTTAGCTCACTCATGGGCAAATATACCTGCGTATCATCAGCGTAACAATGGAATGTCATTCGAGCCGCAGGTTGTCGTGTCTTTGCATTGACTTAACATTGAAATCACTCGCGCCAGACGCTTTATTCATGTCTGGTGTGAACGCACCATTAGACAGCTGCAGCTCATCCAGAACACTGCTGCCAGGAATCCGACTAGAACCAGAAAATCTGAGCATATCACACCAGTCCTCAGGTCATTACACTGGCTTCTAGGTACATTTAGGATTGATTTTAAAGCACTATTACGTTTATAAATCATTTTATGGCTTAGAACCTAAAATCATTGCAGATACTGTATGTTCATTGAATATTAACCCAACAGACCACTCACATAATTAGGATCGGGTGAGTTAGGAATACCAAGGATTCACACAAAACAAGGGGAATCCACTTTAGTTATTATGCTGCCCGCAGTTGGAATCAGCTTCCAAAAGAGATCAGATGTGCGAAAACATTCGCCACATTTAGACCCATAACTAATCTGTTTAGCTGTGCATTTACTAAATGAGCATTGTGCGACTTCCAAACTGATTGTACTGTATTTTATGTATAATCATTTTTGGCTCTTAACTGTTTTAATTTATTTTAAATAAAATGTTCAATAATGTAACGTTTTTAAATTCTTTGTTTATGTTGTCGTGATTATATATATATATATATGTGATTATATATGTGTATATATATATATATATATATATATATATATATATATATATATATATATATATATATAATGATTATTTTAATTATTTTTATGAAAAGCACTTTGCACTCCATTGTGTATGAAATGTGTTACAAGAACTTCTCTTAAAAAAAAAAACTAGATTTTAAAGATATTATTTTTTAATCACATGATAAATACTATTGGATTATAAAACTAATAAAACTTTAGCAATTCTGTTCTAATTGTCAATAAAAGAAAATCTAATTGTGAATATGATGAGACCATGTTGAATGAGACTGACTCAGTATTAAATCATTTAGGCTGCCAGATGTCCTTTATACTGCAGACACACTGCTACGCAACAGTACGCCTGGATGCAGTGCTTACACTTACTCAGGCTGACCTATGCATATTATCATATTATTAATATATGAATAAAAGAATGAATTACCACCCTGGAGCTCTAGCATTTCCATTTTTATAGAAAGGATCCATTTATATGTCCTTATGTGTATGCTGTGGTGATAATGATTCTCATCCAAACATTCTGGATGAGTGGATGCGCCAGGCAGAGAAAAAAAGAGAAAAAAAGTTCTACTGGATATATAAAATAGCACCTGTAGCTGCAGGATCAATATACAGGATCTGAAATGCTAAATATTCCACAATGTTTAAAAGCAATACAATAACTATGTATCGGTTTAATCTTTAATTTACAAGGTATATGAATATGAAACATTTTGAAAAGTTTCCTAGCAGTCTTCACTTGTCCATACAGTGTAAAAAGAAAGAAGAAAATAAACATTTGGTAAATAAGCTACTCACGCATGATAATTGGACAAGTCAGTCTGTTTACTACTGTGGCACTACCCCAACAGAGCAACAAAAGGAGATCCAACTGAATTCCTAAATTGGACAACTATTCTGCCGAAGGTCATGGCTGTTGTTTCCCAAAATAACCTGGAGTGCAGACACTTCTTAAGTGTAGCACTTTGTAGGGCATTATCTTTGGACACATAGACTGGAGCCCTGTTCTTAAAGATGTGTCAAACCCGAGACTAGGGGCTTGTTGAACGTTAGTAGACAACCCATAGGATTCTTTCACTGAAGTTTTTTCACTTCAGAGTGCATTAACATGCACTAACATACGGTTTTAAAAGGCCGGTGCACCCACAATTGAAAATTTGGATGTGCAATGAATAGGTGCCGACAGAATGACAGTCCAAAAAGCTGATAAAAACATAACTGGATTATTGACACAACTCAATTCCATTAATTCTTGTTGAAGCAAAAATATGCTTGTTAGAAACAAAATCAACATTAAGAATTGTTTTTACCTTAAACCATTGTTTCTGATTAAAATACTAGTGCTTTACCAATAATATTGCTTTTTAAAGTGAAAGAGTCATCTTGTCTGAATCAGGAGAGAAATATACACAGATAAAGAACTGTTTACATGCCTTAAACAAATAGGTTGATGGATTTTGATGTGAGAGGACAACAGGCTTTTTATTTTCGCACAGGAAATGTTATTATGGACTTGTATTTTGCACAGTTTTGGATCATCATGATCTTTTTATCAGCTAATTCGATTCTCATTCTGATGGTACCCATTCACTGCAGAGTATCCATTGGTGAGCAAGAGATGTAATGCTAATTTTCTCCAAATCTGTTCAGGTGAAGAACTCATCTTCATCTTAGATGGCCTGAGGGCAAGTTATTTTTCATCAAATTTTTATTTTTGGGTGAACTATTCCTTAATATACAAATTAACGTAAACACTACTTTACATATTAAACAATGTATACATGTATTTATATAATTCATATAGTAATGACCAGAAAAACAACTTTTAGAAGGGTAATGTCATTACAGAACCAGCATATCCTTGCCAACATCCTGGATGACATGCCCAATAGGGGCCTGGCTCTGAGCCTTGAGGTAGCACTGCTTCTTGCACTCCAACAGAGTCTCCAGGTCCTTCCACATCTTCATCTGTCTCATATTGGGCTCCTGGTTCTCTCGCACCTGCTTCACCTGCTGACGTAGAACCTGCAAGCCCACAGAGACACAATGTTCATTGCCTTTGAAAAACACGCCTAGTGCTCCAATGTTCCCATGCTAATTGGAGATAAAAGCAATTATTTACATATATTCAAAGCATGGCTGGTGGAAAAAAAAACTGACCCATGATATCTGATCTGATTTTTCAAATTCTTGCTGAGCCATTAAATGTATTGTACCCATATGCCGGCAGTCCATTTTGCCATAATTCTTGAATTCAGAAAGCTTGTAAATGCAGTTTTGGGAGAGTTTGGCATGCCAATGATTACACAAGCTTTGTTCTAACACTGGCATGATGTGACGTGACACTGGTCGCATGCTCTGCACGGTTTGGCAGAAATATCGGAGGCCAGACCCCCGCTCTTAACTAACACTAAGTTGACCCCGACAGACAAGTAAACGACCTGATGAAATGAAGTCATGAGTCAGAGAGGTTTGACAGATGGTCAGATACAGTCTCCTCACCTTGCCCAAGGACTCCTGCTCCGCCGTGTTGGCGATGTACTTCTCCCTGTAAGAGAAGGATACAATGATTCCTTAAAAGAAAATATGTTTTCTTTCTCGTGTTTTTTTCAAACCTGTTTCAGTTTTTATTTCCAAGCTGCTCTTTTCTATTCACTAAAACCATACAGTGGCTACTTGTCATACAGTAAAGCCATATAGTCAAGCTCTAAACAAAATTTATAATAAAACAAAAAATACCATGAAAAGTCCACATGCCTTGTGCATTATTTCTCAAGTCTTTCAAAGCCTTATTGAATGTGCATATGAAATAAATATTTATAGCAGCAAATTAAATCAATCAGTGAATAACAACTTATTTTTAGTCTGTTCCTCACACAAAACTATTGTTTGATTTCTAAAGAGTTAATATAGTGCATAAGTCATACTGACAACTTTAATATTTTTTGTTGTACTTTTTGAAGAGTAGGGGCCCTGTTCATTCTATGCTTTCATTGCATGCAAAATAGCAGCATACACATTCTGAATATGACTTCTGAACAGCAGCATAAATATAATTATGTCCTTAGTAATTATAAATATTTTTAAATTATTTATTTTTTTTAAATATTTTAAGTAAAAGAACTTTTGACTTATGATCATAGCAGTTCTGCGATTCCTGAGTCACTCCTACTTAGAACTGAACCTGCAACCTTTGTGTTAACAGCTTAAATCCTTAACCACAAGGCTATCCCCCGCCTCCACATTTAGCAGAAATTCTGCTAAACTTTTCGAATGCGTAGGCTGCATGGATCAGGAATGGGTGAATAGATACTTGAAGAAAAACTGAAACAAAAGACATGACAAAACAACCAGTCTGAGCAGTAGGCAGGCAGACATGCTGAGAGCTGCCAGCTCAAAAGAGTCTCTCGGGAATCATTTGTTTGTCAGTTATAGAGCATGAATTCATGTGCTGTGTACACGTCTGTCTTTTCACTTGAGTTTTTAGGTTTATCTATAGCAGATAGATCTTCAGTTTCTTACCTGAGAGCCGTCCTCCGCACCTGTAAATCCATTGACTGATAAATCTTACTCTGATCTGCCGCCCTCTCTATTTGACTCTCAGTAATCTGTGAAAGAGAGGCCGGGGAGGAGAGAGTGAAAGAAAACCACAGTACTAGAGATCTCTGATGTCTAAGAGGAGGAAGGTTTTTACCTCTCTCATGCAGTTAATGTGATGATATCGGCTTTCTTCCTGTGCCGTCTCTTCCCTAAGTACCCTCACTTCCTGTATAACATCAGGACATTAAATCATTGCCCGCTCTTGTATATTAAATAGTATTTCATAAGATGCTAAAACAGTCAAGTTGAGACCAAGGTTGATTGTCTTTGAATTTGAGCTAGAATTTGAACATCCACAGAAAGCTCAAATTGAATCTGAACAATAACTGAGGTTCACATAAATTCAACAAATTAGACTTCTGAGTCATAAGTCTGCTTAATGTTGTTTGGATATCCATATACAAAAAATCACAAAGGACTATAAATTAAAATGTTCAATATATTTATGTCTGGTTTTGTTATTTATTTATTCATTCGTAATGTAATTTTATTTATTAATTAAATATAATTGTATGCTTTAATGTAGTTGGCTCAATTTTTTTCATTTTTAATGATAATAATTTTATTTACATACGTTTATATTTTACATTTATTTATAATATAATATATGACTATATTAATTTAAAGAAACTCTCAATTCAGTATCAATGTTATAAGACCCTGGTAGAGCCCCATAATACCTGTTCCAGCTTGGACCTATTGCTCTCCAGTCCTGCAGCACAGGTGTCATACTGAGCCTTCTTTTGCTCAAACTCTGGAGCGAGTTCCTGTTTTAACAAGCAAAACAAAAGAGAATGCAATTCTGACAGATCTGATATGCTGATTGGCTCTTTGTGGTTGATAGTGATTCTCAGTGTGGTGGAGAGAAACAAATGGCTTTGTAACTTCAATATGTTGCTTGACTCACCGCGTGTTCCTGTCTCAGAGCTCTCAGGTCCTTTATCAGCGGAGACAAAGCAGACTTCTTCTCTGCTATCACCGAATTCAGCTTCTTAACCTGAAATAAACACAAATCTTCATGACAGATGATGACCCGAGAGAGAATCAACCAAATGCATACAAATGAGTGAGTTAAAGAAACGTATCCACAACAGAGTTTTAGTATTTTGTTAATATATGTTACCGTATTTTAATAAAAAGGCATGTTTAGGAAAAAAGGTCACTGTTTATTTTAATTAAGGTCAAATTTGTTCCATTAACAAACCATTAACTATGACATTTGGATCAATAAACACCTAATTTGCTACTTATTAATAGTTAGAATTGTAGATGTTAAGTTTAGCTACTGGGAGGGATTAGGGATGTACAATATGGACATGCATAATAATATTAAACAGCCAATATGTTAATAGTGGGAATAGGCCCCTACTCCCTATAAGTCTTAATGGTAAAATGACCATTATTATCTATCAAAAACAGCTGAACACTTTATTAGCACTTTTTTTCTTTACAAGAATGGCGCTTCATAAACTACTGAACAATACATAAACACATTTTAACCTCAAACACTGTCATTCAAAAGTTTGGAGTCAGTACGATTTTGAAAACAGTTTCTCGTGCTAACCAAGGTTATAATAATTTGATCAAAAAGAACAGTAAAAACAGTAATATAGTGAAATATTATTACACATTAAAATAAATGTTTTTGTAGATTTATTTAGATTTATTCCTGTGAAGCAAAACTGTTTTTCTCCAGTCTTCAGTGTCACATGATCCTTCAGAAATCATTCTAATACATTGATCTGGTAATTAAGAAACATTTCTTATTATTGTTATTATGAATGTTAAAAACTGTTGTGAATGACAGTGTATCTCATAGTAAGGTAATGATTACAACTGCTGTACCTCTAATTAGCTTTTCCCCAAATAACTTCTACTGACATTCCGTTTATCTCTGATTATCTTGAGTGTCAATACAGAGTTGTATCAGACAAACTGTGCACTCCTGTGGCAGAACAAACTCCTCTAGAAAGTTTATTACCTCATTAACGTTCCCTAGTCTTTTGCATATTGACAGTCTCCCAAAAACACAGAACAGAACATTTGGAGAAAGCAACACATTTCGAGATCAGAGAAAGTGCATCATTCAGCCTGGCCCAGCTCACCATTTCAGACATATCGTCCAGCGTTCGTCCCTTCATCTCGTCCAGCTCGCTCTTGATAGCGGAGACTCTCTCCAGCTCTTCCTGAGTATCGCTGTAGCCCGAGATCCCCCGCTGAGCCTCCAGAGACTCCTGAACGCCAGAACACAAGCAAAGCTTAAATAGAACAACTGTTTATTCGCCTTGTCAATTTGATTAGATTGCTTACTGAAATGTTTGATTATTTGCATACAGTAAACAATGTTACTGAAAAATAGTAAGATGCATGATTTTAGCTCACATATCAAACAAGATCTGAACCATATTAGCCAATGTTTGTAGCGACAATCTTATAATGAAATCAAAACTGACCCCATTTACTTCCATAATAAATGTCCCTGGTCAATATGCATGATTTATCAGAACATGTTGTTCCAAAATAGATTATTTTCACTATATTTCATCAACATGTCATAATGGTGTCTTCCTCTTGAATGACTTTTCTTGTCTGCTTTTTTGACTCAAATTAAATTAACCAATGATATACTGTAACCGGCCAATACGATCAATACGATAAAACAAGTACTGTTTTACATTATATGCCAATAAATATTCTGATTATTGAATTGGAAAGTAATGATTGTATTTAGATTTTCTAAAATATTAAATAATTGTTTTTTTCTGCATTTCGTCCAAATTATGAGATATAAACCTAGAATTCTTTATCCCACGGTGTAAACAAACTTCCATGGGATGTGTCTGCAGTGACAGTGTAATGTTCAAACAGAATTCAAAGCCGTAAATCGCAGTGCAAAGCACTTTATTTTCTTTGTACAGAAGGAACTTCACAGGTCAGGCTGAAACTCATGGCTATGGGTTATATAATAGGACAAAAATGTGCTGAGCATTATTTCTGGGGATATTACATGACTAATCACACTTTGAGTACGGCTCAACTCAACTTAGCTTCATCTAGACATTTTGGACTGGTCAGGGAAAATGAAGAACTTTGCAAATATTATGGGTAAGGTTGTAGTGGTACAACCCTTTCACAATTTAATTTGCTTGGACTCTGTGGTCAGTTTCAGTTTAGTTTGGTAAATACTAGGTATGTCACTATTGAAGGTACACAGTAAATTACTAATACTGATAATTTTTTTTATCACTGTAATTGAAGAATGTAATTCTACCTATATCATGTTAATCCTTCATTTCTATTGGGTACAAGACGTGAGGACATATTTTATAAGCTGATGCATTTGTAATGCTCTTGATACTGATGCACTTTGCACATGAGACAACATGAGTGCGCTGGCAGGGGTTTGACTGATGCCCAGGCCGTTTGAGAAGATTGGGTGCCAAAATGAGGGGTGGCACAGGCTCGTGCAACCAACCACAAAATAGAGGAGGAAAATTCCCCTACTCAAAAAATAACAGCATAGGACCCAGACAGGGAGCAAATGCCAGGATCATAAATAGCCCAAGCTCAGCCTTTCTGCGTCAGATGGGCTATCAGCAAGTCAGAGACAGGGAGGGTTCAGAGGTGTGAAGTCATTTCCAGGAAGGTGCTGTTACTTCAGCGTTAATGCAGGGAAGGTAGATTATGTCCCAGTGTGTATAACATGGTGAAATGATACGCTGATAGACACAAGCTAAAACACCAGTGATGTTTGAAGAACAAAGGTGGGCGTTGAGCAGGGCAGTATTTCAATTTCAATTCTTGAATTTGAATGAAATTTGAATTGGTGAAATAAACAGAATTGGATTTGAATGCAAGGAGGTGGAATTCAAATAAATGTAAATAAACAAAAACATTTGAGAATGAAGCAAGTTGTAAAGTTTGGCTTGGAAAAACACATTTGAAAGTTTCAAAAACGATTTGAACAACATATTAACGTTAACAGACCTTGCGGACAGAGAGAAGGACAGAATGATGGATAAATGTGTGTTTACCAGCTGCTGCTGTCCAGCTGTGTGTCGCTCTCTCAGGATCTCTTGAGTCCTCTGTAGGACACCATACTCCACCTTCAGCTCAGCGATCTCCTGCCGTTTCTTCTTATAAGTGCTGCTCTTGCCACGCATCTTGGCCACATAACGCTTAAACTAAAAAGCAGGATAAAAACACAAAAAATCTTAAGACATGAAAAAAGTACAGTAAAAACTGAAAAGAAAACCCAACAATAATACACTGAAAAGTACAATAAAGTAAAAAGAAAAAAAGCATAAAATACATAAAATTGAAGTTTCTACATTATAGTGTAGTGAAAGACGAGACCAGCTGTTTAATTCTAGGTTGTGCGGAGGACTCATCTTGAAGTATGTTGTTAGTAAAGCATGTCACACAGCAGGACATTACCAAAAAAAGAATAACATTTAATGTCAATACTCATTAAATATATAAAAAAAAAAACACAAACACTTAATTAACAATAAGTACTTAGAAATTATGGACCGTGAATACGTAGACAATAACATGGACACTCAATAAGTGAAAAAGGATCCTCAATTCTATACAAATCTGCCGTGCAATGAGAAAATGTGACATAGGATATTTCAGAAGGGATAAACAGATCACAACACACAATGAGCCCTGGCTGAGTGACTGTGTCTCACTAATGACTACAAAAAAAGCGAAGCCACTGTCTCAAATAGGAAAATGGTACTGACATACAAACACCACCTGCGCTGCACGTACATGTATAGGGTTAAGGGATGCAATGAGACAAAGTCAGGGGAACATTGTGGCCTTGGCTTCATCTCTGGTAAAGTGAGAGTCTCTAGGAGAATACAGCTCTAAGGAATGAATGGTAGGAAGAAGGGGCAAACCAGTGTGCCGCTGGGACATCTCAGTGGATCTCAACAAAAGAGACCTGAGACCGCAGGCATGTAGCCATGGACAAAAACATCTTCATCTGGCAGCTCATTTGCTCAGGCTATTCTTCTGTCAGTAAATGCCAATGGCTATAAACGTTGAGCAGCACCGAAGAGCAAACCTAGAAATCACATAATGTGGCGTATGTCACTTGGGGCACGCAGAGATTGTGCGAGAGTTTATGCTTTGTGTATTTTGGGACAGCAAGGGCAGACAATAACTTCTGATGATTTCTAAAATGTGATAGAGAAAAAGGCAACGAGGAAGTCTTTTTTTTTTTTTTAAACAAAGGTCAAAGCTCCTTTTGTAATGTAGATTTCTGAGGGTGCACTCTTCTCATAAATGAATCTATTACTTTTTCTTTATAAGTTTTAACAAAAAATATTGGTAAAATATATATTTGGGAGTCTTAGACCTTTCCAACGATATATAGTTTGTCACGATTAGATTAGATTTGATTGTAATATAGTATAGTCAACGTAGGTGTCCCGAATCATTTTAGAGTTTTTAAGCAGCAGTCACATTAGACTATTTTGACATTGCAACATCTTATGATGTATGTGTGTGTGTTTATACAGTATATACATAATAAATACACACAAAACACACACATATATTTTGCAAACAAAAACGTTTAATTTGGAGGCGATTAATCACGAATAAGTGCTGTCAACTGAGCTGAATTTCTACTGAACTGCCTCCAACTTATCGAACTCTGTTGCTTTCAAATATTGTAATAAAAAAAGCATATTCTGAATAACTTTTAAAATGTTTATTAACTCATAATTCCTTTTATTTTATTTTTTATTAATTTTAAGAAATCAGCAGAAAAAGTTAGAAAACACATTTAGAAATCCTAACCCTAGGAACACGGAACTCTGTTCCCTGATTCCCATTATCTGTGTTTAAGTTAATTTTATGTCATATCCGTGTCTCTGACTGCACCAAAAGCCCTTCTGTTTCCTTCTACATTGTGCCACAAGTTGAACATACTTGGTTATTGTCTATTTCAGATTTGCACATCCCTATCACATCTATAGACATACACTCTCTCTATAGTTTCAGCTATCCATCACTTGGCTGCTGCTGTTCACAGTTGGATGAGCCATGGACAGAAGTGAATGTTATCATGGAGAGGCTGATAAAATCGCAGGAAGTCCAGAATTGGGAGAGGAATGGTGGCTATTTTAGCCAGGGTGCCACTCTATCTGCTCGGCCTGCCAATATCTCTGCCCAAGGCCAGCCAGGGAATGCAATGTCTGCTTGTTAAAAAAAAATGCAGACAGACAGCAAAAAGTGAGGACAGGAAAGTTCACGGGTCTCAGAAGCAGACATAGGCCCGTTAATCACTGACAGTTACTTCCGGAAATCTCCTGGGGAAAAAAACATTACAGCTCTGGCTCCGGGGCCAGTGTGAGAAAGTTTGTGCCAGATGACATAACTGTCACCTGCCCTTCTGGAGCAGTGCTGCTTAAAGGACTAATTCACTGGTGGCAAGATGGGCTTTTAATAAAAACGTAACTGTCTAAGCAATAGAAACCTGAACGATGGTTTAAAAAAGAATACAATATCAAACATAACCAGAAAAAACTTTTGACAAAAACTTTTGATTTTGGTGCCATTTTTCTGCCCATCCATATAGGAATATACAAATTGCAGAAGTTTGAGCAATATTTTTACAATAAAAGACCTGGAGCTGTCCACCTGATGGTGCAAAACATGCATCTGGCAGACCTTTCCTGACGAATAAATGCCACAAATAACAAATAAAGGAGTACACACTGTTCATTTACATATACATTCAAACAATACAAAGCTGGTTGAAAATCAGCATTTAAGTTTACATACTGTATGTTTTTATGCCTTCATATTTGGTTTTCTATGATACACAAAAAAACATCAAGTAAATTCTGATAATTTAGGAATACATTACATAAAGTAAAGTGATCTAACTTGTTATTATAGTATTTTTAACACAACAAAGGTTGTACTATTTCTGAATAGAACAGGATGAATTTGTGTGAGAACCCTGAAGCACTTGCAGCTGTGTTTCTATGTGTTGTGGATCATGACAGAGTGTTTTCAGGACCTCATCTCCACGGATCAGCTCTGCTCCATCCCGCTCTCGTGCCTGACTGCTCTTCGTGTTCAGTTCTCTCTCCACAGCCGCCAACTCCTCACGGGCCTCCTGTAACTCCTCCAGCTTGGTTTCCTTCTTACGGACTATAATAGCAGCCTAAACACACAAATGTACATTTTAACCAATGTATTTATTTTTCTATAACTTTTTTCTGCTTTATCGACAACCAAATTTTCTTAATTCAAATTTTAACTGGGATATGAATAGAACGATTATATATATATATATGTGTAAAAATATGAAACTATACTTTTCTTTTTTTAAGAAAGATTCTTCACTTTATTTTATTGAAAATGCACACAAGATGCTATCTGGAAAATAAAATATCATGCTGGAGAAAATTCAAGCAAAAGTGGGACAAACTCATCAAGACATTCTGAAATTCACATATATTTTTTATTTAAATAAAACTTTTCACCCAAATTGCCATGCTGATAAACAAATGCAATTTGCCATGAAAAAAAAAATTGTTGAATAAGAAAATAATGCAAAACAGAAGAACTGAATGCATTTTTGTGTTCTACTGACCTGCTTTATCAATGTTTTTCTATGCAAACGTGCTAGACAGCTTGTTTGTCTAGGCATTTGAAAACAGAGGACTCATGTTAAAAATATATATCTCTTTTTTTTTTTTTTTTCATTCCACTCCCCAACATTTCACATTTTTAAATGCAAAAACTGTCAATGGCCCCATAGACTTTTGGAAACCACTGTCTGAATTAGGAAGATCAGCTGCCTGGGACAAAGGTCAATTATACAGTCTTCTTGTTATACAAAAATATTTGACATCAGAATGCTGCCGCTGACCAATCAGAATCAAGAGAGCCGTTAAATAGGCTATGATAATGGACATCTGGCAACTACATATAAAAAAAATACACACTATTATATTAGCAAATCAGAGAACATCAAACATTCTTTCAAGTTCAAAAGATATGCAGGACAAGAACAACATCTCCACACGAGTACCAAGGCCAGATGGACACCTATACTCTATACTGGGGTTCAAAGGGCTAAATCACACAGTACTCAACCCTGCATGAATAAAGATTGCCTGCAAAACAAAGTTTGGGCAGAAATCTCCCTGCCCAAAATAAACCTGACCTCTCAGGTAAAAAGAACAACACCTGTTAAAGCAAAGTCAAGTACATTAAGTGATGAAGTGATGACACTTTACCTGCTGTCTGAACAAAGAGAGTTTATCATCCATTGGGTCGTTACGCATCATCCTCTTCTCAATCAGATGATTGATCTCGGTGTTGATTTCTCTGATCTAATGAACAAAAGACAGTTCATCACTACAGCGGTAGCTAAAATTATTATAACACTAGTATTTTCACCAGCTAAATATAGTTTGACGTCAGTTATTTCTATCTTTTGCTGTAGTGCGTCAGTAAGAAATATCAGTTTACATATCCAAACCTTCATTTTGCCGTTAAGTGTAATAATCCAGATCCAAAAATGTTCTATGCTAAATAAATGCTGTTCATTTCGTCAAAGAATCCGGAAAAAAAGCTGTATAGCTGTATTTACATTTTTTTTTAAACAGCACAACTGTTTTCAACACTGATAATAATAAGAAATGTTTCTTAAGCATAGGATCAGCATATTAAAATCATTTCTGAAGGGTCACGTTTACATGTTTTTCTACTGTTCTTAGTTCAAGTTTTTACACTAAGAGTCCCATCCATGTACACTGACTGACCTTGTCCTCCAGCTCCCTCAGCTCTGCTTGGCCCAAAGCAGGCTCAGACGCCACCTTCTGCAAGTACTGCACCACCTTTCTTGTATTCTCCAGCTCTCTGGGCAGCTTCTCAGACACCATGTAGGAGTTGAACTTAATGTCCTCCTCGAGTCTCTTCATAAGGCCTGTGATTAGGATCAGATGTTATGCATGTTATCTTTACAAATAAAAGTACTAAAGTGATCTTGCTCTGTGCCACAACATCTGTCTACTGCAGTAAGAGCATAAAGACATTCAGTGGACATCATAAAGAAACTGTTGTGGAGTTCGGAAACTTGCAAGAAATAAATGCAATATGAATAATCCCTTGAAAGATGAGTAAAAGGTGCAAAGAGGTCACAAAACAAGGTTTGAGTGAATAAAGGTTTTTAAAAAAAGCCATTATGTATACATAATATATAGTTGAAATATACATTTTGTTGTTAAAAATAATTTTACTTAATGAATCACTCACATACATTTATTTTTAGTATTGGTGTGCACTGGGATTCGAACTCATGACCCATGCTTATATTCTGAGTGATTCTGGGACAGCTGTCTTTAAGTATAGCAACTTACTCTCTGGCTTTTCATCTGCGGCTGCCTGCTGCAAGTCTCTAAGCTGGATCTGACATCTCTGCAGTCTCTGCTCTGCCTGGAAGAGCTACACCAGAGACGAAACACAGCCTAAGCCATCAGAATGTCCAGGAGACAATAACTGATTCAATAACTGGTCATGGAGCTCCAGTGAGGTTCTTGAGACATGATGTCATTGTGCAGGTATACAGAGGGTCTCTACCTGGTTCTTCTGCTCTTGTTTCTGATGAGCGAGAGATTCTTCTCTTTCTTTTTCCACTCGTAGCTGTCTGGCCAGTTCCAGCATGCGTTGATGGGTTGACACTGCCTCCACCTAGTGGAGAAAAATAGTATCACAAAAACCACGAAACCAAAATAAGTATAGTTGTTACACATTTAATATGCTAAATAAGTGAATTTTGTGGAGTGGATTTGAATATGGTAAAAAACTGTGAATTGCAAGGAGTTACAATCATGTGCGTATATGGAATATTCAGACCAAATTTAAGCTTCAGAACATTTGTAATTATTTTATAATCGTTAAAAAATTCATTAACCTAAACCTATTTTGTTTTTATTTCACATGCCTTGGTAGTCCTTTATTTTATGTGGATTTAAATGCATTAATTATTCCATTTATGCCTTTTAAAATCTGACCTCAGCAGTTCACTTTGATAGTTCTCTGCAAATGTGTGTATTTGCAGGTGCGATTCCATCATTTTATTTAGTTAGCAGATTCTATAGGATTCTGTCTTTCTTACCCTCTTTTTAAGCCGCTCCACCCTTTTTATGAGTTGATCCTTCTCCTCCTCCATTGCAACAATGTCCTGCAGCAACACATTGTTATTTTGTATATAATGCAAAACTTTACATGACCAGATGGGACTTCAGCAACACTGGCTTTCTTACCCGTCGAATCTCAGAGGTGGAGAAACCTGAGCTCTTCATCTGCTCACACTCTTTGTGGATGGTCTTGAATCCCCCCACCAGCTCCTCATACTATGAAAACAATAGAAAGAAAACATTACAATAAAGCGCAAAAAAATAAACATCAATTAATCTAAAATGATGCACAAACAGAACCTATAGTAGGTACACAAACGGGGCTAAAAAAAAAAGGCGTTAAAGTTCACAACAAGTGATGAAAGGTTTTTTTAAAGAAAAAAGTGAGCAACCCTGATTATGTGCACACAATGTATCATTTAAAAATACAACTTTATTCATTTCCCTCTAAATATTATATGAGCTCTTTTAACTAATAATTGTATTATTTAACAGCAATAAACATTCAAATTAAATAGCAATAAACATTTAAAAGAAAATATAAGGATATATATGTAAACTTATAAAAGACACCAGTCGGCACTCTACTTGTGTAAAGTACCAGAATGCATGTTATAGAAAACAAAACGAAAGAAAATAGAACAGAATCTAAAAAAACAATGTTTTTTTTAAGGCTTAAAAGAATAGTTCACTCAAAAAATTTAATTTGCTAAATATTTTACTTATCCTCAGGCCATGTAAAATGTAGGATGAGTTTGTTTCTTCATCAGAGCAAAGTTGGAGAAATTAAGCATTTAAGGTACATCACTTTAAATGGGTGCCGTCAGAATGATAGTTTGAACAACTTTTCACTTCACGAGCAATTTACTGATAGTCTGTAGTGGTGTTGTGGATTATTGTGATGTTTTTATCCACTGTTTGGATTATGACGGCACCCATTCACTGCAGAGGATCCATTGGTGAGCAAGTGATGCAATTCTAAATTTCTCCAAATCTGTTCTGATGAAGAAACAAATGCATCTGAATCTTGGAATGCCTGAGGGTGAACACATACATTTTTGGGTGAACTATTCCTTTAAGCCATATGTTCAGTATAGTAATACCTGGTGGAAGGTCTCAGCAATGATATCATCTTGGAGAAACTCAGCAGGGATCTCTAGTTTGACGAGGAACCTGGCCAGGTATGCTCTCTTCTTCAGCTCGGGAATCCTTTGTAACAGCCAGTGCAAGATGGGGTGCACCACAGGCTTTCTGCCTATCACCAAACCCTGACGAAAACTGCTTCTGTCAAGGTATCCAGATTTCAAAGATGATTATTATTCATAACTTAAGAAGCACCAGAGCAAAAATAAAAATTTGAAATCCATTTCATCCTAATGTTTCTGTTTCTTTCTCCAAAAAACAAAGCTAGCTAGCACCCATCTAAGCTACTGTATGATACCTATGTGTCCTAGGACCACTATTTGACACATTCTGTACAGTTTTTCACTATTCATAACTTACACTTCAGACATTCCTCCGGGAGGTTTGTATTTCAGCATCCCAAGAAGAGTAAACATCCTCTTAGCTGTCTGCTCAGGCATTTCCTCACGTATATCAATGGCTTGCTGAAAGAAAAAATAAATGGATCGAGACAAGATAAATTGTAAACAGACGATTAGAGGGAACACACAACATAAAAATAAACCTGACAGATAGAGTCTGTATAATACACCAGCTTATGAAATACATATCTAATATAATATGATATAATATAATAATAAATAAAATGACAGGGACAGAAATAACACTGTTCTGTACTGTACTTTATTATATTTATATAAGGTTACGCATTTTACTTTGCTTTGCTTAATAAAGATGTAATTTGTATTAAAAGATCATTTCTTCACTCACCTTTGGATCAATTTCAGCCAGAACATCATTTAAAGTCTGCAGTAACTGCATCGGCTCCAGAGAATCGAATGTAATGAGATTGAAGTTTTTCTTAAAAGGTTCCCTGTTCAGCTTTTCGACGATCAGTTTGAGCTGTTCGCTCATCTTGGAGAGTTTGTGGCTTACAAACTTAAAAACAACACTTGAATGCGATGTTTAGACTTCTATTGATCTAACGGTAGCTAATTGTCGAGCTAATTATCGATTTTTTTTCTCCGAGCGCTGTGACAGAACGTCGTTTTTTATATGACTTAAGGAAAATGAAAATGATCAATATTGGTATATGCTGTGTATCTGTGTACCGCTAGCACGTCAACAAATCCTGCTTAGGAACCGTTGTCACACAAGGCCTGGTTGCTAACAGGAAGTTGGTCATCTGAGCGTTCTTGTTTTTTAAAATAAAAGTCTTTTAAAAGCCTTTTAATGGTTTCTGCACTAAAGACAAAAAAAGTTTAGTACTTGTTTGAAAGAAAGCATCATGAAAGATCATGTGAGTCATTCTACGAAACGGGTGCCCTTTGGGTCCGCAACATTTGATGAGATGCATAAGGCACAAACATGTCCCAAAATGTGTTTACAAAGCTTAAATGTATTCATTCAAGTGTTCTTGTTAACATGATATATGATAAAAATATATTTTTTAAAGAATAACATACTATTTTAATCATTTTGTTTTAGTTCATAGCCAAGTTCACATGTCCGTGTTGACCAACATGACATTTTCATCTAAAATATCACCAAATAAGTTATGTATTTTTTTTAAACATTTATTATTTTCAGGATTTTGTGCATGTCCCTTTTCACATAAGATATATTTTATTCAAAATAAACCTTATTTTTTGTAAATATTTTGTTATTTGTGTGCGTCCCTCAGTTTGACTTACCACCCCGTCACACTAACTTGTTTTATCTATAAATAATGTACTGTTGCTTTAAATGACATCAGAGGGCGGAAGTGACATCATTGTAGCCTTCTTTGCCGCCAAGAACAAAAGCAGGCAAGTACTGACATTCCTCTGCAATCTTTATTTGTTGATTTTTCATGTTAGGAAGGTTCCATCAAGCTTAAACCAACCACCCCATCACGCAAAATAGAAAGGGAAAACTGATTTTTATTTTTTATTTTACATTGTTAATGCAAAAATATATATATTTCAGATAGAATGCATGTATGCTAGGTGAGGAACTTGACCACATGGGAGATCTGCGGCCATTTTGGGCTGAAATTTACCACCCCGTCACATGTTTTATTGTGACGTGGTGGTAGGGGATGTGACGGGTTGGTTCTGCTTCCCATTTGAATGTGTGGAAATCAAGGATTCTAATATAGGCTAATCATTTTTTTTTCTTCTGTTAACTTAACCCTGTTTTGTTCATTCACTCACTCACTATATCACTCAAACACTTATTACTCACTATGTCTTACACTCACTCAATCTATTTAACTCACTCACTGTCACTCAATCACTATCCCTATCACTCACTCAAAAAAATCCTTTACTGGGAAGTTAGTTGCATGTGCTCCACGCAAAACCAGCTAAGATGTCAGTGCTTCACCACACAGCATTTCTCTTTTAACAAAACACTCCAAAAGGTTCCAACAGAAGCAATTGCTTGGGATAGTGAAGATCTCATTGGGAAGTGGTGCTTGCTTAAATATGATAATGATCTTTATCCTGGGATCATCATGGAAACAGATGAAACACATGCCCTTGTAAAGTGTATGCACCGTGTTGGAGCCAATAGGTTCTTCTGGCCTCCAAGAGATGACTTCCTCTGGTATCTCTTCGATGATGTGCTTGAAATCATTCAAACACCACAGCCTGTGACATCCCGCCACATGGAAATACAGAGGGATGTGTGGATGCGACTCTCCCTGTCACTGATATGATGCTCTTTTTTTTTTTCAGAGCATCACCAATGTTTTCCATTAAATCTCTAAGTTTAATGTTTCCCTCCCCAGTTGTATAAAGTTTAAAACAAGCATATCATATAGATAAACGCATTGTTCATACCACCCTGTCACAGTGAACCACTCCGTGACATCAGTTACCACCCCGTCACAGGGTCATTTTGTTACAATTGTATGTAAAATAAGTGAAATTTTACAAAAATTAATGTTGAATGATGTTGTTGTTGTTTGAACTAATCAAATAAATGTAACTTTATTGGTATTTTTTAAGTGTATTCGTTTTTTTTGTACAAACAATGAGGCCATTGAAATGTCAAATTCATTTTTCAAGATAAAAAAACTAAGAATAAAAAAAAATGATTAACTTACAGACTTTCTATTGATGGCTTCCAAAAAAGGGACATTTTACTATTAGGAAAACATTAGATTTAAAAAATAAATTTCTTGTTTTACTACTCTACTGGCATACATATTGTCCGTGATGGGGTGGTACAAGAAAGACTCCCTTGCCTGAATAAAAAGCATAATATTATTAAGGATTTTGTGCCTGGGGTGGGAAAATATGTTTTTTGGAGGATTAACATATCTGTAAAGTTGTAAGAAAAAGAAAAAAAAGTTTGTTCTTCATGAAAATTTGGAAAACTGCAACATGGAAATGGCACCCGTTTCGTAGAATGACTCATAATATATAAGCAAAACAATTATAGGGCAAGGTGATATGTAATATCAATCTCTGTGAATGACAGGAATTTTTAGTTATTTTTAATTAGTTCCAAATATTCACTGATTGCTAAATAAACAGACTGAACTTATATATACTTAACTTAACTTGGACTTAATAAGACTTAACTTATAAGTAGTATTTATTTAAAAAAAAATTTGAACCAGGGGGTTCAACTACAGGCGGTCCAAGGAGAAGATATATATGTATAATTCAAGTGAACACTACATACTGATCTGATAAGCATAATATAATGTTAAAATGTTTAGTGTTTTTAATAAAAAGCTGGGTCTATTATATTATAGTGGAAAGCTATTTTTATTCGTTGTCCCAATTTTTATTGTCATCATAATCATAAGCATCATCATTATTAATATATTTATGTAATAATGATAATAATACTAAGTACTACTATTATTATTATTAACTTTTTATAAGTATTTTACAGCTGGAATGGGACAAAGGAAGAAATTAAATAAATAAAAAAAAACAGTTAAAAAAATATATTTTCCCGTTAATGTGTTCGAATGTGTCGCATGAATCCACTAATAAACGTTTTAGCAGTTTATCTGTGGGTAACTGGTATTGTGAGGTGGATTTGGTGCTGCGTGCTGCTCTGCGCGTGGCCGAGCTCCTCAGTCTGAGGCGCGTGAATGCACGAGTACATAGGCATTATCTTCAGTTCAGTTTCATCGGCAATATACAGAATGCGGAGGTGAAAACGGACGGTCTCGCCGATCGAGGCACAGATCCTTGACGCTTATATGCTGGTATTACACCAGTTAGTATTATTTTTCTCATCTGAAAGCTGTTCCTGGGCGAGAATCACGCATGCATTCAAACAGAGGATTATCGCGGAGGAACTGCCTCGAAACCATGAGCTGCAGTTGGGGGACGGAGCTGTGGGTGAGTACAGCCGCGAGACACTGAGGCGAATGCATCTGCAAGATATCAAGCAATATAGTGCACGAAATATTAAGGATCTCGATTAACATGCATATGCCCATTATGACAGATGCATAGCCCACATCACCACCCATTTTACAGTGATGCAGACCGCAAATTCCGACTACTGTTACGGAATCTTTCATTTAGCACCAAATCTTTTGCATGCACGTCCAAATATGTGAATGCAAGCAAATGCATGGTCTCTAAAGCTCGTTTAAGCAATTATTAGCCGTCAGCATTGACTAAATACCCTGGATGGCAATAATCCTGGGCTAATGCTGTCCTTAACCACATGCGAGTGAATGGGGCTGGAGCAGGTGCACAGGTTTTCCCATGCATGTCCTTTTTTCAGCTTTGATGTTGCAATGTGTATGTAGTCATGTAATAGTGTAATACTGTTGCACTGCACTTCTAATAAGATTTTAAATATTTAATAGTTTCAAGACTGTCCATTGTTGGCTGTAACATCATGCAACCTTAACCTAGTAACAGCACCATAATGTAGGATAAAATATTTAAGGTTATGTAGCCTATGGTTAAACATATGGGCTGGTATACAAAAAGTTTAGACCTTGCAAGCTTCTACTTAATCTTAATTTGCTGTAATATGTGTAGAAGTGACCAGGGAAGTTGTAACATGGGGTAAAATGTAAGATCAGCAGTTTAACCAATTAGAAATAAGTTATGGGGGGGAAATCATCTTACATGGCCACCTCCCTCGTCAGGTGACAGTAGAAGCTTGTGAGCCTTTGTAAAATATTATGAGGGTAATATTTTACAAGGATTTATAGGTATAAAACCAAGTTTATAATATGATTTGTGGTCATGTTAATGGATGTTTAGTGACAGAACTTGTATCATCTGAATCAGCAAGTCTTCATTTAATTAAATTAAAAGCCTTCCGTCATCATATTTAATATATATATATATATATATATATATATATATATATATATATATATATATATATATATATATATATCATGATTGGTATGGTATGGTATAAACGCTATTTGAACAACCACACTAAATTACAGCATTCATTCATTAGCGGTTATGCTAACAATGCTTCTTGTAGTTGACAATAGTTTAAGTTTAATGAAAAGTTGATTTTTAAAATACATTTATTTGTCATCTTAACTGTATTAAAGTTTTAGACATAGAAAATGTTGCTGACTGCGGATACAATGTTAAATGACCAATAATAAATAATAGACTGATCATTATTGAAAAAGACTATTTAAATGGTCAAATGCTCTAAAAGCTATATTATGGATGCAACAGGAGATTCAGATCAATATGTTTTCTAACAGTAACCTAGTGGTTAATAGGTTTCAAAACAAGTTAAATGCTCTGTGATGGATGAAGTTTGGACTGTGTATATAGCGTTAAGCATTAGGCATGTTTCGGCTGGAGGGCCAGCGGTGCTGAATAATGGATCTGACACGTTGCCAATCTCCGACAATACTGCAGACTCGTGAAATTATATGGGATGGCTTTGATTCTGAGGGTATTTTGATATCTCTCCTTTGGGCCCTCTTTCACAGTTATATCAAATCCATCAAGGCAAAATCTATAATTTTTATCTCCTAAAGTGTTCTGTTGGCACTCTACCTTCATTGCAATTTCATATTTTGTCAATGTTATATGAACGTGAGAAGCTCTAAATGGTTATTCGTTCATACGTTAACTTTCGGTCTGATTTTGTTCTGTCTTTTGCAGGATCAATTTGATAATTTAGAGAAACACACTCAGTGGGGCATTGAGTTTTTGGAACGCTACACCAAGTTTGTGAAGGAACGGTCAGAAATTGAACTGAGCTATGCTAAACAGATCAGGTAAGATAAAGACAGATTTATGGTTTAAAATGATAAGGTAATGTTATCATGAATTAGATGCCAGTTTTTGATGTCAGTTGAAGTTGTCTATTATAATACTACATAAACTACATAAATACTAGTGCTTTATGCGGCACAGACTGTTTTAAAAGCAGCTTCACAGTAATAAACAGAAAGGTAATGTTAATGTTTCAAAAGGCATCAGTTCTGAAACAGCTTCAATTTGACAAAAGTGTCATTATTTACCTCAATTCAGATTCAGTGTTGATTCACTTCAGTTCATTGACTGTGAATGTTGAATTAATTATGAAACAGCTTCAGAAAACAATAGTGTTTTTATCCAGCTCGATTCAGTTCAAGTTTTTTGTTGTAATATAATCAATAATATTTTCTGAATGTAATAAAATCTTAATAAATAATAGAATTTCGTAGAGGTGTAACCACAGTAATTGTATATATTATAATAATTTTTGGGTGAAAAAAAAAAATGAATGAACCTTGTGGTAATTGCTATTCTTGGATAATCCAGTGAATTAAATGCTGTACTATTTTTCATCCTCACAGATTTGTGTATCACTGTATCGCCGAGTACTTAACTGTCAGTAATGTATCAGTTTAATGTATAAAAAGCATCCAAATATTCAAAATGACTGTTTTATGAGGGCAAGGTATTATGTCATTGAGAACAAACATAAAACGGGTCACATGTCCGGCGTGTATTACCATGGATACTGGGTTTCCATGGCTCTGACCCACATTCTGTTATCTACCACTGATTCCGTAATATTTCTTGCTTGCTGCATTTTGGAAGTTTATTAAGCAGCGGTTTCCTCTGGAGATGTTGACCCTGAGGACACCGGATGACTTACCAGCATCATCCCGCTCAAAAGAAACCTCAGCGTTTATAATAAACCCCACAGCTGGAGCTCAACAAACAGGCTTTTCTGTTTGTATTTTCTGATCACATAAGAGAAAATCCTCTTTTCCGAGCCGTTTGCTCAATCCATGCATTGTTGTTATTTTTAAGAACTGTGTCAGACTGTATTTTGCTCTCAAGAAAGAGTCTTTAATTCACAACATCTCCCAGAGGCTTTTTGTTGTTGTTGTTGTTCCGATCGCAGCCGTGGGTGAAAGATTTATTAAGTGCTAAGCACATGTTAGCAGATAAACGGCATCGACATGGATCTGTCTGACCAGAGAATAATAGTCCTTTAAAAACCCCTGGGTTGGGTTATTCTAATGAGGATTTATTTATGGCTTTATCAACCTTTTTCGTATTTGCCGTCGCGTATTGACGCATAGGGCGGCCCATTTAGGCTGATCGCAGGGAAACTAGCAAACAATAAAGCAACTGCATTGGTGTGGTCTTGTCAAGAAACTGCAAGATGGTGATCTGCCTAGCAACACGTCAGACTCCTGGGAGGTACCGTTGGGTGTGTGCGGAGAGAGGGAGAGATAGAGTGAAGGAAAGCTGCAGGAAAAAGCATCGAGGGGGCGGCACCATCAGCATGCGCTCTCACCATCGTAATTGATTTTAAGCCATTTATAGGCCCTCTTGAAATTAATCACATGATATTCATGTATAAAGCAATGGTTTTCTCAGTTTCGCTGTATCAGTTATCGTCTTCCTGTACTCAGTTTTCTATTCTGATTGACAAAGATCAGCCTCATGAACCGGACGCCTTGTTCAGTGGGACGATACGATTATTCTAATGGTGACAATATTAGCTTTTGTTTGCACTGCACCATTAGATCTTATTTGTCTCATTTAAATTATTGGGAAACATATACACCTTTGGTTTGCTTTGTTTTTTTTGTTGTTGGGAGAAATGCCTGCTAAATTGCTGTTTTTTTATGTTAGAGTAACTATTTAATAATTCCTATTTAAATGTGCAATTTATGCACCACTACTTAGCAAACGTAATTGGAAAAATACTCTCTTTATCTGCTGTTGTTTGAACAAACCAATAAAACTCACACCATTGGTTTAACCAATGTGGTGCTGGTTCAGTCAAACATAAAATTGACATATTACTTGTTTATAGTTGCTTTATAGAATAAAGTGTTTTAACATTTTAACAAAGTGTCTTATCTTTCTTCCTTTAGGAATCTGTCCAAGAAGTACCAGCTCAAGAAGAACTCTAAAGAGGAGGAGGAATTCAAGTGAGTGAGAACAATTTGGCATATATTTTGATTTCTTAATGTAGCCGTTTACTAATGATATTTCAAATTTACCTACACAAAACAGTTTGTCTTACTACTGTTCAACAAGGTTACATTTATTTGATCGAAAATGCAGTAGAACATGAAATATTGCTACAATTTAAAGTACATTTTAAAATATATTAACATATAAAACAATTTCTTTTTGTGATGCAAAACCAAATTTTCAGGAGCATTACTTCAGTCTCTAGTGTCATACAATTCTTCAGAAATTATTCTAATATGCTGATGTACTGCACGAGAAACATTTCTCATTATTATCATCATCCGTGTTGTTGATATTAACAGTATATTAATATTAATTTCTAACCCAATCTTTTGACTGGTAGTGTATATACTAGTGCTAGCAAATGATTAATCACATCCAAAAGTTTTGGTTAACATATTATATGTGTGTACTGTTTATGTATATATAAATACACACACATACAGTATATATATATATATATATATATATATATATATATATTTACATGTATATATTTATATGCATGTCATTTATATTATATATATATATATATATATATATATATATATATAATTATAACATATTTTCCTTAAATATATACATTCATGTGTGTATTTATATATACATAATAAATATACACAAACGTAAACTTTTATTTTGTACTCTGGATTAAACGTTTGACAGCAATAGTATATACACAAATTCGTTTTTGTTTAGATATAATCAATTCAAAGTTGTTTGATTTAATTAAGTTAATTTTAAGGATCTATTGTGTTAATTTTTTTTTTCTGTCATAAAACTTCATTATTCAGTTGCCCAAAAAGTATTTAGACACTTAAGCCAGGCTTGCTTGAATGCAAAATATCAAACTTAAAAATAACACTTTTCACATAAATATTTCCCAAATTGAAACTGTTGATGTTATGAGTTGGCACTAGTTGGGTAAAAGTGTCATTCAGACATTTTGAACGTAACTTAAAGGGATAGTTCGCCCAAAAATTAAAATACTGTCATTAATTACTCACCCTCAAGTTGTTCCAAACCCATAAGACCTACCTTCATCTTTGGAACACAAATTAAGATATTTTAATGAAATCCGAGAGCTCTTTGACCCTTCAATAGACAGCAAGGGTACTACCACGATCAAGGTCCATAAACGTTGTAAGGACATCAGTAAAATAGTCCATGTGACATCAGTAGTTCAACTTTAATTTTACGAAGCTAGGAGAATACTTTTTGTATTGTGTGCAAACTTCCACTTCATGTAAACAACGCATGTGCATTGCGCTGCTGTTTACATCAACAAGGACATGCGTCAGTGTATCCATTGTTTACACGAAGCAGAAGTGTACATACGTCATGATTCTCTCCACAATGGAGGCCTGACACCTCAGACTGGATGAGGAGGAGAAGAATTGTTGAATAAAGTTATTTATTTTTGTTTTCTTTGCACACAGAAAGTATTCTTTTTGCTTCTAAAAATTATGGTTGAACACGGATGACACATGGATTATTTTACTGATGTCTTTGCCACTTTTCTGGACCTTGATCGTGGTAGTACCTGTGCTGTCTATGGGAGGGTCAAAGAGCTCTCGGATTTCATAAAAAATATTTTTGGGTGAACTGTCCCTTTAAAGTACCAAAATGTTCATATTTATGTAATTTGTCATTATATCGGCCAGTACTGATATCAACACCAGTATCAGCCATTGAAAAACCTGACCACTATTGTGTTGATTTTGCTTTTGAATTTATTTTTATTTTTCTAAGCAAGCATTTTTTTCTAAGCAAACATTTTTCTAAACTCCTTTTTCCCACATCTATAATGTCTCATCTTGCTTTTTTGTCATGTATTAACATTTTCACATTTGCCATCAGGTACTCCACATGTAGAGCGTTTCTTATGACTTTAAATGAGCTGAACGACTACGCGGGTCAACACGAGGTCATCGCCGAAAACCTGTCCACTCAGATAATTGCAGAGTTGAGCCGCTACACTCAAGAACTGAAGGCTGAACGGAAATCGGTACGAACATGTCTTTTCCACACATTCACTATCATGACGATAACCAAAAACTCCAGCTCTCAGCTTTCTAGAGATCCTTTAAAAGACATTATCTTCCAAAAAAAGGATCAAATCCCTTGATAACGTAAAATCGCACGTTAAGAACGCGTGTGAAACCACAAAAAGAATACCTACTCTGCTCTCCAGCACAGTGCTCACCTGTTACAAATCCAGGGTTAATCTTATAGGAATATGGTATTATTTTGTTTATGAGTTCTCCCAGCTCCATGGAATGAAGCCAGAAGCAATGTGGGTCATGTATATTCAGGTCATAGGAGTTTGAGAAGGTCGCCCTCCCCCGCTCTCGGCCTCTATTGTCTAAAGGTTCTCGGCCGGCGGGTTCAGGAGGCCTCTGTCTGAAGCTGCTGGCTGGAAGTAATATGACAGTGGAGTAAAACACCACCACGCTCGAGCTGAGGGAGGCTTCTTTCGCCTCCGACCTCCGTTGATGCATTTCGTCTGTCTTTTGTGTTCAAATGTCACGCCGAGAGAAAGTGCTCTTTATGTATTTTTCATAAAGAGAGTTGTGGTATGCCGTGAGTGGGTAGACACAAGCGAACGCCTCCTGTGCTGGGATGTCAGTGACGTGTAAGCTAATGAGAACCCCTAAATAAATGATTTGTGTTCCAGTGAGGAACTCTGCAGCTAATTAACATTTATTGTACATGAGTACGTCTTTGCTTCCGTAAATTGAATTCTTTATGGAATAACGAGGGATTTGGATTCAGCAATAGCTCTGGAATAGAATTTTTCTAGCAGCTGCTGTCTGGCTTGATTGTCTCACATTTCATTTAATCAGCTAAGATTTCAATTAAATGTCTTTTTAGAGTAATATTTTAAAAGGACATGTCAGTAACACAATAAGAAGTCAAACTGTGATAATTGACATGACTCTGCAAGAACCAAAATAGAGTTTCTTCATCCGAAATGGAGTGCCTTAATGGTTAAAAATAGAGTCTCTCTTGGTTTGTTTCCAGTATAAATAGGCAAATATTTAACAGCAATGTATTTTTAAATATAAATAATAAATACATGA
The DNA here is from genome assembly GCF_023724105.1 of Carassius gibelio. Classification (NCBI taxonomy): domain Eukaryota; kingdom Metazoa; phylum Chordata; class Actinopteri; order Cypriniformes; family Cyprinidae; genus Carassius; species Carassius gibelio. The sequence goes on along the minus strand of NC_068403.1, from coordinate 7,161,720 downwards.
ATCTCTTTTACCACCAAGAAATGCAGTTATTTAATGGTTTAAATATTCCAAACTTTTTTTTTTACTTTCTAAAATATATAAAGTAGTTCCACAAAAATATTAAGCAGTACAGCTATTTTGAACATCAATAATAGTAAGAAATGTGTCTTGAGCAGCAAATCCGTATTATAAGAATGATTTCTAAAGGATCATGTGACATTGAAGACTCGAGGAATGATGTTAAAAATTCAGATTTGCATCACAGGAATAAATTAAATTGTAAAATATATAAAAATTTTACAGTATCACTATATTTGCATCATATAAATGCGTGCTTGGTGAGCAAAAGAGATTTAAGAGAAATACCGAACTTTTCCAACAGTAGTGTTCTAAATTTTAGATCTATTTTTTGTCTTTACTTTCCTCAAGCATTTCCATGATGGCCGCAGAGCGCAACAATACATTGAGAATTCCTGGAAGCAGCTGGAATCGGTGAGTCAGTTCAACTGAACAGAACATACAGTATGATACTGGCCTCTCTTTGGTCACCTGTCAAAAGATATGATATATGAAAAGATATATGAGCTAGAACTGGGCAGCCTTGTACAATAAACACTTGTGTGTAATGAGTTACAGGTGCCTGTAAAAGACAAGTGACTGTTATAGGTTTTAATACATACATTTTTGTTTTTTGTCTCTTTCAGAGTAAGAGAAGATTTGAGCGAGACTGTAAGGAAGCAGATCGTGCTCAGCATTACTTTGATAAGATGGACGCTGACATTAACGTGACTAAAGCAGATGTGGAAAAGGTATGGATCACGCGTGTGCATGAAAGAGACAGATCCTTTCACAAACCCTTCACTCTCCATGACTGCTTTCATCCTTTTCTGTGAGTCTGTGTGGATGATACCTCTTTGGAAAGGGGCGGAGGTGACTGATGCTGATAACCAATGTCGAGTTCAACTTTCCTCATACCTTATACCTCACCTGCTCCTACTGTGCAGTACCTTCCCAGTATTACAGAAAAGTAGCTTTTTTTTAATTATTCAAATGGAAGTGGGACAGTAAGCCCCCCAAATATCTGTGATTACATTGGTACCCGCTAATGTTGATTTTTTATTTTATTTTTGCCATTGGGGTGATTAGGCAGATGTTTAAAACAGATCATATATCATAGATTTTTTATCCAAACAAACCAAATAATTTCCAGTTCAATTCCAGGTTTTTAAAATGTAAACAGTATACCATCTTTTCTATTGAAATATGTAAACAAAATTATAAAGTGAAGCTTTAGTAGGAACATCAGGGCTGAATTTAATTAATAAAATACGCAACATTTGAGAATATTGAGATTAATGTAAAGCACTTTGAGTGCCTAGATAAGCGCTATATAAATCTAATGAATTATTATTATTACTTACAATTTATTAAGCCATCTAAAAATTCAATACTTAAAAAATCTAAAAATACAATTTCTGAATCATAATTAATGGTAATTAATATTTAAATGTTCATTAATGAAAGTAATAAGCTCATACACGGCAAAAACAAAGGTAGCTTTGACAATAGGAAACAAAGACAACTAATATGGCAGCAGCCATTTGTTTTGAATCTAAGGCCAAATGAACAGATTTGGATTTGGTTTTGCCCATGTGTAGATGTTTTCTTAAGTACCTTCTGTTATTAGTGTGTCTGTGACACTAACCGACTCTGTCTTTGTTTTTTAACATGTCTTAAAGCGGTGTTCTCTCAAGGTAGGTTTGATCCAAGAGTCGTCTTTGTCGGTGGGGAGTTTGTTAAATTGTTCGGTGTATTACCCATATCAGCAAAGAGTGTTTGTCGTAATTTTGGTTGTTTTTCGTTGTTAGCTTTTGTTACGTTCACGTCTATGCTTGCAGCGAATCTTTCCTGTATTCACCATGTACAAATGTACAGAATAAGACTTGTCATGGAAAATGTTAAAATGCATTACGATTGCGAAAATGGGCTACGTTGTAAGGGTTACAGCGGAGACTGATTTCACAAAATCAATAGCTATTACCGCACAATTTACTGTCAACCACAAAAAGTCCTGAGTCTGAGAGTCTGTGCACACTGTCTGGTTCATGTACATGCAGTTGTTTCTGTAAGGTGGCCCCAAAAAGCATTTTGACACTTAAAAATCAATGAATTTCATTGGATTAAATTAAGTGGCAAAAGCACAATTTTCAAGCAAAGATTTCAGTTAATTGAGTTTTAAATAATTAATTATAGATAGGTTGTTCACAATTAATAATATATAAATGTATAATTTTACTGGAGCATGTTCATAATCAATGTGTTGAACCATGTCTATGGCTACTTCAGGAGAACTTTAAATTTGTTTAAAAAAGCACCAAAAATGGTTTAGTAAGTAATGTTAGTCCTGAGAAAAGGTCTTAACTATTTTGCATATGCAAACTGAATTTTTATTTTGTGTTTAATGCAATGATGTTCACAAATATATGCGGTTCACTTAAGTGTCCAAATGCTTTTTTGGTCTGTTGTTTGTGTTTAGTTAGTATGCATGATGAATGGATGTCTGGTGCAATTAATTCGGATCATTTTGTCTTTTGTTTTGGAACAATGTTGAACATTCATTGTCATTTTTGTGTGTGTGTATGGGTGTTTGTTTTCTCACACACTGTTAGTACACTACCATGTTTCTCTTGTCAAAGTCTTCTTCATCGATACACACTACCATACTACTCATAATATTTGTTTTTATGTAATAGAGTACCCAACCTACATTACCATATATAGTGTGCCATATACAATCAGAGCACAATAAGTGAGCTATCCCACAATGCAATGCATTCAACTTTACCTTCCATTTCTAAAGAGCCTGCACATGAATGGACAAAAAAATATTTATTGTGATGTAATTTTAGTAAATCATTGCTCTTTGTTTTCTCGCTTTGATTTAATTAAACGTAAATAGCACAACATGTCTACGGTTTACTAAAACATGGGAACGAATTTAAAATAGTCACTTTTTTTTTTAACAAACCATATTACAGATGCCTTGTCAGATATTAGTTGAACCGCGGTGCAAGTGCATGCATGGTACGGTTCGATTTTTTACAGAGAACTAGGGCTGCACGATTGTGAACAAAATTGTCATAATTGTCGATTATTCCCTTGAAATTTTAATCGCGATTATTAATAACGATCATCACAATTTACATTGAATGATTTATACCTTTGTTTGATGCAACTGCATGCCGTATTTTATGAAAATGAACAAGCTGAAAACACTCTGAAAACAAGCTGAAGCTTCAAATGTCAACTATACATCCGATTGGTTTCTTTAAATTAAAAAAAAATAAAAATATGAATGAAAACCTTTAAGATAACAAAATGCATCTTAAGCACACAGAATAACATAAGTAGACTCACGAGTTAACACAAGTTAATTGCCTCTTTGAACGATTTCGTAATTTTGGCATCCATAATTGTAATCGCGATTAGAAATTCAAATAGTGCAGCCCTACCGAGAACGTTACACCCCATGTGTGTATATATATGAAAAATATACAATTACTAAATTACTACTACTTAATTTTTCCAACATCAAAAGTTGACGTTATTTTTCTGCTTGTTTATTTTTTTTTTTTACATTATAAATGCATATTTATAAGCGTAAATATTTATGTAACTGCCTCATAGCTAGACAGTAATAGTCGTAGCTAGTCAGGTTAGTCATAGACAATACAGTACATCACAATTTTGTGATTAAAGCCTCATTTGACAATTTCTTCTGCTTACAGTATATAAATAAATGTACTAATACCACAATATATCAGTTCAGCAGTAAAATAACCGACGACCTTGTTGCTGGATAAGGCACATTTTCTGTTTACATGTATTGTTGAGTGGACACTTACTAAACATTGTATAAAGTCTATTATTTATATCTTATACTCATATCTGAATGAAATTGTCTGCTGAAAACCATTCACATATCAGATAAATTATATAAGATACTATGACTCACAAATCTGCTCAATAAATTACTGAAAAACATTGGTTCAGTTGTGTTATTTTCCCTGAGTACATCATTTGATTATATTTCAGTGTTTGGTTTGTGATGTTTGTGTTGTTTGTTCTCTCTGACTCTTGCACAGAGTGTGTAGATCACTGACCGTATCGATCTGAAGTTGACACCAGGCTACGCTTATATCTTTCTGTAATCTGCTAATTGACTCTCAGTGTTTGTTCACTTGTGTCGTGTCATAAAGGTGATCGTTTTATTTGTCAGTCCTTGCCCTTTACGTTCTGAAATGATCTTGATGTCTTTTGCCTTGTCTGTGTCTTGTGATTTCTGTTTATCTAGGCGAAACAGCAAGCTCACATGAGGCATCAGATAGCAGAGGACAGTAAAAACGAGTACCTGACCTACCTGCAGAAGTTCAACAAGGACCAACATGAGCACTACTACACGCTTATACCACATATCTTTCAGGTGAGAGTCTCTCTCGATCATAGTAAAATATTCTAATCTTGATAAATGACAAATATGTTCCTTTCTACACCAGATGGATCATACTGAGTGTTCATAATGTGGTCAAAATGTGTCTTGCAGAGGATACAGGAGATGGAGGAGAGGCGGGTGGGCAGGGTGAGGGAGAGCATGCGGGTGTACACCGAGGTCGAGCGTAAAGTATTGCCCATCGTCAGCAAGTGTCTGGACGGCATGACCAAGGCAGCTGAATCCATCGAGCCTAAAATGGTACGTTAAGTGCTGACTCCTTTGTGCTGAAAATGCACTATGGTTCTGGATTACATAGCCATCTGTTGATCAGCCTACTGCAGGAAAATCCTATTCTGTGAAAATATTTTATAAAGCCATAAAATACGTTTTTTTTGTTGTTGTTGTTTTTTTCAGCGTGGATGAGAATCAAGGTTCTTGTTAAAAATAATGTAAAAAAAAAAACACACACATATTCAGTCCACAGTCAGTGATCATCTGAGCTCATCAACTAATGACACTTTTGAGTTAAAGTCCGCGTGAACCGGAAGTTGCAAATGACTTTTCTCCAGTGTTGTGATGTATTTCAGAGAGAAACTTAATACTAAATGAGAAAAAATAGTGGGCGTGACTTTATTTTCCAACTAGCACCTGAAAAGTAGTTAATGACAGATAGCTCACAAACCCAATTTCGTGTTCTGTCCAATTTTTGAAGCATTCGCGGGTGAAGTGCTTCTAGCACATCCGTGACCTCTCTGTTATCCCTCCTTCCTCAAAATGTAAGAATTCGAGCCATCTGGACCGTAACGATCGAGGGAATTTTAGGAAATGGGAAAAGTGTTTCATGAGTGCCACAACCAAAAATGCACCTCCTCGCCATCTCCTTTCCCGCGCTCTCAATGCTCACAAACACACAGGCAGCCTGTCTACTGTCAGTTGAAGGGGGCGTGGTTACGGATGCTAAGAAGACACCCAAACCGTCAAACCTATGTCATCAGGGAAGGTCCTCCAATGCAGAGGGGAGGGGCATTTTCAGATTTTGATTAAAAAAAAAAATTATTTGTGGATTGACTTGCATGGATGAATTGTTCACCACAAAATGATCAATTTAGGCAAACAAAGTAAATAAGGTCAATTGTGATTTCAGTTGGACTTTAAGGAATCCGTCAAAAAGGCATGTAAATCAGTCTTAGACTCAGATTTCTACTTAAATCTGAAGTGTAATATCTGTGCTATTAATCCCTCCTCTCCATAAAAATCAGCAGTTCTTTAAAAGCTGTAATAATTTATTTGGTTTGTCCAAGTCCTTTTTACACACTTCCGTTCAAAATGTTGGGTTAGTAAAATTTTTAGTTTTTTTAAATAATTTTATACTCACCAAACTGCATTTGCTTGATCAAAAGTACAGTAATAATGCAAAATATTACTACAATTTAAAATAACTTTTCTGTTTTTAATATATATTAAAATGTAATTTATTCCAGTGATGCAAAGTTGAATTTTCAGCATCAATACTCCAGTCTTCAGTGTCACATGATGCTTCAGAAATCATTCTAATATGATGATTTGGTGCTCAAGAAGAATTCTTATTATCATCTGTTGTGCTGCTTAATAATTTTCTGGAAACCATGATATATTTTATTCAGGATTCTTTGATGTGTAGGAAGTTTATTTTAAACAAATCTTTTGTAACGTTATAAATGTCTTTACGATCATTTATGATCATTTTAATGCATCCTTTCTGTGATAAAAAAATAAAAATCTTTTGAACTGTAGTATACTTAATTTTTGAAAAAGTGAAAATTAAAAAAGGAAGAGGAAATAAGTGGGAAAATAATACAAATTCAATGTAATGTTTTGCTGATGCACTGCGTCACAGATAGGGCTATGATTTTTAGAGTTTTCCAGCTCAATTAACTTTTCCAAATGAAACCAGCAGATGAATAATATACCAGTTCAAAATGCTGACTGAGTGGTGACCGTCATGGAGCGATGTCGTCCAGGTTACCATCAATGATTTACAGCTGCAGGGGATCTCTGGCAGCCAACGGGGCGGATGTGCGTGTTGTTTATCTCATCTGCTAAATCCTGATCCAGCGCTCATGTGGCCATCGCCATCCTGTCCAAATATGGCAGATGGGGAGTCTAATTTCCACCGCAGCACTAATTGACTCATACGAGCTGGGTTTTGCAGCAGATTTGAAGTGGCTTAGCAACAAAGACTTAAGCCTCTCTGTGGCTTCTGGACTGTTTGTGTGTGCTTGTTTGTGTGTGTGTGTGCTTTCAGAGATAGTGTGCTGGCCATATGAGGTGAGGTGAGGTGAAAAACATTAAACTGTAGAAAAGCATTTGTTTTCATAGTAGGGTTATGGATGCCATATACACACACACATATATATATATATATATATATATATATGTGTGTGTGTGTGTGTGTGTGTGTGTGTGTGTGTGTGTGTGTGTATATATATATATATTCTAAAAATAGTTTCTTGTTCTGACCTGAACAGCAGCAGTGGGATTAGATGGAGGGGATTTGCAGCAATCTTATTTCTATAGTGGATGTGCATTTTATTGTCTGTAGTTCATGATTGCTGCGATTATGATGTCAGTTTGTTGGTGCGGTCTGAATTTCCTCACTAAATTAAGTGCTTTTAACTAGTCAAATAAAATTTGTATTTTTTATAAATATTTAGAATATAGTAATATTATTAATTAAATCATTTTTGAACTGTTCGGTACGAGGCTTTCGTTTTTTTGTGCATTACAAATTACGAACGATTCGTTGGACTAATCCTATTACATTTGGAAAATAAAAGAGCTTAAAGTTTGTGAAATATGATGTTCTCAGTGCCACTGCGCTCAACAAGGCAGCCCAAATACATGATGTCTGTTCCGCCATAACTTTCCCTTGCTGGGGTGTGTCGAAAAAAATGGTCTTATATTGACGATAGCCAGAGATATGGTCAAAAACATAAACTGTTGGCGATATTACGTTATTTGGCATTTCCAGTTAATGTAGGCCTGTTACATTCTTATTTTTATTAGGCCTATTATTATTATTACAGTGAAGTTACTTTTATTAGGCCTGTTAAATTAAAATGACAATTAATTTGCCCAGCAGTAATTACCAAATTACTGAAGTGCTGCGAGGATAACAAATGATTAGGCTTTATATTTACTCCTAAATTAAATTTTAATACAGGTCTATTTTACAATGATTATAGGCCTACAATTAAAATATTAACACTGCAGTCATCAATAAAAATCAATGAATCAGTATAATATTTCAAACACCGACTTACAAAAAAACCTGTTCAACACAAAATATATAGGGGGATATTATATATATTACAGGGGTTCGCCATGTCAAGTTTAAAAAAAAATTTCAACTTCTACACGCAGCACCGCTTATCAATGTCAGTTCAGAAAGAGTGGACCAATCAGAATACCCGGAGGCAGGGCAAGCTTTTGTTTACATTAGCAAGTTGTTATGTCTTCTGTTTTATTTGATGGAAACATGGGGAGGAGGCATTTTGCGCTGCACTTAATTATAATTATAGAAAAAATTTAATATATATAAATATAATATAAAATAAAAAATAATTATAGCTTATTCAAATGTATCTTGTAAAAGATGTACATTACAATGAACAGAATGTGCTAAGTGACATCTATCTTACATACAACGGTTTGTGTCAGTAAATAGAGTTAACTAATTTGGGTTGAGGTTTCATCCTAAAAAGATTGACCTTTTTTATTACTGTTTTTAATCTCAGGACAGTAAGCAAGTTGTAGAATCATACAAGTCGGGCTTTGAGCCGCCGGGTGATGTGGAGTTTGAGGACTACAGCGTGTCGATGAAGAGGGCGGTGTCAGAATCCAGCTTCCTGAACGCACGCGGAGAGAGCAGACGCCGGAGCAGGAGCAAACTGTGGCCTTTACTCAAGAGAAATAAGGTACAGGATCAGACGGATCAACTGCTTAGGTCACAAATAAGCAAATAAAAGAACAAAAATCAACACTTTTTATTTTTTATCCATGCTATTTATATTCAACTAGTTTTATTACTATTACAGAGTGTTTGCAGTGGCTATTTTATGCAACAAGTTTCATGCAGCTTGTTATGGAATCTTGTAGTTTTGATGATATAATTTATTAGGAAAGCAGTTGTTTTAATAGTCAACTGTATTTACGCTTGTAAATATTAAGACGGGATAGGAAATTGCACGTATAGGACGGGTCTGTGGATTGTGAACACCTGATTAAATCACAAATAAGCACATAAAAGAAGAGAAAACGATGTTGCTCATTCATAGCTCATTGCGATGCAGTCTTGTAGATTTAATGTCCAAATATAAATCATGTTATTTATATTCAAGTACTTTTATTGCTATTAAGGAGTGTTTACAATGGCAGTTTCGTGCAGCTTGTAATGGAGTCGTGTTATTCTGATGATTATGAAGATTAATAATCTGTTTTATATGTTAGTGATTGTTGTGATAGCACCAGTTTTTAAACTTGGAAATACTAAGATTGGAAGTAATTTTTCAAAAAAACTAACATGCATTCCCTTTAATAAAGTTTGCAATGAGTTTGTTGTAATGCAAGGATTTCTGAACATTTTCATTGCCCTTGAAGTTTTGTCTCTCCTCATCTTCTCTCTTTCTGTCTTCCTCCATTCCATTTCTCAATGTGCTCCATCACACCTTCATCTGTAGCTTATGTCTTTGTTAGCATCGCCCCGCCAGCCCCCTCCCCCTCCCCCCACATCCCCGTCCCCGGACGGCCTCCTCAACGGCCCCCAGTCCCCACAACAACACAAGGAGCCGCTCAGCCAGCGCCTCAACGACTTCATGGGCACCAAACACAAAATGCACTGCCTGCGAAGCCTGAAACGTGGGGTGAGTTCACGAGCCACCGCGTCACCTTGCTGTCTTTCATGTGGATCTGACTGGACGACTCGAAAGGATAAAGCACTATCAGCTCAGTTTGGTTCTAAAGTGATGTGTGGATGTGTAACATTTCTTGTTTTCATGCTTTTTATCCACACCATCCTAAACAGATCTGTCTTAACAGCTATATAACTGTGTGTATTAACAATTTCCCCTAACACGTCTTTCTTCTCTTAACATTCACAGCTTTCTCTAAAGCTGGTAAGTCTGACTTCCTTTAAAATCCACACGACTTTGGCTTTAACTATTTCCATAATAAATATTTAAGACATTTTATTTTATTTTCATTTGACAATTTTTCCAGTTTCAATTCTTGTAGAAAGATACATTTAAATATAAGTAAATAAGGGAATTAATTGGCAATGAAGCCAATTTACAATTTTTTGAATCTAATATGTCTATCTAATAGGTTATATATTATTTATTGAATGTTTTTAATGCAATATTTGATTCTGTCTGTGTTTGATTTGTTCTTTTTGACTCTCAACTTTCTGTCTGTCTGCAGGGAACAGGCCAGGAGGACTACAGTCATCTGCCCCCTGAGCAGAGGAGGAAGAAACTACAAGCCAAGCTCAATGACATAAACAAGGACATCCAGAAAGAGATGGATCAGAGGTAAATCATCCAGCAGCTGCCATGCTGCTAATAGTATCAACCTTTGTTTCTGCCAAATACTTGCACCAAACTGTTAATACCACATACTACAGCTCAAAGGTTTGGAGTAGGGCTGGGATAAACGATTATTTTTTAAACGATTAATCTAGCGTTTATTTTTTCGATGCATCGATTAATCTAACAATTAATTTTTTCAGACCGATTCGATTTCGATAATCTCCCCATTAATTGACTGCTAACAATTTATACATGTTGATTTACATATCTGAAAAACAATTAACATTGCAATATATGTTTATTGCTCTTAAAATTACAAAATAAAAGACTGACTAAGAATGCATTACTTTGCACTTGTATAGAGATAGCATTCAATAAAACCTTGAAGCCTTTAAAACACATAGCTTACTGAAACAAGCTTACTGAACACATAGGGCCTAGCTTACTGAAAAAAGATGAAAATAACAACAATTTGATGGCTGGCATTCAATAAAAAAGGCACCCAAAATACTTGTTTAGAGTAATTGAAAGAATACAGTAACCAATGTAAACTTGAGGGCTTTAAGCTAATACAGAGAGCGCTCATTGGAAGCGTTCCACCCTTTTTCTATCGTGTCTAATGATTTTGGTTAATATGCACGAGGGAGAGAGAGAGAGAGAGAGAGAGAGAGAGAGAGAGAGAGCGAGAGCAACATAAGAGTGAGAGCAATCATTCAGCGCACATAAGGTAAACATTTTGCAAACAATTTTTAGAGAAATAAAAACAGGTCGACGAATCGATGCGCATATTTTGCGTCTACGTATTTTCGATGACCTCGACGCGTTGTCCCAGCCCTAGTTTGGAGTAATCATTTTTTTAAAGAAATTAATACCTTTATTTAGCAAGGATAACTTAAATTGATCCAAAGTGACAGTTAATGCAGTTCATATGCATATGCCTCTTGTTTTCACTAACTCTTCTTCTTGTAAATTGGTTGCAGGGATGCCCTGACTAAAATGAAAGATGTTTACATTAAGAATCCTCACTTGGGGGATCCAGACAGTATAGATCCACGGTTAGAAGAAATCACACAAAGCTTGGAAAAAATGCAGCTTGAGGCACATAAATTTGAGGTGAGGCCCCCACAAATTCAGTCTTCAGATACCTTCAAAAGTTGGTTTAAAATATGGATTAGTAATGAAAGTGAAGTATGCTATTTGATCATTAATGATTACAAGTTAACAGAAGGATCTGTTGGATATCTCTTTTCAGGGCTGGTTGACGGAGGTGGAGAGGAAGTTACTTGAAAAGGGATCCGAGTCTCAGAGAAGACAGAGCGGTCATTTTGACTCGCAGGGCAACACGCCTCTTACAAACAACTACGGTCAAAACCGAGAGAGGTACTTCAGTCCCTAGATAGCAGGGCTACCAAACATGATGTGCTTAATATGACTGACACTGTTACAGGTCTTTAAAGGGCTCATGTTCAAAATGACTGTGGATGCATCTCTGAACTTTTTAACATTAGCAAAACTTACATTACTAACATTAGCAGTGGACTTTGTCAAAAAAACAAACTCGTGTTTAATGCTATTAATACATAATCTTATTTTGATAACCTCATATGAGAGGGTCTAACATTAACTGTATAATCTGACTATAACGTCAAAGTTAATTTAGTCTGTTTTACGTATTGCATGTCTTCTGCACATAGTCCGGATGGCAGCTACACGGAAGACCCCAGCACAGAGACCACCATGCAGTTCAAATCTCGCAGTACTGAGTTCGATGACGAATTTGACGACGAGGAGCCTTTACCCACCATTGGAACATGCAAAGCACTTTATCCATTTGAAGGTAACAGAAAACATGAATTGGATCTTGTTCCAGAAAGAAAATTTGTTAAAAAAAAATATGTCAGGAATTTATGAAAGTTAAATGGCTCTGTAGCATATTTGCAATTCTTGGAATAATTCGTTAAAATGATACTGTCACGGTTTTACGCTGCCAGAAGGAATACGGAGTCGAGGATAAACGGAACAAGGTTTTTAATATATCCAACACAGGGGATATCCAACATGGAGCACAGAGGTAGACACACGTAAGTAGCAAGTGAAGACCCGACAAAACAGAACTGAAAGGACAAGGCTTAAGTACAAAGGATAATGGGGAAACACAGGTGGATGGAATAACTAAATTAACAGGGACATGGAACACATGAGGAAGATAATAGACACACCTGGGAACTAATCAAACTAAACACCGAAGACACAAACTGGGTCACGGGCAAAACACACTAAATGAGTCCAGGTGTGTGACAGTACTCCCCCCTCCCGGTAGGTGCGTCCTCGCACCGTAGAAACAACAGGGGGAGGCGTGGGTGGGAACTTGGGAGGAGGTTCCGGTGGAGGACGGACTCCCAGGAGGGGGCCAGCAGACAGGGACCACAGAAGGAGGAGCCAGGGAGGAGACGGAGGAAGGAGCCAGGGAGGAGACAGGAGCAGGAGGAGCCAGATGGTCCACCAGAGACCAGCCAGGACTGAGATCCAAGGTGGAGTCGACGGCGGGAGGAGCCATGGTGAAGGAAGGGTCGACGACACCAGGGGGCCGACAGGCGGAGACTGCACCGGTGGGTGAGGAGCCCAAGATGGAGCAGCACAGCCGCAGAGCCAGGGTGACGACGAGGATCCGGAGGGCCTAGGTGGAGCTGAAGGCTCAGGCGACCAAGGTGGAGGCGGGGTCCCGGCAGACCGCTGTGGAGCCGGAGTGACCGAGGATGGAGGTGGAACCGGAGGGAAGGAGGAGCCTGACAGAGCCGGAGGGATGGAGTGACGAGGTGGAACCAGAGGAGTGGAGTCCCGAGGCGGCGGATGGTCGACGACTGACCAAGGTGGAGCCGGAGGGACGAGGGAGCCCGGTGGAGCAGGTGGGATGACAGGCCACGGTGGAGACGAGGGAGCTAAGAGCCAAGGCGGAGCCGCTGGGTCGAAGGACCGAGGAGGAGTCCAGGGCTCGGAGGCTGGAGGCGGAGACAGGGCCTTAACACGCCAAGGCGGAGCTGGAGACTGGCAGTCCAGCGGCGAACCATCGCACCCCGATGGCGCGGACTGAGGGTGAGCTGCGGGACTGGCTGGCACCAGCAGGGATGACGAGGAACTGGCTGGTCTAGGAGGAGGAGAGAGGAGAAGGATGGGAGGAAGGACAGGAGGATCAGGACTGGACGGAACCAGCGAAAGAGGAGTAGAGGGACCAGCAGGTTTGGGAGGAGGCGGGAGAGGGAGGCTGGGAGGGAATACAGGAGACACAGAAGATTCAGGGCTGGGTGGAACCAGCGGAGACACAGATGATTCAGGGCTGGACGGAACCAGTGGTGAAACAGAAAAATCATGGCTGGGCGGAACAAGCGGAGACACAGAAAATTCAGAGCTGGGCGGAACCAGCGGAGACACAGAAGATTCAGAGCTGGGCGGAACCAGCGGAGACACAGGAGATTCAGAGCTGGGCGGAACCAGCGGAGACACAGGAGATTCAGAGCTGGGCGGAACCAGCGGAGACACAGGAGATTCAGAGCTGGGCGGAACCAGCGGAGAAACAGGAAATTCATGGCTGGATGGAACCAGCGGAGAAACAGAAAACTCAGGGCTGGACGGAACCAGCGGAGAAACAGAAGATTCAGAGCTGGGCGGAACCAGCGGAGATACAGGAAACTCAGGGCTGGGCGGAACCAGCGGAGAAACAGAAAACTCAGGGCTGGGCGGAACCAGCGGAGAAACAGAAAACTCAGGGCTGGACGGAACCAGCGGAGAAACAGAAGATTCAGAGCTGGGCGGAACCAGCGGAGAAACAGAAAACTCAGGGCTGGGCGGAACCAGCGGAGATACAGGAAACTCAGGGCTGGGCGGAACCAGCGGAGAAACAGAAAACTCAGGGCTGGACGGAACCAGCGGAGAAACAGAAGATTCAGAGCTGGGCGGAACCAGCGGAGAAACAGAAAACTCAGGGCTGGGCGGAACCAGCGGAGAAACAGAAAACTTAGGGCTGGGCGGAACCAGCGGAGAAACAGAAAATTCATGGCTGGATGGAACCAGCGGAAATGGAGCAGAGGAAATGACTGGAGGAGGTAGGAGTGGGAGACTGAGAGGGTATACAGGGGAATCAGGGCTGGACGGAACCAGCGGGGAAACAGGAAAATTAGGGATTACCTCCATAGACCAGTCCATCAGATCCAGAACTTGCTCCATATGACCTTCAGAGACTGCAAACAGCTCACCCTCAGTCGCAGGGGTGTGGGCAGGGCTTTCCTCCACGCCCTCGATCTCCACGAGGACTCCCACGATGCACGGTGTTGCCGGCTCACACACCTGGTCAGTCGCGCTCTCGAGATCCGGCTCCCTGTCAGTGGATGGCTCGGGCTCTGCGGCTGCGGTGGGCTCTGGCTCCGTGCGGCGTGATGGTGGCTGGCTGGTCTCTGGGTCGGGAGTGGGACTGGCGAGATCCTCTATGGGGCAGATGGTAAAAGATGAGCCATTTCTCGCCAGAGTCCACTCCACGAATGCGGCGAAATCCTCTCGAGGACCATCTTCGGACGACAAAGCTCTGCATTTGGAATTCAGGCTGGTGTTGTAGAAGGTGCAGAGCGCGTCGTCCGGGTAGCTGGTGGCATTAGCTAATAGGAAAAACTGTCTGGTATGGTCCTCGAGAGAACGTCCTTCCTGCTTCAGCAGGAGGATGAGGAATTCGGGACGATAGAGGGGATCCATAGAACACTACGAAACAAAAAGACTTTGAAAACACAAAAACAAAACGGAGGAAAAAAACACGCAGTTTTCTATTTTCTTCTTTGGGTCGGGTCTTCTGTCACGGTTTTACGCTGCCTGAAGGAATACGGAGTCGAGGATAAACGGAACAAGGTTTTTAATATATCCAACACAGGGGATATCCAACATGGAGCACAGAGGTAGACACACGTAAGTAGCAAGTGAAGACCCGACCAAACAGAACTGAAAGGACAAGGCTTAAGTACAAAGGATAATGGGGAAACACAGGTGGATGGAATAACTAAATTAACAGGGACATGGAACACATGAGGAAGATAATAGACACACCTGGGAACTAATCAAACTAAACACCGAAGACACAAACTGGGTCACGGGCAAAACACACTAAATGAGTCCAGGTGTGTGACAGATACGTTTTCGATCTACTAACACAGATTTTTTTTCTAAAAAATCTAATTTGACGTATTAAGTGTCTCTAAGCTTTTGACTGGTGCTAAATTTATGAAGAAAATGTATTATGGATAAATGGCAAAAATGAAATGAAAAATGAAAAGCTGAAAATAAATGAATGAAAAAAAATATATAAACAAATTAAAATTGTAAATAATTTAACTAAAAATTAAATAAAAAAAATTTTTTAAACTAAAAAAACCTACAAATGAGTAAAAAACAAATTTTGTATTATTATTTACTTTTTGTAAGTCGTTTAGGATAAAAGTAAGTACTAAATTAATAAATGTACTCAACATTACCTAAAAAACAAAGTCAGATTTGGTATTAGACAAGGCTGTAGGGCTGTCAAAAAAAAATGAATTTAGAATATTCGTTGAATTTCAAATATAAATCCACCTTCGAATGCAAAAATGTTGCATTTAAATTTAGGTGTGCATCAGACAGCTTCATTATCAGCGGCACACACGATGATGATGAAGTTGCCATTGCAATTTAATGTTTTTTTTGTTAACCTATCCAGTTGAACCCACTAGATGTGAAGCTGCTACGTTGATCATTCAAAATAATGCGGATAAAGAGAACTTCAATACATAGAAAATGATGTTAGCAATAAAAACCGAAACCAAGCCATTCACACGGAACACATATTTATCACATTTTCTAGAGGGACATCTATCACCGTTGCACTCGCATCTCGCACAAGAGAGACACATGTTTAGAAAAAACATGTAAAATTAAAGCAAGTTCAACTTAGAGAAAAAACATGTCTCGAGACTTTATGGCAGTTTTTCTCTATCCCACTGCATCTTGTGTTTTGAAATGAAGTACTATTTGTGATTGGTTTTCGGTCCTTTGTGTTATACTATACATACATACATGATGCTGTTATGTTTCTAATTGTTGAAGCAACTTAATTATATATGATTTATAAACATTATTAAACATGCACGAAAGGAACATGCAAGAAACATGCATTAGTAATATTTTGCTCGATGCGCCCTCTTGTGGCCTCAAGAGAGAAGCTAAAAGCCCCCCCCAATTTAGATTTTCAGACATTTTGACAGCCTTGATATAATAATAAAAGTTATAATAAAAATAATAATAATTTTTTAAAACCCACATTGCCTGTTTTTGTGTCTGTAGGTCAGAACGAAGGTACCATATCCATGGCTGAGAGTGAGATGTTATACGTAATTGAGGAGGATAAGGGTGACGGTTGGACCCGAGTCCGCAGAAACGAGGACGAGGAAGGATACGTGCCCACATCCTACATCAAACTCTTTTTGGACATGAATGCCAAAGGTGCTAAGACATACATATAATCCCACAACACTAAACACCCAGAACGCTGTTTAACTGTACATACAGTAGAGCATCATGAAAACGTTAACAGAGGAAGCAGACAGTAGCGCTCTTCCTGTTTTTACAAGATCAAGATGCCATGTGTCATTTCTCTCTTTTGGTCCTTATTTACGTTTTTTCATTATTGCTCCCTAAGACCTTATCAGGGTTAAACAAGTTCTGCTTCCTTAATGATACAAGTGAATTAGGCAATAAAGACAAGGTGCTGTGTCATTTTGATATATATGATGGAAATGGATGTTTTACCAACATATCATGTTCATATTTATCATTATAGCTTGGTTAGCTTTATGGAGGTTTTCTGCAATAACCAAGATATGTAGATACTCATGTTCATGTTTTTAATGATCTACAAACAATCAGATTCTTTTAGATTAAGAATGAAATGATTAGAAAATGTCAAAAGCAAATATTCTAAAACCTTTTGGCAATAAAAAATAATCTCTTACTAACATTTTTGACCTTAAAGCTACAGAATAAGTAGCAATCCTGCATTTTAAATATAGTCAAATGTGTTTTTAAATTATAATAATTTTTTAAGACTTTAAAAATCTTTTGCTTTTGAGAGATGGAATAGAATATTTTCTCAGGTATGTTTACTTTGGTCTACATCCTTGAACCTCAACAAATCCTTAATAAACAGGATTTGTTTTCTTTCCCCACATTTAATTGCAATGCATATCATTAAATGTGAAGAGATTAAGTAATTAATGCATGCATCTTTGAGACTTCTGCTAGCTTTACATTAACTGCTGTAAAAAAAAAAAGAAAAACTTTAGAAGTAAAAACCCATAGTTAACGCGATGCCTTTCAGTGTAGTGAGCACTGAAGCAATAATTCAAAAGATGCATGTTATTCACACACTGACCAGCATGGAAAACTAACAGTTAACGTGAAGTTAAATAAAAAAAAATGTCCAGGTGGTCATCGCAGTGTGTATTAGAAAAGCTTACAGCAGGAATACCGCTCTATATGCATGCTATAAAACCAGACAGGCTATTTATTTGCTGCTTATCAGATTCATCATTTGTCCATAGCTTTATCAGCAGCTGTTAAATATGCTTGACAGTGTCGCGAGCTAAATATATGAAGAATTTTGTATGGTTTTATACTGTCCCTGTCTTTAATTCTCACTTCATAGTGGGGCTGCGCTCTGACATTGAGCTTCCCTGGTTTACTGAACGTTTTTAACCCATTACTGTCTGTGAATCAACGATTGTACAGGAGTTCTTGTGCAACATCTCTAACATGTCTTGTGTGATTTTTTTTTATTTTTTTATTCTTTTTTGTTTTTTGTTTCTGTTCCTTTCTTTGCAGATCCCTAAAAGTGTTTGGCTGGCACAGGAGTGGCAGGGCAAGCGTCCTTGCGTGAAACGTCCTCCTCTTGTAACTCTAAATGGGGGACTAACTGAAAGGATATTCCATTTTTAATGCAACCACTTACACTGAACCCTCTCGTCTGCCATAAGAATGCAAACTGATCTTTTTCATGACTAGCGTGTTGATTATTTGCAAAAGCTTGCTTCTCGTATGGACCTAGAGTATTTAGCCTTGTGCCGTAGCTGCTTGCCGTCAGAGCCGAGCCCTTAGGTTTGTTTGCTGAGGCACAGAGTAAGTGCCATGTACATGTCTTGTTATTGCCTGGCTTGCTTCAGAGCCAAGAGGAGTTTCTCATGAAGACATTAGACTTAATGAATATTTGTCAGTGCAGACTGTTCAGTTATGTGAAAAATGGGACTCATTTTATACATCATAGGCTAGCAGGTTTTTTTTTTTTTTTTCAGTTATTATTACAGTGTTTGCGAGGCGGCAGTGTATTTAAATCCTACTTTTATTCTTCTTTTTTTCACATAGAAATGTAAAATAAGTGTTTTTTTTGCTATGATTATGATTATGTTTAAGTCAGGGATGGACATACCAAAAGGCTTGTCTTTTTGCAATTAGGTATGCTATTGTTCAAAAGATTTGGGTCGGTAAGATTGAAAAAAAAAAAAAGTAATAATTTATTCAGCAAGCATTAAAAGCAATGCTTTGAATTGATGATAGGTGACAGTAAAGATGAAATTGAAATGTTTTAAAAAATCTCAAATAAATGTTGTGCTTTTGTAATTTAAAGAATCCTGAGTGTAAAAATATACCATGGTTTACACAAAAAAAATTATTAATAATAATTTAATATAATATTAAATGTTTCTCAAGCAGAAGATCAGCATATTAGAATGATTCCCGAAAGATCATGGGGACTGAAAACTGTAATGATGCTGAAAATTCAGTTTTGCATCGTAGGAATAAATTACATTTTAAAATACACATACACACACACACACACACACACAAAAAGTCTTAAAAATTGTAATAATATTTCACAATATTACTGTTTTTTTTAATCAAATAATCCAGGCTTTGAAATCATGTAGACTTTTTTCAAATCACTAAAAAAAAAAAAAATCATACAAACCCTAACTGACAATAGAATGTTTAAAAAAATATATAAATAGACAGCGAATGTGATTTATATTATTTGCATACTGAATTATTTCTTATCAAGCTATAATTTTACCTTAACACTTTTGCTGCCTTGCAAGCGCTGGTATTTCCATCATTATTATTAACATGATGATGAATGCATAATCATCCCCTACATTTTGTGTGAGGTGCTGTTGTAGATGAATAGTTCTCTATGGCAGGTGAAGCGGTAAGCATCTTTTCTGGTTCTCTTACCTCACTCACTCATTCACACTTTCTTCCTGCGATGTACACACACGCCACAGCTGCTCTCTTTCTCACCTCCTCTTCTGTTTCTCTTACCATCGCGGTCTCAAACTCTCTCTTTTTGCCTCTTCTCTCTCAGGCATATTTTCTCTTTCTCCTGTTTTTCTGGATCTGCCCTGTTTTGACGGGCTGAAATGAGCGTTTCACAGATTAATTTAATCACATCTGAATAAAAAAAAATCCAATAAAAAAAAAACACAATTAATTTTTTTTTTAGCTAATTTGGTAAATCTAATCTAAACAGCTAAACAGTGTGTAAGCTGATTCAAATGTTTAATAGTTGATGCATGCATGAAAAACCATAAAAGAAAAGAAAAGGCCACACACTTTCACTGCAAACTAAAATTATGTGGGATTTATTTGCACTTAGAAAATACTAAGAAATGGCAATTGAATTGTATGGGATTTTTTTTTTAAAGAAGAACGACTGAAATAATTGATTTTTTTACGGTGTACTCTGGTTTTTTTTAATCTTATGGAATTAAGTAAAGGATTAAAATGGATTTAAGGGAAAATAACTTTTTGAAACTAATTGGATATTAAAATATGAAAATAGTAGTGAATGTGTGCATAATATGTTGAACACAGAATGGCAAAATGTTTCTTGTCTCGCCACATTCAGCTATAAGTTTCATGAATCATTTAAATGTTTCTTCCAAAACACAGTCAAATTTAAAAGTCCAGTCATTTGCATCACAGGATATTACTGCTGTTTGTTTTACATTTCTATCATAAAACATTAAAACTGTCAAGATATGAAATATTTAGCTACTTACATCTTTAGCTGCTTAGTTAACTCGCACTCTTTCACCCATAAAACTGAAGCGTCACACTGTAATTCTCATTCAGCATCTGTGAAAGTAAAGCCTGCCTGCTTTGATTTGATATTAGACTGCTGATTTTTTTCTTCATCCTAACAACAAACTCTCTCTTTTCCTTTCGTTCTGTCTCTCTCTCTCTCTGTGGCTGTGTGTGGTGTAGCTGTAGTGGTCCAGTAGATGTTGATGGTGGTCCTCAGCTGGTGCTGTGTTTGGACGCATGCATGCTTGCCCTGTCTCTGTGTGTGTGCCAGTCTTAGGGGGTCCAACTCTCCATAAAGTTCAAGCCTTCGGTTTCTGACGGTTGAACTTAAGCTTTTTAAATTGTGTTTGTGCCTGTTTTTATTTTTTCTCTCTCTCCACTTTTATCTTCTTACGTGTTTTATTTCTTTTGGAAAATATATGCATGGTCTTGTGTCTACACATCCCCCCTAAGCTATTCTTTTAAATCGTTCACACAGTTTTAGATTCTTTTGTTGATTCTCTGAATGATTGCTATCCAGGGTCCAAGATTAACAATCACAAAGCCCACATCCATGGCTTTGGGGATTAAATAAAATGTTATTCGCCTGTTGGCTGGTGTTTAATGGGTTAAGTTTCTAAAATGTGCTGGTTTTAAGTTATTTATTTGTGATTCAAAGACTGATAAATGCTTGATTTTGTAACCCATATTACTAAGATTTCTCTTTTCTTCTAGTACTGTTTTATATATCTTGCACTAAAATATAAAAAAACCAAATCACAAGTGTTCATTGTTGTAGTTTTTACAATGATCTGCCCTTTCTGTCAATATAAAATGGGGAAAAAACAGCTTAATAACTGCATTGTCATAAGAAGAAAAATGTACTGTGAATAAAAATATTGTAAAATAGAGTATGTTAGCAAATAAGACAGGTAAAATCTTTGAGTTGTTAATTTTGGACCCTGTCAATATCATTCTGATTTCATTTTTGATGTTAAACACAAGTATTTACCTCATTCAGGATAAATTTGGGCTGCTCTTCAATAATAGGTTCTGAATGTGACGAATCTCGTCATATCGGTTCATGAAGAAACACTACCGCAGAGCTGAAATGTCTGTGTTTTTCTGTATATTGTGCTATATTTGAACTTGCTGGATCCCTTCCTTCGAAGACCTCATTAACATAAAACTGCCAAATCAAGTGTGAAAGGCTTGTGACTTTCTTGCAAATGCTAACCAGTATAATAGACATTGAGATGAGTTTTATTTCAGTTCAATTCCAATCATTCATATTGTAAAAGTCAAAATTGTATGTCTGTCAAACTGGGCAATTTTTATGTAGAAGTTTAACAAATTAAAGGTCATTTTAAAATGGTTCTATTTGTCCTGTTTATGTTCCTTAACCTGTTTATGTACTTCTGCTTCTGTAAATCACAGTTTGATTCACTCTGCGAACAGAGTTTTCTCCTTTTATTTATTTTGCCATCTTAGCTGTTTTATGCATTTTATAATTTTATTAGCCAGTGGTGTTATTGTTAACTAAAACTATCACAAAATATTTGAATATTAAAACTATATATAAAAGCCATTAAACATTGTGTGTGTGTGTATATATATATATATATATATATATATATATATATATATATATATATATATATATAAAATAAAAACTAACAATATTAACTGCCATTCATTTTCAGGTCATGACCCACCAGTTTAGAACTGCTTAAGACAAATGTGACCACAAGAGGGCGTCAGATTCCAAATCAAGTTTGATCATTCCCTAAACGTACAAATAATGAATGCTATAACATGACAAATGTCACAATACGTTCCATATAAGCAAGAACAGAGATAATAGACGAGTAGATGATATGTAGAGTAGATGATTCAATATAAATTAAATTAAATTAAAAAATACAGACAAACCAGCGATTGGGTTACTGCCCTGAAGGGTGGGTTAAACCATAGACATATACCTAGACCTCGACCGCACGTCAACGTCGCCGCCATATTGGAGCGGGAAACTCTCATAACTCTCACATCAGGACAGAAGAAAACATACCTGCCTCATCGACAGATTGGAGTCCCGAACAGGCTCCGAAGTGCTGATCTGAATCAACCGAGTCGCAAACAGGCTCCGAAGTGCCGATCTGAATCAACAGCGTCGCGAACAGGCTCCGAAGTGCCGAACTGAATCAACCGAGTCCGAAGTGCCGATCTGAATCAACAGAGTCGCGAACAGGCTCCGAAGTGCCGATTTGAATCAACCGAGTCCGAAGTGCCGATCTGAATCAACAGAGTCGCGAACAGGCTCCGAAGTGCCGATTTGAATCAACCGAGTCGCGAACAGACTCCGAAGTGCCGATCTGAATCAACCGAGTAGCGAACAGGCTCCGAAGTCCCGATCTGAATCAACAGAGTCGCGAACAGGCTCCGAAGTGCCGATCTGAATCAACCGAGTCGCGAACAGGCTCCACAGTCCAGATCTGAATCAACCGAGTCGCGAACAGGCTCCGAAGTGCCGATCTGAATCAGCCGAGACGCGAACAGGCTCCGAAGTGCCGATCTGAATCAACAGAGTCGCGAACAGGCTCCGAAGTGCCGATCTGAATCAACAGAGTCGCGAACAGGCTCCGAAGTGCCGATCTGAATCAACCGAGTCGCGAACAGGCTCCGAAGTCCCGATCTGAATCAACAGAGTCGCGAACAGGCTCCGAAGTCCCGATCTGAATCAACAGAGTCGCGAACAGGCTCCGAAGTGCCGATCTGAATCAACCGAGTCGCGAACAGGCTCCGAAGTCCCGATCTGAATCAACCGAGTCGCGAACAGGCTCCGAAGTCCCGATCTGAATCAACAGAGTCGCGAACAGGCTCCGAAGTGCCGCCCAACATACATGGGAAACCAAAACACTGTTTCAAAATGTGTTTTCTGCATGAGTGTGTTAATGTGCATTAGAACAAAATGTCAAGCATCGTCAAGTATTTTACATTATTTGACTCATTAATTGAATAAAATAGAAAATCTTGAGGGAAGCGGCGGGGAATTAATGTTTTTAAGCCCTATTCGGACGGGACTGGTTTTACAGGGGGTCGTTAGAGATATCTGCGTTTCACAGACGTACTTAGTGATTTTAGTCCCGTCCGAATCTGCCACGTCTGTGTTTTTCTCACACAACCTCTGATAATTCCAGCGCAAATTACCTACCGTTTTTCAGCAAACTCAGTGATCCTCTGAGAAAACTAATCCCGTCCGAATGCGAATGTCTGTGATTGCCGGTGATATTTTATTTCACAACACGTTTCTATGTGTGTTTTGGCCAACGTGAATTACCGTAGATGCTCTTACCACGCGGATGTTTGATATATTTGCTTAGCGGCAAATAAATAATAATAATAAAAAATCAAATAATAAAATCAAGAGCAAGATCGCGTAAACTGTTAATACCGGCTATTGTAATATCAGCATCAGGTAAGATTACTCACGTTCATATGTACTCAGTTACATTTAAAAAAAAAAGGAAAAAAAAGGAAAACAAGTTAAACTAAAAGGAACCACACATTAACAAGGTTTGCTATACTAGCCATTTAGTATTTATTGTGTAATAATACTAATGGCAATCATTTTGAATGAATGCAATGCACGCATACAGAGCGTGTGATCTCTGTGACGCCCAGATGCACAAATCAGACCCTCCCACCTCTGTAATAAACACGGAGATACTAGTCCAGTCCGAATTGGTACATGAAAATCACAGACGTCAGGTGGTAAGAATCGAAACTCAAACGTAGTTTAGAAAACTAGTCCCGTCCGAATAGTGCTTTAAGTCAGGTTTTGTCTTCACAAATAAACCACTCTATTCCCAGGGAAAGACAGAACTGAAAACTTAAATAAAATGTGTTTCTTGAGCTGAGATTGATTCAGAGGATTTTCTATTTTATATATAGGCCTATATGTGTGTGTGTGTGTGTGTGTGTGAGTACATGTATATATTATACTTAAGGAGCTCATTAATTAAACACAATTTGGAACTCATGTCCACAATATTTTTGTGTTGTGCCATTAGTTGTGTCTTAATTTGATTAATAATTAGTATTTTAAAATTACATTTTAATTTTTTTTATTTTACTTTTTATTTTACTATTAATTTATTCTTCATTTTTATCTATTCTGTATTATTCCACCCTTTATATTACATATTCTTCTTGCTATTATTAACCTATTGTTGTTCAGTTATTTATTATGGTATTATTCATATTATACATAGAATTTAATAAATCTATTATATCTCATGTTATTGTACCATTGTACTCGCTTTTCATATTATTCACTTTAATTTAAGTTGTACTACATATACTTTTTAATATAACATATCACTTTTACTATGTTTCTACTGTGCACTGTATCAGTGCATATTTTCATTTTCACTGGATCCATAGCCTCATCAGTTACATGTGTTATTATTTGTTGTATTCTGCTGTAGGCTAAAGTGCCATCAAAATGAAAAGCAGACTTCAAGTGTGTGATTTGTATTTACTTGTTTTATTAAATTTTCTCAACGATAGTAAATTATTAGTGTTTAAAGATGTATTATTTAGGTTTTATCCCAGTACTTCAAAGGGAATGGGCTGTAATCTGACCTGATCGAGACACAAGAAAGAGAGAGAAAAAAAGAAACAAAAATGTTGCGATTGAACACAGAGAAAGAAATAAAACAACTACATATCATGTAATGTACATTCAAATTACATTACAAGAATATGTCACAGTTATACTAAATTAACAGATTTGTAAACCGAAAAAATCAACGAAATCATCAAGTGAGACAAATGTGCTTTCAATTAATAATTTTCCAAACCTTACTAAACAACTGGAGGCAAAGTTTTTTTTTTAACTGTTTTTTTAACCTCTGAAATTGATTGGTAAGTGAGAACGTTATGGTGTTTTTATTCAGTACAAACCGCAGCTCCCTACTTTCATTTGTTTTAAGGCAGTCTTGCCCTCACTAACATGGCGGACGCATTGACGTATCGCGGCAACGGCTCAAAGCGGCCAATGAGGCGTCTAGGTATTTATGTTAAACATTTAACCCAGCTGTTGGTTGGAAACAACCCAATCGCTGGGTGTGATGGAGAGATTTTGAAAATGTCTACTATCACGGGTTTCACTGTAAATCTTGTTTGTTTTCTTTATAAATGTCTTATTAATTGTATTTATTTACTTAAACTCATTTTTAGATCTTGTGTATATCATAAGAGTAAAAATCTAAGAGTTTTTATTAAAAAAAAAATGGTACGTTCCAATTTGGAAAGAGCGGAAAAAAATGTGGATTTAAGATGGCCGCCAGTAGAAGTTGGGTGAACAGATAGAGAGCTTGGACAAGATTGTTGTGCTGTCTAGCAAGGGAAACTCCAGCCTCAACGTTGTAGAGGGAAGCTGGTACTGTTTTTAGTACTTGCAGTTCTAGTTTTAGACAGTTTTTATTTTAAGCTTTTATACCTATTTATTTGCTTATTTTGCTTTATTCTGACTGTTCGCTTCATCACACTGGGTTTGCCCATTTTTTTAGGGTTTTTTAAGGGTCTGTTCTGATGGTCCAATGTAAGGTTTAAAAAAAAGAATGCATTTTATCCAGTATTTCTTGAAGATGGAAGAACAACTTAAAGTGAGTGCAATAAGTCTCTTATTGACTCGGTTTGTGTGATATAACAAGCATACATTTGATTGGTTGCAAAACACATAACATAAAATCTCAGGAGATGTCAGCCTCTTGTACATTGTGTAACAAACAGGTCATATCCTCAATCCTCCGGCGCGGGAACAAAGCTTGCTAAGCAGTGTTTTGCCTGCGTGCTCTGACAGAAACACAGAGCTTCAAATTAATGGCTTCCTCTCGCTCCTAAAAACGTATTCGGCCGGTGGTCAAAGCGCAAAGTTGAGGGGCTTCAGGGGGAAGAGGGGGTGTGATTGGTTCAGCAGGTGAGGGCTGGGAATGCCAGATAAAGAACAGAATTTCTTACATCACTTCCACTGTTTGTTCTTCTCTCTATTTCTAGGCGATGGAATGCCTTGCCATTCAGGAGGCGAGGAATTCAAAACAAGTTCATTAAGTTTGAATAGAGTCTTCTTTTTAAAGCGACTTTGACCACTCCACCCAAATATCACAAAGGCCTTTCCACAAAACACATCCTTCAGTGTCCAAGATCTGACTTCCTTCCCTGAAAGCCCTCTTCATTTGAACAAATCTGTAGCAGAATGTTTGTCAGTGAAGTGCTGGAACCATACCGATGGTACGAACTAAATGTTTGTTTTTGCTAAAGTGCCTGTTGTGGGATTGTTTCACATCTGCTGTAAAGAGGTGGGGTGGGTAACAGGAAATGGCACTTCCAAGTGGCCAAATCCAAACTTATAATAGCCATATTCAGGATAAATATTTAGATACTTAGCGCCCCCTGCTGTTAGGGAGGAAATAATACTATTTTGTAATGAAATACTATCATTTTTAAAAAAAATTTAATCGAAAAAATACTATGTGAAAGAGTGTTGTTAGTTAAAGATGATCAATTAAAACTTCTAAAAAAGTTTTTTGTTGATTAAAACTGTATATGAAAAACGATTCCTGAATAACTGAATGTAATAATTCCATTTTATTCTATAACTGAATACGTTTAAATTTAATTACTAACATTGAAACTGAAATAAATAACCTAAATAGAAATATTTAAACTAAAATGAAAACATAAAAATAAAAGTGCATTAAAAATATTAATACAATAGTAAATAAATAAAAATAACAATGATTTGATTTCATTATTCCCATTATCAACAAATAACTCATAAATTAAAGAATTATTAACTAACAATAAATTAACTAATGTAAGTGTATCCAGCTTTATATAGTACAGTATATAGCATATTTCAGCTGCTTGATGTATCATCATTAAATGTGAATTACAGGCGTACAGTACTATAGCCCAGCTCAAACCGGCTGAATGACTATAAGGCATGAAGATATTATAAACATTAATATGATTTTCTGTAAAGCTAATTTAAAACAGTGTGTTTTGTGTCAAGAACTGTTTAAATAAAAAAAAACCTGATGTGGACGGAACAATGAACATTCCAAACAGTAATGTGCTTTATTCTTTCCATTACATGCATATTTAATTTCATGAATGTCATATTTGAAATAAAAAAGGTTATTTTACATTTTGAATCCAATTTCATCTTACCTCTTGTCAGTCTGACTGAATAATTCAAAAAATGGTAAAGGATGTTGAAAATCATGAATTATACTACTTATGATTCATTTATCAGAATAGAAATGAAATACTGAGATCAATGCATTGTGGGATATGGTCCCCATCACAGTGTGCTCTTTTTTTTAGTTATAGGTAATCTGCACACAGAACATCTGCAGAGTATACACATTATACCAGTTCTATAGGCTTCTGTGATAAGTATGACAGTATGCTATTCCATAAAGATAAAATAATAACTGATGGATGTTCCAACCGAAATGACAAGTCAGAATAGTTTTTTTATTATTATTTGTTTTCTTCCTTTTCAGTGTCTGTGCTCTTTAGTGTTGCTGCTTGTTGTTTTAGCTGCTGTTTGTGTCCTTTTTATTTGAGTACTTTGGGTCTAGTTTTAAGTGCTTTATAAATTAATGTATTAGATTAAACAATCTTTTCTCAGAACTAACTTTTCTTTTTTTTTTTTGGTGTCCTTTTATAATGTTTAATCAGCAGGTTCACATGTGCTGACCGACAACTATAAAGTGTTCAAATACTTGTCCTCATTGTGAACAGTATTGTTGATAAAAACAAACAAATCACTATAAAAATAGTTTGATATTCTGTTATATATTGCAGCGAAGTCTATTTTAAGCCTAATTTAAGAGTCCACATACTTTGGGCGCCTATTTAGTGTGGTAAAAGTTTTAAGGAAATGGTTTGTATTTGTGAAATAATGTAGGACACTGCCCACGGAAGTGTTTCAGAACAGCCATTCCAGAGCAAGGTGGAAATCTACTTTCGATGAAATGTGAGGAACACGCCATTGTGCTTTTGAGATCTTTAAGTGAAACACTGATTTTTCTCCCGCCACTTTGGATTTGGCACCATTTGGTCTTTCTAAAATCTGTCACTCACTGCTGACGCAGATCCTTTTCCTGAGCGGGTGAGATTTTTATTGTTCGGATGAAGCAGACCCTGCTATCTTCATCCACCAGCAGCTTCCTGTTTCCTCCGACACTGGAAATGCTGCATCTCTCCCCCTCCTCATGTTAACCTTCAGGCATAAATTAGAACCCTTTGGCCTCTTGTTTTTACTTTATTTACAATGGGTTTCTTTGTGTTCATATTTTATGATATTTTATTAAATGGATATATACCATCCTGACTTCTGATTTAAAACTGCATATAAAAATAAAGCTAAATAGAAATTAGAAATTAAAAGAAATTGAAATAATTCAACCAAATTTAAAATGAACATTGAAAATATAAAAATAAAAGGCATTTAAAGTTTTGTATAAATACTGTAATGTGCATTGTTTTTGGAGGACAGTTTTTTGTTTTCCATATTTGAACAGACCCAAGCAGAAATACATAAAATGTACTTTGTAAAATTCATAGATTTTTTTTTCTTAAAGGGACAGTTCACCCAAAAATTAAAATGTTATGTTTATCTGCTTACCCTCAGGGCATGCAAGACGTAGGTGACTTTGTTTCTTCAGTAGAACACAAACTGAGATTTTTAACTCAAACTGTTGCAGTCTATCAGTCTTGTAATGTAACTAGATGAGAATCACGGCTAAAACATAAAACGAAAAAATAAATACAGTATTGTTCAAAATAATAGCAGTACAATGTGACTAACCAGAATAATCAAGGTTTTTCGTATATTTTTTTATTGCTACGTGGCAAACAAGTTACCAGTAGGTTCAGTAGATTCTCAGAAAACAAATGAGACCCAGCATTCATGATATGCACGCTCTTAAGGCTGTGCAATTGGGCAATTAGTTGAATTAGTTGAAAGGGGTGTGTTCAAAAAAATAGCAGTGTGGCATTCAATCACTGAGGTCATCAATTTTGTGAAGAAACAGGTGTGAATCAGGTGGCCCCTATTTAAGGATGAAGCCAACACTTGTTGAACATGCATTTGAAAGCTGAGGAAAATGGGTCGTTCAAGACATTGTTCAGAAGAACAGCGTACTTTGATTAAAAAGTTGATTAGAGAGGGGAAAACCTATAAAGAGGTGCAAAAAATGATAGGCTGTTCAGCTAAAATGATCTCCAATGCCTTAAAATGGAGAGCAAAACCAGAGAGACGTGGAAGAAAACGGAAGACAACCATCAAAATGGATAGAAGAATAACCAGAATGGCAAAGGCTCAGCCAATGATCACCTCCAGGATGATCAAAGACAGTCTGGAGTTACCTGTAAGTACTGTGACAGTTAGAAGACGTCTGTGTGAAGCTAATCTATTTTCAAGAATCCCCCGCAAAGTCCCTCTGTTAAAAAAAAGGCATGTGCAGAAGAGGTTACAATTTGCCAAAGAACACATCAACTGGCCTAAAGAGAAATGGAGGAACATTTTGTGGACTGATGAGAGTAAAATTGTTCTTTTTGGGTCCAAGGGCCACAGGCAGTTTGTGAGACGACCCCCAAACTCTGAATTCAAGCCACAGTACACAGTGAAGACAGTGAAGCATGGAGGTGCAAGCATCATGATATGGGCATGTTTCTCCTACTATGGTGTTGGGCCTATTTATCGCATACCAGGGATCATGGATCAGTTTGCATATGTTAAAATACTTGAAGAGGTCATGTTGCCCTATGCTGAAGAGGACATGCCCTTGAAATGGTTGTTTCAACAAGACAATGACCCAAAACACACTAGTAAACGGGCAAAGTCTTGGTTCCAAACCAACAAAATTAATGTTATGGAGTGGCCAGCCCAATCTCCAGACCTTAATCCAATTGAGAACTTGTGGGGTGATATCAAAAATGCTGTTTCTGAAGCAAAACCAAGAAATGTGAATGAATTGTGGAATGTTGTTAAAGAATCATGGAGTGGAATAACAGCTGAGAGGTGCCACAAGTTGGTTGACTCCATGCCACACAGATGTCAAGCAGTTTTAAAAAACTGTGGTCATACAACTAAATATTAGTTTAGTGATTCACAGGATTGCTAAATCCCAGAAAAAAAAAATGTTTGTACAGTCAAAGGTAGACACTGCTATTTTTTTGAACACACCCCTTTCAACTAATTGCCCAATTGCACAGCCTTAAGAGCGTGCATATCATGAATGCTGGGTCTTGTTTGTTTTCTGACAATCTACTGAACCTACTGGTAACTTGTTTGCCACGTAGCAATAAAAAATATACTAAAAACCTTGATTATTCTGGTTAGTCACATTGTACTGCTATTATTTTGAACAATACTGTATATAATAATACACAAACAAGACTAAATTAAACCCTGTGGCTTGTGACGATACATCGATGTGTAATGACACAAAACGATCGTTCTGTGCAAGAAATGCAATGTCTGAACTGTTAGAACTCTCCTGAGCAAGTTTTCAGCAGCAGGTGAGTGAAGACGCTTCTTCTTCTTGCTTTATGGCAGATCGCAGACTTATAAGTGCTATCTATCTCTCAAGTAGACAATTGACACTCCTAATTGAGATTGTAGATAGAGTGTCAATGGTCCTCTTGAGAGATAGGTTGCAGTAATGCATTTATAAGTCTGCAATCCACCATAAAGCAAGAAGAAGGCAATGCCTCACTCGCCTGCTGCTGAGAACACACACAACTGGCCAGCTCAGAAGTGTTCTAACGGTTTGAACATTACGTGACTCAAAGGTAAAAAAAAAAAAAAAAAAAAAGATACTGTTCAGTTTCTTGCACAGACCAAGACCAAACATTTTGTGTCTTTACCGAGCGGCAACCTCACGCTCTCTCTCGTGAAGCCAATAAGGAAGTGACTAAAACTGCAATTCGTCGACTGGCCGCTTGAGGTTGGCTGCAGAAGAGAGTCAGTCCCATAGACTCCCCATGTTAAAATGTCCAACTTTACAGCAGAAAAAAACATGTTTACAGCCTGGTTCAAAAAATGATTTTGGTCTATATTGCTAATTTTGTCCTTCATGACAACTGTGAGGGTGGTGAATTTTTTTTTGTAACTCATCCGTTTAAATTATATTAAGCCTTAAAGTTCTGCATAATTAAGGGTGTGGCCACGTGAGTGAAAGGTGGATTGCCGCTGCTGACAATGCCGTCGCGCTAGGTGGCCGTGGCTTCAGCAATCAGCTCCCGCCTTTTTGCCCATTTTCGTTTATCCGGGAGAGTCGCACAGTGTTGCCAACTTAGCGACTTTGTCGCTAGATTTAGCGACTTTTCAGACCCCCATAGCGACTTTTTTCCAAAAAAGCGACTAGCGACAAATCTAGCGACTTTTTTTGACAGACCTTATTTAGTCTCTGAGACTCTCCGGTACTGCCGCACGAGCTCTCTCTCTCTCTATTTCTCCCAGCGTACGCACACGCCTCACTCTCTCTGCATCTGCTATGTTCAACGAGCAGAGAGGAGCAGCACTTTCAGTTAAAAAAATATATTCTGTTGCTTCTAACTCTATTTTACATACAAGTATAGCTGAAATCACAGTACAATCATTATCTTAATCTTATGTGTATGTGATTTCATTAGAAAATGTCGTAAATAGGATTTTAGTGCAGAGATTAACATCTTTGAGAGCTGGTTATGTATTCTTAATAGGCGCGTTTCAGTCATTATAATATTAATTCAGTTGTTGGACAACAGAAACATTCAAATAATAAACATTCAAATAATAAATAATAATAATAAAACTTTTATTGAGAATTTTGGCTGCCTTAAAATGCAGTACATGAGCACAGAAAGGGCAAGATAATATGACGCACTTACGTCATGAATATGCTAATTAGCATATTACGTCATCTAGCGACATTTAGCGACTTTTCAGGCAGGGTTTAGCTACTTTCCATTGAAAGAAGTTGGCAACACTGGAGTCGCACGGTGACGCGCTGCCAAGATGGCGACGGCTCGCTCTGCACACTTTAGGCTTCAAAACCGCTATTGAGGAGTCTATGGGTGACCTCACAGACACTATGTCCATATTTTTTTACAGTCTATGGTCTTTACACATCAATGTATCGTCACGAGCTGTACGGTTAAATTTTTTCTTTGTATGTTTTAGCTGTAATTCCCATCCACTTACATTATAAAACTGATAGACTGCACAAACAGTTTGAGTTAAAAATCTCAGTTTGTGTTCTACTGAAGAAACAAAGTCACCTACATCTTGGATGCCCTAGGGATAAGAAAATAAACCTCACATTTTAAATTTTTGGATGAACTATCCCTTTAAGTGTGTCTAATTGTCCACTTCAAAAGCATGCTAAATTCTTCTCAGAGTTCACTGACAGACTCCAGCAGTTCTAGAAGGATGGAGTTTATTCTTTACAGCAGTTTTATCAGCTCCAAACACACACAGGAATTCCGGTTTGGGGAATGGCCATCCTGATTCCTCACTTCCACAGGAAGGTTCAATAAAAAGAACCTCTAACATGACAAAAGTATTTCATTCCTCACTCGTCGGGACAGAGCTGTATAGGCTACAATGACCACATCACTGAAGTCCAGTTCTTGGAGCTCAAACCTTCGTCTATGGACCTCCTCATGTCTCAGGCTCTCCAGCTGGACCAGCACATATTCAGAAACAGATCCATAAAATTCAGGTAAAGTTTATAGAACTACAGAACTTTTTTTTTTCAAGGATTTTGGGTCACACTTTACATTACATGCTACTTTGGAAATCTAATGAACAATATGTTACTGCGTTTTGGGGCTGCTTTAATTACACCAAGTTATTGGTAATATTTTAGTTCATTATAGTAATATTTAATATGCAATATAGGCCTACAGACACTGCAATGATAAATATTGTGGTATTGTTTCAGTTGGCCATTGGCTTTACTCCAAAAATTGTCCCAATGCAGAATCTAGACGTCTTGTCGGCATTATAATGCTATCATTATGTGAGAGACTTTTCTCTTTTTCATTCGATCACCTGATTTTTTTTTCATTTTAGAAACATGTAAGTTGTTTTAATCACACTACCTCATCTGAGCACGCAATATAAAACTGCGCCATCTGTTGGCAAATTGTAATATTAAGCAGGGCGTTGAACTGTTAAATGATTTGTTTTCTGCATGTATTTATCTTCGTATAGAATGGTTTGTGTACTGCATGTTTATAATCGTTTTGTGAACTTGTTAGACTGGAACTTTTTAATGTCATTTCTGAGAGAGAAGTCTCTGAGTCTAATAATACTGCATTGTTTGAAATATTACATCATGTTTTTCTACTCCATCACTGCAGCAATGGACGGATTTAACCTTTCATGATTAATCGGGCACCTCTGAGGGCCACTAATGAAGAAAAGTGAAGACTTCTTAAGTCTGCAGAAGGTAAAGTAAGCAAAATTTTAGCAAATCATAAATATGTTTACATTCTGCAGGTTTCTTAAAACCATATACTCACCATAATTTTCACAAACTGCCTTGATGAGAAGAAAGGAGCCCTTTTTAACTGCTTCACAGTCCATTATTACTTTTGGTACGCGCTAGGCCAGACTCAAACTCGTACCGTGAGTAATAATGCACTGTGGCAGTGTGTTTATCAGCGTGGAGAAACTCAAAACTGGTTTGGAAGCAAATTATTGAATAGGAAACATTTCATTATGATTCACTTGCATAAATGCACACTTTACACTTGCATAAAAACTTTGATCCTCTGATCTGACATCTGTATTGTTTTCATTTTAGGTTTGAAATGATGTAAACTGCATTCCAAGGAGTGGAAATTCTGGATGATTACTGTTCATTACATTTCTGTATGCAGCATTTAAATCAGTCAAGTGGTTGGAAAATCAATTCCAGCTGAAATTAAGAGTTTGCCTGGATGTAAATCTGGGGTTTACTATTATTTTCTATGTATAAGACAACTGCTTGGTGTAATGCAAATGTACAAAATGTGTTAAAGTTCTTATAGAAGTAGTTGCATGGTGTATATGCCTACTAATAAATAAATAAATCTAAGAATAATTTATTTTGTGAAGAAGCAAAAATGGTTGAATCGGTTGTTCTTTTGTTGTCTATGGTGGACGTCTGACAAACATGCTCAAACTTCAGTGTGCATTGAAATCTATTTGCTTTTGTAATAAAACAAATTTCATCAGTGCAATACATTTTAATTTACAATAAAATATCAGTTACTTTTTCGAATAAGTATGCCAGTTTTCCCGTTTATGCTTTTGACTGACCACTCTCGTGTTGCCAGGTTGAGAGAATTCAGGAGTAAGTCCACTGTTCCCATGTAAACATGATGTTTCTATATTCTAAACTGAATGTGAACATTAACTTATCTCACTTGCACAAAAACAGATTCACTATTCCTCAAAATTAATAAAAACAGTGAAATGCATACTCAGACTATGACGCAAACTTGCAATAGGTGTTAAATAACACAAATATGTAGAGGCTCATTTTATTAACCAGTGTTTTTGCAATGGACCTTTGATGATCCAATTCAACTATTCTAAGCAGAGATGACTTGAAAAACAATGCGTTTAATTTTTTTTAAAATGCATTTATTTTTTATCTACAGTACTGTACAGACATGAATTTGCCATAAAAATTTAATTTGTGCATTAAAAAACAAGCCCAGCCCAGATAAGAAAAATAACTTTACATATTACTTTCCATATAAAGTAGACTAAATAGCTAACACTGACTACTTACTTTTTATGGAGTTACACAATACTTTAAATGATCACCTTTTAATGCGTAAATCATGTTTAAATGTGTGTTTTTGTTGTCATTTACTAGAAAATAATGAAGTTCTGGTATTGGATTTGTTATATTTTCTTATGAAACGGTACGATGCCATGTGTTTTGATTAAACTCTTATGACAGTACTGCTTTAAGGGATAGTGGATTCGCGACTGTTTTTATGGGCCACGAAAGGTAAGCCGTCCGCCATTTTTGGAACGGTCCGAGCCGTTGACTTGACCGTGTGCATCATAGATAGGCTATATGTATGTGCATGTATGCATAGATATGTATAGATGCGTACAAAGTGGATAAAAACTTACCAGCTTGCTTTAATAATCCATAGTTTTTCAGAGGCTGCCGGTGAGATGAGTCACTCAGCCGCAGCATCTCAAGGCTATCATTTAAAAACTTAATCTCATGCAATAAATGTCTTGCATTTAACAGTTAAGGAAAAAGTGACCATACCCCATAAGCACCATAAAAATTTATTTTATAGTCTCAAGGATTCAGAAATCATGCAAAAGAAAATTAAGCAGTTTTACTATGATAAAACCATGGTTTATTTGTAAGGGTTGTGATGTGCACGTTTTTTGTTGAATAGATTATAAAGCCTGTGTCATCTATAGCAAAAAGGTGGCCAAAAATGAAAGATTAAGTGAATATTTGAATGAAATGTTTGGTCAGAAGCCTATTTGATTGTCCTGTAAGTGTAACATCAGCAATCACATGGCATTTGTAATAACATGTATAAATAGTTTATTTTGTATTTGCCTACATTATGTAGATGTTATGTAGTTCGGGAGTTCAAAGCGGATTCGCGAATTATTTCTGTCAGTTATGGGGATCGCGAATCATTTGAGTCAGTTTGGGAGTTCGGAGCGGGATCACGAATCATTTGAGTCAGTTCGGGAGTTCGGAGAGGGATCGCGAATCATTTGAGTCAGTTTGGAAGTTCAAAGTGGGTTCGCGAATCATTTGAGTCAGTTTGGGGATCGCAAACCATTTGAATCAGTTCGGGAGTTCGGAGCGGGTCGCGAATCATTTGAGTCAGTTCGTGAGTTCAAAGCGGGTTCGCGAATCATTTGAGTCAGTTTTGGGGATCGCGAATCATTTGAGTCAGTTTGGGAGTTCGGAGCGGGATCGCGAATCATTTAAGTCAGTTCGAGAGTTCGGAGCGGCTTCGCGGATCATTTGAATCAATTCGAGAGTTCGGAGCGGCTTCGCGGATCATTTGAATCCATTCGAGAGTTCGGAGCGGGTTCGCGAATCATTTGAGTCAGATTGGGGATCGCAAATCATTTGAATCAGTTCGGGAGTTCGTAGCGGGTGCGAATCATTTGAGTCAGTTCGGGAGTTCAAAGCGGGTTCGCGAATCATTTGAGTCAGTTTGGGAATCGCAAATCATTTGAATCAGTTCGGGAGTTCGGAGCGGGATCACGAATCACGAAAGATTCGCGCTCATAAATTTTCAAATTGGCCATAACCTTTAATTCGTTGCTGCCAACTGGGGTGGCAGCAGGGGCCAAGGCTTTCTTTCAGGGTGGCATTTGCCACCCTATGCCACCCCGGTAGATCCGCCCCTGATAACCTGTGTCCTTTTGTAGTGTGCACATATATTTATCATCAATCTGTGATAACTGTGACTAAATTCAGTACATATACGTCTGCCATATTGCCACCCCTCAAAAATTCCTGCCCCCTTCTCGCCACCCCATCAATATTTTTGTAGATCCGCCCCTGGCTGAAACTATACAATTTATATAAATTATACCTTGTTAATCCATCTTCCTATATTAGACATAAGAAGCCTAATTATGCTTTCCAGCCAAAATTTATCAACTCTTTATACCAAACGACAAATACAATATGGAAGCAAAAAACAACAACAGTAAGTTACATGAAATGTTGGTGAATACACAGCACACACTTCCCAATTGTTAAGATTATTCAAACAATAGTATTTTTACATATAGTGTTCATTTTTCAGACAACCTTTAACAGAAGTCATCATTAGTTTGAGTAACTTATGAAAAGTGGCATGTACACACTGATCTATCATATAGAACTGGATTGCTCATGACGTCATTAAAGTGAAGCCGCCTCGCCGCCATATTGGCAATCCCTAGTGTGCGAAAAAGTTCCATTGAATTAATAGGATTTTTTATGATTTTAATGAGAAAACATCACCTAACAAGTCAGTGTTTATAAATATGAAGTATCACTGTACATTATTACAATGCGAACACCCTAGGCATGTAAACGGTTATTTTTTTAAATGTCGGGAATTTACCCTACTTATTAAAAAGCTATGTTCATTACAGTAGTGAGCATCATGAACATGATAAACATCAGACGGACACGACCTCAACACATATAACAAACTACAAAGTGTTCGTTCTGAAATCTGAATTTATTCAGAGAAATAACTGCCTATATACAGTACGGATTTAAGAAATAAATACAAAGCTTTATTTCCCAGATTGTAAATTATTTTTTTTTATTTCATTATAGAGAAATATTAACAACATAATTGTATAATTCATTGTAATATATTAAAATACATTTCTGTTACTAATACGTTCGTTTAATAATTCCTGAATAACTTTGTTCATAAAGAAATGAGCCATTTTTGTGTTTGATCAGTTACCCGTGTCGTCAGTGCGCAGCAGACACACCCACCTGCACGATTTAAATATATCGCTTATCCTGTCCCAAAAGACCGTAAACACTGAAGATAACTTCTGAAGTAAACATTACTTCATTACACATAACATAAAAACGAGTCCCGTTTGACTGATCAGCTTCAAATCTAGTTATTTTAGGACAGCGGTTTGAATGTAACTCAATGGTGCTCTCTGCTGGTAGGGATTAGTAAGATGACGGATCGAACACTTCCGGTGGCTTCACTGCCTGTTGGCAGTTTAGAACGCGATGAGCGATCCAGTTATATATATAGATCAGTGCATGTACCGTATTTTCCGGACTATAAGTCTTCATAGTTTGGGTGGTCCTGCGACTTATAGTCAGGTGCGACTTATTTATCAAAATTAATTTGACATTAACCAAGAGAAAT
The DNA here is from genome assembly GCF_023724105.1 of Carassius gibelio. NCBI lineage: Eukaryota > Metazoa > Chordata > Actinopteri > Cypriniformes > Cyprinidae > Carassius > Carassius gibelio. Next base: position 7,123,605 of record NC_068403.1, on the reverse strand, counting down.
GAACTAACACAAAATCCTTTCAGGCAAGTCGTGCCACTCGGCCGCCATCGTGGCAACAAGACCAGCTCCTATCTAAATGAATGGGCAGAGAGTCAGAACTGCACTTTCACTGGTCACCGGAACATAAAAACAGCATGTATAGAAACAGCAGTGAAATATGATAAAAATCGCTGAAATATTTTGATGACTTTGCCCCAAAATAAGGTTTAAAACGCCTTTTCCCCACAGGTTATACCTTTACTACATATGTGCAAGGGTTCCTCAACTGTGCGCATACATCAGTGGAACCAGATTATATTTCCAGGGGGATGGGCGGGACATGTGCACGTAACGCCATCTTTGCCGTTACGGGTTTTCCTTATATAGTTGTATTGAGGATTGAGGAAGTGACATGTCTCTTATAAACTGTCTCTGACTAAGACAAATGAACCAAGAGAAAACATTACCGTCTACAGCCACCAGAGGGCGCTCTAATGCTACTCAGTGCTCTTGTAGTCTACACTGAAAACATAGAGTGCCCTCTCGCGGCTGTAGACGGTAATGTTTTCTCTTGGTTCTTGGTTCTAAATAAATGTGACTTATAGTCCGATGCGACATATATATGTTTTTTTCCTCATCCTGACGTAATTTTGGACTGATGCGACTTATACTCCGGTGCGACTTATAGTTTGAAAAATACGGTACCAGTCAAGCTAATGCTAATAAAGTTTTGATTGTCAGGGCCTTGGGTTGTTTACAAGGATAGTTACTTAACCCTCATGTTGTTTAACCCAAATGTGTATGCCTTCTGTGAAACAATATATTTTGACCATTGTCCATACAAAGCCATTGTGCTCCAATGTTGTTTGGTTCCCAGCTGTCTTTATAATGACATAATTGATAGTTTAATGTTGGATTAATAAAAGCACACGACTAAGTCAGTAATGTCAATATAGTTTATTTTATTTGGTGTAGTAGAGTGAAATTCCACAGTAGACCTGGACGTAAATGTCCAGGGAATATTCTCTGGGTTTGTGACCCTCACACACAGTGGAAGCCATCAAAATATAATCCACAAGTTTTAGAAGCACTTTGAACCAATTATGTGGAGGTAAAGCGGACCAACGTACAATCAAGCGTGTTAAAAAAGTAATGCGGTGGGGTTGAAATAAGATAAACCGTGACCACAGCAATTTCAGTCACTCGAACCAATCAGCATCAACCTGACTGGTGAAGCGTCCCTTTGGAAACTCGTCAGTCGTTGCCGTCGCTACACTGAGGATACGGGCGGACAGTATTAAGGGTTTTGGTGTTGACTTTTCCCTGTTTTTCCTTGGAGCTGTAAGCAGCAAAAATATTGTCCAGAGGGCTGGATTGTCAAGTCCACAAACCTCCAACGTTATTCGGAAAGTAAAAGGCACTTTAAAACATTGTAACAAAATCCAGTGTATTATCTCACATCATAGACACACATGATCAGAAATGAAGGAATGCAAAGATAGTATAAACCTTGAAGAGAGTGACATTTCAAAACAGTTTTGCTTCATCAGGCTTATAAAAAGAAAGTAACAAAAAGGTCTGTATAGCACATGACAGGTATAAGGTTTTCATGGAGCGAAGATAGAGACTCGTGACGAGACGTTTCTGTTGCGTTGCAGAAACGTAAAAAAATTGCATAGGCAAGGAAACATGATTCTCGGATCACAAGAAGAGAAACAACTAATGCAAATATAAGATTCTATCCTCATGGACAGAAAGTTCAACTTCTCTGAAGTGAAAAAGACAAATATATGCATGGGAAACTTAAAAGCAAACGGGACTTCCAAGTCAGCAGCAGTTTTGGTGCAGGGCGGCGCCCCGGTGGAATGGTGAAGCTGTGCGGCGAGCCGAAGCAGAGGAACTCTACAGCTCAGTGTCCTGATACTTTTGTGTGGTGTTGTAATAGCCGCGCTTGGTCTGCTCTGCCAGCTGATGTCGAAACTCCTCTCCGTGCTCCTCGCCGAGGCCGACCGGGCGGCTCTCTGAGTATGGCAGCTTGCAAGGAGGCGTCTGAGGCTCTGGTCGCGCACTGGAGCTGGACTCAAAGCAAACGTAGCAAGATCAGGGAAAGATTGTGTGAACATTTATCCTGCTAATTTTTGCAACATACAACTATATGACAGTAGATAACCTCAGGTGATTATGTGCTTTATTCAAAGTTAAACAAGTTCCGGTTCTTGATTTTGATTGGTTGAGCCGTGTTCTAAACCGCTTTAAATTCCTCGACAAACATACACCTTTGTTTACTTCTGTGTGTTGCTCGGCAACCAGTTTGTTGGAACAACAAATGTTTCTGAAAGAACTACATTGTTTGGTGGAAGAATACGGTTTATATTTAGACCATTACTCTTTATTTGCTCTCTTTTATTCTGTGAAACCTCAGTACGTATATGGAATAACCGTTTTATAAAAGCAATAAGCCATGTGAAGCCGTGATCTGCAGTGAATTTATAACAGCTAAGGGGGCTTTAGGGGCTAAGGGGCTTCGTGTTTAGACAAACAACGCCCCTTAGCTGCTATAAATTAACTGTAAATGATGTCTTCTTGGGACTTTTTCCTTTATTTTGTAAAACCTTATAGCCATACTGAAAGCAACAAGAGATAGTTCACCTCAGATCTTGAAAATAAAGCAAAGATGACTGTTAAACCTGTGGATTCAACTGCGAATCAATGAGTGTATTCAATGACAAATATGTTATTGGTCACTCAACATGTACATTTAATGATGTTAAAAAGGTTTCATATTTATGAATTAGATTATAAACGTATCCATTTCATTGCAAGAGCAGTGTCCTTCTACAGAGAGCACGCCCACACATGCTTCTGATTGGCTGTGATATTTGATTGATTCCGTTGCAGTGTCCCGTCGTGTCTGGTGTTGAAACCCAAATTGCTTGTCGCTGGAACCTTGTTGTGGCACATAATTAGGACATGCTGAAAGATTTCACAAGTCTGAGTTGGGAAAAGATGCTTTGTTTGAAGTAACTTCTGTGTGAGCTGTTCTTAATAAATCACTACATTTTTGAAAAAATTGCTTTTTGCTTGCGAAATGTTGTTTATGTGAGCACACCTTCAGATCAAATCCAGACTCTTACCCGATAGGTTGTGGCCTGCTGTGGTCCAGTTTCTGAGATTTAATGGGGACGGCATAAATGTCTGGATGTTTCTGTGCAATCTCAAACTGTAAACAGACAAATCAAACATAGTAGAATTACTAACATAACTATTTAGGGTTAGGATTAGGATTAGAAAATGAGATTTGAAAGGAGGCATTTTTATTAGAAAATATTTTTGTTTGAATTTTTCAAGAAGAGAAATAGTATAAATATTCACTAAACCTGTTTTGTTGTCAACCTACTGTACATATTGAAGCATGTAAATCAAAATTCCAATAGCAAATAAAACGACTTATTAAATTTAAATACATTTTCATATTTAAAATTTAAGTTCCATTCCATTTATTTTCAGTATGTATACTGTGCAGTACATAAATATATTGTTCCAAAGCATCTACAGACAACAGGAAAATATTGAAGATAAAAGAAAAAGAAAAATACTCAATGAAACATTTGCAGTAAATGTAGGTAAAATTTATTTCTGACCAATTAGAAAACATGTAGGTCAAGTTTCTGGAACTAGCATTTCAGATATGTACCAAGATACTGGTTGTCATTTTGTTGTGTCATTGTTCATGCAAAGTCTAAAGTTGGTGAACACTCACCCTGGCGTTCTGGGCCTCTTGGATCTCCAGGACTCTCTGTGTCCGGGCCAAGTGATCCATCTGCTCAAAGGCCTTCACTTTGCCCAGGAAAGTCCTCTGAGAGGGATCGTCAGGGCTGTCCTCCAGAGGTTTGCTGTCCCGTACCGGGGGGCTGTTTGCGAGGCCTCTGGAGCTGCGGGACACGCAGGTAGGTTTGAGAGCTTTGGGGGGAGGCAGGGGTTTGGTTTTTGCAGGAGAGTCCTGGCTGCGTGGGTGCTCGCTGCTCGCGGGACTGCTTGAACGAGAGTCGTAGTTTCGAGAGGGGTCGTACTGCCCCCGCGACGTCTCCACTTGAGACAGCATTTTTACCTGAAAGACAAATTAATATGAAGGAGAACAGCATTAACAAATTGAATTGCAGGCTTTCCTGCTACAATTCTCTTCCTAAACCACAGGTTAAGGCCAGAACTGGATAATATCGTCACCACTGCATTTTTACACTGAGCTCCATGATTCCACACACAACACTACCTACTAGTTAAATCTCATACACTAACTAATCGCTCCAGTTTTCTATGAACACTGCCAAAATACTAAAAACTACTACAAAACACTTAATTATTAAGGTGCAAATATTCTGACATTAATTAACAAAATAGGAATAAGGAAACAGTTATAGTTAACTAAAACCAATAATTGCCAAACTTAATATTGCAAAAAAAGCAGAAATAAAATAAAAGATAAATATTACTTGAAAAAACAAAATGTTTTTTTTTTTTTAAATAATTTTAAAATGTTGCCTTGGCCACTAAGTAAAATAAAAGAATAAATAAACTGAATTAACTAAAATGACTTAAACTTAAAAAAAAATTAGAAATGTTTAAAAAAACAACAAACAAAAAAGAACTAAAATAACAAAAGCATACAAGTAGAATTTAAAGTAAAATCAAAATTAAGTTTAATTAAAAATAAAAGCTAATTACAAATTTTATAAATATCACATTAATATGTAAATAATACTGAATATCCTTATATTTAACATGAAACTATATTAATAGTATTTATCTAGGTTATCTATGCTATTAATTTCTACATATATTAATAGATTTTTAACATATCTGAAGTTAAATCAGGAGATACAGCCCGTTCACACCAAGGACGATAACTATTTAGTTATAAAAATCGTTCTCAATATTTAAGTATAGCAGAGTCCACTCAACACTCAAAACTATAACGATAAAGGAACAATGAAACTATATAGTTGGAATCGCTTTCAGAATGATTTTTGACACTCAACCAAGATTCCATCCTGCTATAACGAACTCGAGGATTTAAAGCGGCAGACGAGCATGCGCTTCGAATAAACAAACAACAGATGTGAACCCTAATATGGTTACCTTTATAGTTATGTTTAAAGTTATCCTTCTTGGTGTGAACAGGGCTTTAATGTATTTTGAAAATATATGAATTGATAATAATATAATAAATATACAATAGGCCTATAGAATAAATTTACACTAGATTAAAAAAATAAATATATAAAACCTCAAAAATAAATGTTCAATTAACTATTTTAACTTATTGTAAAAGCTTAACCACCTCCATTTAACGACATTTAAAAAAATAAATAATAATAATAATATTTTTTTTAACATGGTCACAGTGTATGTGACTGGTACAATAATTCAAAATCATGTAGATACTGTCAGTGGCCTTGAAGTACACTATACTAGTTATTTAGCCAGTTTGGCACAACTGTGAACACGGCTCTACAGCGTACCAAAATGTGTCACTGAGCTGCTGCGAGAGGATTCTGAGCTGCTGGAAAAATGGTTGCGCCAAATCAGGCCGTTCTTCTGCATGAATGCGGGTGCGGTCAGGAGAAGAGTCGTGTTAGTCAGTTTACAGTCTTTAGTACAAAGAGTATTTGTAAACGTAAAAATGGATTCATGTCACATAATACAATTCCAATACCAATGCTTTTGGGGAGCGTGACAAGCTCACCTTTGCGGGGTCAGGCAGGAAGGTGGACATTAAGGGGGGACTAGCCTCTGTCAGCATCTCTCTGCTGCCCATCCGCCGGATGCGACCTCGAATCTCTGGGCTGGACTTCCTGAGGATCTGGGGCAGAAAGAAAGCAAGAAAGAGATAGATAACACGGAAAGATGTCTAGGCAGAGGAATGCCTTTAAGCATACACACACTACAGAAAACATGCAGTCAGGAATGTGTTCGTCTTGGGCCATGCCTAGTATGCGATTTAACTTTAACATCCATCCATTTATCCATCCACTTTTGTTTTGACCAATTCATTTTCTTTACTTTTTCAGCTCTTTATGATTACTAGTTTTTTTTTTAACTGTTTTTTTTTTTTATTATTAATTATTATTTCTTAACATTTTTAACAATTGATTAATTATACCTATCAGGCCTTTCAAAATCACAATTTTCCTAATAGTATACTAACTTTTAGGATTATTTAAATACTGTTTTAGTATCTATGTTTTGTTCTAGCATTGATTATAATATTTATTACTCTTAAAGCTCATTTTGAATTAACCTTTATTTTTTTATATTTTCACATTTTCATTTTAGTTAGTCATTATGTGCTTTTGTAATTTGTATTATTTTTAATATTTCTATTTAGTTTAATTTGTTTTAATTTAAATTATTTATCTCTTCATCTTCATAGTTCATAGTAATTTTAGTAATTTTGTTATGTGCATTTGTCATTTTTATTAAATGTTTATTACAATGAAAAAAATTTTTTTTATCATTTTTGAAAAAAATATTTCTATTTAGCTTTATTTTTTTGTTTTAGTAATTTTAAAAACTTTTTTTTCAAATAGTTGCCAAGGCAACAATTCAAATGTTTTATTAGGTTTTTCAAGTCTTTATCTTATATATAATGTTATATATTGATATACACAGCTTTTTATTACATTTATAACATTTCATTTAACAAAAAACATTTTAGTTTTAACGATCACAACACTGATTCGCTGTTATTTCCAAGTTTACCATAACCATCGAAACCCTGTTATTTGCAAGAATAACCATCATTTATGTTACTCTATTCGATACATTTTTTATGATCAAGAATGTTGTAGATCCAACATCTAACAGAAGGGGGCAGAAGTGACTGCTTTTTGCATTTACAGATGCACTTAACGTTTATCTGTTTTTGAAAAGCATTGCTATCTAAACTCATTACCATGCACTTCCTGGATTTACAGCATGTAATGCGTGCATGACAAGCGTGTGCTAATGTCTTGTTCTCAGTGTGAAAATGTATTTCCCTGCTGGCTCGACCTCTGCTGTCTTTCCTTGAGCTGACGTTGTGCTGATCTAGGCAACTGTGAGCGATGCCATCGCTGCAAGCATGTTTAAGTGTGTAGATGTCAATGCATGTGCAAGCAGTTCACCCATCACTGTCAAAGATGTATTATCCATGCCCGTCTTCAGGCATAACAAATGTTTTGGACTGAGCATGCATGCATGTGTGTGAATCTGATAACCCTGTAGAAATGATAAACGAATGCATGTGTGCTCTAACCTCCTCTGGCATGACTGGCTCAGAGGAGCGGCTAATGGCCGACACTGGCTGGCGATCGAGCGGCTCGTCCGCTTCATTATCTGTGTAAGTCCCGGCCTCGTCCGCCGTGTCGTCGTAGTCGCTGGTCAGCCGGCTGTCCATGCTGAGATAGTCAGCGCTCATGGCTGAGAGATATGACATGCGATCGTCATGAACGTCAAGGTCCCCCTCCGTCCCCTCCAGCTAAAAGAGACACATGATGGATCTTGTGTACAGAGAGGAGTGAAAACAAACAAAACACAAAAACAAAACAGAACGAAAGCTGTAGAGCACCACCGAAGAATGATGAACAGTAAAAGCACAGAAAACCAGGAGGAATGACTATCATGACTTGTAGAAAAGGAAAGCATGCATTAGTAGGTTTAACTGTAAAGAAAACATTCAGGAATACTGGGAAAGATAAAGTGGGAAAATGTGAATGAAGGAGTCTTAAAGTAAAGAGATGTTGTAAAATGTTGCATTAAAGTCAACATGAACTCAAAATGGATTTTTTTTAATGCACATGCCCGATACTAACGTACTGTACATGATTCATCACGTTGATGTTGTAGATAAATTTGTTTATACTGTCATTTAATATTTCTTATTCATATAAGATGAAAACAAAGTTTTTTTTTTTTTTTTACTACTACTACTACTACCGTATTTCTCAGACTATAAGTCACACCTGAGTATAAGCTGCATCAGTCCAAAAATACATCATGATGAGGAAAAAAACATAAGTCGCACTGGACTATAAGTCGCATTTATTTAGAAACAACTACTCTAAGCTAAAATTTCTAGATTTTTCCATTCCATTTTTCCATTTCCAAAAAACTTCCTCTATTTTATCATATATTGACACTATTATGTAATGTTAATATGTAAATACATAATATTATAATATTTGTGTATTATTCATGTATTTATTATTATGACTATAAGCTGTATTTTAATATATATTTTAATATATCCGTATTATACTTTTTATACAAATGGCCTTTTAATTAATAGCAATATTATTATACGCTTAATTAGTATTAGAAAAATCTTGAAAATGTAAAACAATGCTGCATCTCAATCTTTTATCCAGTGTGACATACAATTATGTCTTGTATTAATTCTTTCTAAAAATCCTGTCAAACGTGCACAAACCGACAGTCACCACCATAAGCTACTACTAAATATTGTAGAAACATAATTTTCTGTAAAGTTGCTTTGTAACGATTTGTATTGTAAAAAGCGCTATACAAATAAACTTGAATTTAATTGAATTGGGGTATACAGCGACCAGCTTTCATTTTTCCTCATTTTAGATTCGGTTTGGTTCAGAAAAACATTAGATGCCAGAAGTAAAACGGTTTGTAAACAGTGTTTCATGTTGACTTTAACAGAGTGAATAGAAGGTGGTGGAGAACTATATCGTCCGTTGTTTTTACCTTCCCCTCTGAGACCCACACAGCTTGGGTCTGCTGGTCTCGAATGGTCTCCTTCAAACTGCCGTACCAGGCATCATTAGCCGAGTTCAGATCAATAACAGCTATCAGATCGATGGGGGAGGGACAGAGAGAGAGATTTGGGTCAACTGTTCTCTAGGTTCAATTTGACCTATTTATCTCACAGGGTTTCCATCAGCTGCTGTAATCACTCAGAGATTTTCGAATTGGAATCTGTGTCAAAGTCAGTTTATATTGATACGTGTCAATTACGATATACGATAGCTTCCCTTTACTGCACTTCCCCACAATTCAGTTTATAAGCATTTCAATGAACAGAATCATTTTATAATATTTTTTTTAATCTTCCCAAGCAAAACATGCTTCTGTAATGCTAGGATCTTTAATTAGAATGAGCGAACAATCAAATAATGTGAATTTAGACTTTAATGATCCAGAACAATATAGGGTTGAGAAGATAGTGACTGATTTGTTCAAGTGGTGTCTGGACCCCCAGGACTGACCGGTAAACAGGTGTGAGCAGGTTTTCCTGAGCTTCAGAGCCTGGTCATAGAGTTTGCGGGCACTGCGGTTAGAGCTGGGGATGATCCTCTGTCTCATCGCCTTCACCCCATGTTTGCTGTCCGGGCTGAAGAGGATGACTATGGGGTACCACTGCGTGTAGTTTAGGGTGTCCACTGCTTTAGGGGTGACGTCCAGGAGAGCATGCTTGTCCTGTATCAATTACAGAACTGGTCACTGTTTAATACTGGTAAAATGTACAAACATTTATGTCAAACAAAAGAATGCAATGCATTTTGATTATTAATTTGTGTGCATACACAATTACCTGTTCAATGATCTGTCTAATAGTGTTGAGACGAACCACCCCGGAGGATTTCTCTGATCCCGCATCTTTGGGTTCTGTTTCTGATGTGCCATTGAACAGAAACAGTAAGTATAATCAAACCAATAATAAGAATACTTACTAAACATGTACAATGCAATACAAAAGACAAATGTTTTTTATGCCTCTATTGATATGCATTCATTTTTGAACATGGAAAAGCAGGTATGCAAGAATATGCATTAAATTATTTTTTTTTTTTTTTTGTATATCGAAAAGATATTTTTATATATAATATCAGCTATTTTTTACATTATAAATTATAGAATTATTCATAACGATTGACCCCCCTCAAAAACAAAAATCCTCCATATAAATGTATAAATAGAATTTTATAAAATACCTTTTATATAATTTTTTTATATAAATGCATTTTTAGGATTAATAATTATTATTATTAGAATAATTTTGAAAATGTAAAAAATGTGCCCCATCTATACTTGATGTTTTATATTTAAATGTATTTATTTAGCAGACCTTTTTTGTACGGCAAAAACATTAACTTGGCTGTCTGAAACTCTCATTCACATGACTACGAGTTTAAAATATGCAAACTATAATTAATATATGGTTACATTATATACTTCTAAATTATTCATGTAAAATTTGTTTTTTAATATTTTTATAAAATGAATAGCATGACATTATATTGTCTTAGATTAATTACAGAGTGTGAGCATCCCTTCAGCCTTTATTGGTGATATGGCAGAGACAGCAGCATCAACTCACTGGCAATTACAAACTCGTCTGGAAGCTCCATGGCCAGTTTTTCACTGGCAGCATCAGCGATTGGTCCAAACAGCACAACCGGCCTTCGGAATCCCGCTATGAGAGAAGACAAGGCTTACAATCAGGATTTCACAGCAGAGGTAATCTGTTTAAGCCTGACTAAATTACAAAATGGTTTATATTAACGGTAATAAATGCTCTTTTAGCTATGTAAAAAGGGTTTAAGAAGAGTCAGAGGAGTCCTGAATAATGATTCAAAACAGCCTTTTTCAAATTACTGACTGTGGTTTGTGTCACATAAATCATGATGATTTTATTAGCAATTTTTTTCGTGAACAGTGTGTAGGGAGCAATCTCTCTCTGTGATGATGAGCCCATTTTTCAAACGTATGAAAACTTTCTCAGCTCTTTGTTTGGGTATGCAGAGACTCTTATTAGCAGTATTAGGCCGGTCTGCTCAGAGATGTGACTAATGTTGTGTGCAAGCAGCCATCGCGTTATTAAAACTGTTTATTGTGTAAATGATACAGATACCATGATAAGTAAATTACAAAGTTTGCCATCTATTGCATCAGTTTGGGATGTATAAACCTTATAGATTATTTTTCTGGTTGCTTTCTGATTACACACACACACATGTTGGTATTGGTGGTTTATTGGTGGTGCATTTTATACCGTGCTACACCAATCCTACACATAAACCTACCCTTTACAGAACACTCTGTGCACTTTTAGATAACCCCCACACAACACATTATTTACTATGGTTTTTTAAAGCCTTTTGAATTACGGGGACACATGCAATGTCCTTATAAACACCTTCATATTGTAATACCTCTGTCATACCCATGTCATTATACAAATATATGTCTCCATGAACCACCCAAACCAGTGCGCGCAAACACACACACACACACACACAGACACACACACAGACACACACACAGACACACACACACACACACAGACACACACACACACACACACACACACACACACACACACACACACACTACCAGTCAAAGGTTTGGAATAATAAAGACTTTTTAATGTTGTCAAATTTATTATCTTGTTATTTTATTATCAAATTATTTTCTTATTATTATAATTGAAAGCTGTTTTAGCTATAATATTTAAATTGTGGTCCATAACCTTTCAAAAGTTTGCAGTAAGCTTTACAAACTTTATTTGAGCAAGGACACTTAATTTAGATGGATCATAGGAGACAGTGAAGGCATTTATTTTTTAAATAAAATGTTCTTTCTAATTTTTCGTTCATCAAAGAATCCTGAAAAACACGATTTCCACAAAAAAATATTATTAAGCAGCAAAAACATTTTCAACATTGATAATAATTAGAGCCATGACTAATAATTGTGTGCCAATAATAAGCTCTAAATCATCATATTAAAATGATTTCTGCAGCACCATGTGACACTGAGGAGTGGAGTAATGATGCTGAAAATTCAGCTTTGCCATAATTATAAACTATACATTATAAAATATATTCAAATAAAAAAATTACTTTAAACCGTAATGTTTCACAGTATTCATTTTTTTATCAAATAAATGCTATTGTTAGCATAAAAGACTTTCAAAATCATCTTGATTTTTACAAACATCTGATTTAATATAGAAAAATACATAATTTTTGTGTATTTAAAAGAACAAATGTGTGATATGTTAAACTCAACTCCCCTAAAATGTAATAATAAATGACTAATGTTTAACACCATTCGGTTAATTCACAGTATCTTTTTTGCACTTCTTAACTGTTCATAATCTTGATGCATGCAGCCTATAATGAGAAAACCACACGTAACTGCTGAATAACCTTTAAAGTACAGCCTGTAGTGTACCCACCCACCTTCTCTCAGGACCACCCTCTCATAGGCAGGGAATCGGGTGGAGACGGCCGCAGAACTTTCCTCTCGGCTCTTCCGCACATCTTTCTTCTTGGCCGCCCTCTGACCACGTAGCCTCCAGAAGTCGGCCCTGTCACTCCCTGAGCCCTTATGTGTGTTCTGGACGTTTGCCATCTGCTCAGCTCTGATCAGCACAGGAGCAGGGGTCATGCAGCAGCAGGGTTAAGCAAAGAAAGCGATAGATCATTATAGAGCATAGACGCAGAGTCCGCTTGCTCTCCAATATAAACACTAATTCATATTCTATTTGATGTTTGCGCTGTTTCTGAATTAAAGGCTTAAATACTGTTTATCTTTTGATCTCATGCAAAAATTGTCCGCCCCCTCTCTGTTCTCACCTGCTCTTACTGGGAATGATGCCCTTCTCCAGCAGCTTGTTGTCTTTGCCCATGCGGATGGCCAGCCAGTTTCCCAGCTTGCCGTCGTATAAGGTGTCCACCACCTTGAAGATCTCTCCCCGGGAGAAGGCGAGACAGTGAGGCAGCTCCTTCTCATACTCGAAATGAGTTCGGATGAAAAATGAGTCCCCTCGACCGGACACCAAGATGTCTTCATAAACTAGGACACATAACAGAAACATAAGCTCCCAAACATGTCTCGGGCTTAAATGGGAGAGCACGATGCAAGCAATGCCAGTGTTTTGTCAATGTGGTCAACTCAAAATGCATTTCACTTTTGTGTGCAATATGCATCTCAGAAGGCTGAGACTGAGATGTGAAACAAGACAAAAATTAATAGTGCTATTATAATAAAAAAAAAATTAAAAATTAAATAATGCTTTAAATAAGAATAAAAAAAAACAATAATAAAATAACAGGTAAATAAATAAAATCATAAAATAAATATAAAATACAAATAAATAAAATGCATAATTACAATGAAATAATCTAAAGGGACTGTAAAGTAATAATAATTAAAAAAAGAAGTAATATAATACAAATAAACAGATGAAATAAAAAAATAGGTAGACAAGAATAAAACATATATAAAAATAAATATATTAAATATAATAAAACTCAAAAGGTTTTTGTAAATGCAAAAATAGATCAAAATAAACATAATCAAATAAATAGTTAAAATAACATAAATATACCAATAAATAAAATACATAATTACAATTAAAAATACATTATAATAAAAAAATATGTCAAATCTTCAAAAGATTATAAAAACCAAATAAAAAGAAACATAATAAATATATTTGTACAAATATTTATATATAATATTGATTAATTGCTGCAAGTGATTTTCCATCTATTAAACTTTTAAATAGTTGTATTACTTTATTATGTATTTTAGATGTCAATTTTAAATAGGAGACATAAAAATGTAATTCATTACTCGAATTCAATAATATGATGCACGTTTTCCATGGTTGCTTTTATTTGATCATTTGCGAAGTGCTAAAACTTTCAATGAATAGACAACTTCCGTCCTATTTGACTTAGGATTCACAGTGTCAAGGATAAAAGTTTCAGCGGTCAGATTTCCTGCAGCGGTGCCGTCACCCTTGTGATTAAAGCTCTGACACCACATCTGTCTCGGCTCAGACCAAATGAGCTTCAACCCCTGACAGTGCCAGACCTCGCTTTCCCACGAGACACCCACACCGAGAAATAGAGATAAAGACAGGGAGAGAGAGAGTGATAGAGGGATGGCATGACAGCAGAAAAGAGGGATAGAACAGAGAGAGTCGTGTCAGTGCTGACGTCCCGCCGTCTTGTGCTGGGGTTAGGAACTTGTTTTTGGTTTCTGGACTCCAAATCCAATAGACTTCGACTTATCAGGATTTAACCAATTAACATCAGCATGGGGTTTTCATGTGAGGCATTTAGTTCTGCACATAACAGGCAAGAGAAAGCAAAGCTCACGAACATGAAAACTGGATTTTAGCATGTTTGCGCATGTGAGCACATGACCACACTTGACACGGCAGTCCCTGGAACAGCCAAAACTGGCTACGACTGGTTTTGTAGTGATGAGCAAGAAGCCGAGGCCTCTCGACAGGCTCTGTGTGTACAGGGGGAGGGGAAGAGCGAAGACACAGCGCTTCCGGGCCCATTCACACATACACTGATGTAGTATTGGTCGCTAGCTCTCCCACTGGATGCTATAATGTAGGCCTTTACAAATAGGAACCAGATATATATTTTGAGACTCATTTATACTGTGTGAGAAATCATAATGGGATATGACCACTTGTTTAAAATTGTCAATGTAGATTGTACTAAATTCATTATTATTATTATTAGTCGTATTATTATTATTATTATTAATAATAATAAAAAAGGTTCCTAAATGAAAAATTAAGAAATAGTTTAAAACATTATGTAATTATAAACAAAAACAAATAAAGTATAAATAATACAAAGCAATATATTGTAAACAAATAAAAAATTAAATAGAAAAAAAAGAACAAATACATACATAGTAAATAAATTAATCTGTTATTATAATTAAAATGTGTTGTAAACAAATGAACAGTAAATAAATAGATAAAAATCAATAAAAGTAATATGTAATTATAATAAAAAGGTACACAAATTTAAAAAGTATATAAATAAATCATTATATAAAAACATTATTATGTAATATAATAAAAACAAATGTATTTGTTATTTGTTGTATACAAATAAACAATAAATAGATAAAAAGTAATAAATGGATATATAATACAATAAATAAAATATGCAATTATAATGAAAACAAAAGGTGTTGTAAATAAATATATTAAATAAATAACAAAATACAAAACAATATATTGTAAACAAATACAAATTAAATAGCTAAAAATGAACTATAAATTAATATGTATTTATAATAAAAAAAAGATGTAAACAAATAAATCGATAAAAATCAATTGATAGAAAATAAATAAATAAAAAAGGTCATTATAATAAAAACAACAGGTATTGTAAAAATACACAGATTAAAAAAATTGATAAATAAATGATTATGCAATATAATAAAACAAAAGGTGTTGTAAAAAATAAATAAATAGATAAGTAATACAAGGATAAAAATGTAAATTATAATGAAAACAAAAGATGTTGTAAATAACATAGTATAAACAAACAAACAAATAAATAAACAATTCAGTGTTTTTGTGTGTCCTGAAGTGAAGCGAGGGGCAGTTTTGTGTGTTAAATGTGTGGGGGGTGAGTTTGGCTCATGTTCTCTTGCCCTCACCCTCAGTTTTATTCTGTGCCAAAATGGTCACGACCTCACCCCGAGGGATCTCCAGCAGGAACAGTACGGCCTCCTCTCGCACAATTCCCCGAAAGTCAACATTATTCACCTTTAGGGAAAGAAAGATAACAAACAAATACAGTTGAAAAGGAAATGTGGCAAATGCAAATCAAATTCAAAGCATTTTCTCTCCTCATAAAGGGGCCATTACATGGAAAACTGTACTTATATGTTGACGTAATGTTGACTTAAAGCTCCCTCCCTATCCTGTCCACCCATGCTATTTCTGAAAACTATGAAGACTACATAATAAGCATAATAAGGTTACATAATGGTAAGAGTGGTCATTTACATACAGAAGATTTAAAGATACAGTAACAAAAACAGCTTGTTTTTATTATAAAGTCAAAAACAAGTGACCCAACATCATCAGAACAAGAACATTATGAAATCATTCAGCTAAAGTCCACAGAGCAGATATATTTGTACCTTCACAATCTGATCCCCGACACGGAGACCTTCTTCTTCAGCCGGACTGCCATCCTGAACTCCTGCTATGAATATTCCCACATCATTCCCTCCAGCCAACCTCAAGCCAACACTCTCTCCTTTCTGAAAGCTCACCATCACGGTGCTGGCCCTTAAAAAGAGAGGCAGAGAGTTAGGGATTTGCTAACATCTTATCTGTAAAACTGTGACATCACATCATGACAACACCAATCATGAAAATGACATTATAGGTCTTAAAAAAAAAATAATATATATATATATATATATATATATACCATTGCTTATTGTGTGCATATAAATATAGAATACATTTGAAATTAAATATTGAATTCAAATAAATTCATTTAAATAGGATAATTTATCTGTGAATTTTGATAAGTGAATTTATCAGACTCAAAATATTATTTTTTATTAGCTTAGCTTGAAATGGTATTTTGAATTAGAATATATTTTCACAGTTTCAAGTTTTAAAATTTTTTTTTTTTTTTTTTTTTTTTTTTTTTGCCATGTGTTTTTGTGCTTTTTAAATGATTATTTCTTAAGTATATCTTTGATTTATTAGTTTTAACTTATTTATTTTAATATTTCAGTTTATATATAGTAATATATAGTTTCAGTTTATTTTTACTATAATAATCCTGGATGATACAGTGCTAATTATTAACAATTAAGTCATACTTCAATTGCTGATAATTTTGTCTAATAAAAAGGTTAATTTCAGAAAATATTATTTTCCAAAATGCAACAAACCCACTTAAAAAATGATTCCCATATAATATATTTGGAGAAAAACAGACTTAAAAAACAGATTTTTTTTCCATCCCATTTCTATTTATCCTTTCCAGATGCTCCAAAAGCCAAATGCATGGTCATGGCTTGTGATTTTTCAGCAGGGTTTCCCTGCTCTCCTGCTGAAAGCAGCTCTCTCCTCCTGTGCTCAGGTAAAAACACACTGGAGCTCTGGTCTTTAAGCAAAGCGGCTCTGTAAGCAAGAGCAGGACACAAAAATAACCTCTCCCAGTGGATACGAGCAGCAGCAGACTGCTTCTACCTCATGAATATGGAGGAGCTGACGGAGAGGATGATTAAGAGAGAGAGAAAAGAGTGGGATTGCAGAGGTATCCAGCCCGTCTGTGAGGCTGTGATGCAGATGACCCTCCGCCTCTCTTCCTCTATGTCTATTTCATTTCCTGTGCACTCATCCTTTAGTGAGAGAGTTTAAACAGACAGTTCACCACCAAGTTTTGTTCGGAACAGATCAACCACTGAAACATGAGGGTCAGCAAATAATAATTTTTTAGGTAAACTATTTGTTTAAAAAAACTGTGTGTAATGAGCTCTGTCTCCAGATTGTAATTCAGCCCTCAGTGAGTCCTCAGGTTTAGTTAGTGAATAAGATCATGTGTGAGGAGGGCTGAACCTGCAGGATATTAACAGCATCCACTCACCCATAAATGGCCTCGTCCTCTGGGCTCGGTCGGAGCAGGATTTTAGGCGTTGTCTTTACTGCTGCTGCATATTGAATAAAAACATTATCTGACATTAGTTTCATTCTGAAACAACTGAAAGCATAATTAAATTTTGTAATTTTTTAAAGAAATTCTGCCTTGTGGACAGCATGCTGACTAGGGCTGTGCAATCAATCAAAATCAAAATCACGATTTGAGACGTTGCAATTTGTTAATCGCAAAAGACTGCGATGTGGACGTGATATTACTCTGTTCCAGAGTAACTGTCTTACTAACCAATAGAGTGAGGGCACCTCCGTTCTCTCCAATCAGCTCTGATCTACTGTATAAACGCCCACCATTAAAAAAAAACTGAAAACGAGTGAAAGACAGAGTGGGATTATGGCATCTACAGGGTCAGATCAATAGTTAGGCAAATTAAAACTAAAGAAGAACGTTATGTAACTGCAGGTGCTGTGTCACAATGCATATCAAGAGCATCCCTTATTGCATGTTCGCTATTCCCAATTCAGAAGACCGCACACACAGCCTGTGTCTGAATGCTTCTCATACTCGCTCCTCTCTTCCCCACACGGCACGAATCCCGCATCACGGACGAGCAGCAGAATTTTGTTCTTACGTGGTGGTTCTTCTTCCTGTGGTTCTACTCTCTCCTCCTGGGCTGGAAGTGGCTCCTCTGGAGTTTTGTAAGGAGAGGATGAAACAGCGGTCTTTGCCGATCTACTTTGAGGATCCTCCCTGAAAATACAACAACATTGTACTTCTAACACAGTTTCTAACTGAGAATATACATTTGAAAACCAGAAAATGCTTGATATCTATACAGATCATTGGTTTCCAGACACTGGACCAAACTAACTTTCATTACACGGACAAAACACACTTTTGGGTAGACAACTGAATTATTATTTTTGGTGAACTAACCATTTAAATGTCCAAAGACTTTTTGGAGCCATTGTATTATTATTATTATGTGTCAAACATATCAGGAGCTGATCTTCATGCGGTCCTCACCTGGCGTTCTCTCGTGCTACATCATTGGAAGAGTGTGAGGAGAGGTCAGACTGGCGTGACCTTTGGTCATCTTGAGGCGAGTAGGAATGGTACGACTCCATCTCAGAAATATCTGAAAGAAACAAAAGTCTACAATGAGAAGCAATGGACTTTCCTTCAACTCCTAGGACAAGAAAGAGACGAGGCCCAGGAGAGACAGAATTAAATGGACCCACAACCACAGAAAACAGACCACCGTGTTACTGTCGACTTGGTGTTAATTGGCCAAGATCTGCCCCGTTATAACTTACTCACTTCTTCTTATACTGTATATACTATGGTTTTATTTGTCCACAGCATATCCATGCCTTTTTCTTTTTTTTTTTACCAAACACACAACACAAATCATGGAGATTTGCAATGCCTATGTGACTCAAATGCCCAGAATTTCATAAAGCTGTCGTGGAGAGACTAATAGCAGCGTTATACAGAGGCAGAAGGTGTGTCGGACAGCTGTGATTAATCTTTAGGAACAGAACACCCTGAGAGAGGCAGAGAAAAAGGACAGATAGAAGTAACATCTATAGAAACTGTCTTGGAAAGCAGAGATGTGTGCAAAAGCAGCTAATGCTTGATTACATCGACACTATACTGATACTTAAAGGAATAGTTCACCATTAGCCTCATGTCATTCCAAACCTGACTTTTTTCTTCAGTGAAACATAAAACTGGATGGATCTGAAGACTTTACCGATTAATTCTTAAACCAAAAATCATTAGAGTCAGTCAAACAGCTGAGAACCAAATCGGTCTGATTTGTGAACAAATCATGCAGTCGGATTTTTAAACTCTTCATTTTAAACGAATTGGTTCAAAAGAATGACTTACTCTTGAAACAGACATTCTCAAGTTCAATTCAGTGAATCAATGACTCAATTTCAGCATTTCTTGAGTTAGCAGCTCATCTACGTTTACTACTTTTATTATGCTTTTGTATCATATCCTATGTCTGCATACAATTTTTGCTACACAAAAGAGAGTATCACAGGTTTTGTAATAACATGAGGGCAAACTATTCCTTTAATTTCCCATTCTAGAGCTCTACTTTATCCAGGATAGTTGGGAATTATTTGATTACAAGTAAAACCAACAAGAAGCAGAGCAAGGAAAATGAAGTATCTCCCTGAAAGAGTAAGCAGGACAGAAGTAGTGACGGCCGGGAAGGAAAAAAAAAAAGAGTTACTGTGTGGTCTGCTGGTGACCTAAGTGCATGTCCAGTGCATGGCTGCTGGTGGGCGGAACCCCACGACTGTCCTCCAAATCTACAACACACTCCAACCATAACAGAGCAAAAGAACACTGCCGCCCACCTGCTTCAGAGCTCGGGGGGCTTAATGCTCAGAGCGAACAGAGTACACAGACAACTATGCTCACAGCACTGTCTGCAGATAAACTAAATTTAGTGCACAAAATTGGTTTAAAGATGTCCAAATTTAGTTCTTAGCAATGCATATTACTAATCAAAAATGAAGTTATTATATATTGTAAAGTAGGAAATTTATAAAAAAAATATCTTCATGATTTTTGGCATAATAGAAAAATGTATAATTTTAACCCATACCATGTATTTTTGGCTATTGCTACAAATATATCCATGCTACTTAAGGCTGGTTTTGTCACACATATATTTCTGAGCATGTCATGAAACAGTGGCATTAAGTGTCTTGATATCCTAATATCAAGAAGCTCGTAAGTCCTGTAAAGAAGATTCATCATCACTTCAGTGTGTAACTGGAATGTTTGCTTTTCTAAAATGATCCAAAGAAAGATTTTTCTCGTTGCTAAATTCATTTAAAAGAAAAATCAAAAGCAGCATCCCAATATACAGTATATTAATAATTTATTCAGATGACGAAATTTGATCTTTTTCTCTAACGGTTTACTTAACGGCATTTCATTCAGATTATTTATGGATTATTAGGGTGCATGTACATGTAGTGTCTGAGGAGCATCAGGGAGGAGCAGGGAGCTGGTGTTTTCCAGGCTGTGGGGGAGAGAGGTGTGTTTCCATCTGTTGGGTGGGGATGAAATTACAGTCTGTCTCTTAAGAGGGGGAGAGACAAACCACAGAGAAGAGACAGCTGTGTGTACATTCCCTGAATACAACCCAAAACAGCATGGCCAGCACCTCTGCTTCAGCTATACAACCACCATCACTGATGTAGTTCACAGAGCTACTGTGACAACACACACACAAGCAACATAACGAAGAGATTGACAGAGAGTGCAACACACACACAAACACAGATGAAATTTATATATATATATATATATATATATATATATATATATATATATATATATATATATATATATATATATATATATAAAATTTCACCCAGCCCCTCTTGCCTTTTTCATCTGTGTTTGTGTGTGTGTGTGTGTGTGTGTGTATGTATGTGTGTGTGTGTGTGTGTGTGTGTGTGTGTGTGTGTGTGTGTGTGTGTGTGTGTGTGTGTGTATATATATATATATATATATATATATATATATATATATATATATATATATATATATATATATATATATATATATATATATATATATATATATATATATATATATATATATATATATAAAGATCATCTGATATCTCAATATTTGTGTATTTGGTTTAATTTTAACCTTTCTCCCCAGAGAAATAACATTAAAAGAAAAAAAAAATACATAAAATGAATGTTTTATGAAAAATATTTTTGTAGAAAATGTACACACACAATAAAACAGTTACATAATATTTTAACATTACATAAATATAAAATTAAATTCACCATATACATAAATACTAAGATAACGTTATACTTACGAAATACTTTTATTATATTATATTTAATATATAAAATATATAGAAAATCTAAAAAAAAAATTTTTTCATCAAGTCAAATATTATTAGTTATTAAAAGCATTATTTAAAAAAAATTTACTTTTATAATAATATTGATATATATTGTGAATAATTGTTATTTTGCTTTGATATTATTTCGGTATTATTTAACTTTACCACACACAGTGTGTTGAATTAATTTCTATAACACATTTCCCTGGTCTTATTTAATATCCTTAAAAGAAATCACATTTTTATTACTTATATAGCATAGCATACTTCATAGCAGTCGAATCAAATCCAACAACACACAACCACCCTACATTCATTTCTCATTGAATATACGGTTTTACATAAAAATGTGTTGCATTACGGAAGTTAAATGTGTTGTGAGTGCATGCTGTCTTAAGACACAATCACCTGAATTTCCATAGAACTGTGAAAGACATAAACTAACTGGAGTGAATGCCAAATAAATGAGGATAAAGACACAAGGGACAGTGCTGATTTCCAACAGTAAGCCTTCAACCTATCTAAGCACGTACACTAGCAAAGTCACAGCTTCTTGAATACAATGAACAATAAAAATGAAGAAATAGCTGAAAGCTGGCTATCACATCATCTAGTCAAAATGAAAAGTAGTGCACAATGGCACGTACGAGTCAATGAACAGTACGTGCTGCATTTTTATGGCAGGTTGTAAATCACATCTTGATTCTACTGTAATTCTCCAACCGCACACAATGCATACAGTGACTCATTTTCCAGTGCAGTTGAATACATACATGAAGTGAAAATGCATGCTTTTTCTGTACTGAAATGTACTTCTTTCCACCTGCATTTAATACCTCGAGGATGGTAGATCTGAAAAATACGATATCCAGCTGTCCCACCCTAAACAACAGCTGAAGAGTATAAAATAGCATCTGAGAGACTGTGTCACGCTTCCAGACAGAGTTTCTCTGCCATGATTAAATAAGTCACCACCACACAGACGTAACATTGAGAAGACTTATTTATTGATTAAAGAAGGTATTAAAAAAGAAGGTTAGCATCAAAATAAAATAGCACAGTGTGAAAGCTTTACAGGTTTGTTGAGGCACAGTCATGATTAAAGATTAAAGGCAACCAGACTTTATGTAGTGTCTCTGCAGTCCGTCAGCTAAAAGTATGACATATCTGTATTATCTGTAAAAAGAGAACACAAAAATAGCATTTCTGTCGTAAGCATGCGGTTTGCTTTTTCTCATATAAGCGCATCTTTCTGGTTTTAAAATATCTTTTGTGTCCAAGTGTGTCTATGTATCTGATAGCAGGGTTAAGATACCTGCTATTAACATCCATATGTCCATGTATTTTTCAAAACAATTAGAATTAAATTGAATGAATAAAAAAAAACGACAATATTACAGTGAGCTAAAACTGAAACTAAAACCATAAAAAGCATTTATTTAAAAAAAAAAAATGGGAAAAAATGAAAAATTTGAATTGTATGTTCCAAAATAACTAAAACTGAATTAAAAAGCAACATACATATCTTTTTAATTTTATTTTAACCAATTTACATTTAATTTATTTTCATAACTTTTTTTATTTACATTGTTTCACAATAATAATAAATATTTTCATATTACAGCAATTAAAAGAATACAAATATAAAAAAAGAAACATTTTTAATGTATTAGAATGCATACAATTTAAAATCGATTCAGATTATGTGAAGTGTAATATATTATGGCGTCTGCATTTTGATCTGACTGGCATTTTCTTTAAAAGTTGCATCTATCAATTGAAGTTTCAAAAAAGAGATTTAAAATGTGTATGCATTATCTGCCACAATAAAAAACGCAACTGGATCTTTTAACTGAAAAGTAAGCCTTTTTTTTAACACTGCTGCTATATTGAGTGTTGCGATTCCTCCCATTGGTTTTTCTATGAATGGATTGTCCCACTATACGGTCTCTGATGTGGTCCACTAGTGAACAGATCACCCAAGACGGATGTTAATAGCAGATATAAATGGGGGCTGTAAATCTCAGCTCATTGCTAAAAAGCCACAGTCTGTATCTGACATTACAGTCTTGTAATTTCTAAATGACTATGTGTTCCTGTTAAATATACTATCAATCTATACTGTAACTATACAGCCAGTGGAAGTTTTATTACCCGTGTCCAACTGCATTAACACTGAATCACCTCTATAGAGGACCAGACTCATTAAATCCATGCCATATAGTTGAAATTATGCCACTGGATGATAACCCTGCTCTGATTCAGACGGTGACAAATTGGGTTTTGTGCTTCAATACTCATTTCGAGTCTATTAATAGTGATTCAAATAGTTAACGGTAATTTATTACAGCCTCAGCGCCTAGCGAATGTGTACATGATATTACTAATCTGATTTATCCATGCCAATTCACGCTTTTATGCTTTTAATTAAAGTGTGGTGTTGGAGAGCAAACAGCCAGAGGGTGAGCACCACGGCTCAGGAAGCACTGAAATGAAGACTAGTCCAAAAGAAACACAGTGTGATAGGAGGAGCTTACCGTCGGGCTCCGAGTCGCTGTCTGCCAGGGCAGGAATGCGCACCAGGATCTGTCGGTGGTCTCTCTGGACCACCAGTTGCAGCCTGCCCCGCGATTTCTCAATCAGCTTACCGGCGTCACTCAGAGAGAGGTTCTCAGTCACCGTCCCGTTGATCTGAGACAGACACAGAGATATATTATTATTGGTTTACGTCTGATGATTGTCTGGAGTTTGAGTGGAGTTGTGTGAATGGTTGATGGATATATACATACAGATAAACCGTTATTTTTCTGTGATTAGAACTAAATAAATTGTAATTGATTACTTCCCCAGTACTGTATTTGCTAATATCATTAATTTGATTAGTAGATTACTATATTAAAATATAATATTTAGATCCAAATATGTCCATGTACTTTTCAAAACTATTTGAATCAAATACATAAATATATTTAGAGGAAAGGAAAAAAAATCAGGGTTATTCTAGTTAACTTAAACCATAAAATGGTAAAAAAAAAAAAAAAAAAAAAAAAAAAAAAATTATATATATATATATATATATATATATATATATATATATTAAATATTAAATACAATAAACTTTAACTGAAATAAGTTATACATAAAAAAAAAAACAACATTTATCAACATTTATCAAAAAAAAAAAATATTACAATATATTTGGTAATTACTATTGCCGGGACTTTAATGCGTTAATTGAGATTAATTAATTACACAAAAAATAACGTGTTAACTAAGATTAATTAATTACAGAAAAAAAATTCCCGCATTTTTAAACTTATTTTTGCACCGCGAAACGTTTCTCACTTGATGAGTTTCGGCGGACCGATTATACTGGAGCACCAACTAGCGTTCGTATATCACCGGCAGCACATCGAGCCTCAAATATCACCTCAACGCTAAACATATAGCAGCTAGCGTGGACTTTACACTTTATGTTGAACTATGTATTATTTTGTTGGTGCAACAGTTTATGTTGAACTCTTTATTGTTTTGGCCAAGGTTATTGAGAGTTGGACTTAGTATGTTATGGCCTCTGAAGCAACAGAGAGATGTTTTCTAATAGTCAGTGTTTCTAATGTTCTGAATGTAATTGACAGTATTGTGTTTTAGTTAAAAAAAACACTTTACAGAAGGTTCAGCACCTATAAGCTTCCTGAATTTCTGAAATGTACTATTTCTAAATTGTTTTTTAAATATGCTATTGCTACACTTCATGGCAAAAATTGCACTGGTCTGCTAGACTTGGTTGAACAAAAATAAACAATATTTTGTTGCTTAAGCTTATGTATTCAGTCATTATTCAATGGTATACTATAAATCCATGTGAAAAAAAAATACTTCTCACTGTTCTCAAAGGTCAAATATTTATCTGCGTTTAAAATGCGATTAATTTCGATTAATTAATTACAAAGCCTCTAATTAATTAGATTAATTTTTTTAATCGAGTCCCGGCCCTAGTAATTACACATTTATATTTTATTACTTTTATTTTATTTATATCACCTATTAATATAGAAAAACGTATTGCAAAATAATGCTTATGTCATTAACTCTCTTTAAACTGTGAAATCATGAATATACAGGGCTTTTTTTTATACATCTTTGTTTATTATATGCCATTATATTTATAAATATTTAGAATTTTTTTTTTAGCAGTTAATTTTTTTAATACTTTCTAGTTTTAGTAATTTAGAACTTTAACTTTAGTCATCAAGGCAAGATTTCTTATATTTATTTATTTTTAAGTCTTTTACTCTAATAATTATTCAATCAATATATATAACATTTACATATATTTTCTGTTATTTACATGTATAAATAACATTTACAATTTTATTTTTTCTAGACTTTTAGATATATATATAGTTTATTTTTTTCAGCTATATTTCATTTAACAAAAATGAGTCTTAATAGTGCACTAGGTATTGTCATCATCCACATCAGAGAATTAGCAAAATATGTATTGAACACCGAAAGCCACAGTGATTTTATGACAATGATTTAATGCGTGAACATTAACAGTTATTGTGTGAACTTGAAGGGTCTGATAGGTACCTTAAGAATGATGTCGCCCTCCTGGAGATTTCCGTCTCTGGCAGCCAATCCAGTGCTGGTCATCTCTTTGATGAAGATCTGGCTGCCCAGCCGCAGGCCGTACTCTACAGCAAATCAGAATGAAACTTACATGAACCGAACAACCATGATAACCTTGACCCTTTTAAGTACACAGCCATCCCTCCAGCTGTTAGTTTAGTGGTGGCTGAATGGGTCAAACACCACAAACAATTCAAATGGAAACTGAAAATGTGGAGTATTGATCTGACTTCTGTAAAGCAGTCATGTCAAGTCATAATTACACTTTTGAGACAAAAATGATAGATGTTCATAGTATGGGAGTATGCTGTAATGTTAAACAAAAGC
Source organism: Carassius gibelio (assembly GCF_023724105.1). Classification (NCBI taxonomy): domain Eukaryota; kingdom Metazoa; phylum Chordata; class Actinopteri; order Cypriniformes; family Cyprinidae; genus Carassius; species Carassius gibelio. The sequence goes on along the minus strand of NC_068403.1, from coordinate 7,097,298 downwards.
TCCTAGCCATGCTTTGCATATTCTTCTAAGAGATGGCAACATTTTAAACAAATGGTTTGCGATAAATTGTAGGTCCCTGCTGTTTTCAGTTTGATCTTAACTGTTATGCAGAATATTTTAGAACCGACTCTTTAGTAAACCAGTCAGAATATAATGAAGCTTCAGAAAGAGGCTGTTATTGAAGGATGGGCTATCACTAATTATACAAGACCTTGAAAAGAAGCAGACCTTTACTAAAGACTATATACAAAATAATATGCAAGAGTTATTTATTTATTTTTTGAAAGAAGCTGCATTTATTTGATAAAGAAATGTGGAATATTGTGAAATAGTATTACAATTTAAAATAAATATTTTTCGATTTCAGTATATTTCAAAAGGTAATTTATTCCTGTGACATCAAAGCTGGTGTCTGCAGCCATTATTTCAGTGTCACATGATCCTTCAGAAATCATTCCAATTTGCTGATCAAGAAACATTTTTTATTATTATCCAAGTTGAAAACAGTAGTGCTGCTTAAAATGTTTGTGGAAACAGAGATACATTTTTTTTTTAGGATTCTGAGATGAATACACAGTGCAAAAGTTCAACATTTTTGTAACATTATAAATGTGACTTTTGATTAATTTAATGCATACTCACTGAATACTGTCAAAGTATTAATTTCATAAAAAAATTACGAACCCTAAACTTTGGAACGGTTGTGTGTATTCATTAATGTTTTTATAATGAAATGCTGCCATTTTGCACTTTTAATTAGATTAATCACTCATCGCTAAATATTATTTCTAAAAAATAAATAAATGAATAAATAAATAAATAAACAAACATTCAACTGCTTACTGAGAAATTGTTCACAAACAACTGTCTAAAAGCTCATTTGCATGAGAAAATATGAACTTGCAGCAAATTTATGCCAATATTTGTCATAAACATTGATCCAACTTCAAGCCTTTCCTGTAATAACACCCATAAATTATTAACTTATTATTGGGAGTGAGATATTTACATTTGGCTGTCAAGAAATCTAATTTATATGGATAAGGAAATAAGATTCCCACAAAATAATAATTAAATTAAATTAAGTCAAAGGTTCTGGAAAGAGTGCAAGATAACTTAGACCTCAGTGGAAAGAAAAGAGTAATAAAACAAATTAACAATATGACCCTTCTAAACTGTTTTAATAATTTTTCAATCACTAATACATATTTAATATATGCTACTAGTAACAAGGTAATCCTGCAACTCTCACCTTCATTGGGCCTGTTTTTCACCAGCATGACATTGATGGGCGGCTCCAGGGGTTCATAGTTGAACCGGTCTCTTCCTCTGTCTTTGTCTCTGCTGGGTGACGGGGAGTGATCCTGCAGCCGGTCCCTGCTGTGACTCCTGATCATCTTGTCATCCGAACGAGTGTCATACCTCCGCGTGTCGTAGCCCTGGTCCCTCCCGTAGCTTCCAGCAGGGCTTCCACCTCCGCCGCGGCCTCTACTGTGCTGCCGGTGATAGTGAGGCTCCGGGCTGGATCCGCGCTCCAGCGTCCGACCCCGGCTGCCGTCCCTGCGGTAGCCGCTGTCAGAGCTGGGCGACCTCTCCGCGCTCCTGCCTCTGCTCCATTCCCGCTTGTAATCCGGCTCCAGGTAGTCTATCCGGCTCTTTTCGAGACTGCGGTCATGCTCTCTGTCACGGGGGTAGCCCAGGCCACCGTTTCCCCGAGGGTAATCAGAGTCTGGGTCAGTGTGAACGCTGCGGTTGTCCTCGGGATAATAGCTGGATAAGTTGTAATCGCGGCTATCCCCGCTCGGGGACGGCGGGTGCTTGAGGACAGCCACCTTGCGAGGCCTTTTTACAGTCTATGAGGAGCAATGAGTACAATTAGTCTTTATACATTCAGCCCACTGTTATCAAAAGGACCATATCTAAAAGTAGACATTTAACATAAATATACTATATAATCAGGGGTGCACATAATTTTTTCAGCCTGGTTCTCATAAGAGAACCTGGAGATTTGGTTTGGTCCTCACACTGCATATAGCGCGACCCATTAAATAAACTATAAATAATGAACTAATAAAAGTTATAATGTTAATGCACTTAACTTATTTCGTTTTTTTAAAATAAAATAATAGTAAATAAACAAAATAACAGTGTGTGATGATATTATTAAAAATAAAAGGCAGTCCTAGTATTAAATACAAATACATTTATTTTATAGTAAATTAAAAAAATAAAATGCTAATATTTATCACTACTTTCTTTGTTTGCCTCTTTAAGAAGAATTGCTTTATGTATTCCCCAATTTTAAGTCGCTTTGGATAAAAGCGTCTAAAAATAAATAAATAAAAGCGTTTTCATCATATTCACACTTAAAATCAGCAGGCTTTTATTTTGGCGGGTTGCCGGCAAGTAAGTATACGCGCTTCCGGGTTTAGCGCTGCTGCTGATTAAAGAGCGTCAGTGGATGAATGTCACAGGTTTGCATTGTGCTTTGAAAACGCCATTGCATTGCCTAGATGTATGCTTTCAGGTTGAAAATAAAACTTACATAGTACAGTTTGTGATCTAAAATGGTAATTGTGTATTAACAGCTGTCAACCATGTCGGTACGCAAATGCGCTGTCAGAACATTTATACAACGCATTTTTTATTTTGGCATGCAGACCTGCGGACCACTTATGTGCACCCCTGTATATAATATTTATATAATAATATACTAGTAATAGCTTTGTATATTTTTCAGTTTAGTGAAAATATTAAGTTTTAGTGAATTTCAGCGAGTTTGTCAATTTATTAGCTTTTGTTTTGTTTCAGTTTTTCCAAGTAATATTCAGTAAGTTTCTAATCTAATATGTATATTTTTTCAGCTTTATTTCAATTACCACAAATATTCATATTGATTTACTTGAAACTAAACTATTTGACATAAACGTATGGTTAGAAATAGGCTTAAAAAATGTCCTTAAAGTTAAAAAATTACCCTAAGAAAATCAATTCCAGGAGGCAAATACTGGCCCTTAATTAAGATATCTGACACTGCTAACCTATACTGATATCCAAAGTAAGTAAACTTATTCTAGAAGGCCTCTCGTAAAAGTCAACTTGAAAGATGCTTACTATTTTGGCCACTTTCCCACATTTCCGAAGTGACTGCACAGCAAACGAATGAGGCACATTATCCATGGCGATGGTGTTGACCTGTATCACGCGGTCATTCTCACTGTCCACAACAAAACAAAACAAATGTTAAGTCTACAAGAAAACAGAAACAATCCATGCTATATTATTATGCTGAAACACTTGGCATTTGCAATGCATTTTGCTGTTTTATATGTTAGGTTATAGCCTACAAGTAGCTTTTTAATTCTGATGATTGCATTTAGGCTTCAAAATTCATAAAAAGTTAAAGATTCATTAACAATGCAAACTTCAGGGTTGCCCTACAAAAATATGCCATGATTGCAATGCTCTATTATTATATAATACAATTTCAACCAGCCTTGATTACTTTACAACAACATGCACTAATAAAACATGCACAATACCACCATAGACATTTATTAGGACAGTAAGCATGATATTATTTGATTTCATGTAATTTTGAAGAGCTCTACTTGAAAACCCTATACTCATCAACTTGCCTAAGCTGGTGTAAAACAATGGTTTACCAATACGCTAAACACGCATGCATTAGTACGGTGAGTGAAGCGTACAAGAGCAGTCCATCGGCCGGTCCTCCTGGCAGCACATCTGACACAATGATGGACGTCTCTCCGGTCTCCACATTTGGATTGTCCCGGCCCCCAGACACAGCAATCCCAAAGCCCATCTTAGAGTCCTGTGAGAGAAAGAAAGAGAATCACTTTCAGTGTGAAAACCCCACTAACGCATTTCCTCAGTCATATATCACAGCCAGCCTGCCCAGAGCAGGAGTGTTTAATATCGCTGCACAGAAACGTGCAAATAGCCGGCGGTGTTACACAATCGCGTTTGTGCGCTTATGATGAATCTTTCATAAACTGTGGCTGCGTGCCGCCACAGTGCGGTTTTGCAGAAAGCCACTGCATGCCAAAGCTAATGGAGACATAGTTCCACCTCATTGCTTGGCCAAATAACAACCTGCTGTACCTGCCTCAGAGGAACGCTGAATAAATAGAGTCTAATGAGTGGGTGCAGTGGGCTTGATGCAATCTGCTCCAAATATATTCAGGCTCAATTAAAGCCAGAGATAAAACCTGACAGAACGGAGTAAAACTGAGATTTTAGAGTGTTATAGTGTTGGAGGGATTCATCTAGAGATACACAAGTCAACCGGCTACTCAATCACAACAATTTTTGGAGGGTATTTTTTGGGTGATATGTGCTCTGGGAGTGCACAAATGCAAAAAAATAATAATTGGAATCACTGGCCAAAAAATTACATCTGTATGGAATAAACGTCTAAGTACCCTTTTTCCTCCAAACTTTCCCAAGCTTATATCTTTGCTTTTATGTTGCAGTGATAAATGAGTCTATTCTTATCTGAACTCAGCAATCTGACATTCCAAAGTGCTGAGATGTTTTTCCAGGGTGAGTGTGATGTGGAGATGGTGGTGATAGCGTCAGTGTGTTTGGATAGTGTGTGTGTGAACCCGTGCGATCTGTCATGTGCGAGATAAAAGATGCACATCCTGTTGTGCTTGATGTTGGAGGAAGAAAGAATAGGAGGAAAGAAGGAGAAGATGGGAAGAGAGGGAGGAGGGGTAACTTCTGATGGGCTGAAGCACTTCTACAAAAGGAAACACAAGCAGGACAACCATAGCTGTGACTAGGGATATGAGATATTGAAAAAAAAAAAAAAAGATATCTCGATATTTTCTGGAATTGTATCAATAACGATAATTCTACAATATTTTGCTGAGTGTGTTATTGGGCTGACATCTTACTGTGGACTACTGTGGAAAGTTGGCTCCTAATGTCTTTGATATTCTTTATATTCTGTGTGGTGGTCAGTTCACAGCAGTGATAGAAAGTAGCTAATCTTTTTTTAATGATATTAAATAGATTTTTCCCTTTTATGGGCATTTTTACCTTCATTAAGCTACATTTTTCTAAAAGTGTGGATCATCTTTTGAGCCAAATTCTTACATTTAATCAGTCGGTTAGAATAAGACTTTTAGGCTTTTACCAGGCAAATTATCTATGGTATATATGGCATTATTTTACTGACAAATGTCGATAGCACATTATTGTAGCGTGAAAGCACATTAATAAAATGCGTGAGCTCTCCACTCATGCATGGATTTCCTTTGCTCTCGCACAAAACCAGATGCATGAGATCAGATATACGCTGCTTTCGCCTGGAGAGAGTGCACACACTTAAAACGTGTCTCTCCTCTCGCTCAGACTGTGTCCTGTGCACTCTCAGATCTTTAAAAGCTAATATTAAGTGGATTTTCATGAAAAAAAAAATCAGAAGTGAAAAACACTGGATTAAAAAAAAACATTCCTATAAATGACCAAACAGAGATGCTATTAGAGCATTTATTACTATATCTTGCTTCATTTACATCTATTTTTACATTTGATGTTGATTTGAGGAGTTGTAACTTATTGCAATCATAACGAACTGAGAATTTTTTGCAATCATTTTAAATTCAGTTGAGGTATCTATCTGACATATTATGACATAATAACATTGATGTTTTATTTATTAAATCATTACGGCCATTGGCTATAATATGTTATTTTTCGATAAATTGCTCAGAGACCAACCCTTTTTTTTTTTTTTTTTTTTTTTTTTTTACATTAATTAGGGGTATGCGCTATTGACAAAAAATTATATCTCGATAATTTTTCTGGGATTTTATCGATAAAGGTAATTAGATAATATTTTGCTATAGAGTGTGTTATTGTGCTGATATCTTCTCTATAATTGTGTGAACAGCTGACTCCTGATTTTTATTTTATATTCTTCTTCTTCTGTGTGGTAAATTCACAGCAGTAATAGAAATTATTAATTTCCAACTAGTTTTATAGCCATTTTTACCTTTAAGCCATTTTTTCTAAAAGTGTGCACCATCTTTTGAGTCAAATTCTTACATTTGGGCTTTTACCAAGCAAATGAAATCAGGATCAACAAAATTGATCTTTGCAAAGCAGAGGAAACACAGAAGCAGCATTAGAAGAGTCATTTAGATGCATTTACACACTGTTTAATGCAGCTTTGAGGTACATGGAATACTTTTAATACATAAATAATGTTTTGATATTTTAAACATAAATCATTGAAAACTGACGTCTGAAATTATTTTAAAAATGAAAAATAATGATAAAGATTAGGGCTGTGCAATTAATCGAAATCGAAATAAAATAGCAATTTGAGTGTGCACGATTTCTAAATTGCTTTATAGCACGATTTTCCGCAGCCCCGAGCTCCCACAGTATGTTATCTGAACCAATCAGGATGCAGCGCACCTAAGTAGAGCACGAGAACAGAGCAGACTGGGCATATGCCTAACTCCAGGTTCACACACTCTGTCTGTGATGTGTAGCCTTTTTTCTGGACTTTCACACTGCATGCGGTAAAATATGAGAACAGAAAGGGTTATAAATAGAAAGGTGCGAAAAGATTTATTAGCACTGAGAGAGTTGTGAGTGCACAGGACACAGGTTGAGCGAGAGGAGACACGTTCTAAGGCAGCGTCTATATGAGCCTTTATACAGTCAATGATCTGAGTATGCGCATCTGGTTTTGTTAACAAAGCAAAGGAAATCTGTGTGCGAGCGGATAGATTTGCGCCCGTGCATTATTTTAATGTGCTTTCGCCTTACGATAACGTGCTCTCATTGCTGCTTCTGAACCGCGTACACATAACTTACTGTATACGCACTGCAGACTCAGTACGTGTAACCCTTGGGCAATAAATATATCGGGCAAAACATATAACACCTGAGGCACCGCTACAGTGAGCTTTATGACAGATGCATGGCAAAAAAAAACAAAAACAAAAAACCATCCCTGAACACGGGTTTTATTTTATTTTTTTATAAAAAAAATTTGCTATATGTCTAGACTTTGTTTGACATCTTTACTTGGTGATTATTTTGACTTAAGTCTGTTCTAGCGACATGTTATACATTTTTGATAAAGCTCTAATTGGTTTTGCTATGATTCTGTTTGGAATTATTTTTGTATCAGCAAATATTGTATCGATGGGTATGAGAATCGATATCGTATCGTATCATGATGATCCAATTTACACCCCTACTATAATGAAACAGATGATTTTTATTTCAAATAAGTTCTTTTGAACTTTCTTTTCATTAAAGAATCCTGGAAAAAATGGTGCCATATAGTGCTTATATATACACTATACAGAACAATAAATCAGTACAACTTATGTAGCAAATCAGCATATTACAATGGTTCTGCTGGATCAATGATGCTGAAAACTCTTGCATCACATAATCTTAAAGATTATATTCTCCTAGCTCCAGCACATCAGTGACGGTGAGTTTCAGATGTTGTGTGTTAGAGAGGCTGGTAGAGTGTTTAGCCTGGGTACCGCAGGAGGTTCTAGTCTGTTTGTTAAGAGGGCCATCCATCTGTGCAGCGTGTGTTCAGTGGCCCCTTTGGCAAACAAGCATGAAACTTCTGGTTCACAGCCCTGCTGCTCTTCTACAACACATTTCTAAACATGTAACTCTTAAACCTGTATTAAGTTAGTTATTTGATATAAAAGAGTTTCACACCCGCTGAAGAGTCACAGTGTACTGCTCCCAAACGGTCTCCTCCATTCCTGAGCCCTGTGTGGAAAAGAGAAAGAAACCATCATTAATCACCAGTCAGGCATTTCTAATGTCAGTATGCTGTGTGATATGATGTGGAGTTGAGTGGCTCGCACACAAATTGGTCCTAAATGAAGTGTCCTGAACTAATTATTTCATAATTACATGGATGCACATATAACATTAAAGGAATATTTCTGGTCGAGTACAACTTGAACGAGACAGAATCTGTGGCAATTACATTGGACACACATAATAAGTAGGTTCTCCTCCTAGAATAATAAACCCAACTTCAATATATAATTTTCTCTTATTCTACAGAATACCACAGATTCTATCTATACACTTTAAAGGTAAAGTGTGTCATTTTTTAAGGTTAAAATACTGTCTTATATACCAGTTTGGGTATAAAGGAATGGGAAATATGTTCGGGAAACTATACTGTCAAAGTGACTGACAGGGCAAGCCATTATGCTTATGCATCAGCTTGAAGCTTAAAATAAAGATTTATCATGTTTTGGGCAGCCTGGATCACATACTTTTCCTGCATGAGCTCATTCTGTTTCCTCCACTATTTGTAGATGCATTTTTGTCCATAGAAATGCGTTACTCAGTGCTGTAAAGTAATGCGACTGGCTGAAGTTGGACGTGCACTGTGGGCAGACCTGACTAATCGATAATAATCGATTTTATCAATTAGTTGTTGCAGCCCTAAAAAAATATATCCAAACCCAAATTTTGAACAACAGTATAATTCAGATTTAGATCATGCCATCTCATTTTACACACTTCACCGTAAAGTTGTAAATAACCAGGTATAGTCCTTAAAATGAGATAATGAATATGAATATAAGTCAATATATGAAGACCCTCCCCCTCCCCAGCTATATGGTATCATCCAGAAATACCTGTGAACGCCTCATTATTTGGTACGACTCATTATTACGTCACTGCATCAAACTGAGGGTCTACCACATATGGCAGAAGGGTGTGTATGAAGGATGGGCCTGTCATTTCCACAGCTCACAAGGGCGAAAGCACCATTTTTTATTTTTAAGAATAATTAAGACATATGAGGACTGAATCCATGTCCACTCTGTGCAAGCCAATGTCCTTAAACATGACAACAGGGTCTGTATATCCCTCTTTAGGACACATAGAAACAACCAGCCCGACAAACTCACACACACACCGCTCAAGGGTGTGTTTGTTCCAAAGAACGGACAGACATACCCATTAATATTGATGATTAACTGGAAACAGGCACAGTACAACCCAACCTCAACTAAACCATGACGACACAAGGTTAAACCACGGTGACTTTGTCAACATGTCCAGTTAAGAATAGAAGTCTTTAATTAAACCTGATTCTACTCTAATTAAATGTTTCTCCCTACCATGTCAACTCAAACTTGTCTATACAGCACTTTTCACAAAATACACATCATTCGAAAGCAGCTTCACAGACAAATAATGAAGTTACTATTTTATTTTCATTCCTTACATATACTTTTCTTTCATTTTCTGCACTTCCCTATAGTTTTTCTTCACAGACACACACTTCCCCTCATCCCTGTTGGTGTGCAACTCTAATTGGAGGATTCTGCCTGCAGACGCGGACTACTACAGAAGCGTACAATTAGTGTGGATATGTGCATTTGTTTGGCTCTCTACAAGCGCTCGGATAGTGCGCTATGCAGCAAATAAAACTAATCCACAGAGAAAGTGAATAAAGGGCCGGATGCTAATAAGCTAAGACAGCTCTCCTCCTCTCCTCCTGTGGCTAGCTAGTGGAGATATTGTTCATAAGAATGTGATGAGAAAGACAAATAGCGAGAGAGCTAAAGATGCTGCATCATCTGAAGGCAGCTCAGGCTGCTTCTATAAAGCACTCGCTTCCTTGCTCTGGAAAAATGATGGGAAGTTTCATAGCTCAATGGAAAATTACAAAGCTGCTCGCTTCATAAATCAAAGAACGCCACAGGAATGTCCCTGAGGGCTTTTCGAATATTAAAACGAACAACAATTCTGAAAAAAATTGATCTTAATCTAGTTTGCCTGATCAATTTACTAAACAAAAATGCATTTATGAGCATACAGCATACCCTCATGTTGTTCCAAACCTGGATGACTATCAGGTTTGATGTCAATGAAAATCATGAAATATTGGATGATCGTTACAGACGTCAAAACCAATCTGAACTCGCATGACAGGATTAAACAGCTATGAATGTGGCAAAGGATTTCAGGAAACAAAACTTTGCATTTCAGTTTTATATCTCACTATTGCATGGCTTCAGAGGAGTTATTTAGAGGAATTTTATCAATTAATGGTTTTTATGACATTTATAAAGTCATTGTTTAAGCTGAAGCAGGCCCATCGCTATAGACAGCTGCAGAGATGAAGTAGGCCAAAACCATAAATGAGAGCATTTTTAGCACTTGTTGGTCTATCATAAAAATACAACAACAAAAAAGGTTTTGTTTAAATGCCTGAAATAATGTCTGTGGTGAACAAGTTCAAGATATTTTCATGATTTATTCTACAAAATAAAATCAGTAATTCCCCCTTGAGATTTTTAAAAGCATTTACTTGTCTTGATAAAAGGTGGTTGCTATCAAGTGGCTAAATGGGAATACAGCGTGTGTGACATTAACCGTCTTTTCTATTAAACTCATTTCCGCTTCCACAGCTCCAATGTCTTTATAATCATACTCTTGCAAATTATACTTCAAACTTTAAGGGAAAATGTTTTCTTTAATAAATGCTTAAAGAGATTTCAGAAGCGTATTGATGGTGATGTTGAAGTCACGCAACCGCGGGAGCAGTTCGTTTACTGTATATTCTATTTTTAGCTTTTAACTTTTAGCTTTTATGGCAATTGTATTCAGTTGACTTCAAAATTCATAAAAGTTCATTTAGGAAGATTATCTTGATGAACAAAACATAAGAATCATACATATTTGTTGGTTGCAGAGCTATTTTCTGCAATAAACCCAATAGGATTTTTCTTTTGGCTCTTGGATTTTGTCATGCAAACCAGGGTGATGCAAACTTGGGTTGGCCTACAAAATATATCACTGCAATGGCCTATTGCATCAAAAAAGCACCAACAATACTCTGCAAAACATTTCCATTTATACAAACTCATCTGAATTGATATTGTTTTTTTCCTTATTATACTGAAACTCCTAATGCACATGCTCCAGATGTGTTACGCCTTGGTTATCATGTGGGTGAGACAGGTTCAAGTCTGATCATTTTTCACATGCAGTACACACTAGGGCTGTGTATATAAAAAAAAAACTTTCTAATAATGCAAATTTAGACCCTAAAATAAAAAAACTATATATCCACAATCCTTTACTTAAAATGTCTCTGAAACATCACTCATCCCTTGTTAGAAGTTACCTAAAAATCCCTCCATTTCTTACTCCAGTCTTATTTATTAAACTCCTCACAACAAGGTCAAGACTCTCATCTCTCCAGGACAGGACCCTGTGAGCAGCCTGAGAGGAGGACCCTGCTGGTCCCAATACGCTGATGTTTCCTGTTGACAGGCCCATCACACCACACAGACCGAGAGAGCAGGGCCGCCGGGACAGCATGTAAACTCAACCTGCAGACCGCAGAACGTCACGTTAACATGTCTGAACAGCCGTTCCACACAGCAGATACAACAGGTTCGACATGTGACGCGCACAAACACACACACACACTACACCCACTAGAGCAGTAAATCGCCCGCCACACTTGTCAACAGAACACCTGAGCAAAAACAAAAGCATAACTGTATAGTAAAAATCCCCCTCTATATGATAGAGAAGTCCTGGTTGATATTTATTAGTGGTCAACCACTGTTTTTTTTTTATTTTTATTTTTTTTTATCTAATCTATAAAGCAGGGTGGTCAATTATGATGACAAAAATTGATGACAAATGCAACGTTTACAAAATTGTAAAATCAAACGTAGTTATTTTACACAAAAATCGCTGTTAAAATATTTACATTTTATTTGACAATGCTATAAATTGCTATTAACTAGCCAATTCAAATCACTTATTTAGGGATAGTTCGCCCAAAAAATGAAAATTCTATCATTAATTACTTGCCCTCATGTCGTTCCAAACCCCTAAGGCGTTTTTCCATCTTTGGAAGACAAATGAAGATATTTTTAATGAATCCAAGACTTTTTACACCCAAAAAGTATTTTTTTGTAGCTTCATAAAATGATGTTGGAACCATGATGTCACACGGACTATTTGATGTCCTTACTACCTTTCTGTGTCTTGAACGTGGTAGTTCCCTTGCTGTCTATGCAGGGTCAGAAAATTTCGGCAGAAATATTTTAATTTGTGTTCCGAAGATGAACAAAGGTTTTATAGGTTTGGAATGACATGAGGGTTAGTAATTAATGACAGAATTATAAGTTTCGGATGAACCATGCCTTTAAAATGTAGCATTATAAACAGATTAAAATCCATTTAAAAATAACGAAGGCATGTTTTCTAAACTAAATGAACAAGAAATATTAAATATACTTATTTTAATTTATACAAACCAACACAACAACGCCTAGTTATAAACAGCGATGTTTACCTGTATATTGTATTCAAATATTTCAATATATGAAAAAAACACTTTAAGTGATGCGCAAATGAATCATTAAAAGTTTTGATTCACCTTAACTCTATGGCCAATTTTGCAACTTAAATATAAGAGTTTAAGAACAGAGAGCTGAAACATCTGTCCTAACACTCGCCTATATGCAAGTTGTGAAACATTTAGTGAAATTTATTTCATATATATGATAATATACTCATCGCCCAGCCCAAATGCACACACACACACACACACACATCAATCCACAAACACTCTAAAAATACTCCTCACACCTGAGGGATACACAGAGCCCCAAACACCTGCTCCCCTCTGCCTCTCACGTTAATGACCGAAGCAGAAAACCCAGACAGAGAAAGAGTTTAAACAGCACGGCAGATGGATCAACAGAGACAGCACAGCCGCTGCCAGCAAAAGCTACGCTATGCGACAGGAGCCAGTGAAGTCCACACGCACACACCTGCACCTGCATTCCCGGCTCTTGCACGCCAACTAGGATGCTTCATTCAAACCTTAAATCTGCAGTTTACGTTCCACTCGTTATCATTAGTTTGCAAAGTTTCCGTTTCAACAAGCAACATCAGACGGACGCAACACAAAAACCACAACTTTCCCCAAGCACAAACGATTCACAAACCCAAAACGCTTCGCTGACATACAACACGACACGTCATGAAACTTTGCACACAATCACAAAACACGCCCACTAATGCCATACAAACCAACTCCATACGAATCAAGCCTACTGCGGGATCTAGGAAAGAGGGGTAGAAACACGACAATCTTCTCTATAAGGTGGCAGCTGACGGAAGGGTTTATCCCTGGAGGATCAAGCCACCACGAGCGCCTTTTTTTCCATCCCCACCAGCAGTCTGAGCAGGCATGACGCATGCCTGGGTGAGAAGAGGATGATGAAGCTGTTCCTTAGCTCCTCGGTCTCCCCCCGCACCTCGATTCGCGCCCCTCCGCGCCGCCTCCATCTCTGGGCTCTCTGCAGGCGCACGCAGCAACCAAAGGGAAGCCAGTTCACACTCATCTCTCCCCATGGCCACCCGACCTCCAATCTAATTAAGCTCTGAGGCGGAGAAGATTAGGCACCCCGGAGAGAGAGGGCGAGGGAGAGTGAGAGAGAGAGAGGGACTATAAATAAGACTCACGGAGCCACGGCGAGTCCTGAACGACTGCACAGCGCGTGCCCACTTTCGGCACAGCACCGTTTTCATGTCTGCGTTCTCTCTCTCTCTTTCGTTCTCTCGCTGTGATTCTGCCGGCTCCTCTTCTGATGTAATCCTAATACACAACTGGCCTACATTTACACACACGCACAGATCAATACCTACATATTTATGTGTACTGACGGAGTGCATACAACATTAGCCAATGCACACATACACACACTCCCAAGAAATCCCAAGAGACTGCAGCGATCCGCAGGACATCGGTGTTCACGTTAATATTTCAACATAGCGCACTGCTGAGGAAGCTTTACAACGTTTTTAAAAAAGCTTTAGGAGGGAGGCTCCCACTTTGATATGTATTTGTAGCATATGCAAGTCTTTTAGTGTTATTTATTTATCAGTGATGCATTTTTCTTACTGAAATCGAAGTCTTAATTTACTGAAACTGAAAATAATTGTTATTACAATCAATTATTTATTTACATTTCTTTAATAATCCACACTCAAACAAAAACTGAGGTGTAAATAAATATTTAAGGCAGCTTTTACAGAAACCTTTTTGATGATATAATCATGTTTCAATTCACACAAACAGAGTGGTGTTAACAAAAACTTGTTTTTATGACAGATTTATTCAAACATGCATTAAATCATGAAGACAACATTTAAGTAAAAATATAAATGTAATAAAATATAGTGCATATATTTTAGCAAAATAATCTTCCTCTTCAAATACGTTAAAATAGCTTATTGTAGCAACTAATACACATTACAAAACTATTTAAAATAGTCAAGACATGTTTTCTAAATAGAACATATCAGAAAGTCAGAATTTGTTTCATATCAAAAGCAACAAAGCCTTTCACAATTATTGGATGTCAGGTTAAGACACAAATAATGTTTAGTTTAAGCATCACCTGAAAACAGCAAAGACTAAAGCCCAATGTATACTTTGTATTTTACACATAAGCAAGGGTCCACACACAGTGTGTGACACAAATTATGCCACCAGAATAGTGTGTGCAGGACACACATGCACTTTGACTTGGTTTTGCACTAATCAGTTGTTCCACAAGGTGGCAGCACTGGCCGCTGTTTCACAGTAGAAAACAAAACTAAAAAGACAGAACAGCAACTAGCTACTACAAAATAATGGAGACTGCAAAAATAAACAGATGCTTTCATTGACAAGCACTTGTGTGAAGGGGTTATAAAATAGCAGCAACTTTAGTTAAAAAGAGTACAAAGATATTTTTATCTGCTGGAGAAAAATAGAGCAGACGCTGGACAAAGATGAATCTCTCACTAGAGCACTTGGTGTCGACCGCCTGTGTCCGAGTACGCCTCAAATGGGGTATACTTTAAAAGGCGGAGCATTCAAATTTAGGCTTAAAAGTGACATAATAACCTTTTTTAGTTTATCAATGTGTGCATAAAATAGATGCTGATGCCAAATGCACCGTCCAAAACAGTTTCAGCAGAATTAAAACAATTTTATAGCCTAATATTTTCAGCTCATTCCTACTATTCATTATTATTATTTTTCTCTATTCCTTTTTTCCATCTATTTTCCAGCATTAAATTAATGATGAAGGCTTGATGTCACTCAAACCTTAAAGAAACAGCTGGATTTGTGAACAATGTGAGCAACTGAGAATTCCAAGCAAGACAATAAGAGATCACGGGTCATAACCAGGCACTCACGACATTGACTCTATTAGCAGTGAAAAGAAGATTAGAGGGTTTTACGCCCACTAACAATCTCCTGCCGTCACGGTCCATATTAGCAAGACCCCAGTCCTTAATCTAGTACCTATAAGATGATGACGACCCACTGATGCACACACTCTAATCTGCTTGACCCGACTCGTAATCTTCATTTCAATACTGTACAATTGAATTTATACAGGCCTAGGCATTTTCACATCAGACAGATATAATTACTGATGATTAGCTGTTTAAAAGAACATATTTAAAATAAAATCTTTTGTGACATTATTAATGTCTTTACTGTCACTTTTAATAAGTTTAATGCATTTTTTTTTTATTACTGATCCCAAAATTTTGAATGGTAGTGTAAAATACAATTTAATGATTATTTATTTATTTTCACAATACCTTCGTTAAAACCAATCGCTATATTGTACCCTTTATACATTTGTAACTTGGACATAATTTTTATGGCCAGATATAAAATATCTGATTAATTAATGGAAAAATCAATAGATTCATCAATTATCAGAATAATTGTTTTCTAATATATTACACAATATAATAACATTTACATTAGTGAATTTGACAGACACGATGCAACAAACACTGAACATTAGAAGTTAATTTCCCATGACACTGATAGCACTACAGAAATGCCATCATGCCTTACAATAACATCAACAATGTGTATTCAAAAGCTGTTCCATGGCTAACATGATACAAGTGGCTGATTTGTATTATTCAGTACTGACACTAAAACAGGCACTAAAGTAACCAAAAAGCAAAGAGGCCTTGACATCATTCCTGTGAGAAAACAATGAATCCCCAACAGAAAAAACTTACTGGAGCACAGTCACTCTTTCCTCTGAACACTGGGGTGTAAAAATAGAGCGAGTGAACACTTACACATCCTCAGACTGATGCTCTTTGTTTGCTCCACTGGACAGCCAGTCCTCCAAAATAAAGCACTAACTGTCTCTGAAAACAACTCCAACAATGGATGGAAAAAGAACCTCTTTGTCATCTAGATTGTTAAACAAGCATCTCTGGGGAGTGAGGCTGAAAAAATGTTCTACAAAAATCTAAATTTAATACTTTAATACTGTAAGAATGCGGTTATATTCTTTAAATAAAAGTAAGCAAAAACCTTTTTTTTCACATTTTTTCAATTTTTTTTTCAAACCAATTCATTTCAAAATAACACAATGTTGAGGCCATTCAAATCAATTTAATGTGGTATTAAAAAAAAAAGTAAAAAATAAATAAATAAAAAAAAAAGTAAAATCAATTGATCTATATGTGATAAAGTGTCATAGATTCTTAAATGACATTAAAGTTGCTGTGGTCAGCCATTCAAATCAATCATTTCAGCCGTTTGGCAAACTTCCCATCAATCAATCACCTTTATTTCCATCACATCCTGAAACAAGACAGCTTCTCTCCAAAGCCCCGCCTCCAAAGATATATCAGCCAATCTAATGTTAGCATGCCAAATGACAGGCAGAGGCTGTATATAGAGTCTGTAAAACAGACATGTGTGATTTGTGAAGACACCTATTTCAGTGATACAGTCAGAAAGAAGGACGTTTCATGTGTGGTTAAAAGCTTTAAATGAAGATAAATCATGATGTAATTGATTGTAAATGTCCTTCACACCTCTACCATGCAATTTAAAAGATAAATTTTCAACACCACACACACAGTCCTCTCTGCATACACCATGACATAAAGTCTAACAAGCTGTGCATCGCTCTATGAATTCAGAGCGTTTCTGCTCGAGCTGTGAGTGGACTATTAGCACATGATTAAGAGTCTCCTTGAAATTCATTGTCACTTTCCATATGGTTCCTTCTGTAATAAAACGTTTCCCCCTTTCTGCATGTGTTTCCTTAAATAAAAGACACTTCCTATTTTAGACCATAACAAATGAACTCTACAATTAATGCTTAAAACAGTTATGGAACATTGTGATAAATCTAGCAGCATTCATCTATAGCAAAATCCAGCTAGCTTAAAAATCATACAGACTAGGGATGTCAAATTTCGATTTTTTCCATGATCGATCGTCGTTTAAATTAACGATCAATTAATCGATTAATCGTTAACCATAATACTGCAAAATGCGTCTATTGCAGGCACGCAGTCAGCGGTATGACAGGATGTGCAAAAGCCACACACACACACAAAACGCTTTCTCACTTGAATTAAAGAGGTTTTAGTCTGAATAAAATGCTAGTAGCAGGATTATAAAATGAATAGATGCGATTATGATCATTTGATAAAATGAAGAGAGCGCGCCATACTTTTGAGGTCATTTTACTTTGTTGACAGTTTCCAATCCCGCACGGAGAACGCTGAACGCGCATCTTTAAATGGTTTTGTGGTGCTCGTTGTTGTATTTTAAAGCACAATTGCAATGTTTTCAACTGACATTATTGTATAAAATTATCCGAACTGCATCGGCGCTGCTGCACCAAAACACAGTTGCTCACATTAATTTGATCCTGCTGGATTCTGTCCTAGAAAATGTCAGATTTTTAAAAATCCGGCATACAGCGCATTAGATCGTGACAGTGCATGCGTGCAGACGAGGATGAGCGAGCGCGGCTTTGGCTAGATTTATTTGGAGGTTATTGCTCATGTCTCATTCGGCACAAATCGAAATGTTTCCATATTCGCAATGTATTTGAATGTTAAACTATTATTTATAATGTAAACTAGGCTTGTACTTAACACGCATTCGCATATAGATGGAAAAGATGATCCTCTTCATATGAGCAAAAACGTCCTTGGCATAACAGCAGAGTGGACCGGTATACTACGGTCTATTTAAACTGAATGCTCCGGGAATGTGTCGGTCACAGCGCCTATTAATCGCTGTTTTGAATCCAGCAATTATTTATTTAGAAATGATAAGATCAGATTATGACAAGTGTGGTATAAAAGCTTTGTTTATTAGAGGAATAATAGGTTAACTGGAAAATGTTAGATCGCGACCATGCTTTTGGACCCCATAGTCTTCATTTACGCGGCTTTGTTCTGGTTTGCCGGTTGGTCACGAATTTCCACAAATTCAGTATATTTAGGCATTGTTTCTTTTCCTAAATCTTCATAGTCTAACCCTCTAATTTCCCAGGTTTATTTTATTATCTTTCGCTTTTAATAACTGTTTTCGCATCTCTTACTGTGGTAAACATGGGAAGGGAAATTAAAGATTTCATGAATTAAGAATTCGTTCGATTTATTAATTTGTTCCCTTATTTCACTTAAATCATGGGTTATTTAGGGAACAAAATTAATGAAACATGGACAATTGCCACATTAATAATTCGTAGGAATGAATTAACAAGTTGTAGGAATGAATAGACTACCTGTCCTGTCACTGTGTCCCGCAGCCCTGCAAAGCGCACGATATAAAACAGTTATCTGATGAAATGATTAGTAACTACATTTCTATTGCATTTAATGTTGAAGAACTTTTATGTTGTTTCTATTTTAATGTACTTTAAAGTTTAAATCACATTAAAAGCTTAATTTGTACATTGTGAATGAATGATGATGCTTTTATATATCGTCACCGTCACTCACAGCCGCTCGCACGTGTTGAGTGCGCATGAGCCGCACGCAGCCCAACATTGAATCGGTTAACCGACCATCCATAGCCTTAATCGATTGCATCTCTTATCGACAATTAATCGATCATCGATTAATCGTTGACATCCCTAATACAGACGTTCAAAAGTTTGAGATTAGTAGGATTTTTGTTTTTAAAGAAATCATTTTATTCAGCACAGAATGCATTTAACTGATAAAAAAATGACAGTAAATACATTTATAATGTTATAAAAGATAGCAAATCTATATCAAATAAATGCTTTCATCTGAGCTTTCTATAATAAAAAACACATAACAGCTTTAACTTATCGATTTCAGGATCGATAATGATAATAATAATGTTTCTTGAGCAGCAAATCATCATATTAGAATGATTTCTGAAGG